>NC_089680.1:66816423-67431548 GCF_037042795.1 Molothrus aeneus
GGGCAGACACACAATTTAACAGTATAAGCAATCAAAGTCAGTACCACAAATGTCCACTCCTATCTGACTGTCATACACAAGTTCATGCAGTCATGCAGCTTATTTTACCTTTGCCATTTGGAATTCACAATCTATATTTTAGAAAAGTCTGTATGAATGTAAGATCCCTTCTTTCACTCCTCAAGGAAAATTCCCTTACTGGAATATTTTTAAAAGTCTTGGTAGCAAAAGAAAATGTTAAATTTTGCATTCCCTTTTCATCATAGTAAGAATGCCTTAGTTCAAGAGCAGACAAAAATTTACGTATCTTCCCATTTTGCAGGTGATGATGTGAGAATAAAGAGGTCATGCACCATATTCAGCCTGGGGGAAAACTAGCAACTTACAGTATGTGAGTTCAACACACCTCTGTGATGGTGGAATTTCAACACTGGAGTTGGTGGGAGGCTTAGGAATTAAGTTTTTGGATAAGGAGGGAATGTTTTTCCTCCTCAGTAAAACTGGACTTCAAAAACTGATGAATGCAGACATGCAAACTCCTAAACCAAAGACCTAAGAGGAGAGATATTGGAGTCTATGCTGTATAAGCCTGTATTTCCATTTTTTTGTAATGAAAAATATTCTCTTCTTTGAATTACCACTGAAATTTGTTGAAAAAAAAATTGCCAAAGTATTGATAATTGGCCAGCTGGTGCTCACGATAAACTGAAAGGATTTGTTCATTCAGCAGTAGATAGGTAATTTCACTGTAAGAACTCCAGTTTGGAAATCACCCTGTTTTTTGGATGGTTTAACTTGCCAAACATGTATCAAGTAAACTTGATTTTTAAATATGTGGGCAGTGGTTCTTATGGAAGCAACTGCACATATTTCATCATTGCATGGTTAAGTATTTAGTTTGATACTTGTGATTGCACACACACATGTATATGGAGAGAGGTAGAGAGAGAAAGTGATACATACCTACATTGACAGAGTCTGTAACTTCAGAGTCTTTATGGGTTTGTAGCAAAGGAAGGAAAAGATAAGAGAAAAAGAAATATGCAGTTCTTTTTATGGTTGCCTATAGAAAATGGCAACATTTCTTTAACCAATTTTCTTTCTCCACAAATGCCCAGTCTTTGTCAATTCTAACATATTTTATATTTGACTATTCTCATATGGTTTCTTTTTAGATAGCTCTTTAATGCGCTCTTGAAATCTGTTACCCTGCAATTACTAATGCCTCATTATTTCATGAAGCAATTGTTTCCATTCTGTACATCAGACACTACAGGCAGGTCTTTAATACATATCCTCAGCTCCTAGATCTCACAGTCACCTCCACCTAAAACTGGTTTGAATTTTTTTTATTTGTGGGTTTTCTTTCTTCTAAAGCTCTAATCTGCTTTACCAGGGGAAGGACTTTTGGCAGAACAGGTAGAGGCACTCTGCCCAGTGACAAATGTTCAGGGTGGGGCTGTTCATTATCAAATTTTATACCTGGTATGCTAATGATCATCACACTTGTACTAGTGGGTGTGTAGAAAGGGGAGAGATTTGGTCATTCCTTTTCATCACTTGCCTCTTCAGGGCATGACAGGAAGAGCTTTCTCTGTCCTATTTTTCCTCTTCCATTTGTACTTTAGTCCTGAAACTCACACAGAGGCAGAGAGCCTGACCCAGCTCTTACAGCTGTAATTTAGCTGAAAATATGCCTGTCTTCCTGACACAGCCCTTGGCCTGTGTCCCCAGGCCCTGTGCCTATCAACTGCACCAGCAGGAATTCCACCCTGCAAGAGCAGTCAGACAAGATCTTGCTGCATACTGTGTAACAGAATATCCTATTTTCCATCTTTTTACCAGCTAATGCAGCTCTGCTGCGTCACATTTCACTTCAAAATGTTGGGAGTCCTGGATTTGCATTATTTTGCTGACTTTTGAGGGGAAGGCTGTTTGCCTGACTCCCCTAAAATGTGTTCCTTGTACATTCTCATGTACTCATCCCTAATATTTCATAAAATCATATTGCTTTGAATAAGATAGGCAGAAAGAGGAGTAGCTGATTACTTGTTAAGTTCTGAATCAGTCTGGTGGGAAAATACTGGGGAAGCCTTGGTAGCTTTGTCTTTCCTCCTAGTTCTCATATGCTTCAAGGAATACTGCAGAAATGTAACAAGGCAAATGAGTTTTAAAGCTCTTTTTAAAACCTATCCATCTATTTAGAGTAAGCTAAAATATATGTACACTTTTCACTGGAAATTTGACTCTAAGATATCTTATTCCTGATGTAATTTCTTATCTTGTGAAAATATATAATGGTTTGTGATCAATGGATATTGCATACTAAAATTAGAGTAGCACTCAGATAAAATATGTGATGATACTGCTGTAGACAGAGACCTGGGGATTTCTGAGTTCTGCTCTCTGGTCTCTTATCAGCTTGACTCTATATACTTTCTCATTTACAAAATGTTTACTTAGAATTATTATAAAATGTACTCATTTTGCTGAGTAAATTTCTTGTAAGAAATAACAAGTTTGAATAAACATGGGCTTTCTTTTCTATCCTGTTCCCTACTCTGACATATCAGGAGAATGAGTTGTCAATATATATGGGGGGTTTGTTCCAAATTATTTTGCTTAATTTGTCATAATGCTTGTTGTGTGCACGCTGTACAGTAGCATGTTTTTTGTGAACCTTTCCTAGTTTTAAACTCTGTAGTTTAGTTCTTAATGCATAAAACTCCTTGTTAACATGGCAAGATTTCTGATTTTCTTCCGTTACTGAGTACAGCTCCTACTGTCTAACATCATACTGAAAATATTCACAGCCATTGCAGGATCCGTATTGGTCACTTAGGTTCTATTTCCCAATGTTTGCATACATTTGATAATTTCTTTGTATAATTTTGTGGTCTGATTATTTATAAATATATGCTTCAGTGGTCACAAAGTATACAATCACAGGCATAATAAACGTAGCAAGTTCTCAGTTAATATTATGAGTGTATTCAGCCTCTCCTAATTACTGAATGTCCAGTTGTAAGAATTGTTCTTGGTGCTTCACTGCTTCAGTTATATTTGTAAGTCTGAAGCAAAAACACCTGAAGCTGCTCTCAGATGTACAATTTTGAGAACAATCTGAATTCATTTCCTATTAGACATTTAACTGCCTGCTTCCCCCCTTGAACCACTCATTTGAACAACAATAATCACATAGTAATCAAAATCTCCTATTGAGATAAAGACAAATGTAAATACTGAAACAGTGTATGACACCTTAGGTCCATTTCACTATTGAAATGGATCATATATTAGAGTTTCCAATGGATATAATTATTTATAATCTTTTATGGAAATTACAGTAAGTCTATATTGGTGAAAAACTGCACACTGGAAAACTGTCAGATTTTTTGCATTATTAGGAGATTTGCATTAGTTCTGAATCACATAAAATAATAAATACTAAGTTAATTGCTAGGATACTGCAAATGTTCACTAGAGAATTCAAGTCATATTCATTTTCTGACATATCTCCCTGGATATTTCAATTATGGATATTATTGCAGCATTAAAAAAATAGATGTTTTGCCATACTAGCATTTTTTTAGTTTTCCTTTCTTAAATCATTTATTTGCATTCAGAGAGTGCTGAGGGTATTTGCCTTTTGAAAAAATTCAACTGCTATGTTGCAGACTTTAGAAATAGCATTGGTTTTGACCCCTTTCTTTAAGTCAAAATATATGTAATAGTTGCCAGGTGTTGACGTGATTGTTTAAAAAACCCTGATGGGTTCAGATTTACAGCATGGATTTAACAGAAGTATTTTGAAGGCATTTTCAAGCAGACACCATGCACAACGTCATTTTTATAGAGGATTGCTTTAGGTAGCCATCTAGTGGTGCAAATTCGGCTGCTGAAAGGAAAGGAGAAACTGGTCTTCGTGTTCAGGTAAGGTTGAAAAGGTGTGAAATCATCTCAAGAAATACATACTTCAGCCAAAAGGAAATAGTCCCTAGATGAATATTGAAAATTATATTAATAATTATAATAACATAAATACCTTATATTGTAATGAGTTTTCTAGATTAAATTACTTTTACTGTTTATCTACCATAAAGTAAACATTATTTTTGTCATGACTGTTTTCTAGTTTTTCATAATGTCTAGAATAAATATTAAAAACCAGATGGAATTTCATGTTCAAATTTGGCATACTTGTTTTTTTCCTTTTGGTGTATATTCATGGAGGCTTAAATTTTCAAAAATTATGTTCTACATATTCTGGACAGTAGAAATGAAGTCTATTCTTAGATCCATATGGTCTCTTGCATCTGCCAATAGATTTGTGTTGTCCTAGAAGTTAATTTAGTACCACAGAAAAATTTTATTTGCAACTGCCTTAACAGCAGCCACTTTTGAGAGTGGCACAAGCCAGTCTCACAGATTTTTTCACACTCAGCCAGTTTTGTTTATATATAAATGATAAAAGATGCAAGAATAACAAGATTTACTCTGTAAAGTGAAAATAGTCATTCACAGTAACCAAGGAGGCTGCAGGCACTGCTTCCCCAACAAACCTATAAAATCCTGGAAGTGTTGTACAATATTGATTTTTTTTTCCTTAAAACAGTGTGATGAAGAGACAAGAGGGCTAGACTTCATGTGTGTAAATCATATAATCTTAAAAATCAACAAATCTCTTCTTCCTGTAGAATTTTCTTAAGAGAGATGTGTGTGATTGTTCACCTGACACTCCACATCAGCTGCTGCTGATTTTATTGGAGGGTTTGCCCACACAGCTTAGAAAAAAGCAAATATAAGTAACTATATTATAGTGTTCTGTGTGTTAGGTCTGTGCTATGTGGAGGGAAAAGCTGCCTAGAGAAAGAGTCTGGCTTTGATCTTCATGGGCCTTGAGAAATAACTCACTGCAGGAACAACATCAGGATTTTATGAAATGAACAACTTGAGAGTGAGCTTTATGAGCCTGGAGGTGAGGAGGACTGTGGTTTTCCCAGGTGGAGAATCACAGTTTTCCATTTGGGAGGGGAGCTCACAGGGAACAGCATAATCACAGAGAAGGTGGGAGGCAGGGGTGGGCCTGCAGCCCATGAGGTGAGATCATCTAGGAATTGCATGTGTGTCTCTGCCTATGACTGTATGAAAGCCTCACATGATAAAAACCAGCTTTATTTTGTACAAAATGTGAAACTAGGGGTGCCTTGAAGGAAATGGGAGAAATAATAGGTGATGTCCTTTAAGAAGAAAGATAACTTGGAAGAAGTTTCAGCTTGATCCCAGAGCAGATGCTATGCAGTTGGGTCCTGACAGGTCGAGGGTAGGGAATCATTAAGACAGATGGGAAAAGTCAGGTAGCAGCTGTTGTGTACAGCCTGCTATCCCCCAAGCACTGTCAGGTTTATGAACAGAAATCCATGTGGTAGCTAACACTGACTTTAGCCTTTTTCTCAGAAGGGAAATAGATGTAATATTTCTGAGAGTTTGTGACTGGACAAAGGGATTAGAGACAATGAAGCCTGCAGGTGAATCAGATGGATAGGAGTATTGGACTGAGAGTTGCCAGAGTTTCTGGGTTTGGTTTTTGGGGTGTTCATTTGTTCTTGTGTTTTGTTATTGGATGTTTGATTTGGTGGTGGTTATGTGGTTTGGGTTTTGTGGGTTTTTTGGGGTGTGGTGGGGGGGAAGATTCTATTGTTGTTTGGGTTCTTTTTGGAATTGTTTTAGAGAACTTCAGGATGTTCCAGAGCTTGAAGCAATCTGGAATCTTATGATTTATCACTGGGACTCTTTAATGCTTGGTGTTACAAATTGTGTTACTTGTCCCATAGTTTCCATCTGTGTTGCATTTCCTGCTTATGCTTGAGCACTGACAAGATTTTCTTGATAATCTAAGCAGGACTCTTGCCGCCTTTCCCTGATATTTTGTTCATCAAGGTGCATCGTTCTTACCCTGAAAGAACTGATGCTTCAATATCACCCAGCTTTCTTGGACCCTTCTCCCATGCAGGGCATGTTCCCTTGGGATTCTTCCAAGAAGATTCCCATTTAGCTCTCCTGAAATCCATGCTGAAATTTTACTTGCTGTCATTTTCTCCTTGCCTAATACTGGGCTCCACAAGCTCATGGGCACTGCACCTAAGGCTTCCCCAACCTCCACACTTCCAAGGCCTTACCTTTGTGTTCAAATAAGGTCAAACAGCTCACCATTCCTTGTGGGATCCCCTGCTGCCTGTGTCAGGAAGTAGTCATCAGTGTTTTCCAGGAAACACCTGGATTGTTTGTGTTTAATCGTGTGGCTTCTCCAGCAGACTCATGGCAATTAAATTCCCCCACAAGGACCAATGCCTCTGACGATGCTTCACGTTCCCTGTAAAGGTCCCTCTTCCTCCTCTTGATCAGGCAGCATGGAGCAAACACCCACATTGTCACCCTGTCCTGGGATCCCTGGCTGCCTTCTGGATTTATATCAAGGGGATGTTGGCCAGTCTCCTGTGAAATGTGCTGCAGGAGCTTAATGACCCCAGTGAGACAGAAGCCATGGAAACATGCCATGTATAAAAATTGTATATTGTCTCCTGGAACCGCTGTGATTCAGTAATAGTTCTCTAAGAAGAGTGATCCTTCCTGACTCAGCAGTGCTACACCTTTTGTCACTTTATTTTCCTTGACTGGAGTCCCAAAGTTGCCTTAACAGAAAACGCAACCCTGTGCCACCACCAAAATATGTCTTTGGCAATGCTTTTGTTTATCCTCTGAATGTTCAACTGTTCTTCTGAGAAGAAAAAGCTTTTTTTGGCTTTATGCTCTGTAGTATCTTTTTGCTACACAAGAGCAAAGTCAGTAAGTAGAAGAGCAAACATTAAAGAGTGTAGCAGATGTGTACCTGGCTGGAAGCAAAAAGAAATGTCTGTTACTAAGCTATTATTGTCATAACTGTGGTACAACCAACTATGTAATAATTATATATATGCATTCTCCAAACCAATACGGGAGGTTTAACCTGAACATTTATTATGATACTTTATTCTGTACTGCAACTATAAAAAATACTAGCAGAAAAATGTGATCTCATTTTGTAAGATCTAGAGCAGGAACCATAAAAGACTTCTTCCACACACTGAGCTACCCTATTATAGTTATAAAAATGAGGACAAAGTTTGAACCTTACTTGGCTCAGTTTGCATTATTTGTTCTTTCTGTGCATGGGCTGTTTTTTTTTCATCTATATCTCATATTCTGTTGCTCTTACTGACTGCTCTTTACATTTATAATGCCATTTCTTTTTACATTATGTGCTTTAAGATAGCTCTCCCTCACTAATTAAAATAACTGCCTCTGTTAAAATATTACTGCTTTAAGAAAAATGAATAGTATGCTGATAAGAATAATTCATTATAATGCCAGACCAAAGGGAAGCATAACATTTTAGAGTCTGAAGTAAAAGCAGCAATGGCAGTACTTAAACACTTTCTTGCCAAGCTCTGCTCTAGCAGGGCTTACCCTGACTCACTTCTACAACACTGCAGAACAAACATGCCTTTGGTGCCTGGCAAACATATGAAGGTCCAGGCTTTGCAACCTGCTTAAGGTGAGTAGGTGATGAGAGCTAACAAATACTGGCTGTGTCTTTACAGGAAGATTCATGGTAAAGAACACCATCATCTAGTCTTGATAACTTAGTTAAAATAATTAGGAAGTGGGAAAGCTGCTTTTGTGGCTGTTCTTCACTTGCACAGCCAGGGAGTTGACTGGCATCTTATGATTGCAAGGATGTGTGCCAAGGTAAGCTTGCACCTGCATCCTTGGAATCAGAAAGCTGAATGAGAAACTTCCCTACCTGGGTGACAGCATTGAGTTTGTGCTATCCTGAGTTGTGCCTAGTGCCTAGTTGTGCATTACCTGCAATATTGGTAAACTTCCACCAACATGTTCTGGAAAATGGTTAAATATAAGAAATCCCATTTAATGAATTAAAGAATGAAATGGTTTCACAGAAAGGCTCCTTATTCATTATATGTTACTGTAATGACACACTCAGCCATGGATCTTGAATGGTGCTTCATGCTTTTTCGTCTGATTGGGCTCCAGCTTTGGCTGGCTGAGTGATTTCAGTGAAGCATCTCAGTTACCCATCCCTGCTCATCAGCAGACAGGGGTGGTGGGCTCGGGTGGGTACAGTGTGCTATTTACTGAGGTGCCATTATAGATCTGAAAAGGATTGACTGGCATGGGAAGAAATGGAAATTGTGTTATTGTTTTCTTTCAGCACTTGCAACATTAATGTTGCTTCCCTATTAATTTCCACTATGATTTATCTAGAACAAAGATGATTTTGAATAGCAAGAGCCAAAGAAAAGACAGAAGAGAGACAAAAGGGAGGATGAGATGCTGGGAAACAATTAGATTCTTCCAGTGACATACTTTACCCTGTGACATGTCTTTGCTGACTCTGCTTTTTTATTCTTGTTCTAAAAATGCCCAGTGGACAATTTATTTTACTGGATAAATTATTTTTGACTGTTACACTTGAAACTGAAGAAAAAGCAAGCAAAAATGTCACCTTAGGTATTGTCAGGGCACAGTGTGAGCCATATCTTCCAGGAAAAGTGGGGCCTCCCCAGGGGAGGCAGGAAGGAGATAGTTAGAGCAGGTCCTGGATGGAGAGGACCTGTCCTGTCCATCCCAGTGTGAAAATCAGACTCTAAACAGCATATTGCTACCCAGACCACTGAAACCATAAGGAAGAGAAACCTGCCTCCCAACCTTTCTGTTTGTTTATCTTGGCATAATGGCTTTGGTTCCTAACTGAGAAAAAATGACAGGCTATGACCACTGTGTTCTTGTTAACAGTTAGACAGTTCACTTTGCATATGATGGATGTTTTACAATTACTAATCTTTAAATTGCAGTAGTGCAGCTGGAGAGGAATGAAGAAGCTACTCAGAAGATAAATGAATACAGCAGTTAATTAAAAATATATAGTTTCCACTTGAAGCAGTTCTATGTTTTTAAGGAGGAATTGTAGGTGAGAGGGAGGTAAGCTCAAAGAAGCACAGGGAAAGAACTTTGAAGTAGCAAAAAGTACAATTTCTGAGTGGTGTAATGAGGGGGATTGCAAATTACAGCACAATTTCACTGAGGAAGATCTTCATATCTATCTCAGTAGAGATCACAGTTTAGAGGCATGTACTGCATTGCTTTACACAGCTTAGCTTAATGGGGGCAGGGGAAAAAAGGCAATTTGGCAAAAGGTGAGGAAGAAAAGCTGTTGAAGTAAAAGAGAATGAGAGGAACTTCATGTAAGATCTACTGTACTATGTACAGGTCCTGTGCCCAGAAGTCAACAGATACTTTACTAAGGATTTAAAAACCCAGCAGGATCAAAGACTCAGTTGTAGTATCTGCCATGCAGAACTATCTATCTCTGTCAAAGAAAAATATTCTGAACAGTCATCCAATTAAACAAACTAGCTATTAGTCCCTTGGTTGTCAGGAAATTGGGGTAAGCTCACCAAAGTCATATCATGTAGGAAGACACACCATCTAAAGAAATGGATCCCAGTACTTCATCCTTTCCTCTTGCTTGTTCAGTTTTTCAGATCCAAAATTAATTGCAGAAAATTAGCTTTTAGTCTATATATCTAGAATTTTTCTGATCTAGATGCAGGCTTGGGTGCATTCTACTGCTGGGCAGTGAGATGTTCAAAGTCTGGAAAGAAACCACCACTTATTTCTTTCTGTGTTGGAGACACTTGAGGCCAATGGGCCTTATCTGAGGTTTAATTGTGGTCTGCAAGTACATAGCTCATGGCTGAAAAGGAACTGCTGGCAATTTTTACTTCTTTGTGACATCAGAATTTATCAAACAGAAGGTCTGTGGGATTTCTTACTTTGCTTTCGTTTTCTTGCTCTCATTCTTGCACAATATCTTAAAGAACAAAACAATATACTACAGAAGAGAACCAAAGCCAAGCAAATTTTTGTTTGGCTAGGATGAGAAATTATTAAAAATAAACTATCTTTTCCTCTTGTTTGCTTATTTGTTTCTCTTATTACCCACCTAATTTTGTCATGTGTTTGAGGGAAAAAACGTTGACAAATCCCTACATTTTTGGTGTCAGCAGAACCTCTACCAGACACTCATACACATCAGGCACTGCAGAAACAGCTACATGAGTGGGAGAGGAAAATGCACTACCCATCTGGCTCCAGGATTTCATTTATTTGGATTTTTTAAAATGCAGATAGTATTTAATATTTGACCTCATGCCTCAGGTTTTAGCTTTTATATTTTTCAGATTCTGTACTGCTTTAGTGTATAGTTCTCAGCTCCATATTAGGGAATAGTAAGCTCTCTTCACAGAATGGGTAGACAAAACAATGCCTTCTCTAGCTGGGGACCAAGGACAACTGATCCAAATTTCAGGCCCAAGAGCATAAACAATGTGGACTGAAGAGAGAAAAACAAGGAGGATGGGACTTCATAAACTAAAGCTATAATTGGACAACTTACTCTAATATGCAAATGGACCAGAACTTATAGTGAGAGCCATTGTGACCATTGTCCGTTTTGTGACCATTCTGGGTTCATCTTGGGTGTAACCCTGGCTGGGCTATTGTACTGCCCAGGGTGTATCCATTGATGCTTTTTAATAAATACCTACTTTATACTTTGACCCATCTAATCTCGGTTCTAGGTCAGCTTTCACAAGGCATCACACCAAAGGGGGATTTTCCCTCTCCTCTCTCTCCTCTCCTCTCCTCTCCTCTCCTCTCCTCTCCTCTCCTCTCCTCTCCTCTCCTCTCCTCTCCTCTCCTCTCCTCTCCTCTCCTCTCCTCTCCTCTCCTCTCCTCTCCTCTCCTCTCCTCTCCTCTCCTCTCCTCTCCTCTCCTCTCCTCTCCTCTCCTCTCCTCTCCTCTCCTCTCCTCTCCTCTCCTCTCCTCTCCTCTCCTCTCCTCTCCTCTCCTCTCCTCTCCTCTCCTCTCCTCTCCTCTCCTCTCCTCTCCTCTCCTCTCCTCTCCTCTCCTCTCCTCTCCTCTCCTCTCCTCTCCTCTCCTCTCCTCTCCTCTCCTCTCCTCTCCTCTCCTCTCCTCTCCCCTCCCCTCCCCTCCCCTCCCCTCCCCTCCCCTCCCCTCCCCTCTCCTCTCCCCTCCCCTCCCCTCCCCTCCCCTCCCCTCCCCTCCCCTCCCCTCCCCTCCCCTCCCCTCCCCTCCCCTCCCCTCCCCTCCCCTCCCCTCCCCTCCCCTCCTCCTGTTTTTGCATGATGCCCAAGAGAATACCAGGCTCCAGATATCTCTGCGTTGAAGAATGAAAGCAGGATTGCACCATAATCTACAAATAGAATTAAAGAAACTCCTTTTGACTAAAGTTTAGCCTTGAAGCAGCTGTTCAGTGTTTAGAAATTAATAGCACATATGCATCAATAAGAAAAATAAGTCCTTATTTATTAACAAGCAAGACATATTTCTTACCAAAAAATTCAATGAAATTCAATGAAAAGGATGCCCATGCAAATAACATGTACTGTGCTCACAGCCTGGCAAACGCAACCTCTGTTAAGCTGTCAGTATATAGGTCAGGCACTGAGCAAGAACTTGCTCCATGACTAGATTTCACAAAATCACTGCACAGATTGACCAATAGTGCACTGTTTATATGTTGTAGAGGTGATGGGGAAAAAAAAAGAAAAAAAAATATATATATATATTTTAGGGCTCTTCCTGTAACTGCCCAGAGCAAGTAGTGTTTAGGAAGATATTTATCCTAGGTTTGTAATTTCTGCTGTGCATACATGTCTTAGTTTAATTTCTTCATGAGGATTATTCTTGGAGCAATGTATAAGAGAAATCTAACTGTGAGTAGCACTTTAACAAGGAGGAACAGCTGCATTTTACCATTTTGAATAGACAAGAGCTATGATGCTGAAGCTGTGACAAAACTTCAATCCATTATAAAGCCGAATCCAATAAAACTGCCTTCATGTTTATACCAATCTCCTATGTGCACCTAATGAGAGCCAGGTCCTTTGCTCTGTTGATGCAACAATATCTCAAGAGGAAGTTCAAATAGTCTTAACAGAATAGAGAATTTCCTGAGGACAAATGAAAAAATAATTTAATTCAATATACCTCCTGGTGTCTTCCCAGCCACAGAAAAGGAAGAAAGGAGTTCAGAGGAAAACAACAGCAAGGGATGATATATTTGGATTGAGCATCACTTCACTGTCTACAGATTTTTGTGCTGGATTTTGTGCAAATGACTTAAAATATCACAACTTCCTTGGCTGGTGTCCCTTTCCTCACCTCTTCCAGATTCCCCACACTGCTCTGACAATGCTGGCAATGTGAAATGGTACATCACATGTATGGCATATCCATGTGGCTGCCCAAGTACTCCTGCTCCAGCTCCAGGTGCTGCTGCCAGAGTATGTCAGGAGAAAGGGAGGTACTTTAGCTGCTGGATGCACTAAAGTGATCCTTCAATGCTATAAACACTTCCAGGGGGCTGTGACTGTCAGATTCAGACAAAATAAGGCTGGAGTTCAGCTGTGATGACTGGTAGTTCTAGTCAAATTAAATTATTGAGAAATGGGAGAGCAATAATAGCTATGGCTGGCAGTCCTAATTTCAATTACCCATGATTAGACCACATATGGAATGTTTGTGAACTTGAAACTCACATCTGTTCATTGAATAATGCAAATATAATCTGTAAGGGTCTGAGAATCTGTCTCCTTCAAAGCACTTGCTTGCCAGGTTAGCAAGCTGCTGAACCTGCATGCTCCTTCCAGAGCTCAGGTTATTCCTGTGATAAGAAGCCATTAATTTTTGGACCTCAAGGCAGCTCAATACCATTTTCCAGAGAGTATGGAGAGAATTTCTGGGTTTTCATTCTCCCTTATTTATGCAGCAGACTCTAGTCATGCCTTATATCCAGTGTGATAATTTGTTGGCTTGATGCACATGAAAGAAAGAAGCAGTCTTATCTATTGCCAAAAGCTTTAATATATTTATATGTTGCTACCTCTTCACAGTATTTTACCATCCCTGCAAAGAGTTCTGATTTTAGGATTAGTTGCACTGAAGGAAAGAAAAATTCTCTGCTCAGACTGTCATTACTATGCTAGTTTGATGATAAATCACTTGTATAGTTATTGTTTCAGGTCAAGAAGTCTGATTTGGTATTGACCATTAGAAGATTATTCTAAGCAGCCATGGACACACCTCTTGGCCAGTGTTTAAGCTCAGAGTAAGAGAATATCTACAAAATGGAAATGATTTCTTAATTATAATGTTAGTTTCTTAGTGCCTTTCATCTTCAAGAGATGAGAAATGTGAATTAGCAGTGTACCTTGAATAGTGCAAGATACAATAGAATTATTGCAGCACATGGAAGTGAGTAAAACATACAAAGTAACTTATCCTCATGACTGAAAATTTCATTGTCACTAAGATCATGACTTTTGTGTACAATCTTCTTCCTTTTACAAACAAAACAACCATACATCATCGTGTGTTTTAACTGTATTTTCAGCCTTGGTACATTTTATGCAGATATCATCTCAAGTTTATTTAATCATAGTGTTATTCACAGAGATTCAATAATTTATTATATACTTGAGCAACAAATAGAGTGTACACATACCATCTCTTGAAATTTGATGGAGTTTTTTGAAGGAGAAAGTTTTTTGAATGCCAAATGTTTTTCTGACTTTTTTATGGTCAGCTCTAAAAGGTTTTTGCATAACAAACACCAAGGATTTCAGTCATACACATGGAATCACTTGTATTCACTCTGGGAAAATAATGTGACTAATATTTTGGGTACAGAACTTTTTATTGTGTGACTGAAATGTCAACATTATTGCTATTCCTCTGGGATAAAATGTCTGTTTGCTGGTATTGCTGAAATTCTTGAAGTTACCTTTATGTGTGCAAGGACTACATGCTCGACCTGTAAAATCTTTATTTAAACACATTGTACAGTACTGCATGATCTCATTTTATTTCAGTTGCTGGCTACCCTCCTAGGAACAAAACTCATAAGCACCTGATTCAAATTATACTCAGAATGCACTTCAATCTCAAGCAGGACGTTCCCTTATTTAAAACCTTACTCTTAACTAGATAATGCAGTGGACTGAGAAAACACAGAGACAAGGCTGTCTAAATGCAAAGCATGTGAGTGTTTAATCAGAAATATTAGATACGATTCAGACAGATTAATTTTACCCAGAACATATTTTGCTGAACCTTTTCAGGCATTGAATTCACAGGATCGAGCTGCTCTGTAGCATCCTTCAATGTAAGTGCCATCACTGTGAGATGATCTCTGTATCTTGGAGGACACAAGGGAAGCACAGAGTATGGAAGGGTAGGAACAGCACCTTTACAGAGAGAATTGTGCAGCTTTTGCCTCTCCACTCTGCTGCATCTTGCGGTGTGTCTGTACAGGCGTGCTGGCAGCACAAGCTGCAGGACACACTGGCAAATCTCCAGCCCATGTAATAGGGGTGGGTCTCAGGAGCTGATGAAGTTTTTAAATTTGAACTGTACCTGGTGAACAAAAAGAAAAAGGGAAAAAAAACCAAATAACCCTGAAGTCAGACATATTGTAATAAGCTGCCTGAAATGACATCAGGGCAAAAAAATTCCGGGCCACAATCCATCTACAAGTGTTATAAATAAATCATGTAGAGTTTATTTCTGCTTTCCATAGCTTGCTTCTGTGTCAATGCACGTGTGTCTATCAATATGGTTAAATCAGTAACACTCATATAAACTTTACCTCATGACCATGTGGCAATAATTCACATTGCCATGCTTTTGGATGCTGCCTCATAATTACAGCACTGCTTCTAAGCCAGGATACTAAATATTAACTTTCTTTAATCTTAAAAGGTCCTGGTAAGGTGCTCTAAGTGCTTAGTGTTTAATATGGGTATTTGAGGACTTTAAAGATCACTGCGCTGGTTGGCAGTTGTGAGTACAGGCAGTTTGGCTTCTCCATGCAGGGAGCTACAAAAACAGGAGGTTTTGTGCACAAGTGGATAAAAAAGACCTTTTGTGTATATGATTGGCCCATTAGGTGATCACAAGCAGTGCTGAATTTATATATGCAAATGACATGTAAAATTCATAATACATGCAATATGACCTATCTCCAAAGGACTGAAATCATCCCTCATTTCGGGAGCATGGTGCCTTCTTAAAGAAGACAAATTACAAACTCCCTCTCAGAGAGAAAAAGGAAGACAGAGAGGAAGGATCTTTTCTCTTCCTATTTATTTAAGTGTACTTTTTCATAACAAAAATGCAAGCCCTCTAGCATCATGTTTCCCTTCTTGTTCATCTCAAGTTAGTGAGGATGTCCTTGCCTATTTTTTAATTACATTTCTCCTCTAAGTTAAAACATCGAGTGAGATGCCCACAAGGCATATTTTTCTTGGCCATAATTTGGATACAGTAATTGAAGCTGTTAGCTTCAAAATGTCATGTAATGTTATAATCAGTCACTTTTTCTGTACACAACATAATTGCTCTTTCTTGGAAGTAAATAGGATGTCATATCCTGTCAATTTTACTTTCAAATAGCAATGACGAACTATTTACTGAATATTATAAATCTTTATGCAGCGCTTTACCAGTCAGCCAGAATTAATTTTATTTACCTATCAATCCTTGAAATGATAAGCAGATGGAAGAAAGCATGCTGCTGTGTGTTTGCATGTCAATCATTCTTAACAACATTCAGACCTGTTTATTTTTATGACGTGTTTATTAATATTGTTTTGCATGTACATCAACTCAATTAAGTTAATGAGTGTACAACCTATTCTTACCATTTTCTTCAGGTTCTCATCATTTTAGTCTCTTTCAGAAAAGCTTTCCCCTAGCATCATTGTATCATTACAGCAGTGTCAGGACTTCTGTCATAAACCCTATTTTTCCAGCATTTTATCAGCTGTAGATAATTATGTCTGTAATTCTTCAACTTCTGTTGAGAATTTGCATTTAAGTTCTCATCTGTTTTTTCTCATCAAGAGGGGGGGAGGGTGGGGAGGGAGAGAAAGAGAGAGAGAGAGAAAAAAGAAAGAGAAAGAGAGAGAGCGATTATGAGTATGTTTGTGTGTGTGTGTGTGTGTGTGTGTGCACCACTTTCTGTAAGAGGTGAGAATTATAGTTAAATTATTACTTCTCTGTTTCTAGTAGAAAATAACTTTCTTCTTAGATTTCACAAGAAAGAAACTTTCACATTTGACAGATCAAATACACAGGTGCTTACTCTCTGCAGTTACTGGGAAATGTGTTATTACCATAGCTGCCCGCCCTTTATTTTTGGTTGTTTTGCTGTGACATTTGCAGAGAACATGAGATAGATTTATGAAAGCACTTACACAACTAATGCAGAAATTAACAATGTCATGATTACTGATAGATGTGGGATTTGCTGCCTTCTGGTTGAAAAGGGTGAAGAACTTGTTGCTCTCCTATTCCAGCTGACTGCTGGAGGCATGAAGTCATGAAATCAAAGGTGGGTGGAACCTCTAGCTTCCATGGCAGGCACATAAAGAGGCTTCAGCTTATACCCACTGAGAAACTCCACCTCAGAGAGAGCATCCTTGGGTCAAATTTCTGAAATTTGGAGAGAATTAGGTTTGCACACATATCATTCACTTCAGACTCAAACAAAGAAAATAATGAAAGCTTCATTTGCAGTATACAGATTTTTTTTTAACTCTATAGATGTGCTCTTTATTCACTGTGTCAGGTTCTGGAAGCCCGACTGTGAATTTTAGATTCTGATGTTGGGGCTGGATGTCTGAAAATAGGAGCTTAAGGCTTTGACACTGCACCATTTAAATCTTATGCTGAAACAAAATGTAAGAGCTAAATGTCATGTTGGTCTCTTTGAGAATAGGTACTGCATTTCTACAGACAAAATGGTTCATCTTGAAATGTTCTGCATGCCAACTAATTCCATTGTGGTTGGTATAGGGTTACCATACTGAGCTTCTCCTTGCCTAAGATTGTGTTCCCTTGTGAAAGGTTCCATGACACTCTTTTTGAGGTGGAAACCCTAGACAGGTCTTCTCAAAGCATATTAATTCAGCATAATATGATGGTTACGGGAGAAGTAAATTAGGTTAGAAGGAAATCTGGCAGCAGCACTACTCTGGTTTTTGCGGTTTTTTTATCATTATCTCAGATTTGAACTTTGAAGTTCCTACATTAGGACAGTATGAAATTTTGCTTATCCACCAACTTTCATCCCATATTCTCTTAGAAATCATGGGAAGTGCCCAGAATAGAATTAATTTCCATCATCCTGACTTAATAGATGGAACATTTTAAACAGAGGTAGCAAGGACCAGCTGTGGGATCCTGTGAATCAAATCCTGGATTCAAGAATCCATTTTAGACCACAAAAGCAACTGGACAGGCAGAGGTGGAGAGTGTCTGTTTCCAGAGCCTAAGAGGGGGAGGCAGGCAGGCAAAAAAAACTGAGCTGATTGACAAATCCAATCCATGGCAGTAAAAAAAATAATTGCTGTCCTTGAACTGCACAAGTGTGAATGTGAACACATAAACCAAAGAATTGGTAAGTTGACTCAATCAGAAATCCTTTCATCCTTTAACCACAGGAAACTATAAAGCATATTTTTTATGTATCTGTGTATGGATGTGTATTATTGTGTATCAATGCATCCATTTATGTATTTTTCTCTGTAAGAGGCTCACAGTACAGAGCTCCACAAAAGCGTTAAGAACACAGCATTTAGCTCCATGGGTCAAAAGAGATAGGGCTGAAATCAGAGCTACATACATAAAAGCACTGGGGTAAATTGAGAGAAATCTTTCAATATTTCCATTTTCCTAGCAGATGGTAGAAAGTGCTTAGACATGATGACTCTTCCTGGATGTGCTAGCATATGCTGTGGAATTGCCCATACAGAAAACTCTTGCTCATTGCAAATCTCGCAGGAGCTATCACAAACAAAGCACATCAATTAACATTTGCTTATTATGTGACTGTGAGCATGTGGCAATTTTCTATTTTTCTCTCATACATTAGGCCCACAATTTAGTCTGGATGAGAGCTACATCAGATGAAAGTCACAGTGCTTAGAGAACTGCTCTTTTCCTTTTATTTTTAAATAGGAATACTTACTGCTTATCTGTCTCACTCTTTCTCTGTCTCTCTATTTTTTTATATTTCATAGCAATCCAAACGTTTTGTGGCTTTTTGCTAAACCCTCTGTGTATAGCAGTTATTTTGGCATGATCTCAGAGTTTGAGGGAGGCAGTACAAGACATACAGCAGCTGCCTGGCCAAGCATTATAGCTCAGTGAACTTTGGCACAGGTCAGACTTTCAAGTAGTTTCTACCAGTATATCAGCAGCTCACTGGGATGCAAATTATGCTCACCTGAGATTTGCACCACAAGGAAGGCACATGTCTTTGGAAAGGCATAATCCAGATCCAGTTAATGTATTCCCAAAGACTAGAGATTGCATGGATACAGTGCAACAGAAACTGCACATGAGGGTTTGTAGAACCACTCTCTTATGAGCACAGGAATAGAAGGGACAACTGAGGTCGTGTAATTCCCACAGTCCCAGTCAAATGTGCATAAGATTGAAATCTATCCACAGGACATATGGTCTATGGACCTTGTGACAGTGTCAGAGCAAACCCCCATGGGCCAGCAAAATGCGTTGTTACAAGAGCAACATTAAAAGGCTCAGAGCTCTCTAGCTATTTCTTGAAATACTGAAATTTTGTAGTAAGCATGTATAAAAGTCATGCTTTATATCTGTAGATGGTTGTTACTTTAGCAATGAATGGCAGAGGAGACTGCCATAGCAACATTGCTGATCTCATTTTCTTCCTCAGGGGTGAATATCAGTTGCAGTCGTCCCCCTGCATCTTCCATACCTGCAAACAGCAACATGTGCATCTCCTCTGGGACTCCACTTGCACTCCTATCTCCATTTCCTCCTCAGAAAAAAAGGCGATGAAAAACAAAAGCAAAAAAACAAAAACAAAAAAGCAGTAAAATGTTGAAGACCAGTACTTCAGCATACAAATTGCATCTGGGTGCTGCAGCTGAACAATAAAAATGCTTGCTACCATTGTGCTTTGGAACTTTCTACCAGATATCTTTTGTCAATAAAAGGTTTACCAGGTTAGAGAATGCTGGTCATATGTTTACACTTTGCATCTGCCACAAAAAGCAAGCGTGATGCTCAGAAAAATGCAATCACTAGGTGGTAATAGACACAAGGACCTTTCTGCTGCCTGGGATCTCTGTGGTCTATGCCTCCAAGACTCTTCTTGCAAACAACATATTTCTTACACTTCAGCAATGCTTTCTGCAAGGAAAAGCTGCATGTTTTGTACAGCGACATCAGTAGTTCAAGGACAAAAATTGCTTTCAATGGTGTTACTGATTATGAAAATTCCTCTGAGGTGTTGATGGAATGTTGATGATGCCACAGCTTCTGTGTTGAGCAACGTGATTAAGCTTTGAATAGCGCAATAGGAGCAAACACTGCTTTAAGCCCACAGAAGGCATATTAATTTTGTGTGTCATTCTTCCTCAGGCTACTATTTTGAGAACCTGTAGATGAACAGGAACTTGCCAATGCAGTAAGTTTTGCAGTCTTACTTTTGAGAAATAATTTTTAAAAGACAACTGATATAGATGATAGGGAGAAGGGCATGATCTTTATTTTTCTTTCCTTTATAGATTACTCTCATGTTTCCCATTTCCTTACAATGGGCAGGGGGAGCAGGGAGGATCCTAGTGTTACCACAGTGTTATTTCTGTCAACAGTTCACTTACAAAACAAAAAAAACCAAAAGCACCCTCACAAAAAAACAAAATAAAACCCAGTCATGGTTGCAGCTAGCCTGTAGCTGACAAATAAATTCGGTCATATCAGACCCCAACCTCAAACCATGTAGAAGTAAAGAAGACCTCAGATGAGGTAGGTATAGGCTGGATTCAGACCTGAATAGGAACATCAGCCAGTCAGGTTCAATCCAGAATGCAGAGATATCACTGGTCAAAGAGCTGATTAGAGCTGATTAATGCTGTATTTCGGCAGTGTTAAACCTTGACCAATCAGTTTTCTACTCCAGGGAGTTTTGAACTCCCAAAATAGGAAGGCTCTGAACCATAAAATATGCTGTTGTCACATGGATCTCTGATAGTTTGTGTTGTCCCTGTCCTCCACCACTGACCCCACGTAATAAAACCCCACAACTGGCAGGTAGGCTGAAGAGGAAAACAGACAGACAAGATCAAGGGGGAGATTTCTCTATTTACATTAATCAAAAGAAAGAATTCTGTGTTAGTAGAACTTTACAATTACTTAATTTGACTCATTTGTTTAACTCCTTTGCAGTGCCTCCTCATTTCAATTTTTAGAAAAATTGTCTTTTAGTCAAGGATTAATTTTGCTGACTACTGAAAAGCAGAATCCCCTTTTCTGAGCTGCCTGATGCACAAGCACATTTCCACATGCTGAGAGGAAAGTAGCCATTAAAATATCACAAACCCCCATGCTGAGTGCAGGTTTGGGAGCTTCAGGGAATGCAGACAGTGCACTAAGTCAAACACCTGTAATTCAAGCTCTTTCACCTTCCATGAACTCACTAAATTGCTTTGCCTCTCTAACCAACCTCAGTGCTTTGAACACATGAGCAAAGAAAGTATTTCCAGGAAGAGAAAAAAACTAAAAAGAAAATGTTATCAAATGCTATATATGAAGATAACACAAATATTCTTCAGTGTTGACATGCAATATTACTTGGAATTTCATTAGTGCCAAACATAAGAATCCCTATATTAGCAGATGGAGAAAGAAATTACACTCGTGAGCAATTTTCTCTTCACAGGAAGAGGTGTGCACAGTAGCCTAAAGGCGATCTGTTTGGGTTGTCAGAAATCCATAGGCCATTAAAAGGGTTCCATTGGGTGTTATGGGTCCATTGGGTGTTATGGGTCCATTGACTCTCCACAGCAGTCTCAATATCCTTCAAAGATAGCCTTGGGAGCCAGTCACACAAAACCCAACATGACTCCAGCACATTTTATCATCCTTGGGAGTAGCTTCAGTCAAGATCTCTTAATGAACTGAATGCTTTGATTCCATTTATATGCCTGAACATTTTTAAGACATGTACATTTCAGAATATGAAAAAGGCTGTCATGCTGAAATTTGAAAATTACTTTTACAAGACATGAGAAGTGCTTATCTCACAAGAAAGAAAATAAACCAAGCAGTTTCTCAATCCTTCAGAAAGAACTGGGATCTTTATAATATTTTCCATTAACTGCCTATGAGCTGTATCCAGCTAATCATTTTAACACCACTAATGAGTTCAGAGTTAGTAGGGGAACAGACAATATTCCAGGGGAAGACATATCAAAACTATGTAATATATCAAGAAGTTTTGTACTGAATGGACTATGAACCAGACCAGAAAAATAAAATAGTTTTCAACGGAGGTGAAGGCATGTGAAGAATCCAAGATTCCTACAGGAGCTGTACCCAACTTTCAGGAAGCATGTTGCCATGTGAGAAACACCCAGAGGAAAAAAAGTCTTTCAGCACCAGTATAGGTAAAGGTGGGTAGAGAGTCTCTCTCCTCTGTGCCTCAAACATCTGAATGCCAATGCTCTCATCCTTTGTGCTCTGGGATCAAATTCTTATATCCTGACTGTACTCAAATTTCTGCTGAAGTTGGGTAGCTGGCAAATATTACAGGAATCACTATCTTAATACAACACCCCAGAATGTCAAAAAGCTTCTGCATTACAGTCAACTCCCTAAATTCATAATTCAGAATGTGCAGGAGGGACCTCTCCCATGGTTTTTTTTTAGGACTGTGTAAGGTTCCTCCTGCCTTCAGTACTTGCAACATTTCTCTCCCATACAGACAACTTTCTGCAGGTTCAAAAGAAAGGAGAGGTACTGATAAACAAACCCAGATGCTCCCAGTGTATCTAAAAACATTGCACAAAAGTTACCAGCTGGGTATTGAAAACTCACCTATTCTGAGATACATTCTCGTATTCTCAAACCAAGAAAAATAGCACACTTTTTACACTTGATGTGCATCATACAGGGAGGGAACCATCTATAATGTTTCTTTCAGAACTGAAACAAAGTGTTCAGGAAAGTCTGGTGTTGTTGCTCTGAATTCCAAATTATTTTACTATATTGGCTACACAATTTGAAGGCTTTGTCCTTTTTTTATTTCTGTCAGTGATTTTCTCAGTGTGTGAGAATCTACCTGCATTTTAATGAGAATAGGATTTCCTAATATTCAAGGAAGTCTAGAGAAACAGGATAAAATATGAAGAGAAAGTGGTCCTTTTATATATACACCTAACAGATGAAAAAACCTAGGCGCTAATCTGCGCTAATGCATGTGGAGGACAGCGAGTGCAATACCCACTACTGCCCTGTAGAACTCTGTAGGCAGGCTGGGCAGTCTCTCCTTCCTGGTCTAGTTCTCTCTTTCATGGTAAGTGACAGCCCAAAACAGTCTGTCTATCTGTCCAGCCTTGTTTACATTGTGCTAATAGTAATATACCATTTTTTAATAGTACATTAGGAATAAGAATTTAAAAAGCATCTACCAGTGGCATCTCTGACTAGATTCTTAAAAATTACTGCTGTATTTGCATTGCCTTTTAGGCACAGCAGAGTAACATGCCTTTCCCAAGATGCCACACTGCAAGCAAGTAGAGCTGGGATTGCAAATCATTCCCATGTCATAGTTTAGAAATCTATCCAAAGGCAACATGTAATTTTGGGAGCCTGATATTCCCATCTTGTCCTACAGGCTAATCTCCCTGGCTGGGCCCTGTCTCCCAATCCACTAAGCAATACTACAAATCAAGGGAATTAAATATAGCCCTTCCTATGTGATAGAAAATAAAGTCATGATTTACAAGAACAAAAAAAAGAAAAGTAGTCTGAGCTACATCTTCCATGAAGAAACGTGACATGGGAAATATTGTGTATTGCTCTGTTGAACTAAAAAATAATTCAAAGTACTCATTCTAATTATATTTGAATAAAGCATAATAATTCTTTTACTTTCATTTTCTGTTTTAAAAAAATCAGTTTCTGCAGGCTCAAAACATTACAGCATATTATTTAGATTCTTACAGAAAAAACTCATGATAGGATATTTTGAGAGTATGTGAATTTTGGAAAACTGGCAACCTCTCAATAAAGGGAAGAATGATGAGCAGGACTCCATGATATCAGAGGGGTAATTAATTACTTTATTATACTATATTATTCTATACTATATTACACTACATTATATCCCATCTAAACTGAAACTGAACAAGAACTCAACTCAACTGAACAAAAACTCTTGATTGTCTCCTGACCGACTGTCAGGACACATCTTGCAGAGATTGGTCAAGAAAACAAAACACTCACACCAGAATCCAATTACCAAATCCCTTCATGTAAACAATCTTCCATAATGCATTCCACTTGTGCACAAACACAGGAGCAGCAAATGAGATAAGAACTGTTTTGATCATTCTCTTCTCTGCTTCTCTCAGGTTCAGAGAATGTGAATCCCACATGTGAGTTGTAGAAAAAGAATTTTAGAAAGACAAAAATTGTTGGAGACCACTGGGAAGAGAGTAAAAAATTGCTATTGTATATTTAGAGACATTTTTTTCTATAATGCACATTGATCCACTATTTTCTTCATCTTTGCCCTCTTCTTGGATCTCTATTTTCTACTGGGAATGAGTTCAATCTACTGCATGCAGACACATTTTAGTGAAGCAGCTGCTTGTTCCAAGTCGGAATGAGATACATGGGAACTTTTGTTATTCATCTTTGGGAAGAAGGTGAAGTCATGTCTGTAGCTTTGACCTAATACATAACTGAAACCAGTGACTGGTTTATAGCCTAAGAAGCTGCAGGAAGAGTAAGCAGCCACCTTCAGCTTTTGTTCCTCCTCCCAGCTTTGTGGGCATAAACCAACAGCAGAGGGACTTTGTGGTGGTGTCTGCAGGTGTTTGGGGGGCCAGAGAGTGGTGCAGTGTTGGAATGTTGGGATACACAAGACAGGTGATGGACTTTGGACTTGGCTAACATAAGAGATTTGATAACAGGATACCTTGGCAAAAGCAAATGGAACTTTGAAAATTAGACCTAGACTGCCAGAAGATTAAATCAAACGGGTTTTCTGGGAAAAGAAAATGTCATTAAACTCTGCAAGCAAGAGATGTTGTTATATGCATAAGTTTGTGTATGTAATTTTAACCTAATCATTGTAGTACACATTACTAGTCTCCCTGAAATAGTATATAAGCATTTGTATCCCACTATAAAATTGGGTTCTGATCACCGAGTCAGCTTCCCTGTCTCTCTCCACCACTGACAGTGCAGAGGCTGCACAGTGCTCCTTACAGCCTTTGGTGATACTTTGCTTCCCCAACTACAATCTGTTGGGTGCTGAAATGTATGTGAAATAGTTCTTGAATATGCTTCAAACCCAGTCATTAGACCCCTCGTCATTCTGGGCTGCTTGTAGTCAAAAGAGACTATCACTTACCAGTATTAGATTATCCCTAGGCTCAGCCTATTCTTGCTCCTCCTAAATTAGCTTTTGCCATTCTGGAAAGGAATTTTCTGTCCCTGGGGACAATTCTCTTGAAATGTTCTGCTCATTGCCAAGCAGCAGTCAAGAATCAAATTAGGAATTATCAAGAAAGGAACAGAGAAGAAAGTGAAAAACTTCTCTGTGGACAAGATGAAGGAATGGCCCATGGGAATCTCATGAGGTTTAGCAAGGCCAAGCTCAGGTGCTGCACCTGGGTCAGGGCAATCCCTGGTGCCAGCCCAGGCTGGGCATGAACAGATCGAGAGCAGCCCTGCCCAGAAGGACTTGGGGGTGCTGTGGGTGAGAGCTGGACATGAGTCAGCCATAGGCACCCCCGTAGATTTAGGAAAAGCACCATGGAGGATGTGAATAATAGGAATGCTGAGGCAGCAAAGAAGTTCCTGTCTCCATGGACATCCGCCCCATAGCCTATCTCTGTTACCCTATAAGGCAATGTCATTTTAACCCTTAACTATTGGTCAATTATGGATACCCCTAACCCCTTACCATTGGTCAAGCTTGGAGCCTTCCCAACCCTATAAAAGAAGCATACTGTACCCCATTAGGGGAGAAAGAAGAAGAGCAGACACCCTTCACAGACCTCCCCAAATAAAGCCATCTCCGTGGAACAGCCTGCGCCTTCTCCTTCTCCTCTCTCTCCGTCTGCTGCAGCCTCAAGCCAAGGGCAAACTTACCTAGCAAGCAGAGCTGAAATCCTAAGAGCTTGCAATCACTATAGAGCTGAGAATCACTGAGCTTGCTAGGGGTTTGACCCGTGGCGTTGGCATGAGCGAGCTAGCTTCAGGCACCCAGTCCCCACTCGGGAACTGAGCTCCTGAGCCCTATTGCTCTGCTTATGATAAGGCCAAATCAGAGACTTTATCAAAGTGGCGCCCAACGACTACGGACCCCCCCAGAGGCGATATCCGTCGGTTGAGCAACGAAGCCCCCCCGGGGTTTTCTGTGATTGCCTGTTTGGGAAGCTGCTCCTCCCGTGAAGGGACTTTTCGTTTTAGAAAATCCTATCCCCAGGAGGGTCAGTTCGACACTCAAAACTTACATCTGAACGAGAGAAAGTTCCAAGGAGAACTGATGTCAGCAGACCCCTTCCACAGATCTTGGACCCCAAGAACTCTAAGTATAAATTAGCCAACATTGCACAAATAACTTTGGGGCTCTCAACTTTTTTTTCGTTTTTTTTCTTTTTTTTCTCATTTTTTTCTGCTGGAAGAGCTAATAATTAACATGGGTACAATTTTTAGTACATTAAAACAAAGCAAAACTGAGAGAGAGATATATTTAACTATTTTAGAAATCTTATCTGCTAACAGCTTCTCCTTTTCTAAAGGCAAGCTCTCAAAAACTAACCTTAAAAAATTTGTAACTTGGATTATTTCACAATACCCTGATATTGATAAGAAAGCAGTCATTGAAAATTCGTTTTGGGATATGATCGGGAACACAATATGTCTCTCACAAACAAAACAGGACTTTTCTGCGACTAACTATTTGCCGTTATTTCATATAATAACTAAAACCATTGAAAAATTTAACAGAGAAAAAATTTTGCAGTCAGTACCAGACACTTCCTTTTCAAATGCTAATGAGATTGATAAGATCCCAGAGGAATGTCACTTGCATACCTCACATCAGCCCTTAGGTCCTAAAGTCCCTCTCGCTTCTGTTTCTCCTAAAGCAGAGGTTACACTGACCACCGCAGCCTCCTCCCCCACCCCTGCAGGACCTGCGCTGCCTAACTCCGCGGATCCTGTCTTATCTATAACTCCACACATCCTCCCTACCCTCGGCTAAGCCTCCTCCTCACATCCGGTCCGGAGGGTCCCGTTTCCTGCCTCTGCTGCCCCCTCCCCCCGCGCCGGCTCCGTCCCTCCCCACTGCAGACCCTGCCACCCCTCCTCCCACTCCCTCTGCCCCACTTCGCTGCGGCCCCCCCACCTCTGCGCTGGTGTCCCCCACCACCCCTCCCATTGCAATGCCCCCCGTCCCCCCCACCCCCCGCCGCCCCCGCCCTCCCCGCCCCAGCTCTGAGCGGCCCGGCCCCTCCCGATGTCTTCCCGATCCCCACCCCCGCCGCTGCCGTGCCCGCCGGTATCCCCTCTTCCTCCCCCTGCACCATGCCTGCCACAGCAGGGGGACCTCACACATGCGCAGTCCCACCAACCCACCCCGTAACCACGGCATCCCAGAACGGTCCCACTGCTGGCTCACCCCCACTCCTCCCATGTCCACACCCCCACCCTGCCCAGCCCCCCTGCCCCCACCACGTGTCCCCCACCCACCCTCAATGCCACCCAAACAGAATCCCAGAGACCCCCCAAGGTGCTACCCCCCCCACCCAGTCCTGTGCGTGCTGTGCTGCCATCCCAGCTCCATTGGCACCTCCCCCTAGCCAGGTCATGCCATGTCTCCTCCCCCCAGCCACCGAAACCCTTGAAAAACGCTTCTAAACGCCGTAAAAAGCATAGGTCATGAATAGCAACCCCCCCACCCCAGTCCTCCTCAGAGGACCAGAGCTCTTGCAATGAATCTGATTCTGGTACGTTCCATACAGATCCATGGGCTCTCATTAAGATAGAGGCGACCAAGGCTGGGGATTGGGAGCTGGCACAGAAAATTAATGCTTTCCCAGTAGAATATAAGCAAGGACGGAATGGTGGCGAGTCCACTATAAAGACATGGAAGGCTAACTCAAATAAGGAACTAGTGCAATTAAGAAACATAGCCAAAGAACATGGGCGAAGTTCACATATTTTTAAAAATTTCTTAGAAGCCATGTTCTCAGCACATGTCTTACTTCCCCACGATATAAAAAATATTTCACATTGCCTTCTGTCCCCAGCAGAATATATGTTATGGGACAGGCATTGGAAAAGACATTTAAAAACATTATCAGACTCATATTCTGCAGATGCTAATAAGGTAGAACAACTAGCTGGTGAAGGTGACTTACAGAAACCAGTAGACCAAATGGAAACCTTGAATAAAGAGGCAATGCAGGACGTCCCTCTTGCAGCAAAAACCTCTTTACTTCTCATGCATGATGAGTTAATGCCAACAATGCATTTTTCTACTATTAAACAAGGGATAGATGAAAGTTTTATCAAATTTGTGGACAGACTTAGAGATGCTTTGGAGAAACAGATAGAGAGCACAGAGGCAAGGAAGGAATGCTTATGTAAACTTGCCTTGAGTAACTCAAATGAAAAATGCAAAGCCATTTTGAGGTCTCTACCCATGGATACAGACCCCACCATAGAGCAAATGCTGGAATGCTGTACACGTCACATGTCCACTGAAAATACAGTGGCCCAAGCAGTTGCTAAGGGTATTGCTGAAGGAGTTTCTGGGGCATATGCAGTAATAGCTTCTAAAGACCAAGCTAAATGCTATCACTGTGGGGATTTTGGACCTTAAATAAAGGACTGCCCAGAGAGATCACTCCCTCGATACCACTGTAACAATTACCAAAGACCCCAGAATCAGCAGCGTTATCAGCAGCGTCCGGGAAACTCCTTGCGCAGCCCGGTCGAGCCCCGGGCGCTGACAACAAATCAAGGGCCACCAGACCCAACCCCGCACCATCCCAGGATGTTCCGGACCACAAGAAGAGGATCCAACTCACGGGGCAACCCAGATGGGAACCCGCCGTCAACTGGTAACTGCTTTGTCCATTGACTTTAATAATGAGAATGTTCACCGTGTTCCCACAGGCAAATATGGCCCAAAAGGTGGTCCTTTGCACATTTTAATTATAGGTGACTCTCTTAATAGCCCAAAGGAGATCTTCGTTGTTCCAGAAGTGCTGACAGTGCAGCCAGGACAAGAGATTCTCGTCCATGTATACTGCATAGACTTACCATTTTTTCTTTTAAAGGAACTCCAATAGCACAAACCTTTTTACTCCCAAAGTATCACAGGGAACAGATTCCTCTCAACCCTACAGCTATGTGGGCACAAGTCGTGGGACCATCCAAGCCTACCATCGAGTGCGGCCTCACCTGCAAAGGCGAGAAGACCCACCTACCAGGGATGCTGGACACCGGTGCTGATGTGACCATCATCGCCCGCTCAGAATGGCCAGCACACTGGGATCTACAACCCATCGCAGGCATGATTCAGGGATTGGTGGAGCCACAGTGTCCATGAGAAGCAAGAACAACATCTTCATGGAAGGGCCTGAAGGCAAGCTGGCAACCATCCGTCCATTTGTGGTAAGGGCCCCCATCACCCATTGGGGCAGAGACGTTCTATCCCAGTGGGGAGCTTCCCTACGTATTCCCACTCAGGATTTCTAATCGGGGCCACTGAGCAAAGCGCACTGCCAGAAACACCTCGTCTCACCTGGAAATTCACAAGCCAATCTGGATTGAACAGTGGCCCCTCAATAAAGCTAAGCTGCACACCCTAAACACCCTTGTGGAAGAACAGCTTGCAAAAGGCCACATAGTGGAGTCCGACAGCCCTTGGAACTCTCCAGTCTTTGTTCTACCAAAGCCTGGGACAAACAGGTGGAGGCTCCTCTACGACCTTCACAGAATCAACGAGGTCATCGAGGACATGGGCCCTTTCCAGCCTGGCCTGCCTTCCCCATTGATGCTGCCTAGAGACTGGACACTTGCTATCATAGACATTAAGGACTGTTTCTTCAGCATTCCTCTGCACCCTGAGGATGCTCCACAGTTTGCTTTCTCTGTTCCCTCTCTTAACAAGGAGGCCCCGCTCAAAAGATATCATTGGCGTTATCTTCCTCAAGGCCTGAAAAACTCGTCCACTATTTGCCAGTGGTATGTGACTCACATCCTGTCTCCCATTTGGAAATCATTTCCAGACGCTATCATCCACCACTATATGGATGATATCCTGGTGTGTGCTTCAGATAAAGCTTACTTGGACAAAACAGTTAAAAAGACTATTGAAACCATAGAAAAAGCAGGAATGGAGATTCCTGAGGACAAAATCCAGTACACCAAGCCATGGACTTACCTTGGAGTCCAGATCCGGGAAAGGACCCTCGTACCTCAGCAGATCACCATAAATAACGACCCAAAAACCCTCAGGGACTTACACAGCCTTTGCGGATCCATCAACTGGGTATGTCCACTGCTAGGACAGAGGACCTTGCTCCCCTGTTCAAACTTCTTTGTGGACCTAAGGACCTGGACTCTCCCTGCACTCTCACAGAAGAAGTCCAGGAAGCCCTGTCTTCACGCAAAGCCCATCACTTCGAGCCCAGCCTGCCTTTCCAGTTCATCATCCTGGGAAAAGCACCTCAATTCCATGGACTAATTTTCCAATGGGACCCCCAGCTGCGAGACCCTTTGATGATATTGGAATTGGTTTTTACAAGTAGCCAGCCTACAAAGACACTTACCACCTACCAGGAGGTCATAGCACATTAATAAAAAAGGCTAGGACTTGGCTGCGCTCTCTTTCAGGTTGTGATTTCGAATGCATATACTTGCCAGTAACCCTCACAGACTTTGAGGATTTGATCCAGACCAATGAGGGCCTCCAGTTTGCTCTGGATAGCTATATGGGCCAAACTTCAGCGGAGATCCCACAACACAAACTTTTTAACCATAATGTAACCTTCCATTTGATTCCAAAATGAATCCAAAGTAGAAAACCTCTCAAGGCTCTAACCCTCTTTACAGATGGCTCAGGGTCCTCCCACAAGTCAGTGATTACATGGAGAGACCCCCAAACACAAAATTGGCAATCTGACATACAAATAGTGGAGGGATCTCCACAGACTGCAGAATTAGCAGCTGTTGTCAGAGCCTTTGAAAAATTTAAGAACAAGCCTTTCAATCTGGTCACCGATTCAGCTTATGTTGCTGGGATAGTGATGAGAGCAGAACATGCTCTTCTCAAAGATGTTTCTAATCCAAAGTTGCACCAACTGCTCTCTAAATTAATATACCTAATCTCCCACAGAAAGCAAACTTACCACATAATGCATGTGAGGTCACACACAGACCTCCCAGGTTTTGTTGCAGAAGGCAACAGGAAAGTGGATGCATTAGCAATGGCAGCAGAAACTGCTAATGTTCCTAACATCTTTGCCCAGGCAAAGTTGTCAGACGCGTTTTTTCATCAAAGTATACCTGCCCTTATGAGAATGTTTAAGCTCTCAAAGGATCAGGCAAAGGCTATCGTGGCTACATGCTCAAACTGTCAGAGCTATCAGATACAATCCATGGGGATGGGAGTCAATCCCTGAGGTCTGAATAGCTGCCAGCTGTGGCAGACAGATGTAACTCACTTTGCACCTTTTGGAAAGTCAAAATACGTGCATATATCGGTCGACATGTTCTCGGGAGCAGTATTTGTGTCATCACATGCAGGAGAAAATACCCTGCACACAATAAAACACTTTCTCCTTGGTTTTGCTGCCCTGGGTGTACCAAAAGAGATTAAAACAGATAATGGAGCAGCCTACACTTCCCACAAGTTAAAGGAGTTCTTCAATGAATGGGGAATAGCACACAAGACCGGCATACCTGTAAACCCCACAGGACAATCCATCGTGGAAAGGACACATCAAACCCTCAAAAGAGTCCTTGATCAACAGAACAGAGACACAAGAATCACATCTCCAGTGGAAAGACTTTGCAAGGCTCTTTATGTCATCAACTTCCTGAACTGTACAGCATCAGAGCCTGACCCACCAATACTTCACCACTTTGCAAATACCACCCAAGAAAAGCTCACTGAGAAACAACCTGTGCTCGTGAAGGACACCGAAACACACCAAATTTCTGGGCCTCACCAGTTGATTACCTGGGGTAGAGGATATGCGTGCGTGCTACTACCATCCGGTCCAAGGTGGTACCCAGGAAAAAACATAAAGTCATACTTAGGCACTGGAACACTACTCCTGCAAACAGGGACAAGAACGCTCCTGAGGCAAACACAAGACCACCTCAAAACCAAACCAGCTCTGCCTGGAGACGAAGACGTCACCGAATACCCACAAACACAAGAATAGACCACCCCATTACAAGACAGCAGACAAAACTGCAAGCTAAACAACAGTCTGCTGCATCAGGCCATAGATAGCCTTAACACAAAAGTGTTCTCTGAATTATGTGTTGTTACACTGGGTTTTTTTGTATTTTTTAAAAAAAACTGTTATTCCTTCTCCCTAACCTTTTAAAATCCCTTAACCTTCTACCCACTCCTCCTCCCTTAGTGTAACTTAGAAATTAAAAGAAAAAGGAGGGGAGGAGGGGAACAGAGAAAAGAACAAGTGAGAAAACCCTCTCATTCTAAAGATAACAAATTCTGCTTATATTCCCTATCAGAAGCCCTATTCCTGCCCAAAGATGAAAAATATCTCCATTGCTGCTGTCCTCACTGCTGCCTGTACCCCGTGCCTTTGGCTGGATTAGCCCACAGCCTAGCCATAATGTTTGGGTAACCTTAGCAAAAACATTAAAACAAGACAACATGTGCTTGTCCATGGAGAGCATTGATAATCCACTTTCCACTTGTCTAGTAGGAATTCCCTTTGTAGCAGATGACTGGCCTGTCTATAACTCAGAGATCCTCCGCACCACAGGTAAGAGACCCAATGTGGCTGATACTTGGGACGAGTGGACAAAAATTCTGCCCGATGCTAAAGAGGTACCCCAAGAATTGGATCTGTTGGGGTCCTCCAAGGCCACATACTGTATCAAATTTTACTTTAGACATCCAAAAAACAATTGGCCAGAAACTGACCAGAACAAAAACACATATTGAAAAGAGATATCACCAACTAACAAAGCCTATAACTCTCATAATTGGTGCAATTACACGGCTCGTGTGATTTCTGTGTCCTCTCTCCATCCCAAAGTATTACCCAGAGGAATGTTTCTCATCTGTGGTGACAGAGCATGGGCTGGGATCCCCTCCCAAATCCAGGGAGGTCCCTGTACCCTTGGAAAACTTTCTACCCTTACTCCAAACATCACCCTGTTACATAATTGGAAAAAAGAAAGCGAATCAAAATGACAAAAAAGGTCCTACACTGAATTTGATGAAAATTGTGATCCTAAATTATACGATTGGAACAAACCAAAAAAGATTGCTGTCTCCCTGTTCTTACCCTGGGTAGCTGCAGCTAAAGCCCTCGGTGAAATCAATCACCTTGGGTGCTGGCTCAGTGAACTAGCTAATGCTACATCTGCAGCCTTGAGTGATCTCTTAAAGGAAGAAGAAACCACAAGACAGGCTTCGCTCCAAAATCCACCAGCAATCGACTTCCTGCTGCTTGCCCATGGACACGGCTGTGAAGACTTCGAAGGGATGTGCTGCTTCAACCTCTCTTCATGCTCAGAATCCATCCATGCGAACATCCAGAAACTGAAAGATCTCGTGAAGGACTTGAAAGTAGAGAGAATCCCAGACTGGGTCAATGAACTTTTCGGGCAATGGGGATTAACAGGATGGGCTGCATCCTTGGTTAAGGGAATGTTGTTGATTCTCCCTGTAGTTGTTATTGTGTTAGCTATGTTCTCGTGCCTTGTTCACTGTTTAAAAAGAGCTATAGCGAACACCTTTCTTGTAAAAACAGGAAGTGGAGTTGTAGTAAGCCCCATAGATTTAGGAAAAGCACCATGGAGGATGTGAATAATAGGAATGCTGAGGCAGCAAAGAAGTTCCTGTCTCCATGGACATCCGCCCCATAGCCTATCTCTGTTACCCTATAAGGCAATGTCATTTTAACCCTTAACTATTGGTCAATTATGGATACCCCTAACCCCTTACCATTGGTCAAGCTTGGAGCCTTCCCAACCCTATAAAAGAAGCATACTGTACCCCATTAGGGGAGAAAGAAGAAGAGCAGACACCCTTCACAGACCTCCCCAAATAAAGCCATCTCCGTGGAACAGCCTGCGCCTTCTCCTTCTCCTCTCTCTCCGTCTGCTGCAGCCTCAAGCCAAGGGCAAACTTACCTAGCAAGCAGAGCTGAAATCCTAAGAGCTTGCAATCACTATAGAGCTGAGAATCACTGAGCTTGCTAGGGGTTTGACCCGTGGCGTTGGCATGAGCGAGCTAGCTTCAGGCACCCAGTCCCCACTCGGGAACTGAACTCCTGAGCCCTATTGCTCTGCTTATGATAAGGCCGATCGGAGGCTTTATTACACTCTCAGCCTAGGGAGCCAAGTGTGTCCTGGGCTGCACCCAGAGCCCCTGGGCAGCAGGGCAGGGAGGGGATTCTGCCCCTCTGCCCTGCTCTGCTGAGACCCCACCTGCAGAGCTGCCTCCAGCCCTGGGGTCCCAGCACAGGAAGGACATGGAGCTGCTGGAGAGAGTCCAGAGGAGGCACCAAGGTGATCAGAGGGATGGGGCACCTCTGCTATGAGGGAAGGCTGAGAGAATGGGGATTGTTCACCCTGGAGCAGAGAAGGTTCTTAGGGTTACCTAATTGTGGCTTTCCAGTACCTGAAGGGACTCCACAAGAAAGATGGAGAGGGACTTCTTACAAGAGCTTGGAGTGACAGGACAAGGGGGCATGGCTTCAAACTGAAATTAGGTTTTGATCAGATATTAGGAAAATTCTTTACTTTGATAGTGGTGACAGACAGGAACAGGTTATTCAGAGAAATTAGGACTGTCTCATCCCTGGAAGTGTTCAAGGTCATGAAGAATTGGTCTCTGAGTAATTTGGTCTGATGGAAGATGTCCCAGAGCAGGGGTGTTAGAACTGCATCATCTTTAAGGTCGCTTCCAACCCAAGCCATTCTATGATTCTATGACCCTACACTACAATAAATATACAATGTACCCAGATGCTGAATATTTAGTGCCACTTTGGTAGCCTTCATTTTGTAGTCAGAAAGTTATGATAAAACTGCAAAGTATGAAAAGAAAAGATAAAGGCTGAAAGATGAAACCACAGCGCAAACCAGAATTTGTTTGAGAGGACGTGTTGGGCTAGGAGACTTCAGACTGGATGGGAGGCAACAATATGTACAAGAGGGGTCTATAAAATCTTGAATCTTTCGAAGAAAGTGACTAAGTGATCATTCACTATTCTTATAATACAAGAGCTGAGAGTCACCCAATCAATCATGAAGTTTAAAACACTCAGTGGAAATACTTTATCACTTAATGCATAAATTATGGAATATAGTTCTGTAGAGTGTTGTGGAGGTCAGTAGAGTAAATGGGTTCAGAAATAGATTAGAAAAATTTATGGAGGAATGCTCCTCTAAACACCATCATCTGTTTGCCTACTCAAAGATGCTTAAGCCAATGACTGCCACAAAGGAGAAGAATATTTGAGAAGAAAGACTATTCTTTGCTTTTCTTGGTCTTTTGTAAGTTCCTCAGTCTCTTCTTACAGGTTGTCAGAAATGAACGGTATTGTCTGAGCAGGTGGGAAAGATTTGCTTTTTGTTTACAGTTCTCTCAGTCATTATAGATGCTCCTTTTTGAAGGGCATGTAAACTGTCTCTTGTAGTTTTTTTGCACAAGGGCAAGTTTTTAAGAATACTTGGTAAACAAAAGTCAAATTTCTTCTTTTTTCTTCTAGGTTATCAATGAGTTGAATGCTGGATCTCTCTGTCCTTTTTCCATCTTGGTTAAATGGGTCAGACATGCTTACCTAATTTTCTAGATAGTAGGAATTGGTACTTCATCTAAGACAAATCTTTCTTCTGTATTGGAATTGTTTTCAACAAGTTTATTTTGCTTAATTATATCCCACTTTGTTTTGTTCAAAAGATCCATGCTATTTTAAACACATTAGTAGAAAATAAATTTAAGTATTTAAGTTCTTGCAATACTCTCCTCCTTCATTATTTTTTTTTGTTTTACTTTGTTTTGGGTTTTTTGCTGGTTTTTGGTTGGTTGGTTGGCTGGTTGGTTTTGGTTTTGTTGTTTGTTTGCTTGTTTGTTTGTTTGTTTTGTGGTTTGGGGGTTTCTTTATTTTGTGGAAAAAGGCAGAAAGCTATCTGTCCATAGCCTTCAGTTATCACTATGTATGTTTTTTGTCTTCAACAAACTATTATCATGGTGTGGTAGATATGCAAATACATCTCCATTAAGTTAAATGCAGTATTGCCATTGAGGCATTTATGGAAGGTTTTGCTTCCTCTACACCTAACTAGATTCCAAATTTGCTCACCTAACTGAATCTAAACCATTAATTCAAGTAGATAAACAGTAACTTACATAATACTCTTTGTACCCCTGTGCTGGTTTCAGCTGGGGTAGAGTAAATTTTCTTCCCAGTGGCAGGCATGGGGCTGTGTTTCATATTTGTGCTGAGCCCAGGGTTGATTATTCAGAGCTGTTTTTGTTATTGCTGAGCAGGGATTGCACAGAGCCAAGGCCTTTCCTGCTTTTCACATCACCTGCCTGGGGAAAGGGCTGGGGGTGTGTGGGTGGCTGGGAGGGGACACAGCCAGGACAGATGACCCCAAACTGACCAAAGGGATATTCCAGACCTTGTGACATCAGGCTCTGTGTATGAAGAGGGGGAAGAAGGTGGAAGGGGGTGGACATTTGTACTGTTGGTGTTCTCCCAAGACACCATTAGTGCAATGGGACCCTACTCTGCTGGAAATGGCTGAAGAGCTCCCCAACCATGAGAAGCAGTTAACTGACTTCTTGTTTTGCTTTTCTTGTGTGCACAGCTTTTGCTTTCCCCACTAAACTGTCTGAATCTCAACCCAGGAGCTTTGTAGTTTTTACTCTCCTCGTTCTCTCCCTGGTCTTGCTGGTTCAGGAATGACAGAGCAGCTGCTGGGCACTGGGCTGGGGGTAAGCTGCAACAGCCCCACATGCCAGAGAAACCTGTTTAAATGAGAGTGTTGTTGGTATGGAAATTGTGAATGTTGCCTCACTTCATGTATTTTGCTGAGTCCAACCTTCTCTAACATAGAAGGATGTTTGAAATTCTGTTGTTAGGGTCACACAAGATCTGTGTCCTGCTCCTGGCTTCCCCATACTAGTGAGACAACATCATACCCAGGAGCCCAGTAAAGCTCCCCAAAAGTGATTAAGGCCTTGGAGCTTCCTTGAGAACAGGCTGAGAGAGCTGGGATTGTTCAGTCTGGAGAAGAGAAGGCTCACAGGAGACCTCATCGATACGTGCAAATACCTGAAGGAAGAGTGGAGAGGAGATGCCATATCACATATCTCTGTGGGCCTCTGCTCCTCACTTGTAAATGAAGCAATGAGGCCTCTTTCTGTCTTGACTTCTGCTGTGAAGGGAATGAAATTATTCTTGTCCTTTTTTCAGTGTTTAGACTGTTGTATCCAGATTTGGGCAACAACACTTCAAAAAAATGGATCCAAATGTAGAACATTTCATGAAGAGTGGAAGGAATTACCAGAGGTACTGAAAAAAAAAGACTTAATAAGAAATTCTGGAATAAATTGCAGTTTCTTAACTCAAGAAGAAGCATGGAAGAAATTGTTCTCCCCACCTTATGGTGGACATGATAAAAAATAATGATTTTAGGTTTCAAACAGATTTAGATTAGTTGTTAAGGATTATGTTACGTGTTACTGATGATATAAGTACACTGAAGGTCTGGGGATATTTTCCAAAGAAATCTGGGGCTCAGGATTTTTAAAAGCTTATTAGGTTAGCATCTGTTGTAATTATAAACAGTCATGTGCCTCCCATAATCTTAGTAATACATACCAGGTAGTGTTAATTCAGGTTACTGGAAATACTTCTCCATCCCTGGCTCCTACATTAGTATCCCCTAATTTGCAATCGAAGTAAGGACATCTGCAAATATCCCCAAGAGTACTGAAGAAAGGATGGCCATCTTGTGAAAGGAAATCCTGCAGTCTTCAGTAGTCCTCAAGTACCTACCTCAGTAGGTAGTAGCCTTAAATACCCAGACAATTTGTTTGTGATGTTCCTAAAATCTTGGACCACAAAGGGAAATTATCCAATTTGGTTGACTCTGAGTTTCTTGTATCTTATATGAGACTGGCAGGTGTTTCAGAGATTCTTAGCTGGTTTTCCTCTAACTTAAAACTATGGGCTGTACTTACGAAAGGCAGATCAGGACAGGAGAATGTGTAATTTCTTTGTAATACAGACCAATCTTTGGGATCATTTAGATGAAAAATTGTCCCTGAGCATACTTATAATTCATTTATCTGAGAAGAAAAGAGCTTAGTCCTTCTCAGAAAAATGAGCCACTTAAAAGATGTTAATAACTTCTGTGCTTGACCTGAATGCTTCCCACTACCTCAATATGTGATTATTAACTTATTTCGGACTTAGCTAAACCTTAAGAATTTAATATGTTATGAAACACAGCAGCTCTTTCCAATGAATTGATCCTGGAACTCTGTAGGAAGATTTTAATACATAAATCTGATGTTCCATATACATATGCGTGTTTCTCTTCCTCTTGCCAGCACAGTGACACTCCGATTGGAATGGACACTCCAAATAGTACTGCAGAGAGCACAATATACTAGCCTATACTCTTGTGGTCAGCAGAGGTTCAATGTTGATTGCCAGGAGAGCTAGGAAAGATGAAAGGATTTTGGGAAATGTATGTGAACACTCTTTCTGGGCAGCAGTTGGCGTAACAGTGGTTTTACTTCTCTCTGTGCATCCATATTCTGTGAATACCAGCAGAACAAAAAGAAACAAACAGTTAACTGCTTAGGTAAGACAAACTTCACTAATTTTGTGTTATTTTTGAATAATATAACATGATCTTCTATTAAAAATGCAACTGAATTCTCTGGGGATTTAAAATCCAGAGCAGTGTCTCCTTCAAAGAAAATCTAAAATAGGTCACCTAAGCTGTAACCATTTTACAACAAAAGATGGTGATGGTTGAACCAGAATCAAACTAGACACTGGCATGTGTATCACTAACCAGTGCCCTTGCTCATGGTGACTCAGAAGCAATTCCTTTAATTGCAACTACCTCAGTTTTTTGTTTAAAACAAATCCCATCTACCAGATGAACTGCAGTCAGCATTGCAAAGGGGAGAGCTCAGCTGTGAGCACACCTCAGCCACTTCTGATAACAGAGCACTCTGCTCTCTTTGTGTCTGTGGTTCTCCTCCCTTAAAGCTTCCCATACTACATGCCATCATCCTTCAAAACTCACATCCTCCCTGAGTTCACAGAAAATCATAGTTAAACTCTAGTGAATAACTCAGAATACCCCCTCACTTGAAAATAACCACAATTTTCTGCATGAAACATGCAACAATTTTGCTATCAGCTGAATACATTTCAGAGAATAAAGAAGAAATAGAAACCCTTCATTAAATTCAAGGGTTTTATACAATACCAGAGAAGTGTGTTTTCAGATCTTTGTGGGCAGAGCTGAAAAAAATTTGGCTTAGTGATTTGAGGTTTCCTATAGGAGGTATTTAATTGTGAAACAGAAGAATCAAATCTTGCAGCTCATGAATTTTGTTGGCATAAACTATTGAAAATTAGTTTATCCAATAAAACAATGTTATGCATGTGTGGAAAAGAGAAAGAAAGGCTCAGAGGGAGATTAGATGATGCTTATGCTTGTTGTTAATGGGAATCAGTCTCCATTCCAGTTTCTAGGCTCACAAAAATATTTCTTTTGAAATTATCTCAGTTAACTGTTGTTGAGTTGTTATGGGGAAAAGATTTGTTCCATTTGAAACACAGAGAGAAATCAGGTAAATTGTTAGACCACTGATATATCAAAAGCATTAAAAAAATTAAAGCAGAGCAGTTGTCCTTAAGCATCTTTTCATGTTTCCTTGTAAAACAGTAACTGGTGGAGTTTTTCAAGATTCTCTTCAAATATCTTAAAAAGATTACTTTGCATATGAACAAACAGGTATTAGTCCTCTACCAGTTTGAGCCTACACCATGTAAAAATGCCTTCTAAAAGATGCTCAGCATTGTTAGCTGCTATTGCATTCTGGCTACAGCTGACATAACGACTCTTAAGAGGGAACACAGCACTCTCCTGGATGACTGGATTAGACAACTAGTAGTGGAGGTCACTGTATAATCCTGTTTGACTTTTTAAAAAGAGTCCTAGGGGAATTTTTGGTGCTTGCATATTCAGAATTATAGTTATAAGTTTAGAAAGTTCAAAAAGTGCTTGTTCAAATTTAGAGGATCTTGAAGCCTACATACCCTATTTAAATATAAAACATGCACAGCTTAAAGCTAGTGGAAATAAAATTTCCATATGCAATCTTTTGCATATCAGCAAAATAATCTATCCATGCTAAAGAAAAATTGCATCATAAGAAAAAACACTTTCATATGTAAAAAATATTACTGAATCATTCTGACTAGCTCCAGCAAACATTATTTATGATTATTTATGGTTTTCTGGACTTTATAATTTTGGGTTTGGGCAATATTTTGTATATATATTTCTGTTCAGAGTGCTATAAATAAAGCAGGAGTGTTTTGTTCCAACTGAAATCAGTTTCCAAACCTATCAATTTTCAAGAAGTCCATTACCTAACTATTTGTGATTATGTATGGCTTGAGGGAAAATCTCAGAAAATTAAGTGTAACTATGCAGATCTATAATTACTCAGATGCTGATAGTGTTACATGTTTTCTGTGTCCACTAGTAGAATCTGGCCTAGAACTTTTAAAGAAAAATATGCAATGAGTTGATGACTATAATCTACTTTGAAAAACTATAAAAGGCATATTATTGAGCCTAGTAAGATCTTAACTAGGTTTACGGAAGACCTCTGAAACCAGACTCACAACTAAAAGTACTCTAAGTGCTTAACAGAAATATAAGCAGTTGCAGTTAATTAATTTGCTCCTTCAGTCACAAAATGCATAGATAACAGAGAGGAAAAGAGAAGAAATACAGGAAAAAAGATCCAGAATGATAGATATTAGGCAAAATAATCACTGGAATATTAATTAGTTGCAAACAAGACATCACACAAAGCATAAGAATGAGCAATGTAGCATGTCATGCAAAAATCCATTTCTCCTTCAAGAGAAACTATATATATAAAATACACCGAAAGGTATTTCCTAGATTTAAATAAACTATTCTCACATCAAAAGTAAAAAAAAGAGATGCTAAGAAAAGAAACACATTTAGGCAACAGAGAGAACAATAAATATATTATAAAACGGTAAAACGGTGTTTGGAGTTTTTTTCCTAAGTGGAGGTACCTCTGATGAAATGCAGCAAAGAGGCACAAGAAGCTCTGCCCATATGGCAGGAGCTGCAAAGAAGGCTGTCCGCCCACTGTGTCTACTTGAGGAGGGAGAGAACAGGAGATGGAGCCAGAATCTGAGGAGGAAGTTGAGTAAAAATTAGGAGATACACAGTCTGTTAAGAGTTTGAATGACTCTGTGAAGATTTCAGATTCTGGGGTGGGGGGGGAAACTTCACACTCATTCTCAATGGAAAATGAACGCCCCACTTCAGAGTTCTGTTGTGGTGAGAAGTGGTGAGAAGTGGTGAGGGTGGTTTCAGGCACGACAAACTGGACAAAACAAATCTTTAAAGTTCCTTCTGGGGGGTGGGTCAGGAAGCAGGGGCCATCAGAAGAGGAAGAATAGCGCAGAGGTTGTCTTACTGAAGCCACAAGCATTAAAAGTGTGATAATGATATTGAATGTCTGTGCATTTCTTTTGCTATTTTACTAATTGCAAATTGTTTATATCCTCTTATGAATACAGAATGGGTTTGCTTTCTTGGTGCTGCTTTGACAGAAGAGTAAATGCAGCCAATTAGAAATATAGCTGAAAAGAAACATATGTAAAATTGAAACATGTCACTGTAGTTACAAACACAATATAATTAAAGCCAATGATTTACAAAGTTTAATATCTTAGAGAAGACCACCAGTATACTCCTTTTCATAAAAATAGAAACAAGTTTGTTTCACACAAACTTTCTCTTTGCATATTCTGAATCTTATATAAAGAAATAACAATAGATTAGAACTGTGATAGAAAATCCATAAATCTGATATGACCTGACTGGAAATCTACAAGACCAGCAAGTCACAATTCCTTTTAAAGCCATTGGTGATTCAATAAGAGAGCCATATGGCTCTTCTCTAGTTGATCTAAACTCAGCTACAGGCTTCTTGAAGAATATTTGTGAAGAGAATCTATCACGCTCAAATGTCACACAGCTAATTCTCCCCCCCCACCCCCATCTGCTTATAAAGACAGATGGCAATATACTGGTTTGTCATTTAAAAAAAAAGAAAAGTGGACGGCCATGTTATAACTATATCCAGACATTTGCTTGGAAACCTGGCTGTTGCAGCACTGCTCATCCAGGTGCCCTGCAGAATCACAGAGCACTCCTCTGAGGGTGACCTACCAGCAGCTATCAAAACCAGTTCTAAATATATTGAAAGGAAACATGCCCCGGACATCTCAGCAAGTGATATCCTGGCAAAGATATAAAAAGCTGAGCATTAGAAGTCCTTAACTGAGGAGGGGAGGAAGGGAAGTAAAATAGGAAAATCTTTTGATATCCAAGGGACTTGAAATTATATCTTGAGTTTTCCATTTGCTTTGCTGAGGTGGTTGAATCATCTTGAATTTAATACGAAATTAACTTTCGTATTAAATCCAAATCCAGGAACTTAGCAGTTAATTTCAGCTTATAACTTCTTCATGTCAGAAAGACAAATATTTCCTAATTAAAGTCAGTTTGAAAAGATAAACATTCTTCTGTCTTGACTGTAGTGCTGCAAATTCTGAGTTCCCCTTATATATAGGGATAAAAATAGCAGTTGACTCTCTGTCTTCATCAACAGTGTCCTAAACTAATTCAGATAGAATTAACTTTAAGCATGTATACCGCTACTCAAAGTATTGTAGTTACCTTTTTACTTAAACTTGCATAGGAACTCAGCAACTTCCTATGAATTTCTGCCTCTCTTAAGAAAGTAATTTACTGTGTTGCCATATGTAAGTTCCTCATGATGAAATGAATGACAGAAAAACTTCTAGCCCAACTCCTCTGTACAGTTGAGGCCTTTAAAATAACTTGTCACAAAAGGAAGTGTAATTTTATATATTCAAATTTGAAGAATGTTACTATTTTCCATAACCAGAAGCCTTGCAATCTACATTCTACCATGAAAAGTTTCAATAAAAATTAAATTAACCCAATGTATTCTATACTTTTTTAGTTAAATACCCTGCTTTGTTACCCCTTTGTTCTTTCACAGTAACAGCTACTGGTGAAAGCTCTTTGATTTTACGTATCCCATATAGCATATTACAAAGTATTCTCCATGCAAGCTTCTATAGTCCAGATCATGAAATGTGAGTGCAGAAAACAAATATAGTTGCACAGATATTGCCCGACTGAATTGTGTTTGTCTACACTTCATTTTCACTGAGTCTTACTTCAACTGGAAATAATATAGCTTTAGCTTCTTAAAGCTGTCCAGAATTGCTCTAATGCTCTGTTTTCTTCCAGATATTCGTCAAATTAAAGTATACATAGGTCCTCTACCCTCTACTTCTTCTTGTCTGTAGTGTGAGATGGAAAGTAATTTTTTTAATTTCTTCCCCCAACAGCATGTGTCAGCCTAACTGCTGCCAGGGATATAATGATTTTTATATACAAATATTTTATTGGAAGTCTTCCCTTGGGCTGTAATTCTGGTAGGCAAGAAAGGTATGAACCTCTCTTTTTTGATGATGATGGTGTGCTCCTGAAATGCAGAGCTGGCCATACCAGTTTTCACTAGTGCATATGAACATCTGATTTTTTTTTGTTGTTTTTCCTTTATTCTTGCTGCAGCAGAGATTAAATGGAATGCTAAAATAATTTTGGGGGAGGGGGTTTTGTATCACCACCTAAACCAGTAGAGCTATTTTCTGTGACAACAGTGTATAGAATAATAATAAAATTAATTCATTAATTAAAATTAAAGCGTGTTTTGAGGTGTATTACGTTAAAAAAATTGAATATCTATTCTATAAGTCCTAAACTAAACACTGATTTAGGACAAATTTCAATCTGTTCTGCAGCAAGAAAAGGAAACCAGAGTGGTTGAATTTTTGCATGTCATTACTAAGTCACAAAGTGTTAAAAGGTAAAAGGCAAAAACATTGCTTTTATCATGATTGTTCCACCATGTTAACTTTTTTTGAAGGATTAAAGACTGGAAGAATGTGTAATACTGAAAACTGTACTCAAGACTTCTTTCACCCTACAAAAATTATTATGACATTTTGACAAATGTATTACAATTTCCTTTGATTGTGAGATTTTATGTTTTGAAAAATTCCTGCATGAAACTTAAGGTGTAAATTCAGAGAACCATTTTTTGGGCTATAAACCCAAATATAAAAAAAGGTTTTGGACACCCTCATAACCCTGGGGTGTCCTAAGCTTTTTGATTAACCTATGGTAGCTTCAGATAATTATGCAGATAATTTTGGAAAGGGTTAGTAACACCCTATCATTTTGTGTTTTGAGAGCATAACTTAGGACCTTAATTCTATTGCAGAAAATTGTTTTTTTATAGCATCATTACATTTTTCCTAGTGTGTCAGGTGCGACACAAACAACACAGCTTTATCAGATGCTTTTAATTATGGCTGGGACATTTCTAGGCTTGGCTCTGATCAGTAACTATGGGGCAGTCAGGAATGCAAAGGAGGAAGACAACCTGTAGGATACAATGGAAGGGCACACAATTTTTAGCAGAGCAAAAAAGAGAGAAACTGGAAAAACTCCAAAATTCAAACGGATGAGTAACAAGAATTACAATATAACATACAGTGATACAGTTGTGATAAGAGCTGATTTGCTCCTCAGAGAGTGGGCATAGAGGTGTGTTTTAAGTGAGATCCCATGGACCCTGTCCAGAATCTGATGCTACTCAGTATTTCCATTAGTCATTTGGCTGATGGAGAAAAGATGTGCTACATTTTCAGATGATACTAAATGTGATTCTTTGGAATACAAGAACACAGAATGACCTTGACAAGAGAAAGAGGAAGCAATTGTGTGTAGCAGGTAGAAATAATTGGCTGCACTGCCAAGCAATGAGTTGTGCAGAAATTAACTTGTATTTACTAACAGTCAGCTGTTGTGCTTGAGTCATCAACATCACCTCACTGCAAAACAGTCAAATGTCAGCGCACATACAGACCAGTGCACATAAACTACCTCTGAATTGATCTGCTCAGTCTACACAACTGAGGAAAGACGGTAGGAATTGGGGTTATGGAGAGGGGAGGAGAGAAGCTGATTGTTGTCTATGCACAGGAGATTTAAAACCAAGAAACATAAAAATTGTGTTTACATTAGAATGGAGATACAGATTCAACACCAGGAAGAGTTCTAAGGGTAGTACGAAGCTGAAGTACTTAAAATTATGTGCATTATCACTCTATTCTATTCTTGAACTACATCTATTGAAGTTATATCCCTTTGAAAGGACTTTTCTGCCACCCTGACAAGCTGATAAATACACATAATCTTTGCATAGTTAACAGGAATTTCTATGCTTGCTTCAGGATTTTGTATGTCTTTAAAGTTTATACAATTAGATCCATTCTATGAACAGATGTTTAAAATACAGGATCTTCTAGAAAAAATTAGTTCACTTTTCAGAACTTTAGCAATTTTTCAATGCAGATCAGTTAAGATTTGAAGGAAGTTAATATGCAAAAAATAAGCTATGCAGAAAGGAATTTTTATTTTTTCTGATTTTCATTCCTTGGTCAATTCTGGCCTGCAATGCATGAGTATACTGCAATTAAAGTGGCCTTAAATTATCATTATGGGATAAGTACTCTTCCACACCTGTCATTATTTACACAAGTAGATTGTGCACCATATGAATGAGAATAATTCCAGCATTAAAAACATTTAAAATCACAGTGTGATAACTAAAATTAAAGGTAAGAAGCCTGTCAATAGGCTGTAGTAATCAGGTTGCTGACCTTTGTTCTTATTAATAAATAGCTACAGTGCAATTCCCGTGCCTTGTAATAAAAATGTCATCCCCGCTTCTCTAGACATTCTGCTCTCTTTTTCTACCTGGACTTTGAAGCCCTTACTGAGACAAAGCAGACACTGTAAATCTGATGCATAATGGAGTGATATTAAGTATTTGGGAACAATTTTCTATAAACCAATTAATTGATGAAATCTTTTTTGTGGCTTCATTGAATGTCGAATCAGACCCTTACATGTCCATGCATTTTTCTGGAGGTCCTGTAGACACTGAACTAAGTAATGAGTAATACACAGGGTAAGAGCTTTGTTCTCAACTCAACTTGTCCTTGAAAGCTACATCTACTATTCTTGGAATAAGGTGACTGTTACTTGGGAAGCGGAAAATCAATATGTATGTAAGTGACCCTCTGTTTGCTGCTGGTATGATTCACTTTCTTTAACTGCTATGCTGAAATTATAGCTTAAAAAAACTAGACTGATAATTCCAATCTTAAAAGAGTTGGTTTTTTTTAATCCAAATTCATCTAAACTGTTTTTTATTAGCTATATTAAAAACTGTTATTGCTGACGAATAGCATTCTTGACAATAAGAAAAATAAACAACTTCAAATAATCAGAATTATTCTCTCATTTCTAAAAATAATTATGTGCACTACTTTTGTTCCTTCTCTGTGTGTTAGAGGGTACCTTGTATTACAAGCTTAAAAAGAAAAATCTTTCAACCTGTGGCTTGAAAAGTACTCTTATTGAAAATCAAATCTGAAAATACAAACTGGGCTATAGAATTGCCATTAAAAAAGCAAATGGTATTATAAAAATCTCAGAGTGAATAAGCTAAACAGAAAATTAAGCATCTTGGGACTTGCTAACCAAAATGTCTCCAAATTAGCTGAAGAACAGAAGCTAAACACCGAATACCAAAGTCTATTTTGTGTTGCTGGGATTCTTCTTATTCTTATACTCCCATAACATTAACTTATGTGCACGAGTAGCAGAAGTGGACTTTTACCTATTAGGTAGTTACAGCTGGTTGGAAGGCGGTGTAGCAAAAGCTGACAAAAACTTGCTTCTCTTAGCTCTGCAGGATGCTAGTGTGATTTTGTACAACCAAAGAATTCAAATAAAGCCAGTGCAGTTTTTTTTAATTTGGTTGGTTTGATTTTGGGTATCTTGTTTTTGGTTTTGTTTTCAGGTTTTTTGTTTGTTTTTGGTGTGTTTTTTTGGTTTGGTTTGAGTTTTTTGTTGCTTAGAGGTAGAGACACACAAATAATTTGGAGTACAAATATATGCAAAGAGCCCATTTCCCAGCCAGGATTACAGATTTTTTTATGGACTTCTCTTCCTATTACAAGGAATGAGAAGCATCCAGAAGATCTATTACACTAAAAACTTTTATCTCAACTACCTTAAGTGCTTAATTGTATTGAGGACAGAAGTACAGAACAATGGTAATGAAAGGGTCTTCTGGTGGTTGTCTGGTCCAATCTCATTGATCCAGAAAGGCCAGACAGACCCAGTTTCCTGGGACCATGTCCAGATGTGTTTTGGTATCTCCAAGGATGGAGACATTGCCACCTCTCTGGGCAACCTGTGCCAGTGCTTGGTCACCCTCACAGGGAAAAGGAGTTTCCTGATATTCAGAGGGAACCTCCTGTGTTTCAGTGTGTGCCCCTCAACTCAGGTGCTGTCACTTGGCACCCCTGGAAAGAGCCTGGATCCATCCTCCTTCCTTGCAGCCTCACTGCAGGAGTTTATGTGCACTGGTGAGATACCCTGAGACTTTTCTTCTCCAGGATGAGCAGTCCCAGCTTTCTCAGCCTTTCCTCATATAGGAGATCCTCCAACCTCTTAATGCCTTCACGTCTTTTGCTGGAGTTCCCCAGTCCAACTCTTTTCAATGTTCTGTACTAGGGAGTCCAGATCTGGACTGAGCACTGCAGATGCGACCTCAGCAGTGCTGAATAGAAGAAATGGCTCACCTTCCTTGACCTGTGGGCAACACTTCTCCTAGGGCAGCCCAGGACACCACTGGCCTTCGTTTCATTACATAGTGGATTCTGAATATGGTACTAAAATCCAAAATCATATTTATTCATGTTAACTCCCCCAAGAAACTTGAAGGAGATAACTTAGTGGAGGAAATAATCATTCTGTCATTCCCTTTTTCTGTAATAAGAATTATTTCCCAGTTGTTTAATCTATTTTAATAACTAGCCTCTTTTCTAAGCTCCATCTCCAAGTACTGAAGTCACGATGACCTTTGATTTCGCACAGCACAGAAATATTCCTCTTCTGTTCAATTTATAATTTCTGACAAACACACACACCACCTCCTATGTCTGAATTTACACTGCCTTTACCTGCTTCCAAATACACACTGAGTTAAAAATAAAATTGGTCCATTAAAATCTTGAAGAAATACAAGTTCATTTTGACCATCCCTCCAAGGACTAACTGAACTTGCTGAATCCAACCCAGATATTTCAGAACAGAATGCAAAACCAAGGAAACTATAAAGTTAAATAAAATAATAATTTATTAATAAAATAGAAAACCTACTTATTAATAAGAGGCAATTACTGATTCTCAAAAAACAATTAGATTCAGGAAATTTTGGTATTTGCTGGAGTCAGTTACTATCAAAATATAACAGAGCAAATGAAAGTGTGCTAAATGTTTATGAAGATTTATTGAATTCAGTGTGAAAGTCTGGCAAAATACATGCCCTGAAAACATCCTAATTTTTCAGAGATCTTTTTAGATATGTTACAGGAATAGACAACATACTAAAAATAGTGTCTGTTAACTTATATGTTACCCACCCTACTCACTGTGGCTTGCTACAATAATAAATAATTCACAGTTAGAGCTCAGAAATATTACTGTGGGTTATTTTTGTTGTATTGGTGGAGATACAGCCATTATAGCACGAGCCTCCTAACTTACCTGGGCTCCACAACTGTTGTCAGGGATGGAAATGTCTCTGGAATCTGACAACAATTTTCCAGGTATTCTGGTAGTGATTGCACCCCACTATGAATTAGTTTGTACATCACACAGACAGACCAACTAACAGTCAATGCCACTTTATTCTAATAGGGGAGAACTGTCCTTTTGGCTATTAAACATATACCTCTGCTGAAAGAAAGGTTCCAGCATACTGGCCTTACTGTAATTCACAAGATGGCTAAGTAGAAAGGAAGAAAAATGATTGGTCATCATTTGTTGACAAGTAAACAAGAAAAACATGAACCATCCATGAATCAAATTGAACACATTTCAAGCAAATCACTTAGAAAAATCAATATTATGTCAGGTTTTACCCTCCATCTTCATTAATAACTGACAAATGCAGCAAGCATCAGTGAAGACTGACAAATAAAAGAGAGGCATTGGGAAGGTTAGCACCATGTCCTGAAGAGTAGCAAGATTATTCACTGTGAAATAATGCAGACTCTTGTACTGAAGAAACTGTAATGTGAAACACAAATAAAATATGTATAAGCAGAAACCTGGAAAGAAAAAATGTTGACAGTAACCAAAAAGTATGAATGTACAGTTGATGGGACATATTTCATGTGGCAGAAGAAAAACAATTACAGTTATAAGGTATGTGGCATCTTGTTATGGGTGAAAAAAGGGTAATGCAATATGCCAGTCTTCTTGTTACAGTTTCATGAAGAGTATTATATTTAATTGTTAAAACTGTCAAAAGGAGCCAATCATCCAACAGAACACATCAATCAAAAACAATAATGATTTAATATTTGGGAAAATGTTTCTGACTTAGGTTTCAGAAATAAAAAAAGACCAGGGCAGTGACCATCCCCCTGTATTGGGCACATTGAGGGGCTGGAATGTGTCCAGAGAAGAGCAGCAGGGGTGGGGAAGGGTGTGGAGCACAACTGGTTTGTGCTGGAGAAAGTGGAAAACCACTGGACTGAATTAGTTATGCCTAATGCCCAGAGCCTTTGTGTTCCTGGCTCAGCTGTGGAGATGTGCTCCTGTTTAGCATGAAGCTCTTAGTTATTAGCTGTACATTCCCCTTTGGGAAATTAGGTGTGCACACCAAGGTTGATATAACTCCATGACTGAATAACAGCTGAGAGTTTGTTCTCTGTGAGAAAATAATCACATAGCAAGTCCACAAGGTTTGGACTGATGTCACCTAAAGCTTTGGGAATAAGATGAAGATGCTTTTGTATTTGTAAGGAACAGAAAAACTGTCTGCATAAATACAAAAGAAATGGAACTACCTATCACTTTCTATAGATATGGCTGAAGTCTGTAGAGAAGATGCAAGGGTGTTTCTGAGATTCAAACTTAAAATGTGCCTTTATGGAGAAGGTTGCATAGATTTCATGTGGAATGAAATGAAAGGATGTTGAGGTCAACAGAGTCCATAGTAACAATGTTCTGTTAAAAACACTTCAGCAACATACAAAAACCAGCATACAGAATCATTTTAGATTTGATTTGAAAGCATAGACAAGTTTTATTTTCCATTATATGTTTTAAAACTGTTTAAATTTTACAGCTTAATAGCATTATCTAGACAAATTCTAGGCGATTTAAGGATATTTTGACTCAGCAAACATATCACTAAAGGGTTATGGGGCCATTGGTCAAGAAAAATTAGATCAATCCCTGAGCAATGAAGAGGACCTATGTAATTCTGTCAGACTTAAGAACTGGATGAGGTATAGGCATTTCATGACTTGTCTATTTTCTCAGTCTCCAACAGAAATTAATGTGACCTGGCACTCACTCACAAAAAGAATTAATGGCTTAATCCCAGTATTGTATGGCTGCAGACAAACTTCTACAGTCACAGAACAATGTGTTCAGAATCAATTACATATTGAACTTTCCAGAAAAGGAAATGCTTTTGTTATATTTATGAAGAAATCATAAAGTGCACAGGAAAATTAGGATTAGCAATGGAAGTAGAAACCCTAAATAGAGAGTATATGGGAGAAGGAAAAATGATATTTAGATCATTTAAAGCACTGCAAACTTCTGCTTCTCAGTTGTGAAAATGTTATTACAAAGAGTTTCATTAGGAATCCAAGTCTGTAAAAGTCTTGCAGGCTGTGAACTTCCATTTCATAAATGCAGTAAATTTAGGGCTGTATTTAGTTGAGGTATTAAACACTGTCCTCTCCTTTGCATTTTTGAATAGCTAACTTTCAGAATCTTCTGCCTGCCTGTTGTCTTGACTGATTTGTGTTTAAGCAGATGACCAATACCCTTACATGGATCTGGACTGAAACTTATTTGGTGGCCAATGGAAGGGTAAGTAAGACCTTATACTAAAATAGCCATTAAGCAAGGACATAATACTATGGGCCAGATTTGCCAGACCTGTGCTCTAAAAAAGCATCATTGAAGACTTATTATGAAGGCTTAAGAGATCACTATTTGGCCTACATTATTTAAAGCAGTGGATAATCAAAGTAGAACATAATGAGAACTTTGTAATTTTCCTAATTTTTTTGTAATTTCTTTCTGATTATATGTCCAAGCTAAGGAAAACAAAAAAAAAAAAAAAAAGAGAGAGAGACATTATCAGTGACAATATGTGACAATAGGAGAAAGAATTGTATTCATATAGAAAAGCAAAAACCATTATGGCTCAGAATAATGCTGTTAACAGCACCAGCACCAGAAGGAAAAGTCCAACACAGGCAACAGAGAGGGGGGGAAAAAAAAGGCAAAGCAATTCAGTCTATGTATTTATTAGCTGTACATGGAAAACCCATGACTAAAGACATGGCTTGGAAATTTGATCTTAATGTTACCAAATGCAAATGGAAGTTGATCAAGTGCTACTAAGTGTGCAGAGACCATGTATAAACAATAAAAGTTCAGGCAGGATTAAACAAAGTGCTCCATGATTACTGTTTTTGAAACTATTCTCTCATAAATTAATGAAAAAAAATCCAAGACTTTGGATTTTTTCTTCGGTTCTACTTTGTGTTGCTTCAAATTCCAAATTAATTTATTGCAAATTTTAAGACTTTTAGAGGTACAATTAGAACTGGAGATTTTTTCATGTTAAGGATCACATTAAAACCAAATCTTACTCCAGCAGCATGTTCAAGCTAGTTCATTATTTCCACACATGAAAATGCAGAACCTCAGATACAATTTTCCCTAAGGACTGAAAGCATACTAAAGGCAATAACAACAAAAATGAAAAACAGCCCTACTTGGGAATAGAATAATTATATTTCTAAACCATTTTTCACCTGTTTAAAAAAAATGCATTACAATGTTCTGCAGCCTCCACAGAACTAGCTGATTCATATATATACACATGTACATATGTATGTTTTAAATTCCCACTGTTCATTAATTTTTGACTCTGAGCTCCACAGAGTCCAAATGCACTCCTCAGAGCATCTGTCTTTCAAAGCTGGGACAACACCCAATATCCAGCTGTCACTAACATATACTAGTAATAAATAATACAAATAATGAATAATATGAATAAGTGGCAGGGAAGATTTGGGAGGATAAATTTACCCTTCAGAGGTCGTGTACAAGACCTGATTAAATGTCTAACAGGCCCAATTTTAGAAGCAGTGAATTTGGCTTATTTTAATTATTAGCTTTACAGGAGTCATCAATTATAGCTTGAGATACAAATCATTGACTGCTAAAAGCTAATAATGGGGCAGGCACTATACATCCTCAAATATCTCTTTTAAAAACAATTCTCTGGCATGTATCAGAGTTCCCTAATCCATTGCATGTATTCTGTTTGCCAAATCCAGCAATAAAATATGCAAAAAATTCTACAGAGGCAGCAGATGTTCTTGATAGCAAAGAGTTTGTAAAAAGCAAAAGCATGTGGAGGTGGTTAGAGCAGTTTTGTCTGCTGAAGTGTCAGCTGGGTCATTGCTGGTGTTGGTCAAAGCAGGACAGATCTTCTTCTGAATATGAAGTTGCTCAAAGACAACAGTTGTTGGGCCGGGCCTAATGGAATAAAAGAAAGAATCTTAGCCTGAATCTTGCTTGGGCCTGTGTTTTTTCCCAGGATCCTGCCAGCACTGTCAGTGTCTCTAAAGAAAGAGACACTGGGTATACAGAGCTGTCCTCCCAGGTTACTAAAGCCTAAGAACTACTGAAGGTTGGAGTTAACTTGGAAATGGGAAGATTTTAACAAGTTATTAAATCATAAATTAACTCAGTTCTGAAGTAAAACCAAAGCATTACTTTACTTACATTGCAGTGCTTGCCATATATACGTGTTACTAAAAAGGCATGAAATTATTGCTATGCAGCAGGAAATGTGGTATGAGATGCTGAAATTCTATACATATATCTGGAGAAGTTGTGGGTACATCTTCATACACACAGTCATGCTCTGTCTCTGAATTCTGGACTCTGAGACAGGTAGCCCAATAGAAAAGCAATCCCACTAATATGCACCTGTGTTAAGAACTGTACATCACAGAGACTTGTTCTCACTTTTCCATTCAGCTTCCAGACAGCATTATTTGGGGTTTGATCCCTGTATGGGCCATTCACTTAAGAGCTGGACTTGGTCCTTCTCAGTCCCTTCCAATTCAGAATATTTTGTGATTTCTGGTTGTGATTTCATGCCATCACATCTCAGATCATAGAGCATTGACAGAGCTGATTCTGTTAGAGGCAAATGTCACATGTGCAGCATGGTGTACAGTTTCATTGCTCCATACTCCTCCCTGGTGTAGGCCTTTTGGAACCATTGGTGACCCTTCTGTCTCCATCCCTGAGCATGAGAAAATGAGTTGGATTCTTCACCTCTGTTGCAAGAGGATTGTCCCCGTTGTCTCTGTCTTCAGGCCTAGAAAATCCACTCTGGAGTGCGTTGGGCTGGGTTAGAAGAGATTTTACTCGCAGGGGTCTCAGTCTTAGGATATATCATTTTATTACCGGCTGGGTTATTGTTACTAGACAAAATAAAGGAAGGAAAATGAAGTAAAAGCAAATTTTGAGTCAGATTTTTTATTTCCAGTGATGTGATTTACTATAGTTTTCACATTTAAAATATGTTAGAAATCAGCATCTCTGATCATTGGGATGCCTGATATTAGTTGTGAAGCCAGTATCTTCTATCTTTCTATAAACACATTGCCTTCTAAAGGAATATTTATAATTACATGTAATATTTGTTCTATGGAGATTTTTAATTGCTTTACAATTGCTGAACAATACAGATTTAAAGTCTGATGTTACATATTTTATGATTAAATTAACAGAAATTGTACCAGAAAGCATTCCAATGAAAAATTAATTTTATTAATTCTAGATTAATCTTTGTTTTAGTTCACAAGTACAAATTTTAAAAAAATCAAAGCTTAATGAAGTTCTCAGAAGAATAGTATGTTTCATTTCTGCGAAGTAGTCAGGAAATAAGGCAAATTAAAGTGCAGGAGAAAGGTTCCTATCAATAACAAATTTAATTTAATAAAAACAAACTAGAAAGAGTTCTTATGTGCTTCAAGTAAAAGAAAAAAGAAGTTAGCAATTTATGAGTATATTGAAGTATATTTTAAACATATATGAAGTATATGAAGTATATGAAGTATACTTTAAACATATCTGCTTTTGTTGCTGAGATTATAAATAATTTCCAGAAAGTAGGTAAGAGTTATTGACCTCTAAACACAAAAGTTGTTACGATAGGAATTAGGTCAGCTCAGTGTAAGATCCTTAGAGGAGAAGAGGCTTCATTAGTTGCGGTTTTTTGCATTTTGTTATGCCAAAGAAAGTGTTCAGCTTCAGACTCTTCTTCTTGAAACTGTAATGATAGGTTACTGATAGGTTATGATTCTAAGGAAACTAAAAAAAATAAAATTAAACTCATTAGTAAGATATTTTTATGTGAATTTGAATTGCTGTAGTTTTCTAAATGTACATACTCTCTTGGTTTTGAAAAAGGTTTTGCAAAGTATTCTTTTACACTGTGTCTCAAAAAAGACTGCCCACTCTGTTTCTTTAGGATTGCTCTCTTCCTGCTGTGTCTAGCATGAAGTTTTATTTTTCTACAGACACACTTTCATCACAGGGTATGTGTCACAAGACTACCCACTGTGGGATCTTTCTTTACTCAGATATGAGCTTTATGAAAATGAAGTTTAGACCGGATAAGTTAAAAGCTGTTATCAATTCCTAGCATCTGGGGGCAGTAGGAGTGCTGCTGCTGTTCCATGCAAAGGGATCATGCAGTTAAGCACCAGCAGTGACCAAGGTGGCTTCAGCCTCAGCATATGGAGTCACATCTCCATTCTCACACCCTTCTGCTCTTGCAGAGGTCTCCTTTGTGGTAAAACCATAGCTGTGAGACTGCATTTATGACACTGAAAAACATAGTCCAAAGCACTTTTATTTCAGCTATGTGATTTAAATGCTGGTATTATTACTTTGTGTGACAGAATTATTTTACCACCTATTCTTTAAAGAATCTGCAGCAGCTCACGAGACTTCATAGGGTCTGCACTTAAGTAGAAGAGGATAAATAAACTAAATAAACAGCATCAAACAAAACTCATCATTGCCTGAGGATTTACATGCTCAACGGCAAAGTCCCAAGCCCCTTCCAAAGTGTATCACTCAACCAACGTGAGAAAAAATGCATTTTAAAATCAATTATGTGCATGTCAATGGTGTTGTACTCTCACTAATGTAACTGAGATCAGTTAGATTATCTACACCAGGCTCAAAAGGTCCTGCTAGCCTAATGTCTTGCTCCTAACTGTATTTATCATTCAGACTTTGGGGCATGAAGGAGCCCTTTGATGTCTGACATGTGGAAATATTCCAACAGCTTTTGGTCTCATCCTTCTCTCAAAGAACTGAAAATCAGCTCTAACACTGAAACATGCAACTGAATATTCTTCTGCAGAAAAGTATCATCAATGATTACATCTTCAGAATGTCCAATTCCTTATAACTGTAAAAATGGCTTTGAACTAAAATAGTTCAGAATGGCTATACATTTGCAATCACTCTGCATGGCCAAATAGGGAAACTTACTGCCAATATACATAGGAACCTGTCCTTAAGGAACTCCTTTTCTGCCAGAGAGTCTTTCCACAGGAAACATCAACATATTGAACTTCCCACTCTAAATAACCTCACAAGAACTCTATAAATCAGAAAACAGGCACATGAACTCATGGTCCTCACTTTGCAGGCACATAAGTTCATGCAGCTGACAGGTTGTATTAAGCCTCTGAGGGACTGTATACATGAATCAGGGACTAAGCAAAATCAGAGAACTGAATTTAGATTGAAATTGGTTTTTAAATTACCCAGGGTAATTCAGAGGTCACTCATTCTTGCATGACAAAACATCCTACTTCTCATTCTGGTAAACCATGAGGGACAATTTATTACAGAGTACTTTAATTTATTACACAGACTGCTTCTAAACATTTCAAAAATTAAGCTTTAATAATTAATTTACCTCTATGATATGTTTTATCTGTCTCTCCTGAACTTGTCTAATATTTTAGATTCTACTCAACTTTTTTACTTTTACTTAGGGATTTGTAACTGACAAAGAACAGTAGACCTTGAAATAAGGAAAATAAAAATAGGCACAGAATAAGCTGCTGAAATCTATTGTTCAACAGTGTAGGTGTGTGTCGTCTATAATTTATCAGCAGCATAGTCTGGAGAAATGGTTACATTCAAAAACCTTAGACATATCTCGGTTTCAGAGGAGATTTCTTCAAATGCCAGATGCTGATGTTATTTTAGATTTTAAAATGGTTTCATGTTTCAATAAAGGTTGGTAATGGACAATCACTGCAGTGTGCTAGACATTCCCTGCACTTACTGCAGCTGAAGGGATCTCAAAGCACGTCAGGAAGGTCCTGGTATCAGACTACTCATTTCTCCCTTGATTTCTTTCTCTAATGATCCATGTAGTCAAGACATGCTTATTAATGAATAGAAGCCACTGTTATGAGAGCACTAAGTGTCCTTTTGCCTCCATACTTACTGGGAAATTGTTCAGAGTGAATTCGTCTAATTAGTTTCAATTTTTTCACTTTTACTTGCAACCTCTTCATATGTTGGATCTGGTCATCAGTGGAGGCGAAAGGTATCTGATGTGAGCTGCTGCTGCTCTGCTCATTTGTTTATGCTGTTCCTCTCCTCCTCACACAACAGCCTTGCAATAAACACTTCCCAAGGCCTCCTATCCGTGCATCTCAGTTACTCTCATGAAAATATCTCAATTGCTTGACAACTGTTGGAAACAAGGCACAATATTTGCCTGAAATCTTATGTAATATTGGTCATGTCATTGACACTCTCTCCTCATGGTATTGGAGATTTGAGATTAAGTGGAGGGTTAAGTTTAAATTGGTCTGTTTTGTCTTGCAAGCTCTCCAGAGAGAGGAATATTCACAGTCTCCCTCTACAGCCTTGCCCTGACATAAGGCTTGTAGGATGTGCCACATTCTTCCTCTTCCCATCTGTTTCAATCCCTTGCTTTTCTCTAACAAACAGTCCTCCCTCCTCCTTAGGAATTAATTCTCTTTTTCTTTTCTTTTTTTTTTTTTTTGAAATAAATTCTTTTTGGAGAGGACTGTCAATTTTGTCAAGGTGGCAGCTCATTATTTTGTGTATTTACCTATTATCCTCCTTCCTCTAATAACCATAAAGATATTAAATGTCTTTCAGAGAAAAAAAAAAGTGAGGTAATTGAGCAAATTAATGTATAAAGGTATTAAATTACTCATTCAAGATCTGAGTTCATCCAATCACATTAAGGTTTACTGAATACCAAGTACTTCCAGAAAATATTATTCCTCTGCTGTAAGTAACAAATGTCCAAGAGTCTGCAGTCCTGAGAAGTTATTTTAGAAACTGAAACAGAAAACCAGATATAAACCTTGAAGAGCTGCAACAGGTACAGCTCATGTACACAAACTTAAGTCAAAGCTGATATAACCAACTATATAGAACAGAACATAATTGACATTATTTATGTATGGCCTTTCTTAGGATGGAGAGGACTGCACTTAAAAGAGAACTTGGTAAGATGTTTCAGGCTATAAGTCTTAAATAGGTTTTGTCTTTTGGGGATGTTTATTCCTCATGACAGTTTAAATTTTTCTTCTGTTTTTCTGCCCATAAAACAGAGACAAATACACTTATTCCTTCTTGAGAAGCTTTGTGAGTTCCTAGAAGAAAAAAATATAAGAACTAGAAATTATTAATTAATTAAATAGCATTTTAATTTAAATTCTGAGGAGAAAGCCAAAATGACTACTGGTCAGTTCATTCCCAGGGTTATTCCTTCTTTGCTAATTACATGTTTACCTGAGTGAAAGAAGAGTTGTGTACCCTAAGGACACTACTGAAGTTATAATAGACTGTAAGCTAGGCACATAATTAGGCAGTTTTAAATTTCATAAACTATAGGCTATTTGGTGTCAAATAATTATGGTCTTATCATTTCCCCAGTAGAGACAGAGCTTAGAAAGTAGAAAAAGTACTCAGAAATAACCTTGACGTGACGTGGTCCAACAGCCCTCCAGAAGGAAGGGTTAGTGGTGGAAGAAGTGAGGCATGAGCATCCATCTCCCTGCCCAGGCAAAGTTATGCAGGTGTCTTAGGGCAGACAACGAAGAACCAGCTTCTTCATACTTCCTCCCAAACCTATTTTCTCTAGCAGCAAGGCTGTTCAGTCCTGCCCTGTCACTGGGCACTGCAGAGTGGTACTGCATTAATTTCCAAGCTTCCTCCACCCCCCACACTGCTTCCATTCTTCGGCTTTGCTTCACCCAGAGTTAGTGAGAGCAAACAGGAATCACAGAGGGGTATTGCTGCCACACAAAAGAGCAAGAACTACATCACTGCATCATGCTGCAACTTCTGTTAAAAATTCCAAATGGTATCTTTAGGAAGAGATCTTGTTTCACAAATTCAGGCTGTAATGTCTGCAAAATAAAATCTTTCTGTGCCTATCATTTTGCTGAATTAGGAGCAATTTGTCCAGCTAAACTCAGCTTTAACACTTCTTACCGAGCTGCCAAACATGCTTATTTAGTCACTGTAATCCCATCCAATGCAACATATATCATCTGATTGTGCTACCCACCATGCCAAGGAGAGACTGATCCTGTCCTTCTTCCAAGGTTACATCATATGCTGGTAATGTTTCAGAAGGTACCACAGCTCAGCATATGTTTTTCCCTGCCTTCAGCACGAAATGTGTAGGAGAGAGGCTATTTGGATATGGCTCACAGCAGACAGCACAGGCTGAGAGTGTTTTAACAGGAAAAAAAAAATCTTACTGCTGTTTTACAATTTGTTCTGTTTGTCTTTTACTTAATGGATGAGATTTAACTTCACCTTGTTGCAGATAGAGCCATTATCCATTTTCCATTGCATGGATTTGTAAATGTGGTGTGACCTCTTGTGGTGCAATAAAATATTACACACTTCATCCATGTGTCACGCCGTTCATCCAACCTGCAATCGACATACAGCCCATGTGCCTGGATGAGGCAGGCAATTAATAGATTTCTATTAATCAAAGAATAACTCTTGTCTGAGAAATTCTCATTAACGATTAATTTCTCTGCAGCTGATGCCTTGAGAGGCTGTTCTGGAACAGAGGCTAGAGTTAAAGAAATAAAGTAGGTATTCATTAAAAGGCCTTACAAGGATACACCTTGGGCAGTACAAGAGCCTGGCCGGGGCTCTGCCGAAGTCGACCCAATGCAATACAGCCAACTGGTCATGAGTTTTCACACTTTTATAAGTTTTGGTCCATTTACTTACTGGGGTTAATTGTCCAATAATATCTCCAAGTTATGATGTCCCATCCTCCTGGTTTGCTCTCCTCAATTTGCCGTTGTTTATGCTTTTTGGGCCTGAGGCTGTAATGCTCTCCTTTGTTCTCAGGCTGGAAAAGGATTGGTTTGTCTAACTAAAATATGAAGAGAACTTGCTAACACTTAATGTTAAGTTCAGAGTTACACACCAAGGCAGTACAGAATCTGAAAAATATGAAAGCTAAAACTTAAGGCATCACAGTCCTTTAATAAATGCATGTATTTTGGATAACTTTTAATTACTAGCTAATTAAATTTTCATTAACTTAATCTATCCTTAGTTTATTTTGTTTTCATTTTGGATTATGACTTTCAAATTCCACATTCAGCAGTTATGTAAAGAAGCTGGTAGTGAAAATGCCACTTCATACTTATCATTAAAATGTTTGTCACTGAAGAAATTGACAATTAACAAGCAATCTTGTTAATCAATCTGATTGTACACATAGGAGATCTAATACACACATGCCAAGAGCAAATGTATAAAAGAAATGTAACTCTGCAAGCTTAATCACTGGATGTTATATATCTATGTAGGTACTGGCATTCCTTAAGCAGCAAAGGAAGTTACAAATGCACTGTTACTGTATGTAGTTGCTTTCTATAACCATGCATAAATCTTCTTTAAAAGAAAAAGGAAAAAAAAAAACAGGAGAAAAGTGGTTTAAAAAAATCTTTGTGCTTCATATTGTATATTACTTGTGGCCATGACAACCAACAATAGCAGCAAGACTGCAATGCCTCTGCAGTCTTAGCACAGCAGCAGCAGCCCAGTGATGTGCTGCATGCAGGGCGCCCAGAGGATGGGAGCCCTGGAGTCACACAGGGGCACCTGCCCTTGGGTGTTACAGCAGAAACACTGATTCAATAAATCCATCAGAAACAACTTTGTTTCTGTTTCTAATGTAGCCCAAGTTGTTCTGCTCCCTGAATGACACCTTGCAGGATTAGTCTACATGCAATTTTAAAGCTGGTAGAAGCTTAAGGATGCCACAATGTCATTTTCTTATTCCTATTTATAACAGACTCCTCTCATTACTTGAAATATGCAGTGATGTATAAGAACACTTTCAGAAATGGCTTAACAAGTAATTAGCATTAACGACATTGCAGGGAGGATCTAAATTTGATTAAACTTTAAAAAATACTCACCTCTCCTACTTGCAGTACAGTATTTTTCAAGATAATAATGCAAGATGGGAAGCAGTTTTGATTTTTCTTTCCCTTTTTTATCTACACTTCCATATTTTCTTTTTTACTGCACTTAGTTTAACATGTATCAACTTCTGACTGCTTTCCAGTGTCAGTGGTTGTTCCTGATTTAGTTAAAATTGGTTTCAGGAAGACATGTCAATTTTACTGGCAATGTCCTTTACCTTTTAATTCTGTGTAAAAGTTGTATTTACCAGAAAGGTGAAATACAGGAGGTCTTAAAAGTTCAGCTTATCAAGAAGCCATTCAAAATGAAAATAGAAGAAAACGTCAAGCTTTTTGATGGCACAGCAAGCCATTTGATGTGTGTATATAAAGAACACCTTTAAGAAAGAAATCACTTAAGAGTAAGAAAACCCAAAATCTGGCTGAAGTTTACATATATTGTCTAATTCTGAATGAATTAATTAGTCTACTGTGGATCCTCAGCTTTCATTAAGGATCTATAGCATGGTTACAGTGCTGCTTGGGAACTTTTCTGGGGGAGTTTTACAAGGCTGAAGAGAAAAATAAAACATCCAAAATTTATTACATCTTAGGGGAAAGTTGGGAAGGGAAGGGAAGGGAAGGGAAGGGAAGGGAAGGGAAGGGAAGGGAAGGGAAGGGAAGGGAAGGGAAGGGAAGGGAAGGGAAGGGAAGGGAAGGGAAGGGAAGGGAAGGGAAGGGAAGGGAAGGGAAGGGAAGGGAAGGGAAGGGAAGGGAAGGGAAGGGAAGGGAAGGGAAGGGAAGGGAAGGGAAGGGAAGGGAAGGGAAGGGAAGGGAAGGGAAGGGAAGGGACATTAAGATTATGTGATCATGCCCATTTTGAAGGACAAGAATCATCTTCTGCATTTGATGGCTCACAGACCTGAATGTGGCTTTACAGATCAAAGTACGAACTGTGTGAAAAAAATATAAAGCCTGCAAAAAGAACATGAGAAGTAATTGCTTTTTCATACCCATTGTTACAAAAAATGAACATGATTTTGAAACCTTCTGAAAGCCAATCACAATTTTAAATGTTAGAATGGTTGGACACCTTCAAGTGACTAGAGAAAATAAACTTAGCGCTTTCTGGAAAAGCAGGGTCTAAATATGTTGTGGATTAATGTAGCTGAACATATAATGAGAGGAAGTTGGAGGAATATGGGGAACCAAAGCAAGGGCCCTAAGTAAGACCCCTAAGCAACGTGCAGAAGGAGCAGTCTCATTTATTGTGATAGATGTAGGTGACAGAGATAATTCTGGCTGTAATAAGGGAAATAATGGATATCTTCTATCATAAATACCTTGGGAGATTATTTTTCAGCCTCAAATTTGAGCCTGTAAACACAGACAAGTGAGAGAATTTGTCCCTGTAATAAAAGTTCCAGTATCTGACTTCCCATTCATCAATTTCCAGTTAGACAGGAATGGCCGCAAAAGAATCCTATGCGTTAAAAAACAACATAAAACATTCACAAGTTTTTTAAACAAACTTTTTTGTTTCTCTTTGACATTTTTTAATTCTCTGACATGGTGACTAGTAGGTATCCTTCAGAAGTATAACTACTTTTTTGCATCTCTTCCCCACACCCTTCCTTTTCTTCAGCAAAAATCAACACCCCCTTTATACCTCTCGGCATTGCTTAATCTCTCCAGCAAATTTCAATCCAAGATGTTACCTCCCCACCTGCTTCTCCTGCCCTACAGGCACTGTTTGCCACTTGCAGCTCCTTGCAGACATAAATGCCAGCACACAGAAGGACGCAGCTGTCACTGCTTCCCTGAGCCCCCACTGCACTCCCCAAGTCACTCCAGGTACTGCAGCACTCGCTGCCCAGAAGCCTGAAGAGGTATTATGAGACAGAATGAACAGCCAGGGTGAGACAGAGGTTGACCTGAGGACAAACTCTTCCTGAGCTTTGGATACTTCTGTTTTCTTTTCCCTTATTATTGATAGTGCCATAATGTTGGTTTTCCTTGCCATTGTCTGTGCATAAGGCAGAAGGGTTCATCCAACACCCCTGAATTTTGAAAACATTGAAGTGAATTGATGGGAGTTAACTTTTTAAAATTCTAATGGCAGTAGGCTTCATGCAGACTATGGGATCAACCCATGAGACTTGACTTGTTTCTCACTTTTTTTTTTAATAATCCCACTTTTCATCTATTTCAGATTCACAGCAATTAACATGAGAGTAGATTCAAGGTTTTAATGGGAGATATTCTTCAGCTTTCCATTTTGTTCACCTGTACGTCTGTGACAGAAACTCTTACAACTTTCAGTTTGATGAGAACTGGGCTCTCCAGTCACTTTTCTTGTTCATTTTACACACAAAAAATCAGAAAGTAAATTAATTTCCTAATTCCATATTTTAAACAGAAGAAAGAGAGTAAATTTCACTTTAAATGGGCTCCTTGGTGTATAATATTTTTTTTTAATATTAAAAAGAAATATCTGGAAAGATCAGACTTGTCCTGCAGAATTATACATACTGCTAAGGAGAGAAACTTCTTGCAGAATCCCTGTTAGATGCCTTTCATTGTAAACACTATTTTTATAAGAAGAAGTCAAACTTACCAAAAAAACCAACTGTTGGCCCTGATGTGCTCCTCTAACAGAGTTTTCTAAAGCTTGGGAAGTAGACAAGTGTGCTAAAACACATGTTGATCTTGCAAGCCTGAGCTAAACACCATAGGGGACAAACTTCAGATCTCACAAAATGAGCTCAACCTGTATAGCACAAAAAATTGAACACAAAATGATTATTCACTATTCCTGAAAATCATCTATCTTTCCATAATGTTTATTAGCCTCATGATCCATAAGAACTTGTGTATGCACTTCTCCTGCCACAGTAAGCTTTCAATTTAATTCCAACATATTCTGGAAATTTTGAGGTATCTTCCCATTAAATTAGGTCCAGACGGCATAAATCTCTGGCTACTATTTTGACTGCAAAAAAATCTACTTGCAGCGGTTTATTTTCCATGTGACATCTTATAAGATGAAATTTTCTGTGTATAAGCCATGCTGAAAGGTGAATATCCTTCTAAAGGTTTGAGTAAAATTAATTCAGTCTTCATGGACATATGCTACAAATACTTCATTCTGTATCTATAAGCATACACAGAGAGGTACTTTATTCTCCATGGTTTACTGCTCAAAATAGATTACTCAGTATTGTCTGAACTTCAAAACTGACAGGTCTGAAAATTGTTCTTGCAGAGATGAGTGGGGACAGCACACCTTTATATTCCTCAAGACAAACATGAGACAGCAGAATTTCTCTTGCTTAAACCTCCCATAAAATATCAGAATTCACTTCAGCCAAAATGCTTTTAATGAAAGGTGAAGAGATATAGCAAAATAGAAGGTTTAGTAACACCTAATCCTACTTTTCTTTCACCCTGGTGAAAAAAAGCACGTAGTTTTGGTTTTAGGTGCTTATATAAGCCATCAACACAATTCTTACTATGTTGTTTCTCTCTGTAGCAGTTACATTACAAAAGAATCCTGAAGAAAAACTTTAGATGAAAAATGGAAAAAAGAACATTTCCCAGATTTGTGCAAAAAACCCAAACATAAATAAAGTCTTAAATATGGTTGGAATATTTCCTCAAAATTTTAGAGAAATAATCTGTAATTTGGATTAATCCCATGTGTTGGATGTTGACCAGTCCATGGAATTATTCTTTCTTCTTGCAGATGCATTTTCAAAAAGGTGCCCTAATACTCTTATTGACAGATAGTGCAGGTATGAGGTAAAAAAGTTCACATAGTTTATCAGGAAGCACCATCAATTAAAGCAAGATCAAATCTATATAATGAGAGGCACACATTTAATATTGCTCTGCCAATTACATCATCAATGACATTTTTTTCAGCTTTCATTTAGAATTCCAGGAATACAAGCATTCAGGACTATAGATAATAAACTCAAAATGTGAGCAAATAGGACAAAAAAATTCAAGTGCTGAAATGGAAGCGCATGATCAAAATGATTGGATTCTACTAATTTTGTAAAGGTGTAAATCTGAAGTTATATCTCTGTGTACAAAAATTCTGAAGTTATGAATCTCTATAGATTTCAAAAATCAGTTTAATGTTTCAGTATTGATGGCTATGACATACAATGGATAATAACTGTCAATTTTAGAAATTTCACAATCTTTACTACCTTGAGTTTTTTGAATGTAAGTGTAATTTCTGTCCTGCATCATAGGTGGTTTTAAATAAAATAGACTCTGCATAAAAAGTAAGGTGGAGATGTGTTCTGGATTCATCAGAGCACTGATTAAAACACATTAAAAGTGTTGCTAAAGTTTCTACAGTAGAAAAAAACCTAAAAATTAATTCATGAAGTTCTATACTGGGTGCCTTGTGAATCTATGGCAGATTTATTATATCATATTACAGTTTTTAAATTCTAAGCAGGTAAAACAGCCTGTTTGAGAAGTGAGGTTCTCTCCTTGGTAAAATAGATCAAACTACCATTGATGTTTTGTGCTAAGGCTTTTCAGAGTTTTATGCAAAATTGTCTAAATTAACATCTAAGAGTTTATTGAGAGGGTATAATGACACCTGTTCTGTTCATCTTTTAAAAGTTTGTGTAATATCAATCACTAGTGGTCATGGTGATTTTTGTTTCTATAATGTCTGTGAACACAGCCATACAAAATGATATCTGAGAATGTAGGATTGCTTTTCATTATTGGAAAGATAGTTAAATTGTTCTTATAGCTATTCTTTTTTTCTGTGAAAATTAGTGATGGGTGTCTCAGTTTTTGGCTAATGATTTGTGAGAATCTTATGTTCATGAAAGTGACAGATTTATAGATCTCACAGGCAAAATTTAGCTAGGCAGTTACCATGCAAATTTTTCCAAATTTGCCTGTCATTGTGCTTTAATCTTTACTTTATCTGTTTTAACTGCTAACTTCTGCATAGGTAAAGAAATGTCACAAATCCTGCAAGGAAGAGTGGAAACACAGCCTCACACAAACCTTCCAAGTTCAGCACATTCTCTTCCCCCTCTTGATCATCCATATGTTGTAAGATGAAAAAAACCAGTCTTTCTCCTAGTTAATTTCTCAATCTCCTTCTCTCGTCAAAAGAAGTGCTATTGTTATTTATAGCACAGTAACACCTAGAGAGCACAAGTGAGACAGGAAGTCAGGGTGTAATTTAGCTCTCTAAAAGCAGATTACTAGCACTGATTCAAGTGGTTTGCTGTTTGCAGGATGCCCACCTGGGCTCCTCCTTCCCATCAAGAAACACTTTTGCTGTCTTGTCCCATGCAGGTAACTATATTCAGATGTCCACAAAAATATATTAGTTTGGACTGTTTCCTTCTTCTCCATGGGCTGTTACTGTCTCTCCTGACCTGACTGTTTACAGATTCTCCATGGAAACCCTTGTTTTTCTGTGCATTTAAACCTTAGCCAAAACTGGTCATTCATCTCTCCCATGCTGACAGCTGCAATAAGTCTTTTGGTCTTTGTATCTTTTTATACTAATTTTAGCAATGGCAGGACCAGTTGGGCAGCTCTTGAATAAGGCACCACTCCGTGTGTTAAAAATCTCTTAATTATTCATGTGCCTGCACCTGGTGCCCAGATCAGCAACAGTGCAAGAAGCAAAAATAAAGAAGAGAGAAATCTAATGGACTTCATGGAAACTTCAGGTAAAAAAATATGAATATCATGAAAACCTATACAGAGTTTGGTGGCAGACAATACTCAGGGCAAGGGGAAGTTTCCATTTAGCAGGTGACCCAGCTGGGTTCACATGAGGCATGTCGATTTCCAGGACAACTAAAAGTGCCATGTGTTGTGAGTAGAGGCAGACCAGTAGACAGGAAAGTCTGACTCGGCAGACCCATGGCATGCCCCCATCTTCTCCTAACAGCACATTATTTTCATACACCACTCTCAAGGAGAGAAAGAGAACATGGACATAACAGTTCAGGGCATCCTTTTGCTTCATTAACATTTAGGTACCACTGGCTGTGTCTGCAGGCCAAAAGGCTGCAGCCATCATGTAGAAGGATGAGGGAAAACTGAACTAGAAATATCCAGGTGAACAAGCAATTGCCTTGGAGCTACATGGAGTTCTTGGAGCAGGGCAGGCTAATCCACGGGTACAAAAGAGAGAAGTTTTCCAGCACCACAGGAACCAAAGGCAGGACAGGATTTAAAGTGGCCCACTGGGTGTAGCCACAAGCTGCAGTCCTTATCAAGAGAGTTCTGATTCAGAAGATGAGAAACCTTTTAGCAAAAGAAATTAAACGGAGTGAAAAAAGTGATGTTGGAGGTAAATAGTGTTATCATAGAAAAACAAAAAAACAATCAAGAATTCATGACTGTCTGCTTCATCCCACTGGTCATTTGCTCTGCTTTCTTCTGAATAGCCCCTCTCCTGGAGATGGCAGATGGCACCACACCAGACACTTCAATGAAGTCTGGGACAGCACTTTTGCAGGGATAGTGTTAGGAAAGGCTTTCTTTTCCTTTCTGACCTTACCTTCATTTCTTCACAGCTGTATCTTGCTAATGCTGTCAAGCAGAGGTAGTAATAGTAGCATCAGCAGGAGCTGCAGTGGCAGCAAAATTTCCTCCAGATGTTTATATTTTCCAACTGGGGCAATGTTATGGGTATGTTAAGAACAGAAATTTCACTTCTAGGGCTGAGTTTGTGCAGATCAGCTCTAAAAACCCTTGCTTGTCCCTGACTGCCTGCAGCAGGGCCACATTGCCTCGAACACAAAGACACAGTAGAGCAGCACTGCTCTTAAAATGATTGGAACAGCAAGCTCTTGGGAAAGGAGTGTTTGGAGAAATTAGCTTTAATCCTTATATGAGTGCCTGTTAGTATAAACACTGTTCTCAGGATGCAATATGGTGAATACGGTAGATGGTCTAGGCAGGGACAGGCACCTAGAGATCATAAGCAGATCTTTTAAGCTGAATCAGTTCCATGGAAGATTTTCCCATGTTGACCTAGTTACTTGGCCTGGGAAATGCAGAAAAGAAGTGTTGCACTGCAGGTGTGCTCCTCTCTTGTGGCAAGAGCTCCATTGGTGACAAGCGGAGTGAGAGGGAGAAGTGTTTGCTTGGGAACTTCTAGACCATTGGACTGTCCGGAAAACAAGGATCAGGAGAGTTCCTAATCTAAGAACAGAGCTCTGGAAATTTGAGTTCCCACACACCATGTTCCCCCCCACAGAGCCTTTGACTCTGATGCTGAGAGCTGGAAGAATTTGTGACAGATGTGAGAATGCTGGACCTCTCTCTGTACCATCATAGGAAAGATGGGGAGAAGGTCCAACACTTTAAAGCAGATGAAGTGTTCATTAGTTGCCAAAGTGCCTCCACCTGAACTTGGGTGAGGCTCATTTTCTAGCACAGAGGAACTAGCTGAGAGTTGCTAGGAGTGGCACAGTGCTGCCTGCATCGAAACATAACCTGGACTATAGTCTAGTGTGTCATCAGTTGTTACAAGGGAATGAAAAAGAAGGAAAGCCAAAAAAAAAAAAAAAACCAAACTAGTAATGCAGAGAAATATTGCTGTTTCCTGGTGAAAAATGAGATTTCATTCTCAGGTCCAAAAATATTCAGTATTATAGCAGAAATGTATAGAGATTGGCTCTGATCTTTTAGTAAGTCACTTGAATGATATTGTACTTCTTCTTAACATCAGAACGAAAGGGAGAGACTCCTTCTACTATGAATTATGGGACATTTTTTAATATGCTTAGGTATGTTGGTAACAAAAGCTTTTGCAAATTTGCTGACCCCAATGTACAGTTCCTAGCTTTTCTCTTGTGAAAATCTGAGCGAATGTAAGTAGTTAGCTCAGCTCTTATTTCTCATATAGTCCTAGACGCCACATTTAAGGCCCCTTTTGTTCAATTCCTTTAGCATTGCTTGATCCCTCCCCCACCTAAGTCCTCTCCATATGGCTATATTTATGTCAGTAAGTGGATTTAGCCCAGTAGAAGTAGATCTGTAAAAGAGATTAACTGCTGCCCAGTACCAGGTGTCCAGGACACGTATTTCACACAAGTGTGAAATGTACGCAGGTACCTTGAAACAGCTCCATAAAGATAAATTACAGAGGGAGCACAGTTTTCCAGATTTAACTCACTACATAGACAGGACAGAGGAATTCTAACTCAACAGAGGCTCATTTTTAGGAAAGATTTCTATACTAAATATGGAAATCTACTCATAGTCAGGCTAATTCTACCCTCAGAGTAAGAATCCTAGTACAAATTTACAGTACCTCTTTTTTTTTTTTTTGTACAGTGTTTGTGAACATTACATGAACTCCCTGGATTTGTTCTGTAAAATTATTATGATCTTTTCCTTTCCAACATATCAACATGGGAAAAAAATCATCCTTGATTTCAAAATAATATTTAAGTTTTTCCTCCTCACAGCCAGTGAAAGGGATATTAATTTATTTATTGCAAGATGAAAGCAAGCTCTTGTACCTCCCAATCAGCATTTTCTGCTTCAGAGGATTCTTCTTGAAGAGCAGAATATTTAACAATTGCATGTTCTTTTGTAGTCATGTAGCCTGACATTCACATAGCTCTCACACAGTCCACAAGTGGCTAAACTAAGGATCAATGGTTCACTGGCACAACAGTGCATTACTATTATTTCTTAAATGTATAATTCATATAATTAGTAGGCAGGTGATAAGAACACTCTTTAGTTTTTTTAGAGGACTGATTTGATTTTAAAAGTGTTGATAATTGACTTGCCGGGTAACAGGATCCATGTATTACCAACACAAATCTCCTTTCCTCCTCAATAATGTTTCAAAAAGTAGATATTTGAGTCTATTCTCCTACACAAAAGTCTATTTTTCAATACCATTAAAATGTCCATAGATTTATGCCACGACTCTACTGGCATGATAAGTAAATAGGATCTCTAAGGTTTTATTCTGAGTCAGTATATATTCTAACAGATATTTAAACAATAATATACACTTAGTTAAACTGGCAGTCCAGGTCTTTTTGCATTCTTGTCATTAAAATTTGTACCTGTCAACATCAGCACTTTCTGAACAAGGCAAAATACGCAAACCATGGTCCCAAACTCAGGCCCCTTTGAAGTTCGTTTTTACTGGGGAACTACCCTGTCCCTGCGACTGAAATAACACATAGCACTATTTTTCCCACAAAATAAAATCTGAGTGACTTTGCTTTGTCCTATACATCAGCCTAGTGGACTGTACATCATGGACATTGCACACACATTATCCATCATTCTCATTTCCCCTCTACAACAGTAAATCACATTTTTTAGTCTGCACTACAACTGTCAAAAAAACTCTAAAGTGTATATGAAATCTGTTTTAAATTACTTAATAAAGCTCTTCTTACATAAATCTTATTCTACCTAGAGCTCCATGTGAAAGTAAATATGCTTTGCTTTTCAGGTGAGTGCATAAGTTTTCCTCTAATCCAATTTAACCAAGAGTGATTTCAGAGTGCTTGAGAGTTCCTCCACAAAGAGCACAACAGGAAGCTTCCTTGTTTGTGAATTTATATCTGGACATTCCAGGCACCTCCTCAATACTTTTGCTACACTCAGCACCCTCCTATTGCCCTTGCCTTTTCTTCTTCCTCACAATATTTCCCTATGTCTTCCCAAGTCCCTTCCTGCTTAGCTCACAGACTGCCAGCACATGCCAGTTTTGGTCTGGAGCTGTCAAAGTGCTGAGAGATCACCTCATATGCACACCTTGACTGAGGCATCTGATCCTTGCCTCTTAAAATGGATGGGGCTCTGAATTATGGCTGTTCCTCCCTCGGTGCACACAGCAGATTAGTGAATCCTCTTCTCCAGTTAGCTTCTGATCTGCACAAAACCTCAGCAGCTTCCCACTCTGAAACCTTAAGTTCGATGTACAGTATGTGACTGAAGAGAGAAGTTTTTGAGGGGATAGACAAAGACACATAATCACTACATAAAAATTTATCACTTGTAAAACCAAACTGTAAACTAGTTAACATTTGTATTTTAAATAATATGTCAATATTCAGAGGTTTTGTTAATAAGAATAATTAAAGAAAAGTGTGAATAAGAAATTATTTAAAACTTTTCAGTTTGGTATCAATAAATTCCATTCTAATTATAGTTATTGTTATTTCTGAGTGGATAATAGAGAAATTATTCATAAGAAATGTAAGATGACAGGTGCTTGAATTAAAATGATTTTGCAATTTGATAGATTAAATGAAATAACAGAAGATCCAGACAGAAAATGCATCTACTTTGACACTGACAGTTTATTTTTCTAAAATTTTCTTCTTCAAGTAGGAAGTAGAAGACATTTTCATCTTGGCTTTATTCCAAATTTTGTACTTGAGAGCAATCAAGTTACCTTTCACAGCTTAGTTAAAAAGGCTTAGAGTAATTAACAGAAAAATAATTTAAGAAAATTGTACCTTCTTGAGTGTCACATTTGCACTAAGACAGCATAATGGCTTCATTCTGGGCTACTGGAAAATTCATATGTTCCCTAGAATATGAAGTCCTGAGACCTAATGTTCTCTGTTTGGAAGGAAAAGGGTAAAAGGCTAAAGAAAAGTGTAAACAATTTTTGATTCATTTATCTGATGGAACATCTTTCTTACATGCAGAAAAAGCAGCTTCATTTGGAAGAAAATTGCATATTTTAGGGACATTAAATGAGTTTGCTGATGTAAAACTCTGGAGCAGGAATTAATGAGGCATGAAAGTTAAAACTCTGGAGTTAGAATTTAAGTAAGAACAGCTTATAATTACAGCTTAATTACCAATTTTAAACATGTTCCAACAAAAACAATTATTTACTACCTCTTAATAAATCTGTAACTCCAGCCAAGGTAGTACCAGGCTACTGTTTTGATAACCAGTCCAGCAATAAAATGGCTGGGAAATCTGAAAATGCATTACCCTGCTCTACTTTGAAGTTCTGTCATTCACTTTTTGTACATCAAAGCACTTTTTTCTTGCTAGACACCCTCTTATGTAGTGTTTTATAACCACATGAAGCAAAATGCTGGCACATTCTGGTTATTAAACAGAGAAAATACATAATAATTAAGCTCAGTAGCATTTTGCATATGATCAGCAATTCCTATAAAAACCAAAAGAGCCAGAACTTTCTTTTTACTGTAACCACCCTTCCAGAAGTGATGCTCAGGGCTGACACCAACAGTTGGCTTCAAGCAACAGTGAAATTTATGGGATTTTTATGAAATTTATGATTTTTTATGAAATTAAAAAATGACCACTCTCTCAACATTGGTGTAATTAATGAGAAGGCAGCAGTTTTGGACACAAAAGACTGGACCAGTTGCAAGGCTAGGAAAACCAGGCAGCTTTCTGTGGTGGAGTCTAACCTGAGTTAAGTCATTCCAGAAAGGGACAGAAAAGTTCTTATCAACTATATTGCCTGCACAAGACAAGCCAAGATCTTTTCCTGCTAGGCACCCTAAGAATGAGATCAGGCAGGGCAGAGTTAAAAGTGATTGCTGTAGGAGGACAGTTTCACAGCTGCACCACATCCTATTTCCAAACAAGAAGTATAGTTTATTTATTTTTTTCATAACCTTAAGGCCACAAAGTACAATTTTGTCTACACTGCTGAGAAGATGCAAGCCACTTCAGAATGAAGTCTGCAAAATTAACATTGTCAGTAAATGCACAAAGCTGAGGCTCTTTTATTTCATCTCTAGGTTTTGATTCACTAAATGCTGCTTCTTTATTACAGAATATGTTATAAAGCGTAGTGGTGCTGAAATGAATCCAGGCTTTATTTGGATAAAAATGGACTGCTAAACTCAAGCCCAAAAGCAGTGAAAGCTCACTAAGATGCCCATTCTGGGGTGCCAATTATAAGAGTTTTTTGAGCTCTTTCAGCCAATGCTTTTTTCCTGCCAAGTTTAAGAAACACAGCACAGAGGATAACCCCCAAAATGAAAGCCCATAATTTGCAAATAGGTTCTTCAGTGTATTTTATAATCCCTGTATTTTCCATTTGGAATGTAGGACAAATTATATTTGCACCACAACCTTCTCTATGAGGCTCACTAAATGCCAAATGGATCACTTTCATAATAACTTTCCAAAGTGAATGACCACTCTGTTTCTATGCATTATCTGGTTTTGTCTTAAGAAGCCCATGAGGAACTATTCTGGGTTGCAGAATATGGTTGTTACTGTTTTCTCCTTTTTAAATAGTTGCAAGGATTTTAATGGGTAGAATAAAAGGAAACATAAAATTCATCAAAGTAGCATTACAGCTAATCTGCTCCTTATAATATTACTAAAAACTCTCTTGCACAAGTTTGTATTTATACAACTACAAGCTAGTTAAAAATCTGCATACTTTCCTGTGAAGTTTTAAAGTATTATGGAAGCATTAGGACTGGTACCTCAGATAAGAGGTCTAAGGAATTATGCATTACCTGACAGTTTAGAAATAAAGCAGTAGATTGACTTTTCAATCACACTGGGCTTGCTTCTGATGTTATATTCCTGCAGGTAACTGGGTAAATAATGGGGTGAGAAGCACATAAACCCTAAGACACTTAATTATCAGACACTGCCTGAGTTTCAATTGGAGGCCAAAATACTCATGGCTTCATAGTGCTCAAGCCACGCATTGTCAAACTGCAGGGAGGTGCTGCATCAGATGAGAGCGAGCAGACCCTGCAACCAAAGTCTGTTTGAGGCTTAACTTGCTGTCCTTGTGCTCCTTTCTAGCCCCTGGTCGCTGCCTTTTGCATGGCCCTGCACAAGGCAGCTCACTTAACACCAAGTCAGGCATTGCTTAATATTGTTGTGCTCGGCACAGCAGAGACACATCCCAGGAGTTTTTCCATTGATTTGACTGGGCTTTAGCTGATCTCTGTAAATACTAAGACAAACTTCAAAAGCTGGCAATTCTAATTATGCCTGGCAGGAAGATTTCTTCTGATATCCAGGCACAATTGTAGCAAGTCTCACAGAATAAAATCTGTAAAAGCCTTTTATAAGGAACAATGCCACTGTCTCCATACACACCAGTATGCAAGATCACAGTCCAACTTGATTTTGTTTCATTTATGTCACAGCATTTATTATCTCAGTATTTTAACTATTAAAACTCCAAACTTCTGTTTCTACTTCTATGGAAATAGTTGATGGATATGAAAAACCACCGGTGAAAATCAATAAATAATGTATGTTATTTATCCATAGCGGTAGATAGCAGAGAAGTTGTTTTCTTCTTTCAGTACATATACATCTCATATACATCTGACAAGCATGGACTTTCTGATAGATTGGAATTCTGAGTGATTTTGTCTGTGATTTCCTGGGTAGAAATGTAAAAAAGCAGAAATGTAAAAATGTAGAAAACATGGAAAAAGTATTCAGCATTACTTTTCATTTCCAATTGAGTTATTTTCTGTGTTTTGTGTTTATGATATAAAATGTATTATTTTCATAGTTTTAAATAAGATTTTTATTGAGATGTAACTTTAATAGTGATACTATTACTAACTGGTACTGGTACTAAACAATCTAAATGTTCACAAAGTATTTTTCTTCTGCACTGCCCCAAGGGCAAGTTGAAAAATTAGTAAAGAATGAGCTTGTTGCTACCTAGATGCATGCTCTCTTCTATTATATGAGAAATCCTGCTTCTCAGGTAGGAATTTTACCACTTCTCCCATAAATTTCCCTCTCCTTTCCTTTCCTTCTCCCAGGATTTCACCCCCTTTTATTGGTGTGGCTGGGGTTTGCAGTGGCAGATGGTTCTCAACCACATCAAAAAGCACACCCTCCTTCAGAGCTAGCTCCCTTACCATGCTATTTCCTTTGTCTGAAAGGCTTAGGTGGTCATTGTTAGCTGCCGCATTCATAGGACTCCTCTTCCGACATCCCTGCAAGGCTGATACAAGATTTTGTGTCTCAAATATTACACTTTGTGTAATATTACACTTGGTGTAATATTTGACACTTTGTAGGAACAAAGAAAGTAATTGTAATTTTATCTCAAAGTAAACAAGAAAAAAAATAAGAAGGGGGAAAAAAAGTACTTGTAGTGCCTTGCTTCATGTTTAAGTCTATTAAATCCTACATTTCAAATGGGAATGAAATGGCCAAAAAATTTCTGGTCTGTGAACCAATATCCCATGGAGTTTAGAGCCAGCATGTACACAGGGCTTTGGTAATAAACAGAAAGTACATTTGGAAGTAATCCCCTGGAATTAGAAATTAAATAAAGGGGTGACTTAAAATTAACATCAGTAAGGGAAGACAGCTGAGAAATAATGAACAAGGTGACAGCAGGTAAAATACATACAAAGCAAAATGGAAACTGCTGGGTGCTATGCAAGAGGCATGGAATGTATAACCTGATACACATGGGATACAGGGGCTTACATAGAAGCCTTGTATCTGGACATGCCCAGGGCTGGAGAAACAGGAGACTGGCTCCAGCTGATGTCACTGCCCTGTGGCACTCCTACCCATGGAGCCAGGGCACAGAACCCAGCTGCTCAGGGCACCGACCCTGGGTCTCTGCAGTGCCTCACTGCAGGTTGTTCACACCTCTGGCAGGACTAGTGTAGGGTCTGAGGCAGGTCTGCACTGCACAGGAGGGAGCTGTTTGAAAAGGCCTACAGCAAACCTAGCCAGCTTTAACATCTTCATTCAGTGCGCCAGGGAGGGGTCAGCAGCACGGGCTGGCCCTGGGAATTCAGAAAGATGTTCTTAGGCTGCAGCCTAAGCCAATTCACCTCTGCTGCAACTGCTGCTCCAACCAGCTCAGCTCTGCCTGTACAGATGGCAGTCCTTCCTCCAGCTGCAGCCTGGGCACACACGCATCCACAGGTGTATCAGCGCGTTAGCTACAAAAGAAGATAAACTGTACAGATCCAAAACACCACTGTGCCTTGCCCAGGATCCAGGTGTATTTAGTGCCCTGTAACAGTTTCAGGGTGAATAAAGCTTATGATGTGTTTTCCTGCTCTGGTTTTTAAGAACTAGTAACACATAATGCATGTCAGAAATAGAAAAATATTGAATTATTAGGGGCAGCATTTCAGGTTCCCTCAGGCTATGTAAAAATTAAATCAAAGTATGCAGTGCTTTTCCCACAGTCAGAAGAAAGTTCCAAGGCAAAATTATCCCCTCTAATCTACTTTTCTATTTTTACTATGTATTTTACAAATAACTTTTGCCTTATCAATTATTTTAGAGATACTAAGGGCAGCCTGTGATGCATTATTGAAAAGAAAGAAGACTGCTCATTTGTAGACTTCTGTGTAGAAAGCGAACTGCTTAATTGGATGTTTCTCATAGCCTGCCACAACTCAATTTAATGAATATTTAATGGCAGTATAATGTAGCTATTTTTAACAAGTAGCTGACAACTGCACAAAAAACCAAAAAAATGGCTTCACAAATGGTGACATTGGATTCAATGCAGTGCAGTGGAAAAAAAATGTCACAAAAACAGAAACATAGGCAAGCATGTATGATGAACTAAAGCTCATCAATAATTATTCTTTTAAAAGATTTAAAAATTAGGACAAAAAAGAGGGAAATTAAAAGTACAGAAATAGTCTACAATAATGCAACACACCTCCAGAATTTCTGCTTTAGGCGCCTCCAGCTTTGCCTCCAAGCAAGGAGAGTGAGAGATCCATGGAGGCCCTGGCTGAGGCTGAAGCCCCCTGAGCCTTCCTGACTCATGCAGGTAAAAGGCGCTTGCATTGACTGCAACAAGAGGGAACTTGTCTCGTGCCTCTGGGCTTTGCCCATCTAATCCAACCGAGCACATCAAGGCTTGGAGGCTACCCCAGTAGAGGAACCCAGCAGGAAACAACAGCGGGAAGGCCTGGGCCAGAAACGGAGAATAGCAGTCCGAGAGGAAGAGGAGGAAGAGGGATGGCAGGAGACGCCAACAACCCCGGAGGCTGCGGCAGGCTGGGAAGCTCAGGTAGGAATGCCCCAGCTCTGCTGCCTTTCTCTCCACACTGCCCTGAGTCGGCCCAAGGTGCTGGCAAGGGCCACCAAGGGCTGCTGCTGGCCAGGGCTTGGCAAGAGCTCCACTGCAGCCCTTTGCTTCTGGCATCTCTTCTTATCCTTTTTTTAAAAAATTATAGTTTAGAGTGCACAGTATACATAGTTACCACTTTTTATACTTCTTTATTTTAGCCCAAGCCAACAAATATTTTCTATTTGCTGACAGACAACATTGCTGACACAGTTTCACTTTGAGAAAGGAACATCAAAACTGATTACAGTATTTCACATGAAGAATTCTCTGTATATGGTCCTATATAGAGAAAGGGTATTTTTACTGAAACATTCATAAATAACTATAGAATTTTTGGTTCTTAAGTTAACTTAATGCCCAAGAGTAGGGAAAAGCAGTAGAGCTATTTTTCCAGTTTGATTTTGTAAGGATATTTCTTCTAAGTAATAATAGCATCTGAAATTATGTCTCAGACTATTACAGGTTTTTCTTTCCATTACCCTTTTTAACATATTTTAATGCTATTTCAGAATGCTTTTTTTCAGTATTCCTTTTTTTACCTCTATTGTCAACTCATCTAACTTCACTGGGTCTCCCTGAGTTGCTTCACAGCTTTCTTTGATTTTGCCTAGCCAATATATCTATGTATTATCAGCAATATCTGTTTTCTCATTGATCACATATTTTTATCCAGGAATAGATAAACATATTAGGCAACATCACTTCTAGCATGCCACAAAAGGGCTTCTGCAATGCTGAACACAATCCAGGAGCCAGCTCTTAGCAATCTCTTGGCCAATTTCTTATCCAGGCCAGTCATACACTTCTAATCCTACTTGCAGTTGGTTTCTAGAATATAATCTTAACAAAAATTTTGTCAAAGCCTTTTGAGCCAATAATTTGAGCTGGCAGTGATCCATTGTTCACAGTTGGCAGGCTTCAAAAACAATTACCCGTGACTGTAAATGTATGTTTTTTCTCTCAAACATGGATGATTTAGAAACAGGGATGATTCAGTATTTTATATTTTGTCATTATTTCAAGATATATACATGATGGCACAAAGAAAGCTCACAGAAATCAAACTTACCTACTACCCTTAAAATAAATTGCTAATTTACTATTTTACTGTCTTAAAAGATCTGTACTAGGTCTGTTGAGATTAGTCTGTCTTTCTAATAATTCTTTTATATTTTTAAGGAATGCTTGGATTATTTTTGTGAGACTAAAGCACAAAAAACAATTCCACACGTTCTCAGTCACTCTTTCCCAAATTGCAATAGAAATGTTTCCGATTTTTCCCTACTACGTATACAAACTGCAGCACTAACTTTACAGGGCAACAGCTGTAGTCCTTTGGGTCAGTTTTGGGTCATTTTTTCCCACAGAGATGGATCTATAATGACATGACTCCACACAAAATGCTTCAGAGGCAAATTCAGGCAGAGAGTGAAAAATTATGTCACCCCAGGCCTAACATTTTTCTGAAGACTTGCTGCCCTGCTCCATTTCTGAGTTAACTGCCAGGCCAGTTGTCCCACGGGCAGCAAATGGGCTACAAGAGGAACCCTGCTGTCTAGTCAATATCCTCCTGAGAAGCCATGCTGCCAATTTGTCCCCTTTTTATATAGAATTGCTATGAAAAGCCATGCTATGATTTGACAGGCAAAAAAAATCATATAGTACTAATATAAATTCTATGTTAAAACATTTGTTCTGTTTTGTTATCTTTCTGTTTTAAGGAAAGGAAAACAGTCAGGCTGACAGTTTTTGGAGAGTAAAGTTCTATAGCAAATTCTTTGGTCCCTCTAATTCCTTGACTTTTCGTATGTCTGATGGCATTGTATCCTCTAAAATGATATATACTTTTTGGCTCTTTGCAAAGATAATCTAAAACCTTCAGTTTCTGAAAGATTAGTTTTACTGCAGCAAAGGAACTTCTGAATTAAAAAGTTCAGATTGAAATTCAAAGATCACAGGTCCTGAGATTACAGAGTTGAGCATGAAAAATAATCTATCAACACAAGTAGGAGAATCTACAAGCCTTGCAGGATTACCACCAGTCGTCTCAGACCATGTTGAATTTAGCATGGTTAGATAAAAAGAAATTCTGTAGTGGTTTGTTGACCTAAAGTTTCAGAGAGCCCAGTGTTCATCCAGAGGCCATCATACACTCATTCCAATATAGCAGGCACAACTACAAGATGTGGTATGTTCAATGAAATAATAAAATATGCCAGTTTTTCAAATCAGTAAGAAAAATAAGATCATGCTATTTTTTAATTGAACATACCGTATCTGGTAAAGTCAGTATAACTACAGCTTTTACAGTCTCATGTTTAAACTCTTAAAAATCTGATAGAGAAGAAAAACAGCAAACTGAGAGCAAACAGCATTGAGAATCTCTATTTTGTACCCTACAGATAGATCAGTTTTGCTTTCAGTAAGGATATGTCATTTATTTTTGAGTCCTAAGGAACCAAAAAATAGAGGCATTTAGCATGTAACACTTTAGTTAAATCAGAAGTTTTTGCTGGAATATAATGCTCTACAGAAAGGAAAATTTTAACCATATGCTGTTCAACAATCTTAGTGAAATTATTTTAGACACATTCAAAGTTCCTTTTTTGCTGCAACTTACTTATGCTTTCCTTTCTTTGTTTTATATAAAGAACTTTCAAAATCCTCTTCCAGAATTCTCTTTTGTATGTCTTTTTGTGGTTTATTAGACAGCACAGTAACTCTATAAACACTGGAAGTTTAAAAACCAATATATTCTGATGTTGTGGTTGATATTAGAAAAAATTATTTGCATTACACTCCTCCAGAATTATTTTTCTGAAATTTGCCTTAATAGCACAAGAAAGTTTCATTCAAAAGTAGTGTCTAAAATGCCAATATACTGCTATATTTCTGTTCTTACAGAGTTTGACTTTTGTAAAGACAATATTATAATAAGCCATATATGTGTGACTTGGAGCAAACTTCTTTTGATAATGGCTAAGTGCTTTCAGTTTGAAGAAATGCACTTATTGTCCAGCAAGAGTAGACTCTGCTTTTCAGTCTAGTTTGGGGATATGCTTTTTTTCTTTTTAGAGCAATATTCTCTTATGAAATATTCTTAAAGTACTGGGCTGATTCTGCACTACAACTTCAGAAACCAAAACAATCTGTCAGTTAACATCTCATAAGGAAACTTATTGTGGATAATTAATTAGGAACACAATGTTAAGGCAACTCATTATAGTGTCAAGACACTGCCAATGTATGAATGCCACCCTTTAAAACCAGAAATAAACACAAATAGGTAGTAACAAAAATACTTACTCTACAAGCTTTTGACTCTTCAAAGATTTTACACTATTTAGGGTTATGGATGCTTGATCTATCACACATCAATGAACACTATGGTAACATTACCACAGACTCCCAGAGCTGTTCTCTTTCAGCCAGAGACTGTGCCATGTTTGGCCACAAGTGTTTTTAATAACACAGAGTTTTTTGCAGACAGTCAGTGAGCACGGCTGTTTGGCATGCTGTTTGGGTTTGCTTCTAGGATTCTGCCTGGTATAGTAGGATTCCTTTGAAAGTGAGAGTACAAGAACTCTGTTTGGCTTGACCTTGATTTCTCTGTTGGATGATTAAAATAGAATTTATAGACAGCCTTAACCCAGTGCCTACTGCCATTGGTAAAAGCACTAAAAATCTAAATATTTAAATATCATTACGTTTTGGGGGCAAGGGTGGGACACAAGGAAGAACAAAAGGAGGAAGGGAGGAAGGAACTGCAGGATGGTATTTCCAAATATTCCAGACTTCACCATGGGGACTGGGGCTATAAGAATGAAGTCTCATAGGGAAGGGCAGCTATGACTTCATTACATTCAGTGGGAGTGTAGTAAGGACACACTTGGCTGGTAATAGCTATGCTTGTTCTTTAGAAAAAATGTCTTGATCACTGAAGAAAATAATGAATGGAATTGACTAAAAGAAAAAAAATTGGCAGAAAAACATGAGAGAACCTGAGGCCATCAAAGTAAAGAAAATTAACTGCCTCTCTTCCTCCAGAAATATAAAAGAAGAAAATGCTAAAAGAACATTAAAAGGAAGCATAAAAGCAAAAATGTTATTTTTTTTGAGGATGCAACTTAAGAAACAGGAAAACAGATGGCTATCCAATAGAATGTGACTAGAAACACACAAAGGAATAAGGGCAAACATCACAATAAAAAAATTAAGTGACAAGGGAGATGAAAACTACTGCATCACATATATTGCAATGAAAGGTTCCTTGGTCAAATAATCACCACCTAAACCTTTTGCGAGTCAGATTTCAATTTCCCTAGTCTGCAAAGAATGACAGTCTTGTATACCTTTATATTCATCAACAGAGAAATCCTCTGGCCTCAGAAAGACTACAGCCCCATGTGAACTTATACAAGTACACATGCACAGAACCAAAAGACTATGGAGGTAGCAGGGAACAAGTTTGTTCTATACTGTCTTTGGAGGAAGAACTTTTGCAAGAGTTCAGGTGGCTAAGTAGATGCAGGGAGTGATGGTAAGGTGCATTTAGAGCATTGCAAATGATGTGAGAAACTGACAAGTTGTCAAAGTATTAGTGAAGAATGGGGTTTCTTCCTGAAGTAAATCCACATGAACTAGCAAATACCTTCCCATGATAGCTGTGTAATCGTTTGACTTGGTGAGATTAAAAGCAACTACCAAAGGAATTTATTTGCCTTAATCACTAGATTTAAGTTTCTTACTATGATAATAGAATTTTAAACCTATTTAATACATAAAGGAAATAATGCTTCATCCTAAACTGATTAGAAAATACAGATTATTAATGGAAGGAAAAGCAGAAGTAATGGTGCTTAAATGCCTTTCCAGAGGCATAATATGAAGCTAAGGTTTCAGGTGGGCTTAACATGATGCAAGAGCTGGAAGTAGGCATATTAATGAGCTGTTGCTGCTAACTAGCAGCCACCAAATGGTTGGTGACCAGGAATGCTGCCAGAATGGAGGCCAGGTGGGCAGGGCATGGAAGGGGGGAAAAGTAATCAAAAGTTAAGCATGGTGAGGGAGCAAGTTGGTGTGGGGAGAATTTAAGCACTGGAAAAAGACCCAGAAAGACTTAGACAGCAGACAGATCTGCAGGGCATCCACTGCTCTCCATGAATACTCTGCATTTTGTGGGTATTCCCATTGCAAAGCACCAGGTGTGACCTCCTTCCATGGGGTTCCTGTAGGAGCAGGAACTGCTTTGGGGACCCACAGAATGATAAAAGTCCAAGGAGAAGGGTGGGCAGTAGTTTGGAAGGAGTTCTGCTGAATTCCTCCTCCCCTCTAGATGGGAAACCATTCTTAGAGAGGGATGAAATAGACTCCTCACTCCACAGAGATCTGCTTTCAATTCTCATCATTCAGGACTGGTTTGCTGTGGATTATGTGCAAGGTGCTTAGGGTAAAAAAGAATCTGAAATCAAGTATGAATCAAATATTCTTACAGCATCTCCATGTTATGACAAGAGGCACTGACAAAGGCACATTAAGCATCTAGTTTCATTTTGCCATCTCTGTCCTCATCAGGTCCACAAAAAGCAAGGTAATCATTTGTGCAAGGTAACCACTATGGCAAAAAAATGATGCTTTGGAAATTCCAGTGGTCCCCCTACCATTCTGTCTGAGTCTGCTGTTTGGTCATTTTCTTCCATTTCAGTGTGTTGGTTTTTGAGTTTTGTTTGGTTTTTTCCCTAGCTGCAACTTTCACTGTGACTAATTCAGTAAGAAATAAAGCCAGCAAAAATGAATCATTTGCTCTCTTCTATTGGTTTGGACAAACAATATCAGTCTGCAAATGTTTCTATCCTCACATTCTCAAAAGAGAATTGTAATTTCTCTTTTTCATTTCCAGTGACAGTTTGTGTCAAATTTACCACAAATTCCCAGTTTTTGAAGACAAAACTGCAGTAATGACTTTAGAAGAGCATGACATCTATATAATATTGTTAACTGTCTGTGATGTTACCAGCTGCATTTTCCCATTATTGGTGATACTTAACCTCTACTCTCTTCTAAAATTTGAAAGTGCTTTTCAAATCTATGCTACAGCATGATCAAACATGATCAAAATTTAGGTAAGGCTGACACTGACAGTTTCTTTGTTTGGCATTGATTTTTCCCAAACAGAAATGCTATTAAAGTTAAGCAAAAGGCATTTTTTCAAGTATAGTTTTAGCACTTCTGTTGATTGAATTGAAATGTCTATGCTAATCAGTACAGACCTTGCTGTAAATAAACCTGAAATATTGTCCAGCTTTAGATAGTCTCTTGCCACGAAAACACTGCAAGGTGGAGAAAATAGCAGTGTGCATAGCTCTGTCAGGCCACTTTTCCAGATTCCTCTTCTTTTTGCTGTGAATATGGAGAAACCAGCCTTGGTATAAATTAACCAGGTTGTGCACTTAGTGCTTCTGTCCATTGGGAGAACATGCTGTGGTGGGAGTCATAAAATACCTCAAGTTGGAAGAGAGCCATAAGGATCATTGAGTCCAGCTCCCTGCTCCTTTCAAAACTGCCTAAAATTAACCATATGACCAAGAGCATCATCCAGACAGTCCCTTGGCTCTGCCAGGTTAATGCTGTGACCTGGGGAGCCAGTTCCAGTGCCTGATATGATCCTATTACTGAGAGATGCCTCTGCCTGAATTAAGGTGCAAATGTGACCCATATGCCAAAGTCAACAATATGGATTTAATTGAACAATAAAATGGAGAAAGAAATGGAAAATGGAGGAGGGAGGGAGACAGATCAAGCAGAAAATAGTCACCACTCAAGGATCCAGTGGCACCCTGTTGATCCTTAATCACCCTGAGCTTCTCAGGAGAGGGAGTCCTGAGGCTGTTCAAAACTTTCCACTACTTATACATTTTAGCAAACAACAAAATAATTCTTAATTAGTGCTCATTGGTGTTATGCCCTAGTCTGCTTGGGGAGTTTAGGGGAGTGTTGTTGGTGTACTCTGGGCAGTGTGCAGGAGAAACAAGAAGATTCTCCGCAGGTTCAATAACAAACTTTTCCTTGCAAACTTTAGAACATAGCCGTACAATAAGGTCCTTGGCAAATTTTAAAGTGTAGACATTTTAGTTAGAAATGCTGCAATATAAAAGTATAAAAATAGCACTTAAGAAAATGTATAAGGTAAAGGAAAGAAAGAGAAAGGATAGTGTAGACAGGCACATGGTCACCACCTGTGGATTCTGTGGCAAGATTTGATTCTTGCAATTTTTATGTCCATTCGTCGACGTGTTGGTCACAGTCCTGTCAAAGTGATGGTCACAATCTTGATCCCTTTGAGGTGAGGGAAGCCCCTGAAACACAAAATCTGGTGGGTTAATATAGGCTAAGGCTCGGTGAGAATGCCCAAGTACTCCCCCTGGGGTGGTGAGTTTTACAATGGATTATGTAATGCTGTGGATCAAGGGATATTTTGGGACTCTTTGATGGTTTATGACAATTTCTGAGACTTTACAGCTGCCTCTTATATTGGTGTAGTATCAGTTGTGTGAATTATGGCCCTTAAGCCAAGATGAACCCCATCAGACCTACTGTGAATGTCCTGGTGCTTCACCAGAGGGGAGTCTTCACAGCTGAGCCACTTGTGTATGGACACTGGCATGATGAAAAGCACTGTTTCACCTCACGGGATTTGCCTCTTATCAGCCTCCCCCTTGTCTTGTTCAAGACTCAGCTGTTGCCTTGGCTGATGGGTGTGCACCTCCTCTGGGCCTGGGCAGTCACTTCAAATGGCAGATTGTTTGAGCATTAACCACTAACATTCCAGTCTCGCACAACTTGTCACACAGTTGTCTTAATCTGTTGGTTAAATGATTCCCTCTCTTCTCATACTAATTAGTCCTGTGCTCAGTCTTTCTCTTCTTTTGAGTCAGTAGGTTCTGACTTGTAGTCACAATCTCCCCTGCCAGAATTACCTTTTGCCCATTCAGAGCTTATTTCAGCACAGTTGCTGAGTTAGCTGTCCTTGTGGTTGCATTCTTTATGTCCATTTTCAGTGGCATTCTTGTCTCCCAGGTTTGTTTATCTCTTCGTCCACAGTGGCCTAATTTACAGTCCAGGTTTCAGGTATTCATGTAGGCATATTTGGCAGTGGGGACTTCAGTCGTCACAGGTGCAATCTGTTCCATAACTTGAGGGGATTTTAGACCCTATGAGCAGTTGCTTCTTTACACAGTTTGCCACAGTGGGATTTTTTGTCTGCATCCATTACCCAGGATGTGCTAGCCAGATCTCAATTACACCAGGCTTGGACTTAGAGCCATCCTGTTGTTCCCATCTATGCTTATCTCATAACAAAGTCATCCTGTAGCAAGCAGTGTTTGAGAGTGGCAATTGCGCTCCTTGAGTCCTTACAGTGCCCCACCATACTCAGTGAAGGAACTTCTCCTAATGCCAACCTGAACCTCTCCAGCTGCTGGCCCCCATGAGGAAGCAATGGGGTCACCCATCACCTCCTCTTCTCCAGGCTGAACAAGCAAATTTACCTCAGATCTTCCTTGTAAATCTGGCCCTGGAGATTTTTCACCTTCATAGTGGGCCTCCTCTGAACACACTCCCACAGTTTGATGCCCTTCTTGTGTGTATCCTGCTTTCAGGGTTTCTCTAAATAGGATAAGGCTGCCTGAATAAAGAGACCAGAGCAGAAGGGTTGCACAGGTGGAACAGGGCTGTGCTAGAAATTCCAGATGGAGAACTGGGAATTTTGAACAAAATGGCTCCAAGCCATCAGCAACCCTTCTGCATGATCCAAAGAATCCAATTCTATTAACATGGTATGACTCAGATTGCCTTAAATTGCTTGGGGTTTTTTTTAGCTCAGATGTTGGCTGTGCTGTGAGAAGGCACAATGGCAGGTAGAACCTGCCAGGGATTTCCCTGTCCATGGCAATGGTAAGGAAGGGCTAAAGGGAGTGGGGAAAGGTGGGGAAAGTGGTGCTATGTGGCAGGTATAAGTGGTCTCTCATCTAGGAACAGCATGGACTTTGTACCAGGGACATGCAGCATGCAGGAAGGGGTACAGATTTCGGCTGCAAAAAATTAGAAAATTACCCCAGGTCACGATAATGCTCTGAGAAGGGTTTATTTTAAGGAGCAGACAGCATCCCACTCTGGAGCAGCTGGCTGGCATGGAAGGCTGAAGAGAAGAAGTAGACAAAATTTGAGGTAATGGTCACCAAAGCTCACAGGGCGTGGAATGTTCCAGAGCATCTGTAGCTGGGCAAGATCAGAGTCTGATGTGATAACTCTGATCTGTAAAGGAAACACATATGTTGAAAAGTTGGTCAAATTATATACTTTTTAAGAAAATAAAAGCACATGATATATAGAAGCAATTACTGCAAAAAAGCTGTACATAGTTGGAGCCTGTCTTTTAACTTGGTTGGAAATCTTTCGTCTCATTGTGAGACTTTGAGAAGATTTAACCTCTCTGTCAATTTTCAAGTTCCTAACTTGGAGGTGATCAGCCTCAGTGTAGTACTGCAAGGATAGCTAATAAACAGCTATAAAACACTAAACACTGTATGGAAGAAAAAAGAATCAACAGAAAATTCTGAATAAATTACTTGAATAAATAACATAGAAAAGAGTATAAGGTACTTCATTTACCTTGTCACTCTACTGGCATGCTTTTCATCCATCTGTCATTTGTTTTCACAGATTATGAGCTTCTTGGAAGAGGATCTGTGTCTGTCCTCAGCACTATGAAAAAACATGCCACAAAGTTGAAACAATATTGTGAATATTATGTCTGTCATAGCTATTGGAAGTGTACCACCTATCCTAACTGAGCATGTTTGTGAGGTTCTGAGTGTGCTCCTTCCCCCACAACCTCCCTGAGGTGAGGAAGCACTCCTCTGTTCATCCCACACAAGGACATATAATAATGAAGACCTGGAAACTGTGTCAGGGCAAGGAAACCTCAGCAATCCCAAAGCCCAGGAATAGCACTCAGGTGGGGTGGCACTCTTCAGTCACCTTTGCTCAGACAAACTGCCCAGAGGAGTCCAGCAGATGTGACACAAGACCTATAACAGTGTCTTTCTGAACTGATGGGCCCAACAAGTACCCTGGGACACCCCACGTGTCAGGGTTTAACACAACATGCCTATGTTTGAGCATTTGTAGCAAGCCTCACAGCCCCCCGTAAAGCACTGACAGAAAACATGACCTTTTGAAAAATTATTGGTACCAGGGAGTCTGGCAGCAATCATCATTATTTTCATCTGCTTAGATGCTGGTGTTGGGCCAAAAAGCCTATAAAGCATGAGGGATGGCTTCATTTCTGAAAGGAGTTGAAATCCCAAGAAACTGCAATGAAATCAGGCATTTCAGATGGAAACTAGACAGATTCATTACCTTGCCACAGGTGACATTCAGCCCACAGATCTCTGTCCTTCACTCTGCCATCAGCCACAGCCTCCTTTCTGTAACATGATTTTCTTGCATTACTTGCTATTATCACTATTACTTTCTATGCATGGAGAGCTGATGGCATACTCCAAGATGGACTGATGTGCAGGAGAGTGTGTGCACTCTCTTTTTTAATAGATGCAGAGTCTATTAAGCAGACTGCCTGACAGTTTTTCTACCTATAGTTCAGCATCTAAACTGACCACAAACTTCAAAAACCCCATGACTTTGCCTCATTGATGACACACACAGCTTGCATTTCTCCTCAGCCTCAGCAAGGAAGACAGATTAGTCTCATTCCTAGTGATAAGAGTTAGTACACCAGTTAAGACTTAATATACCAGCAGGATATCTATGATGACAGAAATAGAGCTTCCAAAACAAACTAAAATGACTTTAGGCCCAGTTGCCAGCAGCTCCCTGGATGCTCTGGGAGCTGATCAATACCTGAATTATCTGTCCAGGTCTCAATTAAGCATCAATGAAACAGGGTGAGGCTGAAGTAGCTGCCAAGAGAACGATTTGGGTCGGGATCAGTGTCCAGTGCACAGGCCAGAAGCTGAGTCCCCCACCTGCCAAGTGCAGAGCTAAGCCCCAGGTGTGTGACCCTACAGAGCGTTTCACACCTGTGAAACACAAGATGGTGTAGCTGCTCAGCCACTGCACAACTTAAGCCTTTGTTGGCAGCAACAGAAACCTACTGCTGTGCCAACGTATTGATTCACGTGTGCACATGTTTATTTTTCTTAGTGTTCTGCGGCAAATTAGTGTTTTAAGGTCACCTAAAGAATCACAGCAAAGGTATAGGTGAAAGCAGGTTTAATATAAAACAGAAGTGTGATGTAGTTCATTTACAAGGTTCCCTCTACTACTTACTACTAATGCTCTGGTTAAAGCACACAGAAAAAGAGCAAACTAAAACCTAAAACCAGTCAACTGAAATCAAAAATCAACCCAAAAGTTACCTCTGTGAAGGCTGGGGTTAAGGATAGGAAAGGCGCAAGGACAAACAGGAATAAGGAAGACCCTCCCATTGCACCACAAGTTTCAGAGTACATCCCTTTGCTAAACTGTGCCCCAGACTTAACCAACAGTTTAGGCCTATAGCTTTAACAGCACTTAAGAGCACTTAACTGACAGGTTAAGTTAAACAATTTATCTAAAGATTCATATAGAATTGACTATAACTTATGAACCTAATTTACAAATCTGAAGTACTTAAGAATTCAGGAGAGCAGCATTCCTTGTACATATGCTATCTAGCATATTCAGACCCTCATGCACACAGTCCTAAAGAGTCTGTACAAGACACCCAGAGAGTAAGTGTGACAAATTCCCTTCAAATTTGGTGAAGGAAACACATCTGATACCTTGGGATCTTTGCAATGGGCAAAGGGTTGAGTCTGGAGAAGTGGGGATGTTAGTCCAGGCTCCATCATTGTCATTCAGAATTTCTCCAAGTTTAGCAAACTTGAGAGTTCTCTGGCTCTTAGAGGCCCCACATAGAGGGAGGTGCTGGTCACAGTCTCTGATGTCCAGGAGAGCTCAAAGGGTCTCACTTTGGAGCATTGCTTGTAGAGTCACAAGAGATTGGGCTTCCATCATAAAATTTTTTCATCCTGACTGCAATTTGGGCTAGTAGGTTCTTTGAAATTTTGATAACAAAAATTGTTATTCTGCTTGGGTTGTTTTCCAAGCAAGAAAATAAGTTTCCAAGGCTGTTCATTAAAAATCAGGAGCTCATTAGACAGTACTAGTTCCTGGGAACAGAATGATTTTGATAAGCTCAGGAGGAGCTCAGCCCAGGTGCTGTTTGTGAAGATCGAGGCCTAATGAGCATTTCTCAGATCACAGTGAGGCCCCAGGAGGAGTGCAGGGGATGTACACCACATGTACACATACGCCATTACACATCTGTAGTGTAGATGAATTAAAACTAATTACATCCAAATCCTGATCACAGAGAAGTTCTCTGAGTCCTTTAATGCACTTTTCTCATGACAAAACCCCCCAGGATAACACCATTTGTATCAAGTAGGTTTACTCCAGTAACAACCTACAACAACAAGAATCTTTCCATTTCTTTAGTTCTGACTCCCATTTCCCATATATGGTTCTTCAGCTCACCTGAGGAACAGATTCTGAACTTTGTTTATTCATGGTTTTGTATTTATTAAGCATATATGCAGTATTTTACAGACTTTGGTATTCTGCTGTCAAAACCATTAGAAGAGCATTAATGCATTGCACACAGTATCATATATTGGCTTTGCAATTTGGTGTCACTCTTATGGTTTGGAGGTATATCTAATATTCCAGGCATTCTACACATTGTACACAAAAGAAGACTGAAATGGAGGTGTTACTGCATGAGCAGCAAAGGATGATCCAGCCACCCACCTTAGATTCAGCTATGAGGAGAAACAACCCTGCAAGGACCCATTTAACTTCCAGACTTGTTTCTTTTCAGCTTTCAGAGAAATGAAAATTCTCCCATGAAGGCAATTTGTAGGCTCTTCCTCCTTGCCCAGATCACTTTTGATGGGCACTGGTGAACAAGCCAGCCAAAGCACAGACACTGGGTGCCAGTTGTCAGTGCGAGGGAGGGATCCAAGAGCCTGTGGCACCTTCCAGCCTCCTGTTTGGGTCATTGAGGGAGTTGCCGAGGTGTACAGCAGGAAAATGTCACGTATTCAAGTCCAGACTGCCAGCTGGTGTGAAAACCCCAGGCTCCCTTTTGCAGGCCCTTTTGGGGTGACTTTTGCTTGAGGGTCTATTTATGTGCCTGATAAAACTGTGAGGCAAACCAAACATTTTCTTGTCAGAGCACTCAACAGATGAGCAGCTAAAGGGAAAGAGCTGTTTGGACATCCACCAGTGGGACGTGACAAGGGACACTATGGATGTCAGGCCCAGGAGACCCAGGAAAAAGCTGGTGAGTTTGCTGCTCTCCTTGGCTGTGAGTGAGCCTCCTGCTGGTGTCAAGCATCTGTGTTCTCATCCTGAATCACTATGGCAAGCAAAACATGAGCATGGGGTGAAGACCCCAAATGACATAAGCACTAATTTGTGTCCCATCTAAGCCACTGTCAAATTAACATTCAAATCTGACACCCACTTGAAGAAGATTAACTTATTGCCAGTTTAAAATGGAGTAGTATACTGGAAAAAGCACCTTTCTCTTACCCTCTCCTGCTACCAAAATCATGGGTGGGTTCAGCTTTGGCCATGGCAGGTCTGGCTGGAAGCCAGCTGGAGTTGGCTATGCCGGACAGAGGAGCAGCTCTTGATGTCTTCCCACAGAAACCACTCCTGCAGTCACACCAGCCCAGTACATAGACCCAATTCAACTGTCTTGCAAGCTGTGCTGCTGGAAGCCCCAGGCTGCTGTGGAATACAGCTGCCCTTTTCCATTAAATGAACAAGAGGGCAGCTTCCCACTGTGCAGATCTCAAAGACATGGTGTAAATCAAATCTGAGTCAGTAGCTTTGCACTCTACTCCTTTGCTAACCGGTTAACAAAGCAGTAGCTACGAGCATCGTTTTCCAAGAGAAATGTAGATTTTAATTTGAATACAGTTTCCTCACCCTGAACAATTCTCCATCTCACACATATTCACAGAATTCACAGAATTATTAGGTTGGAAGAGACCTTAAAGATCATTGAGTCCAACCCAATATTAGTAAATGAATATTGTTTTAGAAAAAGCAGCAGATCTGGCTATCCAACAGTCATGTCATATTCCAGCGTGGAAAAAGATTGTGGTTCCTTTGAAACAACACTCTTTCTCCTATTTTTTCTGAGGAACTGTGGTTTACTGGTTTCTCTTATTGACAACCTTCATTCTGTTTTCTCTCCTGGAGGCTGCTCATGCTTCCAAGACCAAGCATTGAAACTGCATGCCTGGCTTTATATTAAGTCACATGAGAATTAAATTTAAAGGAGCATTAGCACAGAAGCTTTGTGTCCTACTGTAATTGCTGCTCAGTGCACTTAGGCTGTTGCCAACTTCTTCTCATTGCAAAAGTAAACTTCTGAACTGTTTTCTTTGTGTTTTCTTTCAAAGAAAAGAAGGGAGCCCAAACTTCTGCTGTATCATGTGAAAACAGGTTCTGTGCTATGGGAGCACAGTCAAACACCCATGGAATGGTCTGAGGACACTGTGTAGAAGACATGGACCCCACGCCTGAAATTCTAATTAATACTAATATTTAATTTCTTATCCTTACTGTTCAGTATCTTCATCAGTAACATGGACATCATGGGACTGAGTGCACCCTCAGCAGTTTTGGAGATAACACAAAGCTGAAAAGTGCTGTTGACACAGCTGAAGGATTGAGAGTATTATAAGACTGGTAAAACACTGGAAAAGGTTGCCCAGAGCATCTGTAGCCACATCTCTGGAAACATTAATTCAGTTTGCAAAGGACCCTAAACACTTGCTGGAAATTGATGATGTTCCTGCTTATTGCAGGGCAGTTGGTCTAGATGACCTTTAAATATTTCTTTCAATCCTGACTTGTCTGATTTTATAATTTCCACAACTTTAGGAAGACTAAAAACTGTGTAACAAACCAGAGTACAGCTATGTTGTAACTTTATGCGCTGAACTTGTGTTTTAGTTTACAGCCTTTGCTCCTTTTCATGTCCCTGGGCATCACTTAAAAGTCTGGCACCATCCTTTGGCACCTGCCTTTGAGATATTCATATGCATTAATGAGATTTCCTCTCACAAAGCTCATGTGGATGACTCATGCTATACTTAGACTTGAACGCACTAATGCTGGCTTAACCTACTGCACAAAATGAGAACACCTGTGTGTCAGACTAAGATCCAGTTGTTTAGCTTCTTAGAAGCTGCCTGGAAGGAGATTGTAGCAAGGGGGAGCTCAGCGTCCTCTCCCTTGCAACAAATGACGCAGGGAGAGGAAATGGTTTAATGTACATGGAGACGTTTTGACTACACATTAGAAAAAAAAAAATTCACAGGAAGGGTGACCAGATATCGAAATGGGCTGCCCAGAGAGGTGGTGGAATCACTGTTCCTGGAAATGTTTAAGGGAAGACTGGACGTGCCATGGTCTGGTTGACATGGTCAAAGTTTGGACTTGGTGATCTTGGAGGTCTTTTCAACCTAAATGATTCTGTGATTCTGAGCTAAGGGATCATTAAACCCACAGAGTGCAGCCCCCCACTCCTAAGGGGAAGGAAGATTCATAAATGCTCATGGTTGAAAGGAACAACAAAAGTCAGAAGGTCTGCAAACAATCAGAAAGTTTTATTAGTAAATCTCACACTCAGCATGGAAACCGGTACTCTAGTCCTTGACCTACTATATAAGCATGTGGCAATGGGTTTTAGATAAAGAAGTAGTGTGAAAGGGAAGACAGAAAGGAAGAGGTGAACTAAAGAGGAGGAGAGAGAGAAAGAGAACAGATCACCGCTGGTTCCAGTACTGATCCAGCTGAAGGGAGTCAGTCCTGGTGTCAGACTGGATCCAGCTGCGTCCATCCAGCCAACGGGATATCCCGTGGGCACCGCCCCGGCTTGGGAGATACTTTCTATGACCTGACTTCCCCGTACTGAAGTGTTTCTCACTTTCTATGCAATCAGTTATCATGGGCAGGCTGTTCTGTAAGACCATTTAGGGAAATGGGTCGGAGGGCTTTGGGCATCCTGAGTGCTCTGTGCTCCTCTCCCTGCCCTCCTTGGCCTCATCCCCGCGCCTGCCGTGTCTGTGTTGTGCTCATCTCCAGGGTCGATAAGAAGGATGTTTTTTCCCGGAAAGTGCTGTCTCAGGTCCACATGGCCACATTATGTTTCTCCGGCTACCTCTCGATCTTTCTCACCGCTCCCCCACGGGGGGCGGCAGCGGAGCCGCCACAGGGATTCCCCCACGCCCGCCCGGGCCGGGCCGTGCTCCGCCCGCCGCACCACCAGGGGGAGCCCTTGCCCGCGCGCCCCCGCGCCAGACACCCCGCCCCGGGCCGGGCAAGCGGAGCGCCGCCATTGGCCCAGCGCCGCGGCCCCGCCCCCTCGGCGGTCACGCGCGCGGCCTCACCGTGGCCGGAAGTGCCAGGGCGAGCGGCGAGTCCGGGTCCGTTGCCGCCGGTGCGTCCCGAGCGCGGCGCCTCCCGCTCCTCTCCCGCTCCCCTCGGCCCCGCCGGGCCCCCTCAGCCACCCCCGCCATGCACCCGCGGCGCCCCGACGGCTTCGACGGCCTCGGCTACCGCGGGATCGGCCGCGACGAACTAGGCCCCGGCTCCAGGCCCTTCAGCAGCGGCTCGGAGCTAGGCTCCTGGGTGACCAGCCCGCCCGACATCCCCGGCAGCCGTAACCTGCACTGGGGCGAGAAGACGCCGCCGTATGGGGCCGGGACCCCTCTGGGCGGCGCCGGCTCCAACGAGGAGGTCAATCTCGGGGTGGCCGGCCCCGGCGCCGGTAAGGGAGGGCCTGGCCTGGGCTAGCCCGGGGACGGCCGCCGCCTCTCGCCGCTTCCCGGTCCCGCTGACCCGCGGCTTCCGCCTCCCGCGAGCAGTGACCCGCCGGGCAAGGGCGGGCGGCGGCCACGAGCTGTGCCGCGGCCCCGGGCTGTGCCGTGGCCAGGCCGAGCGCCGCCCGGCCCTCCTTTTTACTGGCGGTGCTGAAGCGCCGGGAGAAAAGTCCTTTAGAAGAAGGCGGACTGCTCCGTGGCTGCTTGTTGCGCTCCAGCGCTGTGCAACTCCATGCAAAAATGGTTTGAGAGTATCAGAGCGCGCCCGCAGCTTCTCGTTAAGCAGTGTGCAGTCAGCTCATTGCAGTGCAGTCTCATTGCCCGTGTAAACAATCTCCTGCAGAAACACTCCGCCCTCTTTAAGGGCAGGAAGTGCTCTCGGCTCTTAGAGTGCTGCGTTATTGTGGTGGTGGTGGTACAGACTGCGTGGCTTCTCTCAGGTTTAGAACATGAACTGCTGACGTAAACCTTCCCCCTCCACGTGTGATTGCAAGGGAACTGTGGGACTGGTAGGATTTAAGGAAGTAACTGAGTGCGGGGCTTTTTCAGTAATTGCTAGGAAAGTGAGTATAAGCCTCCATAAATAAAGTACTTTTAGATCTTCATGAAATTGAGGTGAATTAAGGAAAACTCGCTGTATCTAGGGTACTGTATGTTGCTTTCTTTAAATAAAAGGAGCAGGTTATAGACACTTGAGTATCAAAAGATATATGAAATAGTAATTTACCTGAAATCGAATTTTATTAGTAGGCAAGTAATTCTTTTCTGACCTGTAGTGCAGTGTTTTTATTTAGGTCTCACAAAGAGTACAGCCTTTAGCATGGACTCCATCCACAGATGCACTGGTTGAAGCACTGTTTAAGTATCTTTGCATAGCTGGAGGCTGCATTTTTCCCCCCTATCTACATGTGGAAGGCGTGTTCATTCTGCACTTTGGAGCACTGATATGGAGTTGCTGTAATCACTGAATCCAGCAGCTGCAAATGGTATCTTACATTTTTAGGAGGGCTGCCACATTTGTGTGGAGCCCCACTGAAGTTACTTTATCCATAATTTCAGACTGCTTGCATTCTGAAGATTGTAGGGCTGAGCATTAACTTTAAAATGCCTTTACTGTTCTGATGCTCATCTTAAATCCCTTCTGATAATTCCCAATGGGCAAATGTTTGTCTGGTTGCAGGCAACAGAGAGTTGAATTAATTACTTTTGTAATTCTCCAATAACTAGATTTTTGCAAAGGACTGTAGATAAACAGCTGGCTTGAAAATTTGCCTTATGTGGATGTTTGTTACTTTATCCATGGCTTTTTGTGTAACTTCACCCAAAATTTTGCCTTCTTACTGTTTTAACATTATTTTCATCTCAATTACCTAAATTTATGTTTCAGAATTACTGTAAACTCACGCATGCTAAATCTTTCAGTAGTTGGTTTGAGTTGGTTTTTTTAGATATTAAAGTACTCTCTGTCTTACTGTTCATTTTTCTCTGTTCTTTTTTCCCCTGTAAGAAAAGCATAATTTTATATATAAGAGTATGTACAAACTCAAATGCAGTCCAAAGTGCAAATATTCCTGGGGGAATATTTTTTTATATCCTCTGTTGCTCAACTGCAATAAATATTGTGGTTTAGTGCTTGTAATTTTCTCATGCAAGTATAGGATAAAATTAGTGTTTCAGATCCTGTGCATGCATTTTCGCTATTTTGTGATTATCACTGCTGTATAATCTGGTTTTGGTTTTTTTTCTTTTTCAGAGCAGTTGAACAGATTTGCTGGCTTTGGTATTGGCCTTGCAAGGTAAGAGTTGTGCTGAGTGACAAAGCAGTAGTAAAGCTCATATTTGTCTTATAAACCCTACATACGCTTCTATATTGTGTTTTTATTCCAACACCCATAAGTAGCTGAAATGTGTTTAGAAAGTTACTACCCCCGTTTAGGTTTCTGTTTTCTTTAACTGTTGCTCAAAAAATACATACATGAATGTAAGAAACAGTTTTTCATATGGAATGCCCAGGATGTGTGTACCCTGTCCAAGTAATCTGAAAGTAACACCAGAAAATTTTTTTTACATTTGCAACTTTTATTAATATTTTTAGTCAATACAAATATTTCCTAAGAAAGTGAAAATGTCTTTGAGTGTATTACCAAAGTATTCTCACACCATAATGTTCATCTAACCAAGCGGTCTGGAGGCCATTTTATTCTTTATTATAGTGATTTATTATTAATAGTGTTTTTGAGAAAATGCTGAATTTTAAGATGCTGATGTCCAGGGAAAGTTTTACCTCTTTTGGTAGTAGCAAACTACAAATTAGCTCAATTGTTAAAAAACTGCAGTATTCTTCTGTTCATCAGAAGTTCAGAAACCTACAAGAGATGATTCTGTAGCTTGTGTTTGTAAAAATTCTGGATGTTCTACTTTTCTAATCCATGTCCCAGGTTTGAACAATGTACAGGTAAGTACTCTGATCACTCAGGCAGTCTGAGATGAAATTAATATTTTCTCTGAATGGCTGCAACCAGGAATTCTGCTTTGGAAGTGAGAATTTTCCTATGAAGTTTTGATTGAAATATGACTTCTGGCAGTGGCAGGAGAATTGTTTTGGGTCAGTAGTGTTTTTGGTGAAAAGGTAGTCAGCTACTACTACCAGTCCTTCTATGGCCCTCCTAAGGAGAGTCTTGATTATTAATACAGTATGCAGAATTAGCATAAAACTGGAACTAATCCTCTCCTAATTGTGGTTGTGGTTTATGTACCATGATACTTTGAGGAGGATGAGATATGTTGTATGTTATTTTGCATATAAAAATATGTCCATACTACATATATATGGGGCTTTTTCATAGTGAATGTGTGTGTCGGATTTCATGTAACTTGTTCCTTGGGAGGCTGTTGGGTAGCCATCAAAAACATGCCTTGTTAGTTCACTAGAAAATACATTGTTTTTCCAAATACTGATCTGCTGTTGTTAGAGACAATTAACAAGCCTTTTCTAAGGAATTCTTAGTGACTTCTCGTGCATTAAATACAATTTTCCTTTGAAGCCTATTTACAGAAAATGTGTTGGCACATCCTTGCATTGTTCTACGCCGTCAGTGTCAGGTATGTCTTTTATATTACCTATTCCAGTCAAAGCTCCTGTGTACTGCCATATCTCTGAATGAAAGTGTGTATTATAGGAAGCTTTGTAATTTTTAGGGGGCCTCTGCTACATTAACAAGTGTTTACTTGTAGAATACATGTTTTCTGTTCTACAGTTTAGCTTATTTTGAAAAATCTTACTCATTTTTCTTTGGGCAGTGGAAAGCAAATTACAGCAAGTAAGTGTTTTGGGGTCTGCAGAGCAACTTTCAGATCCCCATTTACAAGCAGGATGCTTTGTTTCATAGGTTCTGATTTATGTAAAGTTTATTGTTTAAACTTTCATATGAATACTCAAAAGGGCTGCCCATTTCCCTAAATTTCAGTGAGAACTTGCTCATATTTTAGCTGATCTTTACAGAGATAAAATTCTTATATTTGAAACACCTTTATCCTTCAGAGTTGTAGCATCTGCAAGTGTGTTTCTAAGACTGCCATTGTTTATATTTTGACAGGTTAACTATCATGCACGGAATTATCATCTCACACCATTTAGTATTGTCAATATCATGTACTGCATCAATAAGACACAGGTTAGTGTGTGGTGGCAACCTGTATGTGAGCACTGAGAGTACCTACAGCATGTGTGTACATTGAAATCTGAGTGTTTATGTAGGTGGTGTTGTAAAGCATGGCTGTGCTGAGGGTTGGTTAGATTTACAGTTACAAAAATGTGTCAAGGAGATCAAGTAAACCATTATTTTTTTCAGAACTACAGTACTTAGTGGGGAAAGATTTATGGATGTTAGAAAACAAAAAGTCCCTGAATTTTTTTTCATTAGGTTTCTGAAAGATCATTAATCATTATGTGGATAAAGTTATTGTTGAAGTGACACCTTCCAAAGGTAGTACTGAGTACATTTCCAGTTCTGCAGGGGGATGGCAATCCTTAAACTCACATCAGAAGGCAGGAAGAAATTCTTAATTCTGAATATCTTATGGATGTACTTTTGACATCTCAAGCTCATTTTGTCCATAAAAAATGGTGTTAAGTTTATAATGCAGATTATTAACAGTGGAAGATGTGCCTCCAAAATTATTGACAGGTCTTTGAAATTTTTGAAAAACAAAAACTTTTTTGTAGATTAAAAAATGAGTTGTTACCCGAGTTTAATGATAAAGTTAAACACTAGAATTGTAGCCCTGTGTGGTCTGAATTTACTGAAATTTTTTAATAATAAGTTGAAAATATTTTTGAGTTTTGTTTTGGATATTTTGACACACAGGGTCCAAGAGCTCTCTGGAAAGGAATGGGCAGCACTTTCATTGTTCAGGGCATAACCCTGGGAACAGAAGGCATCATCAGTGAATTTACACCTTTGCCAAGGTATTGCATGTTTTTTTACCACTTCTAACAAATTAGTAAGTTGTTGACTTATTTTCAAAGTGTTAGTAAGGCTGTTTGAAAAAAAATACTTCATGAGAACAACAAGATAATAAATAGGTGTTTCCAAACACAATGTGGCTGTCTTGGAAAAGGCGACCTTATAATCCATGAATAGTGAGGGATTCTTTCTGGGAACTTTATTTGTTTGTGTCTGCTTACTTGTCTGGCTTAGAAATGCTGTGGCAAATTGGTCTTTGGTATTTAACTCTGTAATAAAAGAAATCATAATTTTCTTCTTTTATTTAGGTTTTTATTGTGTGGTAATAGCAAATACCATACCAAAGGGAAAAATTCCTGGTCTTATTAAAGTAAATACAGAAGACTTGCACAGCTAATGAGCTAGCACTGACATTTTGCTGAATATTTGCACTGTCCTTGGTAGGAGGGAGAATAGAATGGCCTGCGTTAGTAAATGAGAAGACGTCATAAATGAGTGTCCAAGGAACAGCAGCTTTATCTTTTGCCTTCCTTGACCAACAGCTATATGTACCTTGTTCAGTATTCTCATAACAAAGACGTTACCACTAAAAATTACTGACTTTATTTAAAGAGATTCTCAGCATTCTACATCACTGTGTCAACCCTCTGCTGCAGAAATTTAGTAATTTTTTACTAAGAATATTCAGGGACATGGAAACTATCCTGTGTTTAAAAAGAAGAAATATGGTTAGGGTTAATCAAATACTGTTATGATGCATGTATCCGGACTAATAAAAGTAGGCATTTGCAAGTTCAAAAGCATTAGCAAAAGTATTTCATATTTAAATTGTGTAGTGTGTATTTAAGGGTTTTGGTCGGCTCTGTTTCATAGGTAATTTAAATTTCCAGGCATGTGCTTTCTCCAAGTGTGTTTTAGATACAGCTCTAGGGTATGCTTAAGTTCATGAGATGTGTTTATATATAGTGTTTATATCTTCATAATTCCAAATTCTCAAGAATGTAAGCAATGTTTTTCTTCTTGTGGGCCAGTTCAGCAGTTTGGAAAGTAAGCTGGTGCTGCTGCCAAAAGAATCAGACCTTTCTGCTGGAACCAGCTCATTCTTTCCTCTCTGCTACTCCCATCTTTGTGGAAATTGTGTGTGAACAGTCAGGAAATTACCTGGACTGTGAAAGTGATCTGGCTTTCTCAGTGGTTTTCTCATACATGCACCACCCCACAATTTTCTACTGAATGCTCTCTCTTCCTTCTTAGTGGTGGCTTGCATCTTAGGGTGGTCATAGGGAGGAGAAGGTTATTGCTTGTAGCAGCAGTGCCAGCAAATCTAATTTAAAAGGTTATTTAACTGCGTTATCAGGGTCCAAAGAACACAGAGAAGTGAAATGTCAATTGTAATTCTGTGTTATAGTTACATGAAAGAGTACCCCTGTTTTAGGATAGGAGCCCAGAAATGGGTGTGAATGTTTTGTACTAGGCAAACTTCTTACGTAATTGTTCTTGCACAGTTATGCCTTGTGGAGTGACAGATTAGGCTTTCACGCATTAGTTTGGCTGGTTTAATTTTCCAAATCATTTAACTATTACGGTAAGTGGATGTGATCCAAGTGTCTGAAATATATAATGGTAAAAATGATCTTCTGTTCCTGTTTAGTGATTGACCTATGGATTTAAAATGTGAAAGCTAGTAACAACACACAATTCTTCAGGAAGAGTAAAATCTTGCCTTTCTTGATTAGGGTTAACTACAAGCAGTGTCTGATTGTGATTCCTAGACAACGAAGCTGAAAACATTATAGCTTGTTATTAAAAATGCAAAGTCTAGTGTGCCCAGCATTACAGACAAGTATCTATACCTCATAGCTAGATATTGGCCATATGCATTGTCAGTACATGTGGTATTTGAATGGTATCTTGAGCTAGGTGGGTTTATATTTTCTGTCAAGTGGACTGTTAACATTTGCTGTTTGTATTTTGAAATGCATACTAGAAATACAACTTCAAGGAAATATTATTGATGTCACCTTTGTGTTAAATACATGGGTTTTCTTCTTTTTTATCAGAATATGCTAAGGACTGGTCATAGACAAAAAACTTCAATTATGTCTGTATGGAATTACTGTGCAACTTCTAGCCTGACCTCTTGTACTTGATTTTTTGTATCTAACTGTACCTGAATATAATTTATATTTTCTTGAAAGAAATAACAACAGGGTAAACATAACCTAAAGAACAGAGGAGCACAACCAAACCAAAATGAAATAAAAATGATTTCTTGATAAAGGAAGAGTAGAAAGATTTTAAAGTACTCTGTTGTTTCCTGATTGCTTTAAGCGCTTGTACATAAGGTTGCTACATAAAGGCAGAACTGATTAAAGTCAGTTGCTGTGAGAGCTGCAAACATCTTAGTAATTAGTAACTGAAACCTTTTTTGATAGAATATCTGATACGCCCAAAAAACTACTTGAAGTTAATTTAAGCTTGATTTACTAAATGTTTCACTGTGTCTTTCCAATATGGGAAATACTTCACCCTGAATCATAGAACACCAATATGAAAACTGACGACAGGTTGTTGACACTCATGGAAGAATTGCTTGAGAATTACATGTGGAAGATTATTTATGTTGTGGTAAATACTTCTCTTTTTAGAGAGCTTTCACATAAATGGAATCTGAAGCAGATAGGTGGACACCTTTTACTCAAAGGGTAAGTATAGCATGTATCTTATGTCTTACTATCTAACATAATAAAACTACCAAATGGACGTAAGTTTAGTCTGCTGCTACAAGATGCCAACAGTAGTTTCTTGACAAGATGCTAACAGTACTTTTCAAATGCTGATTTTTTGAACAATCTTGATTACATACACCACTTTCACAGGTTTTCTCATACTAGATCACTGTGTTTATGGAACCTCCACTAAACTAAAAGATTAGACTATTTTAGACCTTAATCAGGCTGGTAGCATGGAAATAGAATTTAACTAAACTTTTGACTGAAGCTTACCTCAACTAGTTGATATACATTTTAGTGATTGAGTTATACTTGGTTAATTTTCTCTCGGGGATAATTTGGTAGATAGCTTTATGAACTTACAGGTGCCCGTTTGGCTGAAATTCTAATACTGTCATTATGTTAATTCCTACATTGTTAATTTCTACAGGTTAACACATGTGATAGCAATGCCTTTTTATTCTGCGAGCCTGATTGAAACTGTACAGGTAATTTAAATATATTTGGAACATTTTTAAAGACACTGTTACTATCTAGAGATTAGATTATGTGGAGAGATGAATCTTTGAATTCAGGTTTGTGTTGCAGTAGTTGCATTTGTTTTGCTTGAGGCTGTGTGGCTTAGCTGAAATGGATGTTACCTATGTAGGGTATATCAGTATATATTAATTCTAAATCTAGAATTAGAAAGGACATTTAATGTAGATAGTTGGAATATATTGTATATGAAATAGGGACATGCTATATTTATGTGTTCCAGTAGATAAAACAGAAAGAAGTTTTTCTCAATCTCAAGTTTTTTAACCTTTGCTTTCCTAGGCATGTTGTTACAGTGACATCTGTCGCCCTACAACAACTGTAAAGTTTTTTCCAGTAGTTCAGTGGGGATTTTTAATTAAATACTCAACTCTACCCTCTCAGGACTGTTTTCATTCAATCAGGTTTTTAGTTTTAATCTTCATCTAGTTCTTCCTCAGCCACAAAAAATAAAATCTGGACCTGTCACTTAGAATATGTCTTAGCTGGTTTTGTAATTGTGCAGAGTGGGCCATAGTGCTGTGTTGCAGGCTGCCTGTCAGTGAGGTGTTGCATCTCTTTCTGGAGAAAGGCAAGGGTTAGCTGTGCAGAAATGTCCAGGATAATTCTCCCAGCTCTCTCTGTATAATGACTTGCTCTTAGATGACATGACAGAGTCTCTGTGCAGCTAATGGAACTCTCTCTGTAGATTGAGCTCTCATAGGGAGCGTGCAGGATAGTCACTCTTGTGTCACTGAGTCATCAAAATAATAATTTTCATTGATAGCATGGGCAAGTTGTATGTACCGTCAAGACTAGTTTGCTGGTCTATGTGTCCAAAATGGTGGTTTTTCTGGGGAGAAGGTTGGCTTCTGCAGTTTTTGAGTTTCAGCATGCCTTTAGAGGCATGGACAGGGGCAGGATTCTGCTGTGGGCAGACAATCCAAGCTGAAATGAGCCAGAAGGTACTAGGAGAGCTGTTCTGTCTGAACTGGCTGCATTATGGATTAACAGGACAGGTGGGATTAAGCATTTGTGCAGGGAGAGTTATAGACAGACTCTCAACAACAAACTCACTTCCTCTGAAGATACTCTGTATTTTAGAAACTTTCTTTCCTCCTGGGATCTCTGGTTTGGGGAATATTTGGGAGACTTAGCTGGTGTCATAATGGGAACCTGGCTGGAACTCAAATTCTTAATTGCTGGGGAATGGCTCTACCCTGACCATGCCATAATTTTGGAACTAGAAACAGTGGTGGAACTAGAGTGGTGGAACACTGTTAATATTTCTGGAGTTCATAGCAGACCACAGAATGGAATGTTATATATTGCTGCTCATATTTTTGTCTGAAAGGATTTTGCATTACCTGTGGCGTTAGGCACGGGTAAATTTTTAAGCAATAAAAGAGAACATGTTTAGAGCCTGTCTTCTGTTTTCAAAGTAAGTAAAAAGTTTCTTTGCTAGAAAGCAACTTAATAGGAAAACAATAAAAAACCAGAAAAGCATCTCTCTTGGCCTTTTAGGTAGGTGATCTCTGTAATGGATTGGTTATGAAAATGCCACTGAGATCTGAGGATTTTAAGATTGGTAGCTTCAGCTGTGTGCAAATATTTTACTCAACAGGCGTGTGTCTGTCTGTGTGTATGTGTATATATTATGTATATATTTTATATATATCTATTATATATATATATAATGTACAAAATGTGTTCTTGAGTTCCTGGAAACATCATCATAAGCTTATTAGAAACACAGCAGAGGTAATGATAGCATTTGTGAAGATTTTTATATTGTATTAATCGGTGCAGGGGAGCAGCTTGGCTTGCCAGGTTTGAACTACATTCCTGTGCTGTAAGAATACAGTGACCAGTGACAAACCAGAAAAGTTCAAGATTGTTGGACTTCCTACTAGCAGGTTTTTGTTGACTTTAACTGTCTTAATTCTGGTAAACCATGCTTTTCAACAGTATCTGTTTGACACTTATCCAAGTGTAAATTTCACCAAAATAGCCGTAAAGGGTGGAAATTGGTAGCTGTCACATTTTGTCATTAGCTGTTCTTTTGTCATTAGCATCTCAAACCTCATGGTGGCGTGTTAGGCCAAAGCAGGAATGGTTTTGAAGTGCAGTGACTGTAGTGATGTGGGACAGAAAAGGAGTTGTGCTGCTTAACTTGTACTTAAAGTCTGCAACATTATGTTCTCAGGCATTTAAACTAGTTTCTCACCCACACAGAAAAGACCATCAAGGCTCTGCAGGCTGTTTAATGTTTCCTCAAATACTGAGGAATATTCTGGTGGTTTATTCTGGCTTGAGGTCGGGACATAGACCACATGGACTCAGAGACTTGGACATTTAGGAGAACACCAAAATCTTGAATTTTGGATGCAAACCACAGGATAAAACACTATTAGTAGGGGAAATAATGTTTTTAACTTACTTCTACCCTCACAGGTGGATTGTAACAGAGTAAATAATTACTACAGGATTTTTATTTTTAGCACATGAATAGAGTAATTATCTCTTCACTTAGAGACATTATGGGTAAAGAATGCTACTTTAAATGCATATAATGCCATGAAAACATTCAAAACTGAAACTATTCAATTCAAATAAAAAATGAGCTTTCAACACTAGTTATAGAAATCTTTACTATGTAGATTCAAGTTCAAAGATTGTGGTCACAGTCTTTAAAGTAACGGAATTTTGAATTAAATAAATCCTTCCTGGCATTTTGCTCCAGATGTAGACATTACAAGTTCATGACTGCTTTGCATTCTGATACTTTCAGCATTAGGCTGAAGGTAGAAACATAGATAACTGCATATCTTTGGTAGAAACACAGATAACTGCAATATACATTAAAAAACCCTCACCTCTTCAAGATGGGTTCATTCTTTAAAAAGACGCTTAATTGAATGCTGTGAAGAGTGTTATAACAAGCGGCTTTTATTTGTACAGCTGTGTAGACATAATAGCATGCAAGTGTTTAACTCTTTTTTAAAAGTTAAGCAGTGATAAACTGTCAAGAGTGGATGTCAGGATGTTTTTGAACTGCTCAGCACGAGTTGTAACTCCTTGTTTGTTCTTGTAGAGTGAAATCATTCGAGACAACCCTGGCATCCTGGATTGTGTGAAAGAAGGAATTGGGAGAGTTGTAGGCTTGGGAGTACCCCATAGCAAGCGTCTCCTTCCTCTGATGGTCCTGACTTTTCCCACTGCTCTGCATGGAGTTCTTCACTACGTCATCAGTTCCATCGTCCAGAAGCTTGTCTTGTTTGTTTTGAAAAGGGATAATTCCCACAACCTTCCAACTGAGAGTTCCACTTCTGTGCAGAGCATGCTGGATGCGTATTTTCCGGAACTTATTGCTAGCTTTGCTGCTAGCCTTTGTGCTGATGTCATGCTTTACCCACTGGAAACAGTTTTGCACCGCCTTCATATTCAAGGGACACGCACAATAATTGACAATACAGACCTTGGCTATGAAGTGCTTCCAATCAATACTCAGTATGAGGGAATGAAAGACTGCATAAATACTATAAAACGGGAAGAAGGAGTGCAAGGTTTTTATAAAGGATTTGGAGCTGTTATAGTACAGTATACCTTGCATGTGGCAGTTTTACAGCTTACCAAAATTATTTACTCAACACTGCTTCAAAATGTTTCTTAATCTGTCCAGGTCTGGATCCAGCACATTGGACATGATTGACTTGCTAGCCTAGTTATTGTTTAAGTGGCTTAGAAAATGAACTTTGGGGAATCCACTCTATGGATTCTCCTTACACTGTAGAACAACTTGTTTTAAAAATGGGGATATAGTTTCCGAAGTGTAATTAAAAAAGGACTGTTTAAAAATTACAGACACAAATTGAATATGTCATATGCAGTCATACAAAGGGGATCAGATTTCAAATGTGATTGCATTGAGGATTTACTTTTCCTCGTACCAGTTCAATGACATAAGGAATGGATATGAATTGTTAGTATCTGCTTTGTAAGCATCACATCTGATATTTAATATGGACTGTTAAGCAGTTGAAAGGAATTTATTTTCTTAAGTTATAAGAACTTGCAATTAGGGGACTGATGGTCTTTTAAAAATGTTTCCAACTTCACTGTTAATGGAGCTGTGAGTAAAATATAAACTGTAAAAGTGACTTAAGTAGACTTAAATGTTATCATTTACAGGTGTGTAGAAGACTTATTTTGCTGCAGTGTGGCAGAAGATGACAAATGGGAATCTCTTGCTTTGTATAAAAACAACAAAAAATGGGTGTGGGGCAAAGCTGCACAGAATGCAAATTTGGCTGTCTTGCAGTTTGTTTGCAAGGCTTACAATAACTAAGTGTGTGAATAAAGCAAAATAGAAACTGATGTGTGCATGTGTAAGTGCCATTTTTAGTTGACTTTCCACTGACAACTTCAGGGTTTAGTTTTACTCTAATGCTCCAGATGAGAGTGTAATAATCATACAAATCTGTGTAGTAGTAGTTGTAGTGGTGTTCAAAGTGTACAGAAAGCCTAAGAAAACAATTGGCTGTTCCTAGAGTTTTTATTTTGTTAGATTGGAGGGGTATGTATAAAATTGTCTCCTTAACTATTTAGCGCTGATGTCTGTAATTTAAAATCTCTGCTAGTTTAAATATTTTGTGGAGCAGAGCTAAGTGTTTATAAGCAAGGGAACTATTGAAATAAATAATTTTTGCCCTCTCCCCCTTCAGACTCAGCCTGAAAATGATTTTTAATCATTCTGAACATCCAAATCCTTGATTTCATCAGTAACAATGGGGATTGGGAGATGTTTTTTGCAAATAGAACAAGCATGTGGAAAGTCACTTTTAAATTATGAGAGGCTGCTGCTTTTTTCACATTCATGTGGCAAGTCTGTTTTTGTGAATGCTGTAAACTGATCTGCATTTTAATCATTAATCATTGTGTAGTTACCACTTATGGGAAGTAGTCATGGTGAAATAATGCAAAGATGTTGCTCTTTGTAAGTTCTGACTTCATGTCAGGTCTACTTTATTATTAATCTGTAACTTCCGTGTATTTTAAATGCCTAAGTGTTGAAATGGAAAGTATGATGAACTTGGAAACTGGATTCTTTCAAAATACTGTTGATTGCAATTCTAGTGTATAGTGTATTAAATAAAATGAGAATTCGTTGTAAGTATTATAAAATAATTCACCAAAGAGGCATGTAAAGGAATCCTGTTTTGTGTGTTGTTTTACTGTATAGATTCCAGGGTGGCATTGTCAAGTTCCTCAACTTCGTAAGTGCAAGAACATGATGAATTAAACTACATGCAAACTACATGCGAGAGCTTAGGTAAAATACTCAGTTCCTGGGTTGGTTTCTTGAAAAATTTGTATGAGTATTAAGATGGCCATGCCAGAAAATCATCCAGACTGGAAAAGACCTCAGCAGGTCGTGCAGTTCAAATTCCTGCTCTAAGCAAGGACAGCATTGACTTGCCCATGCCCTTGTCCAGTCAAGTTTTTAATATATGAAACTAGCCTTTTCAAATGTGTTAAATTCAGCTGTAGCCAACAATTTTATCACAATTGCCTTGAAGCAATAACTAAGTGCATCTTGCAGTCCAGCACTTCCAGTTTTATCTGTAAAATTGGCCAGCCCTGTTTTTCTAGGAATAAAATTCTTGGCCTTTTTCCTTTGTGAAATGGAGGACTTGCCTCGATATATCCTTCAAGAGGGAAGATGAGTTCTCAAGAGTGACACTAGAGACTGCTATAATATTTTATTGCATCAAAGACTTGCTTTCAATGCTGACAGTTTTGCAGTTGTAATCTAGGTTCTCAGATCTATAAGCAGGGTGAGAAAGAATGCTGTCAGTATAGAGCAGTTGTTCTGTGGTGGAAAAAAACTTTTGCTTAGGGTTTTACTTTTTTGGTCCTCTTTCCAGTAGTTAGAATGAGCATGTTTAGATTTTTCATGGATACTTTTTTTATCTTCCAAAACACTTAATCCAAACACTTGTCCAGAGTTGCTAAGGTTTTGCCCATGCAAAAATGTAAATGAGTATGGGCTGAAAAAAGTAATTTTAACCTTTTAAATCGTAAGTGTTTCTGGTTTTCATTTGGATTTTAAATCTGAAGTACTCAATTTTTAGCTCACACAAATGACCAGTAGGTGGTTTCAGCAATAGATAGCACTGAAAACTACAAAATACTGAATTGTCTGTAGAAAGTAGCTTGTGGTGAAATATGAAGAATTCTTATGCATATGAATAAGAATTCTTATCAAGAATTCTTGCTCTAATTCTTGTGCCTGAAGCAAACAATCTTTTGTACCTTGTTTTTCTTACTACATTTTTTAATACCTTGAGATATCTGATTTCAAGGAGGTCAGTGTTCCTGGAGAAAGCCAGATTCTGATGTTTCCCCCGCCGAAGCATTACGTGGCTTCTTATCCACGTCTCTTACAAGGAAAGCCTTCGTGTGCCATAACTGACAACAGTCCAGGCAGAAAACTTTGAACTATGAGGCCTCCTGGAAGCAGGCAAATATTTGCCTATGTTCTTTCATGGACAGCACACAGATGACACTTGGCTTTTACTTGTGTTACAATGGAGATTTTAGATCCAGTGTTGGTGCCAATACTGAATTCTCCAGGATTGTTCCAGCTGTCTTCATTCCTTTTAGCAGATCTCCTCTGAGGCACACATGATTTGATCTGCCTCTGGGCACTGCAATAATGTGAAATGTCCAGTTTTACAGATCTATGCAGAATTTGTAAGACTCAAAATTACATGTTTTTCTTAGCTCCTCTGAGTTTAGCAGCAACTTCAAAGCAAGTATATGGAAGTATATTCATCTCACATGGTCATTCAGCTGCATATACGCCTGCAGCTACAAACAGAGTAGAATCATAGAATATCCTGAATTGAAAGGGACCCACAAGGACCATTGAAGTTCAGTTCATGGCACCCCAAGTATCCCACTAAGTGCCTGAGAGCATTTTCCAAACACTTCTTGAAATTAGGTGCTGAGACCATTTCCCTGGGGAACCATTTCCTGGGCACTGTTCCAGTGCCCAAACACCTTGGAGGCAAGAAACTTTTCCTAATACTCAACCTGAAACTCCCCAGCACAACTTCAGGCCATTCCCTTGTTTTCTGTCACTGGTAACCAGACACAAGGTTAAGTGTCTGCCCCCTTCCTCCCATCACAAAGAAGCTGAAGACTCCAATGGGGTCTCTCCTCAGTCTCTTCTCCAGGCTGACAGACCAAGTCACCACAGATGCTCCTCATAAAGCTCTTCCTTCAGATCCTTCATCACCTTTATGGCCTTCCTTTGGACACTCTTTAATACCTTTATATCTTATATTGTGGCACCTAAAACTGCCCTCAGGAATCAAGGTGAGGCCACCCCAGCCCAGAGCAGAGTGGGACAATCCCCTTCCTTGCCCAGCTGGTGATGCTGGGCCTGATGCCCCCAGGACAGGGATGTCCCTCCTGGCTGCCAGAGCACTGTTGCCTCATTTTCAGCTTGCCATGGACCAGGATCTCCAGGTCCCTCTCTGTGGTGCTGCTCTCCAGCCTCTCATTCCCCAGTCTTTCCATACATCCAGGGTTGCCCCATCCCAGGTGCAGAGTCCAGCACGTTTCCTTGTTGAACTGCACATGGTGATTGCCCAGCCCTTTGATTCATCGAGGTCTCTGCAGGGCCTCCCTGCCTTTGAGGGAGTCAACAGCTCTTCCCTGTCTTGTATCATCTGCAGATTTGCTGAGTCTCCCTTCCAGTCCTGCCTGCAGGTTGCTTATGAAGATGTCAAAGAGCACAGGGCCAAGGATGGAGCCCTGCAGACCCCTGCTAGTGACAGGTACCAGTCTGATGTCACCCCAGTCACTGTATGTAACCCTTTGTGCCTGACTGGTGAGCCAGTTGCTCACTCATCACATGATGTGTTTTTTTCAGCTGTGGGCTAGACATTTTGTCCAGGAGGATCCTGTGAGTGACAGTATGAAAAGCTTCACTGAAGTCCAAAAAAATTACATCAACTGGTTTTCATTGATCAGTCAGGCGGGTTGACTTGTCAAAAAAGGAAATCACGCTTGACCAACAGGACTTTCCCCTCATGAAGCCATGCTGGTTGTGGCAGATGATTGGGGTTGTCCTTCAGGTGTCCAGAATATTCCTAAAGCTCCTGGGTGATAGCTTCATGGTACCAAGGCATCACAGATAGTAAAAGAGCTGAGTAGGAAAAATGCCCTCCTTGATTTGTTGCTCATTTCCAGAGGGGGTTTCGTGTGGCCATTAAGTGATTGAGTTTAAAATCTCTTGACAGGAAGAAAAGAACTTCAACCATGGACATGAGGAGAGCAGACTTCAGGAACTAGTATTGAGGTCTCTGGGAAAACATTTTAGAAGGTGCTGGAGTTCATCAGTGCTGGTCACTTTTTTGAGCACCACCTCCTAAATGCACAGGAAATTCCAGAATGTTGGAAGTCAAGCAAATGAGGCAGAAGGCTGGCTTGGCTGAACAGCGTCTTTTGGAGCTAAAGGAAGAAAAATAACATGTATGGACGTGGAAGCAGGGTCAGGTGCCATGGGAGAAAAATAGAGGTGCTGCTGTGAGGGAGAAAATTCATGTAGCCAAAACTTGGCTAGAGTTGACGTTGGCCAGAACTGTGGGTGACAATGAAAAGAGTTTCCTTAAATCATTAATGGTAAAAGGCAATGCTGAGGTAACATTACCCATCACAGGCTAAGGGTGGTCACCTCCTGAACAGGGACAGAGACAAGGCAGAGGTGTTTAATGCTGTCCTTGCCTCTGTCTCCAACACTGCTGATGGGCTGGGGGGGTCCAAGTGCCCTGAGCTGGAGGACCACGACTGTGAGAGTGACAAACTCCCAGCTGGCCCTGAGCCTGTGCAGGTTCCATTGCTCCAGCTGGATCCCTGCAAAACCATGGGGCTTGATGGGATTCGTCTGAGAATACTCAAAGAGCTGCTGATGTCATCATGAGCCTCTCTCAATGATTTTTGAACATTGCTGGGAATCCACAGAAGTCTGAGTTGATTGGAAACTGGTGAACATTGTCCCAGTTTTCAAGAAGGGCAAGAAGCATGACCCAGGAAACTGCAGGCCTGTCAGTCACAGATTCAGCACCTAGTGAAAATATGGGGAAAGGAAGTTTATTTTGGGAGTTGCTGAAAACCACCTGAAAAACCTAATCAACGTACATCATGTAAATGAGGCCTGTCCCTCCATTAATACACAACTTCTTGCTCTAAGATTTTTGTCAGTATAATTGAGGGCTAGCAGTGGTCACTGTCAAACTATTTACCTCTTTAGTGATAACCAAGAATAAGAGGTCACACACTAAATTTTTTTGGTGAGATTTGAGAGCAATATATAATGAGAGCATTCCCTCACTGGAATGGCAAAAGAGGCGGTAGGAAAATGTGAATAAACTGTTTGTTTGATTTTGCTTCAGAATATGTAATACATATCTCCAGCAGGGGCAGAAGAAGGGAATATCTTAATTTGATCAAAACTGCTAGCATGTGTTCTTCAAAAGCAAATCTGAATTTAAGGACTTGAAAAAACTTGTATCTTCAGATATTTTTGATAGAATAAAGATAATTTGTTCTTTACCTTCTGCTCTCCAGCCTTCCCACAGACAGCCTGGCAAGCTGGGAACATAATTTCAGGGCAGAAAAGGAGCAATATTGAAAATGGAATGTAGAGACTGTCCATAAATGCAGAGAAACAAAAGTCAGTGATTAATGTTCTCAGTTGCAAAAGCTTAATAAAATATAGAAATGTCCAGATAGATATGTACAGTATTTATGTCATATTTATGTCAGGTTTCATTCGGAAGTCTATTTCAGCCTTTATGTTTCAAATGGTGTTTTTGAAGATAAGTTAAAATCACAAAATGTGTTAACCCCTGATATACCCTTTTTTTTTTCTGATACTTGGAAACTGACTCAACTAAAAAACCTGCTATTTTTTCAGCTTTTTCAATAGGAAAAAAAAAGGTCATCTACATCTTCCATTCAAATTGAGGCACTCTTTCAATGGATGCAAATACCATCATACAGTGGTCTAATGTGGCAGTTACAGATTTGTTTTTTTGTTATTATTCAAACTGCTAATGAGTTGGCTGCAGTACATATTGCCTGTAACAGCTTGATCTGGGTGAAATACTGTATCACTCTTCCCTTGTTTTCAAAACATAGGAGCAGAACATGACTCCTACCTACCAAAGTAATAAAACTGAAAGGAATATTTTAGCTTTTATCTGAAATTCTGAGTCTTGCTCTTATTTCACAGTCTTATGCTTAGCACTAAGGCAAGTCCAGAGCAAAGGGCCTTTTGCCTGGAACTTGACTGGTCTGCCAAGGTGCTTCATGTCTTTCCCAAAATGAATTTTTACAAGCAACAGACTTGTAAACTGGTGTTCCTGATTCTTGGTTTCAGGATGTCTGCAGAAAAGAAAAACAGCAGGTTTGCTTTTCCTGCAGCAGTGAACAAAACTCACTGAAGTTTCTGATATCTGAAATAGGACCCTGAATTTATGTAATACCTTTGAGTAAAGGTATGTAATACCTTTACATACATTTTTATGTATGTAATGCATTTGAGCATTATTTGTAGGAGGAAAGACCAGTATACACAGATGCCTTGACTCTCTGCTCCTAGCTGTTACCAGCTCAGCTCAGTGCCACTCAAAGTGATGTGGCACCTTTGATGCCCACACAGCCCCCTGACGAGTTTATGGTCTCTGTGGGTAGAGGTATCAGTCTAAACCTGTTGCAAAATACAAGCAGGGGCAGGATTGTCAGACACTCTTCCCATGGACTAGCTTTGTGTATGCAAAATGATACATTAAAAAACCCAAACAAAGGCATGGAAAAGGGGATTCTTGAAACCAAGTATGTGCTTACCGCTGAGAGCACTCTGACAAGGAGATACGTGTCACTTCAACTACTCGAGAACAGTGAGGGGAAGGAGACTTGTCATGTAGCTACTTGTGTTTCAGGAGCTTAAAAATGCCTACAGTGTTTTCTTTGAAAAATGGAGATTTTTTTATTTCCAATACTATCAAAAACAAAAACCAAAAAAAACCTGGCAAAAAGTTTGCTGTGAAGCAGGTGACTGTTGCATAACAGTTTTGACGTTCTTTGAAATTAACTAAATAATATTCACTTTGGCTAATACATTTTTTCTTTTAATAAAAAGCAGCTACTTTATACAGCCTACTTTTATCAAGGGAATTAATGTGTTGTGTTTTCTTAAGCAGTTTATTTGTATTAATTTGACAACATAATGGGTCTAGAAACTCATTTGTGTGTGTTTCCTCTAATACATTTGTGTCTGATAAGTACTCTACAATAATGGAGTTTCCTCAATGTAACACCAGTTGATCTTCATAAAAACTGCTGTTGAGAAATGGTTCCAATTACTTTACAAAAGGGAAAATATTTGTGTATTTAAATACAGTTTCAACATACAAGGAAAAGCCAGGAGAATTGGGATTGTTCAGCCTGGAACAGAGGCTTTGGGGTGACCTAACTATGGCCTTCCAGTACCTGAAGGAAACTCACAAGAAAGATAAAGGGCAAGTAGTGACAAGACTAGGGGAAATGGCTTCAGACTGAACGGGAGTAGGCTTAGATAAGATATGAGGAAAAAATTCTTTACTGTGAGGGTGGTGAGGCCCTGGCACAGGTTTCCCAGAGAATCTGTGGATGCACCATCCCTGGAAGTGTTCAAGGCCAGGTTGGATGGGGCTTGGAGCAGCAACCTGGGATAGTGGAAGGTGTCCTCACCAACGGTAGATGATCTTTAAGGTTCCTTCCAACCCAAACCATTCTGTGATTCCATAGAATTTTTCCCAATGGGAATAAAAACCAAGACATTTTAGGTTGTAAAGGATACATGCCGCTGACATGCAGCAACTTAAAAATTTTTGAATTTCCAAACAAAGATCAGTGTATGCTAGCTCTATTAATTAGTAAAAGTTTAGAGTGTGCAATACAAGAAGTTGGAATCATACTTAAGGACTAACTGGGAAGCTCTGTAACTGAAACTACTTGGCACACTAAAGCTTCTGCTTGCACAGTAGGACAGACATCAGCACATACCAGCACGTATCAGCATGTGCATCAGATATGCAGTCCTCTCATCTCTGGAAAGAAAAGGGAATTCAAAGCATGATGGTTGGGTGTACACCTCCTTCTGTCTTTGTAGCTGCAAGCTTTTAGTCATCTGTCAGGTATTTTGTTCCCCTCTATCAAAAAAAGTCAATGGATACTCCTCACATCTTCAAACTTTGCCAATTGTGCAGAGTTACCAGATCAGGATAATTCTAGATGTAATAATCATCACAAAAATGACACTGGGAGTGGGGGCTGGATTTTCTGAAGCTCCTGCAGAGCTGAGGGATGTGAAGGATGAGGTGGGTGTGCTGACAGTGATCTCAAAGGGAAGCAGAGCTGCCAAAGAAATGAGAATATACCTTTTCTGGAGTTTGTACAAACACTACTTTTTCTCCTTTGTGCTTCCTGTACACTGTCCATAGCAAGGTATTTTGGGTCTGTGTTCTCCATATGACATGGAGTGCAAATGACAGAGTCATAAGTGATTGATACCTGTTCTTTTTCACAGGGGTCATCTGCTTCCTTTCTCTGTGCAAGTGTCCAGGATGGCTTGTTGATCATTTCCCATTTCTTTGTGTGCACCATGGATTGGTATAAAGGATTGGTCAATAGCTTCAATGTTTAGTGGGGAAAATTGAGTCTTGCATTTTGATCCTGAAAATTAAAATCCCGTGAAAACGTCTGTGTAGAAAGCATCTGTATAGTAAGATTTATTAAACTAATGACTTCTTCTGTTAGAGGGAGTATTTGTACTTGACAGCAGACACTTTCCATATACTTGGGTTTCTCCTCTCTTTTCTAGAGTTCCTCTTTCTGCCTGGCATAATACATCATTTCAGTGCCTCTTCATGTACTAGTTGTCTACCCTCGCTTCAGTTGCTTCACCTTTTTCTAATTTTTCTAATTTTTCTCTCTTTCTCTTTGGTTTTCATATGTGCCTTTTCTGTCTTTGTTCTGTATGTCTCCCCAGGGAAATATCCAGCCCCTATTTCCATGTTCCCTTAAATGAAGGGCACTTTGGGTACTCATCACTGTGCATGATGCTGCCCACAGCTGCTTGCGGAGTACTTGCCAGAAATTGTCACCAGGACATACAAATTGAGCATTACAGAGAGATCGTGAATTATACTCTGCACTAATGAATTCACGGGGTGATGAAGCTTCCCTTAACACTTCAGATGGTTGGGATTAAAAGTCATGCAGCTGAGTTGGTCTTAAATAATGTTCTGTTGGCAGCTCTAGCTGTATTTTAACATACATATATATATATATATATATATATATATATATATATATATATATATACAATATATATATTTACATATAAACACACACACATATATATATAAATACACTGTACATACATATATGCAAATGGCTGCATTACAGCTGTAACAGGAACTATGCAGCTATGCAGGAACTGGGTAAGGATAGGTTTGCAGATATTAAAAAGAAGTTTGTTTCATACTCTTTGTAATTATTGGGGCAATTTTCTAAAAGGTGCCTAACTTTCTGCATTTACAGTGTTTGTCTGCAATTATTTTACTTAAATAGCTGTAGCAAAAGGAAGGGAAATAAAATTCCCAATACTGATGTGTAGCAATCACATGAACAAATTCTCTCATGAGATTATAAAAGTCTGGCTGGGGCGCAGAAATATTTGCTGAGCCCTCAGTGAGGGAAATAAAAGTTCTCGTTGGCCAGAAGCTGTTGAATTTACTTTATACTCCTCAGACCAACAAAATGATGTGCAGTTACTTTCTGCGTGACTGCACCTGTTAACAAAAAGCATGTGGTTGAGAGGAGCTAGAACAACAACCATTTCTTTGGTCCCCAATTACTTTTTGAGATCAGTCTGCCTTTCTTAGGGAGGCATCTTTGTTAATGACTCTATTCAGTACAGTCTCTTTTGGCTTAATGCTGCTTGTGGTGTGGTCACAGGTGTCCTGTGCTCTTTAGTTTGCTGCCCTCAGTGTCTATTTCTTTTTCCACAGGAGTTCTGACTTAGTACCTTGCAGCTGGCTACTCTTCAAGCACCAAAGCAATATTTTACTGTTAATGAAGTACTTTGATCATTTAATCCCAGCCAGCAGCTAAGCCCCACACAGCTGTTCACTCACTCCCCTGTGGTCAGATGGGTAAGGGAATTGGAAAAGAAAAAAAATTACAAAACTCGTGGATTGAGATAAGAACAGTTTAATAGGAAAAACAGAAAGCACACACATGGAGAGCAAAACAAGGAATTAATTCACTGCTTCCCATGGCTGGGCAGGTGTCCAGCCATCCCTAGGCGAGCAGGGCCCCATCACAGTAGTGATAACTCAGAAAGACAAACACCATCATTGCTCTCAAAGTCCTTCCATTCCTTCTCCTCAGCTTCATATGCTGAGCATGATGTCAGACACTCTGGAATATCCCTCTGGTCAGTTGGGGTTAGCTGTCCTGGCTGTGAGCCCTCCCAGCTCCCTGTGCACCCCCATCCTGCTCACTGGTGGGGTGAGGAGCAGAAAAGGGCTTGGCCCAGTGCAAGCCCTGCCCAGCAATAGCAAAAACATCTCTGTGTTATCAACACTTTCCAGCACAAGTCCAAAACACAGCCCCATGCTCGTTTACCATGAATAAAATTAACTCCACCCCAGACAAAACCAGAAGAAGCAATTTGTCCATGATAAATCAATCCTGGGGAATTACTCAGAGCTATAATAATATCATCAAACTGGTTAATCAGGCCAAACAGACCAACATCATAATGATGCTAAACTGGTAGTTTTGGGGCAACTCTGTTTCTGGTTAATTATAAAAGAACTGCTACTAATTAGATTTAAAAGTAGTGTGGCTTAGTGATTGATTGCATAAAAAATTATAAATGATGGAATCACATAAACCAGAATGCATTTCACTGGGGTGAAGAAGTTATATTTTTGCAACAACTATATAACAGCGTGATTTTGCCTTGTAGGGAAAAGAACATTGTATTGTTCTGTCTTGTGACATTAATGTGAGGTTGCTTTCTTGGTATCCAGTGCTTGCATGGTACTGCTTGCCCACTTCTCCAGATACATATATGTCTCCTTAAATCCCTTTGTCTTCCACTCCCTCATTTAATCTGTTCACAGGGATTATATGGATTAAGAGTTTAGGAACAAGTGAGATAGTAGTTTGAAAGAAACACAGCTATAATTTCCTTCAAAAATCCTCTGGGGTTGTTCAAAACTTCACTGACTCTTGAAGATGTTTCTAAAACACACTAATTCTTTGGATTAGGAAAAGAACAGTAGAATGTGTGTTCCTCATTTACCTTTTCAACAACCTTGTTATCATGAGCCACTGCATTAGGAGGCATCGCATGACCATGATGCCGAGATAACCAAGGTATGCTTATCTCTATTTAAAATAGATATATTTTCCATTTTAAACCAATTTCTGGCCTATCAACACACCTTCAAGCATATATTCAGTGGCATTATTCAGTGGGACTTTGCCTTTTCACTACTAGCCATAACAATAAACAAATACCAGGTTCTTAGATGGCAAGTCATAATTTCTGTAATGAGTGGGCAGGATGGAAGCTTCTTTTTATTTTCCCCCATTTTTGTACCTAACACCTCAACCAAATCTGTGGGTAGCACACCAAGTAGGTACACATGTAGATAACTACCTGGAAGTATGTACAGAAATTAGTACTAAATTGGGGATGGGCAGTTAAATATTTATAACTACTGCCTGTTGGAGAATGAATGACAATTGCTGCAACAACTACAGCCCTGGGGAAGGACTATTTTGTTGCTCTGGAAACATGGTCAGAGTCAATAACTAGCTGGAGAGCAGAGCTGCCAGCACTCGGGTGGGAGGGAGGCACTAACACAAGAAACAGGAAAGAAAGATTTGCGTAGGTCATTCCTCACCACAGTGAGGAGCAGCAGCTGATCAAAGGTCTGCAATTCACAAAGTTTTTCCATAATGGGTGACTGTCTGATGCCAAGAGGACTACCCACCACTTGGTAGGTAATGTGTTAGCATTCTTAATTTATGATTTCAGTACAGGACATAGTGGCTCTGAAATTTTTTTTAATTTCTTTTTTTATGGTGGAGGGGCAGAGGCAGGTTATGGAATATCTTGTATGAAATATGAATATGATAGTCTGGGCAGAAGTGAGGAAGTGCAGTTTCAGATGCAGAAGAATAGGAGTGGCATTTGCTTTTATCTGAGAGCAGAGGCACAGTCACCCAGAGATGACTTTGTGTCCTGCTTCTACTTTTGCAATGAATTTCTTCTCTGACATCAAGACAAATTCATTCATGATCTGCTCCACAAAGTGCCCAGATCAGGTTAATGGTTCAAATTCTAATTTTTCTCCTCTTCTTGGTATACTGTTCTATATGTCTGGGCAAGCCATTGTGGAACTAGTCAAACTGGTACCTCCTGCACTCTTCTGACCACTTTCTCCTTTCAGTCCAGTGCATGCACTTCCTTGCCTGTCATTTCCCAAATACGTCAGGAAGAGCATCAGCCTGTACCTGCATTCAGACCTCATCTGAATGAGGTCCTTACTTTCCTGAAAAACAGCTGCAATACCTGTAACACTGTGCTTAGCACAATTCTGTGCTTCTGTCATCTTGGCACAGGAAAAGGCAGTGTGTCTGTCTGTTATACGGATAATGCACAGCCACTGTCTTTTCCCTCTGTGAGGGTATCAAATCATCACTACAAAGGGAACTTGCCTTCTACTTTCCTGCATGGTGAAATTACAACCCATCAAATGGCAGTCTCTGAGAAACCTGTGCTGACCTGGAAGTTTCCTCCAGAGATTGTGATGGAGTAGGATTTGTCATCTGAAGGGATTCAAGCAATTTTCAAAAGCCAAGACCTTTAACTCTATTCTTTACTGATTTTTTAACTTATTTTGTTCAGAGCAGAAGTTGTCTTTACTATGTGTAGGTTCCTGAGTAACCCCTTATAAAGTTTTGAAAAAAGTACAAACATCATCTTTACTACTTTCTAATCTTCAGGTACCAAAGAATTTTTTAAGTGGTGATGTACTGAAGCCACTTAATTCAACTATTTCATTGTCTATCTTTCTTTAATAGCTTGGAAATAAGTGTGGCAGTTGTTGCTATTTATTTTGTTTGCTTTTTCTGTAAGGTCTTTTGTTGCTGCCTAAGTTTGAGTTACCACTTCTGATATATACACCCAGAGAGAAGAGGTTCTGAAAATGCTGGAAGCCCTTCCACTGTGAGCACATACACAGACAACTTTCCTGTCTTCTGATAAGGCCACGTTTTCTGCTATCCTTTTTACACCCTCCTGATCTGTTGGTGCTCCATATTCTCTGACAGGCTCCCTGTTGGAGGGATATTGAGGTGATGACTGATTATTCTTTTCTTATGTCCCTTTTGAGATATTTCTCTATCTCCCTAGACCTTTGTGCTATGTTTTTCACTTTTCTTCTATCTCTGTTGTGATGCCATCTATTTTAATTTGTAATGAAACTAGAATTTTTCAAAAGGTGTTTTTAACAATTCCTTTTACATTTACTGTGCCATTTTTTCACATTGTCTACATTTTTCTTTCCACTGAGTTCTTCTTGCTTTGTAGGATGTTTATTTTTTGCTTTCTTCTGGGGAACGAAGTCACTAGTTGTGTTAAACATTGACATCTTGATCAATGCTGACACTGGCATATAAATTGGGAGTGGCTGCCTTACTCTGTTGTTGTTCTTGTCTCTAGTCCCCAAGAATGGTAATTAAACTGATGTTCTCATTACAGGTTAGTCATTTAATGTCCTCCATATCATGTGTCTCAGAGTTCTGGTAATGTTGTGGAGTCAATTTACTCTGATCCTTCATTTTCTTACCTGTGCATCACTTAGATGGCCTTTACCTGGAAAGCCTGGTTTTCATGGCCACAGCTATATGAATACCAAAACAAATTCCCTTCCACATCTTCCCCTCTCTTCATTTCAAGAACTCAATTCCAACTATCATCCACTTCCAAACGAAAAGTTTCTTTATGTGTTCACAAATAGGTGTATTAATTGGAAAACCTCTAACAGTGGGGGATCAAGGTCTTAAATGAGGAGGAAATTTTCCATAGAGCAAGCAAAGGACCAGGTTTTCTTTCATGAAGATCAAATGGATTAAAAACCTGGAGACATGAAACATTGGGATTCCCTCCTTTAGGTCTCACTGTGCCCTAGGGAGATGTAGATTAAAGAACAGTTGGCAGAGAGCAATAACCAAATTCTACCCCAGTTAAATCTGCATTATCCCCAGCTAAATTTGGCTTTTCTGTGCTATGTATGTTCAATGGCATATTCTTATTATAACTATGCCACTTACATGCCAGTTTATAATTATTTTTTAGTACTGAGGCAACTTGTGAACAGAGAGGAAGTGATGACCAGAGCCATGACAAGGGGGAATGGCATGAAGCTGAGTCAGGGGAGGTTTAGGTTGGATATTAGGTCGGACATTGGAAAAGGTTCTTCACCCAGAGGGTGTTTGGGCACTGGAACAGGCTCCCCAGGGAAGTAGTCACAGCACCAGCCTGACAGAGTTCCAGAAGTGTTTGGACAATGCTCTTACATCTCTGAATTTTACACAGGATTTTTGGCCCATACACTGGCAGAGCATACTGCGTGCAAGAGCTGCTCAAAACACATAGAAATTACTTGCAAGCAGAGTTTTTGAAAGAAGACACACCAATAACTACTAGAAATTTTACAAATTGGATTAATTTTTAATTATTAATAATTTTAAGCTGGGCATTAAGGAAAATACCCTTTGTAGTTTATAAAAAAGACTTTTGCAAGATATTTTTTTATAACTTGGAAAAGCAAATAACTCTGTAGTGTGTTAAATTGTAGTAAAATTAGTCTGCCATTCCAGGATAAGCAGATGAAAAAATTAATATGGTGAACAGTTAATAGTGTTTTGATCAATGTTAAGGCAACATGATATTATGAGTTTTTTACTTAGCAAGGTGTGTATGACTTCTAAGGTAAAAATTTAAATGTAGATGTTACAGAAATCATCACTATGATATTTAATTTCTAAGACAGTTGGCTTATTCCCCGTTATTCTCCTCCTTCACTGATCTAGAAGACTTACTGAGCTAACAGCATTTTGACTGATGCAGATGATAAATAAATTAGACGCTGGCATCACTTAAGAATAACCATAAAAATGTAAAAAAGATGGGGAAAAAAGAAAAAAAATGTAAAAAAAAAGGCAGAAAAAAAAATTACAATTGGCCAAAGCTACTTTGTAGTTTTATCAAAAGGCTAGGCAAATGTGTTAAATCATACCAGAAACATTTTTTGGATGGTAGAGGACTGTCAAAGAAAGTTGCATATGAATACTTTGTGCAGGAGAGTGGTCTCATGGCAACAATTTTCATTTTTTGAGCTTGTAAAAAGGCAATTCACCCAAGAGCAACTGCCTATCCCTTTTCAAGACAGGAACAGTGCCATGCCAGTTAGACTCTGAAGGTGATAATAGTAACTAAGAGAACATAAACCCAGCTGTGGCACCAGGGCAAATACAGGAACCCATCAGTGTGTTAGTAAAAAGGAAACACCAGGAGGTTGAACTCATCTTGCACATCATTTCTTCATATTTAACAATGTCAGTGTGATGGTGAGACCTATGACTGTACTGAAGGGGCCTGCTAAAAGGTTATGCAACAGATGCCACCCAGAAATCTCAAAAATGAAACAAAAAAATGGACCTTTATAATAGTTGATGGCTCTTTAACCAGCCAGAAATCATATGATCCAGGATGTATAGCTTGCAGCTGGACAAATTTCCTTCCCAGAGTCAGGGTAATTAATTAGTGATCTGTGATACAGATGTGAATTTAATACTCTCTGAACTCTTCAAGTGCAAAAGCACTTTTGATATATTATGCCTTTGGACCTTAAATTAAGTTTCAGATTCAGTGTGTGGTTTTTTGTAAATTATTAAGAGCATTGTCCAAATGCCTGTTAAACAGTGACTAGCTTGGGCCATCAATCACTTCTCTGGGAAGCCTGTTCCTTTCAACAAACAAAGTCTGAACATCCCCTGGCATGGCTGTGAGCCCTTCCCATGTGTCCTGTCCCTGGATCCCCGGGAACAGAGATCAGCACCTCCCTCCCTCTCCACTTCCCCTCCCCAGGAAGCTGCAGAGAGCAGTGAGGTCACTCCTCAGCCTCCTTTTCTCCAAAATGGACAAACCCCAACTCCTCAGCTGCTCCTCACTAGACAGCCCTTCCAGCCCTTCCACCAGCTCCACTGCCCTCCTCTGGGTGCATCCCAGTGCCTTCACATCCTTCCTCAAGTGTGAGACCCAGAACTGCTCTCACAAAATACAGCAGCACAATCACCTCTGTTGACTGTGTGGCTGTGCTGTGTTTGATGCACCCAGGATGGGATTTGCCCTCCTCCTGAATCTGGCAATAGCTCATTCAGTTTCAATCTGATGAAAATTGTCCAACTCTTCCTCCAGTCTAGATTCCTCTGCAAGAAGACAGTGATTCCTCCCTCAAGACAGTGATCACCTCCTAGTTTGGTAGCATCAGAAATCTTGGTAATGGTGCATCCAACTCCAGCATACAGGTCATTAATAAATGTATTGTGAACGTTCATATATCTGTTCTTCAGACAGCTTTTCACATACAGTATTAATCACCCTCCCAGGTACTCTTTTCATGTGTGAGCCATGTGAAGTGTGAGCCAAAGCTTAAAAAAATTGTAATTCTTTTTTCTTACTCAATGTGAATTTTTGCATCAGGCTGTTACATTTAGGAAATATAAAATATATCTATTTCTTTCAAACTCCTGCAGCCTTTGCCCAAAGGTTTATGTGAGCCAGTGTACAGCTATTTTTCTCTGTTTCTCTTCTTTCCTTCTCCCATATTATATTTACAGGAAACAATTGTGGCAGTTCCAAAGCACGTCTGCTTTCAGGTTTAATCCTTTCCCTCCAAGACCTCTAGTAAGCAACTCTTTTTCTTTAAAGCAGAATTTCTTGTTAAACTTACTAGTTATTCAAGACAGGTATCATAATATCTTTATGGTATGAATGGATTTGTGAGTTAGACACCAAGAATAAACCATACAAATTAATTTCAAAAATTCAAAGCTCTGCACTCCCGCTGTTATGCTAAATATTAACAATGCAAAAATTATCCATCTCCCATGTCAGAACAGTAAAATAAAATAGTTCAAAAGATGGAAGATTATTCGGTGTTTTTATTAATGTTCTATTTCAGTAAGTTGCACAACATTGTTTCAAGTGGTTATTTTTAAAATAACCGTTAATTTGTCTTCTTATGTAAGATTTATCTAAAATTGCTGCATCTATTAGATCAGCAATCTGTTATAAAAATCTTCTAAATAAACTTTGCACCTTTCTGTGAAGTGCAGGAGAGTTACAATTTGGGGAGTTTCCTCAGGGATATTTTTCTATCTTCTTCTTAGTTAAAGCTTGATGAGGTCATTCTGTGGCCTTCAGAAGTGACTTTTCATCAGCCTTATGTTTGAGCTCATGGTGTCAAATTAAGCCTGGTGTGTTACTTGTGTAAGTGGTAAAATGAATGTAAAAGCACAAAAGGGATGTAACCTATAGGTGAAATTCTTCTATTCCTCTATCAGTTTCTTCATCACAGATCAGTACTACTTGTGTTTCATTTCTCTGAGTGGACTTGGGGTATTTTTTTCTTTTAATATGCTAGACCTCCAAAAGACATTGCAAGTAATAACATAGATAACAATAATGGTACAACAGAAGGAAATTACTGTAAAGCAAACTGCATCTACAGTGGAAGAGAGAGAGACACAAACAGGACACTAAAGTATGTATAAACCTTGCTATTCTTGCTTCTTGAGCAGAAAGAAGCTTCTTGAGTGTTACATGACTAAGTACAACCAGTAGAGAGCAGGTAAGATATAGGAGTTGCTTGCAAGGGGGCTTAAGCCATGAGTTAGGAGCGCAAAATATAGAAGGTAATGTAAGACTTAGAAGCAAGAAAAGTGACTTCAGTGTTGGGGGCCAATCACACATTTAAATGAGGATTTAAACCAGCTGTAAACATCAACATTTTCTGGGTGTGGGAAAGAAATCACAGCTACTTGTCTGTAAGGTTTGTGATTTGGGGAGGTGAGTTTCATTCAAAGGTTGTGATATGGTTAAAGCAGTGCAGCCTCCATGCTCAATTAGAGGGTGTGATAATATTGTTACAGCAGTGCCCGCACCATTTGAGCCTCAGCCTGTGAAGAACAGACTGTGCTGATGTAGCTGCAGCTTTTTGGGGGTGACACTTGCATAACTGCAGGAGTCCCCCAGCTGCCACTACTATGATTTCAAGCCTAGCTTTACACTGTGATTCTTCTCTCAGACTGCTGCCAAACATCAGTGTGGCACTGAATCCCAGAAGCAAGGTCCCCAGGGTGATTCCTTGGCCCCAGGACAGGATCACAGATACCTGTGCCTCAAGGTGTGTTTCTCAGTGTGGTGGTGAAGGTGCTCCAGGCAGCCTTCTCTAACATCCCACTCCTGGTGGCTCCTGCAAGGGATTCCGGAGGTCCAGCCCTGAGCTCCCTCCTGGGGCCTCCCTGCTGCCTCCAGACACGGAGCAGGCAGAGTTCATTGTGTTTCAGCTGTCTTTCACAGAAGGCAGTTCTCATGTCTCGCCTTCTTCTCTGAAAAGTGGGACAGCCTTTCCTTGTGAGGGCTTTTTTTTTACTCCTTTGATCAGTCTGCATAAGGTTTTTCTTCCTAGATGTCTGATTAGCTTTGTTGCTCCCTTCTGCTTGACTCCTAGACTTTTTTGTCAAGAACTTGGAAAAATGTTAAGTGTAATTCCAAGTGGCATATGCTACGCATTAAAAAAATCTTAATAGGAATATAAGCAAGCTAAAAAAGGGACATTTGGTAAGAAATACACTCAAAATTCTACTCTTTTGGCGGAGAGCCTTGCCATTTGCTAATAATAATCATCAGCTTTAACCCATAAAAAAACTTTCAGATTTATTGGGGAGGAACTGACCACAGGCACACTTCCCAATTTCATGGTGTGTCACACTGACAATATGAAGTTTTGTTTTGGCATTCATAATATAAATGTTTGGTTATTTTGGGAAAGTGTTCAGAATTGTTTTGAATTGCCACATCATGGATATTGAGCCAGAGCTTCCACAACTCTTTTTAATTTCACTTAACATTTCAACCATTGCTAATTTTCTCTATTTGTTCACATTACTTTCTATGACTTGGAAGACCTGAAGGGGAGGCACAAAAATCCCCCAGAAAAAAAAGTAATTTTGAGAAATTATTGATGATGTAAAATATATTCCTGTATGCCTGTTCAAGTGGATACATAGTCTCATCTTATCAACATAAAAAGATTTAAGAGCTAAGAAATTTTTGCATCTTAATTATTCCCTAAAAACTTGTCTCTTCTTTAGAAGACTATCATGTCTTTAAAGAGTTAATTTAAAATTTATGACACACTAGGGACGAAATTTTAATAGTCACTCAAAAACAAATAAGGCAAACACTTGCGATGGTGAGGTCTATGGAGAATTCTAGTTTTTGGATTTTTTTTATTTTTAGTAGTACTAAAATAGGAAAAGAGTTATCTTTGTTCAGGTAAAGTTTCTGTCTATATGAAATCTGACAAAAGAAGTAATTTTAATAAATACTGCAAAGAACTCTTTTCAAGGGCAAAAATACTGGAAGCAAACCAGCAAAGTGTCTTCTGGAGTTCTCCAAAGGCAAGTTTGAAACCAGGAATTTTCCAAATGAAGTAAGGGAAATGAAGTAAGGGTATAACCTGTCCTGAAACAGAATAAATATAAACACAGTCATGCACTTGTCCAGCTTGTGATGTTTTTGAGAAAATATTTTTTGCAGTCTATTCATGTAATAGTTAAAAAAAAAGAGGAATTCCACTTGGTGGTTATTCAGATTTTTAATTATGAAAAAAATGTTGGTGCTAATTCAATATGACAAATTAATTATTCAAAATTACTTTAAAAAGACTCTTCTGTGAAAATATGAAGTTGTGTATTGTCTGAGTCTCAGTAAAGATCTCATCCCACACTCAAATTCTCTATGTATGTTTAGATCTCTATGTTCCCACCAGATGGAAAGAGAAGTTCAAGACAGAAAAGCTTTTTCTTGTATACACTGAATCTGTCTTGCTGATGAATTAGTAGAGCTACTTCTGAGATCCTTTGAAATAATTGCTACAAAAGCAAATAAAAATTGTACTTTGGGTATATTTCCTTAGATTAGAATGTATCTTTTTCACTAATTTTTTGAATTTTTCCTGATTTTCTTAGAGTATGTGCTTTCAAGTTTTTATAATGAAAAACTGAATTAAACTACATTAAACATTCAAACTACTTCCCACAAAAGTATATATTGAACAAATAAATGAAGACACTGTGGTTAGTTGACCCTGGCTGAATGCCAGATGCCCACCCACCCACTCGATTTTTCTGTTCCTCAACAGGACAGCTGGTATAGAATGTAATTAAAGGCTCATGGGGCAAGATAAGGGCGGAAAGAGAGATCACCTAGCAGTTGCTGTCATGGGTGAAACTTGAATTGGGGAAATTAATTGAATTTATTTCCTATCAAATCAAAGCAGGATAATGAGAAATAAAAGCTACATCCTTAAAACACTCTTCCTTCACCTCTCTCTCTTTCCCAGGCTTAACTTTGCTGCTGAATTCTCCCCCTCCTCCCCAGAGTGGCACAAGGGGATGGGGAATGGGAGTTATGATCACTTTATCACATGTGGTCTGCAGGACCTGCCTCTTCATAAGGAAGGCTCCTCACAGTCCTATACACAAGCCTAACACAATTTCTATAAAAATACAGAATATAAACCCCACTACATTAATTAATAATTAATAAAATAAATTTATAAATACATATGTAGAGACTTACAAACTTTATTTTCTGGCAGGTTAAAAGGCTGACATATTTCAAGGAAAAGAATAAATGACAAAACTTCAATTTTGGGCTTTTGATAGGCAGGGATTCCATCACAGAGAAACTAATTCCTTTGTTTAAATGTTAACATTTTGTTATCCAACCTTTCCCACAAGTCTAAACATTTTGAAATCTGTAAGAGGCTTTCCCTGCCCATACCATGCCAAACAGGAAGACGAAAAGCCACAGGAATGTACCTGTTAGACCTCACTCCTAAGAGCTGTCTGTAAACAGACATATGTTACGAACATACAGATAAAAATATGTTACAAGGAGACCAGCTTTGCACCCAGCATTCAATCTGTGATCTTCTGAAACCATTGCAAAAGCATAGACAAAAAAGAGGGGCTGAGAAGAGAGGTACATGACTCGCATCAAGAATTTTATGGCTGCTGCCACAGGAACGGGGCTGTCTTCTGTGCTCAGGACCTGTTTTAGCAGAGGATGTGGAAGCCAGACCTCGCTGCAGCCAGGAGAGGTCTCAGACCTTCCATAACCAATCACAAATCAAAGCCAGTGGTGCTGCAGAGCAATAGAGTTGGGTCCTCAGTGCATGGACAGGCTGTTGCGGTGCTGGCAGACAACCATTCCAAATAAACACATTAGGACTAGGAATTATTCACCAATTAATAGTGTGGGATCCTGCAAATGGGAATAAAACAAGGATTAAAGTGGACAGTTGTATGTTGGATGTTTATACCAGACCAAAAATTGCAAAGTGGCAAATATCTACCCCCTTGCCCCTCAACATCATCAATGATTTTTATCAACTGATAAAGTTACAGATATAGCATTGTGTGGGTTGATCCTGACTGGCCACCAGGTGGTCACCAAACTGCTCTCTCACTCCTACTTCTCAACAGGATTGTGGGGAGGGGGGAAAAGTGGCAGAAACATCATGAGCCAAGATAAGGACTAGGAGACCTCTTCCTAATTATTTGTCAAAGCAAAACAGACTTAGATAAATTATTATCTTGCTAATTAAGGAGACTGTGATAATGAGAAATTAAAACAAATGTTAAAAGCATCTTTGTCCCACCCCTCTGTTCTTTCTGAGCTGAACTTCATTCCGAAATTCTTTACCTCCTCCTGTGAGTGGCAAAGAAGTTTGGGAAGTTGAGAGTTGTTATTAGTTCTTACCTTCTGAGCTGCTCCTTCTTCCTCATGCTTTTCCCTTGCTCCAGCACAGGTTCCCAAACACATGAAATAATCCTCCTCCAGTGTAGGTCCTGTCCATAGGGTGCAGGTCCTCAGGAACACACTGCTCCAGCTTACCCCCCATGGGGTCCCAGGTACTGCCAGTAAACCTGACCCTGTGGGGGCTCCTCTCCAAGGGCTGCCAGGAGCCAGCTCCGTCCAGCCTGCTCTCCATGGGGCCACAGCTTGCTCCAAGGCTGCAGAGGGATCCTTGCTGCACCATGGACCCCCTCAGGCTGCAGGGGCACTCCACAGCACCTTCTCCCCTCCTGCACTGACCGTGGGCCTGCAGGGCTGCTTCTCTCACCTGCTTTTACTCGGCTCTCACAGCTGCTGTTGTGCAGCTGTAATTTAACCTTTCTTTGATGCAATATCCCAAAGCTGCTGCCACTGTTGCTGATAGACTCAGCCCTGGTCAGCAGCCAGTCCAGCAGTCTGGCACTGGCTGTGATGGCCTGATGGCAGCTTCTGACAGAAACCACCCCAATGTCCTCCCCACCCAAGGCTGGCTTGCCACACAAGCCCAGCAGAAGCTTGAGGGAATACATTCCTTGTCCAAATGTGTCTTGCAGTTTCCCCTCAGAATCAGTACTGGGAGATCAGAGGTGTCATGCTTTGGTGACAAGAAATAGCTCCTCCAAGGCAAGTAGCCATTTCCTCTCTCTCCCTTATTCATGATATGAGGTAATTTGAATGCAATTGCTTGATTGTTTCTTCACTTAACATTTTTTTTTATTTCCACATACAGTTTCCACAGCAGATTATTGTGAACAGAGGCATGTGAGCAAAGACATTTTCCTAACCCTATTCATCTCCAAAATTCAATATTTCCTTAATTTCATGAATGCCCCTTTCTTATCTGCTGAAAACTGTTTTGTGTTCAGTTGTGTCCTACAGTGTTGAGTAGTTCTCAGCTGGACAGCTGCTATTCCAGCAAGCTGTCTGCCTGGACCTCTCCCACAAAGGTCATCATCCAGCCTTGTTGTCATAGCACCAACGTGTTGACCTTTTTTTTCTTATTCATGTGTATACTAGAGATCTCCTATCAAGTTCTGTGGACAAAGATTTTTGCCTACAACATGATTCACTGAAGATAAATATGAATGTGTCATAGGTCTGTTCTGAGGAAATCACCTCATTATGCAGTTCTCTTAACAAGATCATAAAATCCGTTTTCCTGTTCAATGGTTCATTGCCCTTTTTGTAATTATCAGGACAAAAACACAAATTGTTTAGTGTAAACAAAGTGTCTGTGGCAAAAAATGATGTTTAATATTAGGGCCACAGACAATATTCTGTATGTATGTATAAATATTTCCCAAAAGACTTTCACTTCTGAGATCTCATCTGAGATAAGAAGCTGAGAGAAACAGCCATGCCACTGTAATGTCATGTTTCATTGCAAATTGAAAAAATAAACAAGTCTGGACTTAGTCAGAGTTACTGCTAGCACCAGCTGCTGTGACCTCCTACTGAAACAGGAGTGACACACTACATTTTTCTTGTGATTCTAGTGATGATTACAATTGAGTCAATACATAGCTGGATTTATACTAGTATTGAATTACCAAATAATTAAATTTCATAGAGAAAGTAAGCAAGCAAAAACCAGTCAATGCCAATGTTTTTTTAATCCATGAAATTCAGAAATTCAGCAGCTGTTTAATTTTAAACATCCTTTAAAGATCAGATTAAGAGAAAGTCAGCAGAGCTGACAGAATATTTTAGAGTTGCTTCAGATCTGGAAGCAACATTGATACAATTATTATGCTTCTGTATGTTGGGTTTTCTACATGCAGACCTTTTTTTCCAGCTGTAAGTTTTCCCATATGAAAAAGGAGGCTGTTGATCAACAATCTTACCAGAAGACTGCTTCGGTATGGCACATGCAGAAGTTTATTATCTCTAATAATAGTTTATTATTGTTTATCTCTTTCATGTGCCTATTGTATCACATAAATATAGGCATGTCTACATCTCATCTTTCAGATAAGGAAAAGGAATGCTTGGATAGGTCTCAAAAAAGAGGGCTTCAGGCAACCAGGTGGTGCAATTTCTAAGTGCTGGAAGTTTCCCCCTTGATGTGGTGGAGAGAGAACAGAGGCTGGGACATATTACCAGACAAGGTGGCTTCTTTTTTGGAGGGGCTAACACTGAGAGACAGGGGTGTCAGTTTTGTGGGAGCACGAGAGCACAACACAATCTTCCTTGAAAGTTCAAGTGGATGATTCCAGCGTTGCACTGTGGAATACTCAAGTACGGACAACACATGCCTGGGGTTCCACACATCTGCTTAGCTTTGTGCTGCAGCCTAGCACCCTTTACCCACAGCCAGTCTGGGTGGTTCCCTGTTTGACACAGCCAGCCACAAGGCTGCAAGCAGCAGACCCCAAGCACTTCAGAGAGCAGGAGAAAGCCGGAGATTTTAGAAGTCATCTCAGTAGCATCCTCTGGGTTTTGGCTGGAAAGTTCATGTGACACTGAGATCATTTCAAATGCAGAAATCTTTAGTAATTAGTTGTGGGCAGTACCTTAAAAAGAATTCCTCAGCCCTAGGATTTGCCTGAATCGTAAATACCGTGCCCATAGCCTCTGAAATGTGTGAGGAACAAACATGGACAAAGAAGTTAATGCTCATTCTACTAAGGAAGTAAATAATTGTCCCTTTGCTCCCAGTTCTCTTTAAATCTTTTCCTACAAAAACTTGCAGTTAATATCTGGAACTGGTAATTTTTAACAAAAGAGCATCAGATCAGTCAAACATATTGAAGTGGTAGTGGTTAAGAGGAGAGGCACTTTATTTACAGAGCTGGGCAAGGTCTGGAGAGAAAAAGAGAAATTAGACATATCAATGCATAAGAAATGTTAGCTATTTTCTAGGCTGCTACAAGACCCATGTTTAAAAGCATGCTTCCAAAGTGATTTTGGCTTGGAAATATATGTAAGAGGTTGTGCTAAAGAACTTATTTTCCTGGGTTTTTTTGTTGTAGTGCATCTCTCAGCTACACTGGAGAAGAAATACTTGTGTTTTATGATGTTCTGTGTAATTTCTACAGCTATATTTTCAAAGAATTTAATGAAGAAAACTGAAAAAGTTTTTCAACAGAAATAAATAAATTTAATGAAGTATACAGCTGATAATCCTGTTACAAAAGGAAAATATCACATTATTTGTCCCACTGGTGGGGAGAATAACATTTGGTTTACATTAGAATAAGAGAAAGTTTAGAAAACATTTCTTCACACATCTGATAATAATTACTAATGTTGCTGTGATGATAACTCCTTGGCTGGAGTTTCAAGGTAGATTTACCAACATTTATCTCTTAAAGGGAGCAGCAAGTGCTCTGGTGCTTCCAAGCTTCATTTTGCTCAAATCAAACTAGTGGCCCACCAAAACCTGTCTCTTCAAACCCGTCTCTGGAGAATCATACCAGATTCCATATTCATGTGTTTGGATATTTTACAAAGTCATTGTGTAAGTTTTGGAGTTGTTTTTGTTGTCAGGGAAAGCAGGACCATATTCCCTCCAGACTGTGTTTCTGGAGAGTGACCTTCTGATGGGACAGAAGTTGTGTAATTTCAAGGTTAGTCAAATGCCTGACTTGTCCCAGGAAAGGAGAATAAAATGCTTCAAAAGAACCAGGTGCTGGGGAGCTACCCTTTTTTGTCAAGACGTTCCCCTTCTGCAGGTGATTTGTTATATGTTCTGTTTTCCTCTTCCTTTACTTCCATAGCTGAGAAATACTTTTTCAGATGTCAGTCAGATTTTCATTTGCTCTGCTTATGGGATTTTGCAAGGCTAAAGCAGCTTTCACACTCCCAGAGCCTCTCAAAGGCAGGGACCTTCTGTCCTTTTGGGCTAAGAGGAATGAGTGTGGCAGGACTCTCAGCATACAGCCCACCCCGGTTTGCTGATCTGCTGGCTGACGTACTTGCTACAGTAATAAGGAAGGTAGATTTAAACTGAAGCTGATAAGAATAGTTGTTTCCCTGTAATCTCTCCTCTGTTTTACATAATATGCTTGGTTTCTGCACCTTGCATGGAGTTGGACTTAGTGTTTGCTGGGATGGAACCTTACGACCAAGCCCTGCACGTAAACTTATGCAGGATTACATTTTTCATTAATGTGAATGAGAGTTAGGTACTTTTCTCCTGACTGAGACCAAGATGTTCCTGATCCAACATGTAAATCAGGTTTAGATGCCTTTATAGCAAAATTTGGAGTACCTATGACACTTGTGTGCTTTCAAGTTAATTGGCAGATAAATGTAGGTTTTCTGAACAGCAACACTACTTAGGTGTCTGAAGTCCAACTTGGACTGGAGGTAAGATGTTTGAACTAAATGTTCGCATTAAATCAAGTGGGAGAAAAAGTTTCCCTTCAAATACATACCCGATGTTGATATTGACCTGCTTAGGCTTCTTAGCACTTGAATACTATTTCTTCCTCAGATAGCTTGAGCATATTTGAAAATTGCTGTTCCTTTTAAAAAGTGTTTGGTTAACTGGCAGAAGTTAGCCAACCAAAAGTTCGTTCAGACTATTTGCAGAAGAGTACAGCTGAGGACAGGGTCATGGAAAAAAATGGACTTTGCAGGATAAGAACCAGTTCAGGCGACCAGTACAGAACTCTCTGTGGAGCTCCCTCTGTTCCTGGCTCCTGTGTGTAAATTTAAGTGCTGCTATGTGGGAAGGTAGGCATGTATCTTACAGGCTACACATTTTGGAACAGATTATTATGCTTGATTTAGTCTTTGTGTGTTTTTCATTAAGTATAGATAGTTAAACAAGATTAGTTTAATGTGATTAAAAGGATTGAGGGCTGAATGCTTTCCAGAGGCCAGATGTCCAAACCATCTGATGGGCCTGACTTGTCTAACACAAAGACACACACTATTACAGTGAATTTTTACAGAGCATGGAAAAACTGTGCAAGGGCTTTTGCTGGTTCTGCTGACTCTCAATACAACTATCAACTGAGGAAAGAAAACAAAAGGGAAGAAAGAAGGCAGGAAGGAACAAAAAGAGAGAGAAAGAGAGAGAGAAAGAGAGAGAGAGAGAAAGAGAGAGAGAGCAAAAGAGAGAGAAAAAGAGAAGAGAAGAGAAGAGAAGAGAAGAGAAGAGAAGAGAAGAGAAGAGAAGAGAAGAGAAGAGAAGAGAAGAGAAGAGAAGAGAAGAGAAGAGAAGAGAAGAGAAGAGAAGAGAAGAGAAGAGGAAAAGAAAAGAAAAGAAAAGAAAAGAAAAGAAAAGAAAAGAAAAGAAAAGAAAAGAAAAGAAAAGCCCCAGGGCCAGATAATGTGGAGAGTATCAGAAGTCCAAACACCTGGGAGGGAAGGGAGAGGAGAAGTATTATTGCAAATTAAGCGTGTACTAGCACAACTTTCACAGAAAGCATAAGAAATTGCTCACCTCTTCTTTTCTCCTCAACAAATCAAGCTGCAAATGGGATTTCAGACTCACTTCAATATACTTGATTAATCATTCTCCTCGTTGCTCTGCAGGGTTTATGGGTATGACTGTTTGGACAATGACTCATAATCTTTTGTCTACCTGTAAATCTGGACAGAAACATAGATTTTTGCATTGCCCATGAAGGACATAGGTCCACTTTGACATGACTCCAGTATTTAATAAAGGCTCTAGTGGTAAGAGGAAGAAAGGAATTTACATGACAAATTCCTTGTAGGAATCCAGTATCCTTAAATGATGTGTAGCTCTTTATACATTGAAACCAGGATCAAAATTTCTTTCAACTGAGATAATTCTCTAACTCAAATTTATGTAAGCTTTAAATGTTTGGGGCTTGGGTTTTATTTGGATTTTTTTTGATGTTGGCTTTTTGTTGGTTTGGGGTTGATTGCTTTGTTTGTTTTTGAGGGGACTTTACTCAAGTTTGTTGGGTTGATTTCTTTGTTTAGTTCATATTTTTTAGTTCAAAACTAAATAAAATCAAACTTTCTCTGACTGAAATTGGAAATTTCTTCTGGTAGTGTATTTCAATAGCATATTCTGACAACTTCCTCTTAATTGGTGGTACTCTTCTGATTCTGGCTTCTATCACAAGTATCAAAAAAGCTGAGGAATTGTAAGGAACAGTATACTCTGTGAAACATGAGGTAAGTGTGAAAAACCAAATGTGTTTGACCTTAGGGTAACATTTTTTGATAATACTGAAAGGTCACCCAGAAACTTTTAATAAGCCATAGCACTATTAATTTCTTTTTATGCAAAGCTGACTAGCTAAAACTAGGATATATGTTGTTATAGTGTTTCTATTTTTGTGTCATGTAACTGGGAAGAAAAGTATAGCTTTATTCAGAGAGGTAGAGAGACCTCAGTTCTGCTTGCATAAATACACTCCTCAGGAGTATTTGATTCCCAAAATTCAGTTTACAAGAATTGGCATTTTACAATCCAGATTATTTTTTAAAAGGTTTTCATGGGACGGCTTGGACCTGGTGACCTGTTTTCTTACTTTTTACCTGTGTAGACTTTAAAAGGAGTTTAAGGAGGCTTTGATTTGTGTTACTGCAGATGTTATGAAAAATGCAAATTTAAAGAAAACTATGCCAAAAGTTTAAGTTCTTTACTGAAACTTGAGATGTGGGATAAAATTAGTCAGGACTAAAACTAGCCATGATACCCTCAAGTTTTCTACAAAAAATATAACATCATAGAGTATGAAGTATATCACATAACGGTAACATGTATGAGAGCTATAACATAAAATGTTTTACATTTTTATACAGCTAGATTTAAAAGCAGATACATCAAAACACTCTAGTCCTGCCTCCTTAGTAGGAAACTGAACATTGAAAACTGCTGTATAATCATCAGTAAAAAGAAATTGTACCTCAAAAGTTCATGTTCCATTCCAAAAGTAGAAATATCCAGATCCAATAAAAAGAGTATCTCTTTAAATTAAGAGGGACTTAGTAAGAGATCTGAGCATTTCTAGGTAAGGGTTTTTTTTTTTCCCATGTCCAAGATAAAACAATCAATATCAGAATAGACTATTTCATGTGTTGAATATCTTACTTCAGTGAGAATGTTCAGAAGTGCATAAGATCCTAAAAGAAAGTTTTTTACTGTAAGGATGATCAAATACTGGTTATCTGGAGAGCTTGTGGCATCTCCATTCCTGGAGATATTAGAAACCCAGGTGAAGAGTGCCCTGCATGCTGTACCTGCATGCACTTTAAGCAGAGAATTCAGACTAGATGATCTCCAAAGCTCTGTGACAGCCTCACATACTCTATGATTCTGAAATAATTAGGAAAAATATTGTAATGTCCACTGATTGTAAGAAACCAAAATTTATATTCACCTTGAAAGGAAAATAAAAAATTTTGTTAAAGGCTTGACTGGTTTCATCTTCTCATGTCCCTTAATAGAGATGAAAAAAATCCACAATGTATTTTTGGTACAGCTTCTTCATTATTTCCATACTCACATTGACTTCTTCATTCCTCAGACCATTCCATCAGTGTGCAATGTGTACTTAATCAGTGGTGTAAGACCTCTTGTCCCCTCTAACCATTTTTTGAAGCCTTTAATTGATAATCTGACAGAAATGTTTAATCTGTATCTCACCCAAGCATGCAGACATCACTATCCATGACTTGTGTTTGCAATTCTAACAGGAATAGTTACCGATGACTGATGACAAGATGATTAAAGCCCTGGAAAGACTTTTGTTAGAGGGGTGATGGCAGAAACTTTGACTCTTCAGTTTTGAAAATGATAATTTAAGAGGAGGGACAGAAGTCTGTAGAACTGTGCTTTGAAGGAAGAAACTAAATAAAATGACCTTGCTGACTGGTTTTAGCCAAGACAGGGAGTTATCAAAGGAAGTGGTTAAGAATGACGTTTAAAGCAAATTAAATGGAGGTGGTTCTTCATGGAGCAGAGGCTGCTACCTGTGATATCATTCTTAGTCAAAGGATACTATGAATAATAAAAACTTTTGAAGATTTAAGGGTAGAGGAATCAAGTACATGAAGCAAAAATCCATTGGGTATTGCTCAATCATGGGAAACTTTTCTGATTCAGGAAACGGTGGCAGTGTGTTTCTTACATGCTTGGCAAGTTTTTATGCTTCCATTTATGGACAGGAGACACTGTGCATCAGGATAAATGAATATTTGGTTTGACCCAATCTGGCCAGTCTTGTATGTCTGTATATTATACACTTCTATAGTTGATGAATCATTTTGTATATATCACATATCTACATTTAGTATATATGAAATTTCAAGTGAGACAAACTGTTGCAGGACCTCTAATAACTTAATAATTAAATTAAAAAAAAAAACAATTAGACTTTCCAAGAAGCAGTGTCTTAGATCCAAAATATATTTCTATCAAAAGTGGTGGAGAAATTCTTCATAATACAATAATCTCAGAATAGAGGAATAAATATCTTCAGTGCCTGTATATTAACATTTTAGTTTTTCATTATATATGGTCAGGCTTACCTCATTATAAGGGGTTTTGTATGTCTATTTTTTGTTTGTTCATTGTATTCAGAAAACAAATAGGATTTACCCAATATTTTTATGGGAGGATAACTTTAGAAATTAATCAACAGCTGCCCTAATGTGTGAAATCTTCTTCTGTGTAATTTGAGTCTTTCACAAGTTAACCTGTAAGCAATGTAATAAACTGCTCAATTACAGCATATGAGGTATCTACCACCTACAACTAACCAAAGGCAAGTGAAGACATGGTTCAGCTACTGTAGATGTGTTTGCTGTAATTTCTTCTTCTGAAAAAGCTGCAAACCTCTGTTCCAAGCTTGTGTGTTCTGCTATTACAGCAACCAGGTTGCTGTAATTTATTATTAATTATTATTAATTATTATTATTATAATCTATATAAATTATATAATAACATATTTTAATTATTATTTTTATTATTAATCCATATATTTTGCTTTATAACTCTAGATGAAGGACCAATATAGATAATATCAGATTCATTACTTTTTCAAGTTAATTAGCCTTGGAGTCAGAAGGTGTCAAAGAGTAGTAGTGGTTTGTAGGCCATTTGAAAAATGAACAACAGAAGTGTAAATATATGACATTATGAACAAGAGCAAAATTTTTCAGAGCACCAGAATTCATTTGTCTTCAGATGCACCAGTTCAAGTCAGAGCTCTTTAACATGAGGAGTTTCTTTAATCATAACTTATTTCTTTGTTCACTGGTGCTGATAAGATGTCTGGAAGCATAATCATAACATAATACACGTTGTATATGGTAATAAATAGGCCCTTTATGTTTATATGAGCAAACTAAAGACCTCAGGAAGAGAATAAGGTGGCTCAGATTTGGTTTTAGTGCATTTTGCAGTTTACCAGGAAATTAATGGTGACACTAAAAACCCTCAGAGTCTCATGATTTGTTCTTTTTGATGCTCTTTACCCAAACCTATCCTCAATAATTTTAGCTTCCCATATGGGCTGTAGCAGAGAAAAATGCAATAACCAATCAAGTATTTTCAGCACTTGTAAAATAGTTCACAAATGTTACAACATTAATAAGTGAAATTATAAAGTGAAAGAAAAAATAAATTCTGATTTTGATATACTAAAGAGAAAGGCTTTCCAAAAGCATGTTTAAAAGTGTCTGCTTCATATTCGTTAAATTCCATGTTGCTTTTAATCTTGATTAGTATTATGGGAGTACTCGCCAGCCCTGGTCAAGCAGTGGGCTCATCTTAATGATGCTTATCCACAAACACAGAGTAAAAAGCTTTTCTTTCTCTCAAGTTTAGGGCAACAGTGGGCATTTGAGGCAGGCAGGACCACATAAGGAAGACATTACCTTCCTAGAAAGCTGTCTGTGTTATTGTTATGCTAAATTACGAACCTTGGAGTTTGTTGGTGTAAATTTGGTAGTTAGTGAAGGGAATAACTGAATAATCACAGGCACATCTCACATGAGAGTATCTTTATCCTCACTCCTATACCCCCTGATGCTTGGAACACAACTCTGAATTGCACATTGCTCAGGAGACTGTTAGAATCCTTTAGAAAATATTATTACTAAAATTTAGGTGTCTGTGTGCAGTTATTTATTGCAAGTGTCAACAGTTTGGAGCTCTTCCCTGACAAAATATTAAGACCTGGCAAAATCACCCATAGGCAATTGCAAGCATTCTGTCTAAATTTCACCTGAAAATTCCTTCAGTATTTAGATATTTAGTGTCTCTGCCTTTAAATTAGTGCTATGAACATATGCAGGATGAATGTCATGTGTTCCTCAAGGCAATTTTTCTCTTTCCATTTTCATTTTAAATATATCCTTGTTGTTTCTTTTTAATACATTTCATGAGTCAAACAAAGAATTAAGGCAGGACTTTACCTGGAATCTAACAAAGTCTGTTTCTTTAGTCTGCATTTGCTATGTCCTTCCTTCCCAAACAGTGTTAGCAACAGAGATCTCATACAAAAAAAAACCCTTGTCTTTTTTTCATTGAGGGAAGAAGGAGGAAAAAAAGTAATAGATGCTACATATTATGCTTTGAGAAAGGCTTTTCACCTGGTCACAGGCAGATAGATATGTAGGTCTAATTTTCGGAACTTAACAACTAGCAAGTAAAGGCATCATGGATATAGATAGATATCTATGACATCTGAGGATGTTGTCTAATGAAAGCTACTCTTTAGGGTAAGTGTAGTTTAGAATTGATGCACGGATATTAAACAAAGCATATAAATGAGCTTCCAAGCAACTGTGTCCCATCCACATGGTCAGATTCAGATCTATCCATGGAATAAAAAGGAAATTGCTGAGTTTCACTCAATGCTGCTTGAGTGAAATGTGCTCTCATATGTTTTGCAGACATACACTGAGTGAGGTCTGTGTATTGTATTTCTAATTCCTCTAGAAAGAACTCACAAAATATTGTGAATATTGCTTGTTAATTTTCATTCTAGTTCATGTTGCATCTTGGCATATGTTAAGGTACAGGGTTGTAAAAGTGCTACACCATTTTATTGTTTTCTTCTCAGTCTTGCTTATCTAGTAGAAATTGATTTTACGCTGGGAGGTGGAGAAATGCTTTGGGTGTTCATTAAAGCTGTCATTGATTAAGAGCCTCACTGCACTACTCAGAGGGAGCATGTTATTGCAGATATGTTACTGCAAGATACGTTAGTGCAATCCCTTTCCAGGATTGCAGTAACATATCTTTCTGTCATCGAGTGCCAGAAGGAAAAGCAGTGCCCTTCACAGACATGATTGCCAGGCTCTCTGTCTTCATATGCTTCAATAAAACTGGAGAGGAATGGCAAGAGGCATTGTCACAGCTCTTTCCTGTCCTGTTCTTTCTTCATGCCATAGGCTAGACACCCCATGGTGCTATGCTCAGCAGGATGGGACCTGGCATCACTATCCAGCAGAAAAGAGAGTCACATTTCCAAGACTTCTGAGAGAGAGCTGAAAGGGAAGACCTCATTTAAGTGGATGCTCGCTACCTACAAGCCACGTATGAGCAGGAGATATTTCTTCTGTCATATTGTTTAAAACACCAGGTTGAGTTTTGAAGCAGTGGCTAGGGGACCTAAAAATGTGGGTCTACTTTCCCCTCTCCCAGTGGAAAGCAAAACTCCTTCTCCAGAAAAATATTCATTCAACCATTTGAAAACTTGATAGAGGTTCTTCCTGTGCCTCCTGGTGAAGCCATATATCTGTATAAAGAATAAAGTTTCCATCCTTCTCCCAAAAGACAGCAATGAAGAACTATGGCTCTACCTTACAGCAGCTTCATTTGGAAGAGAATGAAAGAGAGGTACTTGTTACCCAAACCAATCCTAGTAGGCAATAGTAGGCATTTTATATAAAAGTGGTTAAAGGAAAGAATTTCCTGTTATCATGGTTCTGGCTTTAAAAATCTGCCATCCCATCTATCACCTACAAGGAGCTGAGACCCTTAGTGTGTGCCATCTCTATGTCAGGATGAGGTTTAGGCATGACTTCAGCTTGCAGCTGCCAAGTGTGTCCAAGCCTGAGACAGCAGGGAGATCTGCACAGAGTTGCCACTCCCAGCACTTGTGGACATTTTTTTCTAAAGGCGAGGTTCTAACAGAGCTGAAGTATCTCCAGGGTAGAAGTGCCAGGTGTTTTCTATTTCAAAATCTTGACTCATCATTTAAATTCTCCCTGTGTCCCATTTTATATATCAGTTGTGCTAGACAACACCTTATGTTCCCGTGTCAGTCCTGATTTCTGCTCCAGTGAAGAGAAATTGAGTTCTATCTTTAGTCATGCCTTTAAATATTGAAAGCTTCCAGAAATGTCTTTAAGGAGCATTTGTTAAAATATTTGTCCTAGAATGATCAACATGTGAATACTGTTTAAAATTTGCAGAGTTTACAAATTGATCCAAAGCATTAGGCTCACATCTTACAAACAGCTTGGATTTGTCTCTTACTGTAAGAAAACTTTTTTTACAGACTTAGTTTTTACAGCTCTTAGTGCTCATTTGAGGAGATTTAAACACAAAAACCAAAGCCAAAGACAGCTTCTGGGAAACTAATCTGATATCAAGACCAGACAAAATCTGAATCTAAACAAAGGATGATTGATATACTACTGGATATACTAGGATTATTTTCCTACTGAGAGGAGCTAGTTTGCAAAACTAATAGTTTTATTAAAAACTAATCATTTTATTAAATAAAAAAACCTAATAGTTTTATTAAATATTCTGGTATTTGCTGAGAAAATCAAACACAGAAAAAATAGAAGTGTTTAAGAAAAGTTGATCATCTTGATGTTATCTGATAAAACACACACAGAATTGTAGTTTCTATTTACAAGTAACAAACATTGTAGATAATATCTGCCAATTTTTATTATTATTTTTTCATTTCCATAATATTTGCTGGGGTATTTTTAATTTAATAGGCAGATCCTAGAATTTTAAGTCATGGCTTTCCCTGTTAGAGTGATGCTCATGATGCAGAGAACAGCTTGAAAGGACAGACTCAGAGAAAGATTAAAGTAAAGGTACCTCTGGATGCCACGTAGTCCAGCTAACTTGCAAATTGCACCAGGCTGCTCAGGATTTAGCCAGGTTTTAGAAATCCACAGGGATAGCAGTTTTGCTGTGTCTGGGCCTCATGGCCTGGGTTCAGGTAGTCCCACGCTTAGAAACTTTATTATACTCATGAGGTACCACCAAAAAAATGTGTCTTAGGGTAAGTGTAAGAGTAAATAGAATTAATGCAAAAACATGCTATCCATTTGTCATTATTAATAAAAATAAACAAATAAAAAACTCAACCCACACAATCCCCTCTGCCCTCCCCCACCAAAATATCACCCCCAAAACACAAGTCATAAAATAAAGTGTCGTATCTAAAGACATAGGAATGGCAAGAACTAGACTTTAAAAAACTGCTCAAGAAAAGGTAAATTTGAGGGGAGGAAGAAACCCTAAAATACACACTCTCTGTGAACTCTTGTTCAGCAAAAGATACCCAGCAGTGAGTCAGCTCCTGCAGGGTGGTAAATTCTAAAAAACTGTAAAGAAGAAAATAAGAACAGGGAAGGAGACATATCCATTTTCACATTCCTAAGCTGTAACAGGATATGCCTTTCTCTGAAGAAACCAAGCACAAAAACTCTCAGAGCTGATAAATAAATAACAATTGAAACTTATGAGATGTTAACTAAAAGTAAGGGGTAAAGAGATAGGTATGCCCAAAGCTCCAAAAGCAAAACTTCTGGTAGATGACCTGAACAAAGATTACCACACATCTAATGATGACCAAGTAACTTAGATACCAGTGGGACTTGAATTATCAGTTATCTCTTCCATATCTCCCAGATGTGGACTAAAAATCTCAAAGGTAACTACCCAAAGATATGGGTAAAAGCCGCAGACACAGCCTTCCCAACATTATATCAACATATGTCTGTAGAAGCTGTTCACTCCTGTGAGACACTAATGACATGGATATGTATTATCAGTATATTATAACGTGGTTCAGAGTTTCAAATGGAATCTCATGGATTCACAGAATGGTTTTGGCTGAAAGTTACTTTTTGGTATTGTATAGTCCAGTCCCCCAATCAAGCAGGGTCACCTAGGGCAGGTTGCCAGTGATCATGTCCTGTAGGATTTTGAATACCTCTATGGATGCAGATGCCACAATCTTTCTGGGCAACCCTGACAGAAGTGGGGTCTGTGTGTTCAGATGAAATACCATGTTTTAATTTTTGCCCAGTGTATCCTGTCCTGTCAATGGGCAGTACTTAGAAGATTTTGACCCTGTAAAAATGTAAAATGCACATGTGAAATATGTGAAATATAGTTAAACTGGGGAGAATTCAAAGGCAGGAAATCCAAGAAAGGAAATTACATACATCATTCTGAAAGGTAGAAACACCAGTAAAAACTGCATTGAAGATATTTAATTGTCAAGAATATATCATCAAATTGGAATAATTAAATTATTGAGTATCTATATAAGGGTCACTGTCCAGAAAAAAAGAAGTATCCTGAATATTAGAGAGACCATATACTGGCCAAATATGAGTCAAAAATCTGTTACGCAGAAATGACATTTACAGGAGATTGCAAGAACCCTTTTTGCTGTAAATGATGCAAATACCTTTTCATGTTAACTTCAATTTTCATTTCCAGGCAGCATGTCCACAGAAAAGTCAATGACACACAAAGATACCCTAGTAAGTGCTGTATATTATCAAAGGATATTAACTTGTCCATGGTGACATGCAATTTTCTTGATGACAAAATCCTTCCTTTCCTGCAGAAGTTCATCTGATGTTCTCTTCTCATTTTGAACTGTATCTCACCTGTAAGCACAAACTCATCTCCTGTCTGTGTTCTGACAACTAACAGACCTGTTTTCTTCTCCCAGTGCCTTTTAGTCCCAACCAAATCCTTGTTCTGTTTCTCAAGGCTTCCTGTGGATAACCAGCCACTGCCTTATGCTAACATGGCTAAAAATCCCACTCACACTGTCTATTGACAGCCTCCTGAACGTTTTCTGTCCCACAGCTAGAGAGAGACATCAGCAACGTATTAAAAAATCATAGAAGCATAGAATGGTTTGGACTGGAAGGGACCTTAAAGCTCATCTCATTCCAAGCCCCTGCCAAGTCTTAGCACTCACCTTATGACTATCAACTTTATACCAATTCTTTTCCTTTACAGAAATATGCTTGCTTTCTTTACCAATTTAATCAGTTAAAGATTTTTTCCCCTGTCCCAGATCTCTACAGCTGCCCCCAGCATGAAAAATGAATTTTTTTACAGACTTCCATAAATGCATCTCAAATAGACTAACAGGGGTACTGCTAGACAGGATTTGTAATAGCAGCTCATTTAAGAGGAAAAAGAAACCATCAAATCTTCTTTGTATATAAATATTCTAAGAAAGAACGATCAAGAAAGAAGAAGGATTGTTCTCTGTGTAAGAAATAACTTGGTTGTGTAACCAAGAAAGCTTAAGTGTTCTGGGCCACCAGGTCACAAACATAAATTACCAAAAATTGTCACTGTGGGTACAGGTTTGATGTTACAAGACTATGCTGTTTAAAAAAATCATGGAGAGATTACCTTTAAAGCATCTAGGAATGAATGTCCAAACCATGTTTCTTCTCACTGTTTTCCTAAAGAATAGCTCTAATCATATATGTGTCCCAATAATAATTATTCTAAGATCAAAAGAAGAGACCAATTGTTTTGCACAAAGAGTGTGTCGCATTTTGAAATTACTCAATAGCTGTAGACACTTGTGAAGAATTCATTGTTTAAAAATCTCTTCTTTAAAGAAATCCCAAACATTAAATTTAGCATACAGTAACCTGCAACACTGCTACTTAAAACCATCACCAGGAACCCCTAGCATGAGGGGGAAAATTAAACTGGAGTTGCCCTAACACTAGATTTTGGGCTCTGCTCTGGAGAGGTGTGAGGCCAGTGCTGCCCACTGTCCTGCAACACGCCCTCCTGCCCTGCCAGGGCTCCTGCTGTGCCACTGAGCCACTGTGAGGTGCAGCAGATCTGTACCACAAACATGGCAGCAGCCTTTAGACCTCCATGTCCAGGGGTTTCCTGGTGGGAGTTTAGTGCATATTGATGACATTTCCTGGCATTTTCATTGATGACATTTGCTGGCATTTTCAGAAAGGCACAGATGTGTTTGTTTCTTGTGCTTGTTGAATTTTTCTCTGCTGATGTGACTTTGTGGTCTATCTGTTTCTCTCACTGACTCATGATCTAGGAGAAAGCAGTATGCATCACGCTGTTATCAGAGTTAGAGTTTACAGATTAGTAGTGACTCATCAGTTGGACAAATGGCAAAAGTTTTCTCAATCTATTAATATATTTTTTCTATTCATGTGTATTCTGAGTAAAATGTGTATCCATTGTTTCTTCTGAATCAACTCAGAATGTGCTGGCACTTCTGCTGTATTTCTTTGACCTGGAATTTTACCTGCACTGGAACTTTTATCTTTGGTTCAAGGCAAAGTTATTTTTTCATAGTTGTACTCAATTATCACAGACACCTGTAAGACCTAAAAGAAAGACTGAATCCTGGGCACATCTTGTGCACTCAAAATGTGTATGCATCACTTAAGACAGGGTGATTGATAAACAGCACAATTGCAAGACCAAGGTGATTGCCATCACTCAGGAGCTTCTGCTGGAAAACTGCTCTGAACAAATTGCACAGAGGTAGTAGGCTTCCAAGGAACTCCCATATTTTTTTCCAAGTTCAAAATTCAAAGGTAATCATGTGCTCATTTGTGCTGGTTTTGATTGGGATAGTGGCTTTTTTTCCCCCATATTAGCTTGTATGGAACTATGCTCTGGATTTGTGCTGAAAACAATGGGATGTTTTCATTGCTGCTGAGCAGGGCTTGAGGACAGAAAAGGCCTTTTCCATCTCTCTCTCCATCCAGTCCACCAGCAAGTAGGTTGGGTGTGCACAAGGAGCTGGGAGGGGACACAGCCAGGAAAGTGGACCACAAATGACCAAAGGGATATTCCAGATTATATGGCATCATGCTCAGTATGTAAAGGGGGAAGAAGGAGGAAGGGGGTTGACATTTTGGAGTGATAGGCTTTGTCCTCCCAAGTCACCATTACATGTGATGGGGCCCTGCTCTCCTGGGGATAGCTGAGCAACTGCCCAAACATGGGAATTAATTCAATTTTTCACTTTCCTTGCATGTGCAGCTTTTGCTTTTACCAGCTGTCTTTATCACAGGCCATGACTTTTCTCACTTTTACTCTCATGATTTCCTCTCCCCTGCCAGGTGAGGCTTGGGAGAGGCTGCTTGGGGTCCATTGATTCTGGGGTAAAACCATGACAGATCTGGGCTATTAACTGGCAATTTTCCTTTTGCCATCAGGAAGGTCAACTCTGTGTCACCAGTGCCTTCCCAGGCACACATGACTTGACTCTGCTTTCCCCCTTATCTCTCATTCCCTCCTCAGCCTGTTGCTTTCCTGATGACCACCCCAGGTTTTATGCTTTCCCACTTTCCAAGCCTCCCTGTGTAGTCCTTGTCCCTCTAACCAGACCTGCATCATCTTGGTACAACCTTCCATAAACTTTGCTTTTTTATGCCATTTTTCATATGTTCTGCTAAACAAATTATTTATAATGCATTCCTATGAATAATAGAAAAAATACGTCCATGTTTTATATGGAAGATGCCATATATATATTTATATGCCAGTGGTGGAAAAACAGCTCTGTGGGTCCTTTCTCCCTCTACACTTTAGCAGGCTCCCTGATGGGGAAATGTAGTTGGCGAGTAAAGAGTTTCAACCTGCTCTCACAACAAAATGACATAAAGCTGATAGGTGTCTCTGGCCTCCCATGCAACTGTGGAGTAAGGCCTATCTCTTCCTGTCCCCATACTTTCATACCAAAAGGAAGAGAGGCAGAACAGCCAGCTGGAGAGTCGCTGAAAAAGGAAGGTGCTGCTCCGTCACGTAACCTCACACCGTCCATAGCTCTCAAAAATTCGTCTCCTCTATAAGCCAGAGTCTCTCCATTTTCAACACTGGATTTATTTCTCTTAGTCAGTTCTGCAGGATAACAGAGCAATGTCTTGAGTCCAAATTCTTGCCATCTTTACGTCATGAAACTGTATTAGATGCTTCTGCTTTCATTAGCCATCTCTCCCTCAGAGCCTTCCCTCACCTTGAGCATATGTATGAAATCTCTGCTAGACATCCCCTGGTGAGATCTTTGCCCCAAGGGAGATCTTTGTGCATGTAAGTGTGTGCATGGTGTGTCCCTGTCTATGCACACACACATGAAAAAGGATACCTTTAAAAGCAATCTCTGGATACAATGCTGAGAAAGCAACTCAGTGATTTATCTTACCAGAACTTCACAGTGTGTAACCACTGGGCTGAAAAAGGGTGCATTTTTAAAAAGGGTGAATTTTTAAAAAGACCTAAAGGCTTCAACAGCCTGATGAAACCCATGTAGAGCTTCTGCCCAGTCTTTTGGTACATAAAGGTTAAAATTCTGATTTTGCTTATATTCATTGTGAAAAATTACTCAACAAAAACCTACAACTTTTGAACTAAGGTGTACCACACTGTTAGCTCCTTCCTTTCTAAAAGAAAACTCTTCCAATTTGGTAGTAGATGGCACATTCATGGAAGCATTCAGATGGAGTTTGGATGGGATTCTGAGCAACCTGATCAACTCAATATCCCTGCTTATTAGAGAGGAGTTGAATTAGATGAATTCCAAAGCTCCCTTTCAACCCAAAATGTTCTATTATTTTATGAAAAATATAGGGGTTTTGCATAGTAAATCTTCATGCATAACTGATTGAAAGTAGTGAATTTATTTTCTTATACTATATTAAAGCTTAAGGACACAGTTTCTTGGCTATGAGGACCTTAAAGCAATGTTCAGGATTCTGTAAGACCCTTCATCTTTTTCCTTGTCAGAATAGGTTGTGTTGTAGGAAAATGTCTTTTCTGTTTTAGAGAAAGATAATGAGAAGTGTCATTTGTCAGCAAGAGATGCTGCAGAAGTTTACCACTAAATTATGGCCATTGGTATCTAGATTTGAGGGAGTGATAGCACTTTTTCTTCTTTTATCGAGATGTATTTTGACTAGTCTGCATTTTAAAAAGATGCTGTACTTGGGACAGAAGATTTTCAGATATGGTTACACTGCTCTTTCCATCTCATCTCCTCTGTGATGCTGCCAAACAAAGTTAAGTATATTATTATATTAGCTACAAGTTAATATAGTTAGCATTTTCCTCCATATAAAACATGGAAGTATTTTTTCTATTATTCATAGGAATGCATTATAAATAATTTGTTTAGCAGAACATATGAAAAATGGCATAAAAAAGCAAAGTTTATGGACGGTTGTATCAAGATGAAAAAAATTATCAGAGTCCAAACTATCTGAGTCTAATAGCGTTTTGCTCCTCTTTGCTTCACATGATGCATTTGTATCACAGTGTGATAAGACAAGCACAAAATTCTTTGATCTCTTCAGAGAGCAGGCTCTAGCTTGCTCTTGGAGCTGATACTAAGACAGACCACACCAGAAGAGAAGGTTGTGCTGGTGAAGATCTGGGTGTTTAGTAGAGCTGTCTAGGCTCTTCACAGCATTAATATGAGCTTCAGTTGTCAAACATACAGAAGTCTGAAGATGCCATACCATTAAAAAGCACTATTCAATTCCTTGCTGCAAAGTATTAAGATTTTTGCCTCCTAAGGGTTACTTAGAACCTTTTGATGCTTGGTTCAGAGCATTACACTTGGCATAATGGGAATTGAGTTCAAATCAATTTGTAATATTTTTGAAACTACTCTGAAATTTGACTTGCTAAGAAAGTGATTATTCGCTGTCATTATATCCTCCAGAGCCAGTGATGGTAATGTCATGGTGAACTGGGCTGCAGCAGGTGCCTTGTGGTACTTCCTACAGATTTACTTGTTGGTAATTTGATGAGATGTTGTGTTCTATTGAGTTTTGATTATGAAGACAGGCTGAGAGAGTTGAGATTATTCCATCTGAGCAAGAGAATGCTCCAGCAAGATGTTCTTTACAAAAACTGAAGAAAGCTACACAAAGGTCAGAGAGGGACTTCTGACAAGGATAGTGACAGAGCAAGGGGGAATGGCTTTAAACTGTCAGAGGGCAGACTCAGATCACATAATAGGAAGAAATTTTTTACTGTGAGGGCAATGAGGTGCTGGAACAGGTTGCCAAGAGAAGTTGTGGATGCCCTATCACTGTAAGTGCTTCAAGACCAGGCTGGTTGAGGCTTTGAGCAACCTGGTCTAGCGGAACTTGTCCCTGTCCATGGCAGGGGGTTGGAATGAGATGGTCTGTAAGGTCCCTTCCAACCCAAATAATTCTCTGGCTCTATGACTCAAAGAATCAAGAACCTTCACATGCACAACATGAAACTTTTAACAGACCTTTTTCCTTATTTTTTGTAGGACTGTCTCATAGCCTTTCTGCAATACAATGCACGTCTATCAATACTTGTTTCTACTCTACTATTTTGTTTTCTGAATTTGTCGTTGTGACACTACATCCCAGTTGCCCATGAGTTATGTTTCATGAACATGTCTTAAGTGATCTTGAAGAACCTAATTCCCACTTCCTTGTACTCCACTAGCAGTTAATCAGCATGGTGAGAGGAATTAGTTTACAGAACTCACCCCAGTTTGGCATATTATTTTTCACAGACCTTCCTCCAAATTGATTTCTGAATCAGTTCACTATAAATGCTCTTGTAATAAATGTGTTTAGATGTTTGTGTGGTAGTTCTTTTTTCATTGATTTTCTTTGGGGCTTTCTTTTTTTGTTGGTTTCTTACCAATATATAATTTTGAGATCTCCAGTGAACCTCTTAGGTAATTTGTTTGTTTCTGCCTGAAGTGAATTTTTTTCCAGCTACTTCCCACATATTTCCACAGATTTTTCCATGAAATTGATTTTCTCCCATTCAAGATTAAGCAAGCAGACGTGCCCTACTAGGTGCTTAGTAAAATCAAGGCACTTATGTTAGTGCTATGTATTTCAACTAGTAACAACTTTCAGAAACTGTGTCATGAAATCAGTAATGAAAATATTGAAGAGTAATTTTATGCTTGGAGTCCTGGCTAAATATTATTTGAAATATTATGGTGAAATATTATTCAGGCTTGCACAGGGCAGGATATGTTGCTTCCTCCTGCTCATGTCCATAAAGCATGGTCTCTGTCTGACTTTCTCTTTTCCAGACTGCATGAAATACATTACAATAACTTTTCTCTTGTTACTCTCTGTGTTATGAAATTTGCATCATCTGTTCCTACAGTTTATACCATAAGAACTCTTTTTCAGTTTGTTTTCCACACAAACCATGTAACCCTGATGTTGATGACTTGGAAAATGGGTTATGTCACTTTTTCCTTTTTTGAAATTTGGACCCCTGTTTGTCTGCTTCTCGAGTAGCTATATTAATTATGGTCTGCTAATCCTCGCGATTGTAAAATCAACTGTCTAGATACTATTAGCACATATTATGCCAATATGTTATATTGGATATCACAAATATCCGTCTTCATTTTGGGTGTTCAAGAGAAAAACCCCACAAAGCAAGAGAATCAAGACTTTAAACTGGTTGATCCTGTCATCAAACAGGCTTCAAACTCCAACTGCAGATTCATGCCCAGAACTGCTCTTGCTTCAAAACTTTTATTAAACTTTGCCTCACTTTGCCTCAGTTTGAAAAGTGGTTCCAGCTATAATCATTACTCCAAATTAGCCTTCAAATGCCACGAGGCCCTCAGAAGAAAATAATGTAAACTTCTGTGAGCAAATATGGTCTTTTGTGACCAGCAAACACACTTGCAGAATGTTACAGTAGGAAATATTAACACTGTGCTTATTCCTTCTTTCAGTGACAATAAATTACTCTCATTGTTACGCAGATTTTTATTGCAGTGCTAAGAAAGTCACTCCATCATTTAGATGCAGCCCAGAGAGCCAAGTGTGTCCTGGGCTGCACCCAGAGCCCCTGGGCAGCAGGGCAGGGAGGGGATTCTGCCCCTCTGCCCCGCTCTGCTGAGACCCCACCTGCAGAGCTGCCTCCAGCCCTGGGGTCCCAGCACAGGAAGGACATGGAGCTGCTGGAGAGAGTCCAGAGGAGGCACCAAGGTGATCAGAGGGAGAGAACACTTCTCATAGAAATAAAGGCTGAGAGAATGGGGATTGTTCAGCCTGGAGAAGAGAAGCCTTTGAGGCAACCTCATTGTGGCCTTCCAGCTCCTGAAGGAGCTCACAAGGATGGAGAGGGACTATTCACAATGGCATAGAGTGACTGGACAAGGGGGAATGTCTTCAAACTGAAAGAGAGTAGATTGGATATTAAGAAGACTTTTTTTGTGGGGCTTTTGCCAGGTGAGGCCCTGGCACAGGCTGCCCAGGGAAGCTGTGGATGCCCCATCCCTGGAAGTGTTCAAGGCCAGGCTGGACAAAGCTCTGAGCAGCCTGGTCTAGTGGAAGGTGTCCCTGCCCACAGCAGAGGGGTTGGGACCAGATGATTTTTAAGGTCCCTTCCAACTTTCTGTGATTTTAGCCAAACAAGTCAATGATTAAGAAGACCAATACATAAAAAGTGAATGATCAGTTCACAGAAATGGAAATAAACCATCCAAGGCCTGAAGGGGACCCTCTCATAACTTTCTGTTGGTCAAGTATGGCTATGCTATGGTTACCTGGTCAAAAAAACCCACTATAGTCTCAGCCTTGCATTGTGCTTATCCTAGTAAGCATCCCAAAAAGTGACATTGCAACGCTATTTCTAGAAGGTTGCTAGAGTCTGCATGTAGTCCCACAGCTTTGCATGAGGTTGGCTTTCTGGCTTTCACCTGCAATAACTTGGAGACTTGCACATCAAATATCCATGTAAGCAGCAGAGTAAACATAGCTCCTTGGCCATGCATAGTCATAACTATTGCAGTGTGGTTCTCCTCATCAGGCACTCAGCTCAGAAGTACCCTTTTCGAAACTACTCATTTCCTTCCTATTTGATTTAAACAGCTGCCAAGTGCTGAAGTGCTCAAAATTTGAAAAAAAATAGAGTGCCAAGTAGTTCTTCAGTAGCTTCGGACTACTAAGCAAAGTGTTATTGAAGCTCGAGAATACTTTGTGTTTTAGGAATGTTTTTTCATGGTAAAAAAAATTTAAAATGTTTGCCTGCATTATTCTACTTTACACAGTTTTTTTTTATATTTTTGCTTTTTTTTTCATTTTCATCAGCAGCACCTCTGCTTTTTCTTAGCATGTTCCTTTCTCTGTCGTAGTTGAATGGGGAGTACTACAGTCGAAATGTTAGTCCTCTCCTGTTCAGGCATAGGATATTAATCCACTGGGACTTGCTATTATCAATATGAAATACTTCTCTCTAGTGTGTTTCTTAACATGACGGAGAGTAACTGCTCCAAGAATTCACGCAGTCTACCAGCTCTGAGCAGCCTGAGACCTATCCTAATGGTTTCATGATGACTCCACTTTTACTCAGATCCTCTGAGATCCTAGTTATTCTCGTAACCTCTTCTAAAACTACACACTGATTCACTGAAAAGATAGCTAGCTTTGATGCAGACAAAGCAGTGAGTATGACAAATTATATCAGACCATATAAAGAATTATTTACTTCTCATGGAGTTTCATATTTTTGAGAAAATGCTCTAGCAATGGGATACGCCAGTTGTTCCTGTGTCACCTGATTAACAATGAAGATATCGTATTGGATTATGACACAGGGACGGAAATTTTAGACATTGCAAGTTATTACCTCTTGAATGAACTTGTCAGAGAACTGGCAAGAAGAAAATCAATGTCAGATTAGCTGTAGAAAATCCAAGCAATCTGCCTCAATCCATAAGCCTCAGACACCTTTAGAACTTGCCGGAAGGTGCTCAAGAGCAGTATTCTTACAGGAGGGGAAGAACACCCCTGATGAATTATTATTTTATTTAAATGGCCTAGGAGTGGGTGCACTGATCAACATAAAACTAATGAAACTTGTTAGAGGGAGCTTGGGAAGAATAGGTCAAAATATAAATAATTTGCAAACATCGTGGATATGTTATTTACTAAACCAAGTAAATGTTTATGGTAGATGAATGTGAACTGTCAAGAAAACACATTGCACACAGACAAAAAAATTCACTGGGTTCCACAGCAGAATTATAGTTATCCAGTTGTAAGACAAGTAATTTTTTAATACACTAGTCAAGCACAAATAAAATGTAGAGACACCAATGAATTTTTAAGAAATTAGACATAAAACCACTATAGGGCAGACAAACAGAAGAACTACCTAAAGACATCAAACAAAATAATCAGTGTATTTTCATTTCTTCTCAAGCTGACACCATGCCAAGGAAGCTGTGGAATTTACAGACAAAAAAAAAAGTAAAAAAATGCTCTAGTAAAATACTTATAGCTGTGAAGTATTGCATTGCTCCATTTTTGGCACATGAAAAGTCAATAGAGTTGGCTGAGAATAAAATTTTGGTTTTCTCAGAAAACTGTTTTGAATGAGAGGTTGAAGAGTGAAAAATCTTCAGGTTGAGCTTGGAAATAACAAGGTGTGAAATAGCTGAGATAGCACCAGCAGTGTGGAACTTCTGGTCAAAATACCCTGGCAGAGAAGGACTGGATGGTGCCAAGTGTGGTCCCAGCTTCTCCTTGGGTTTCCAGGAGTGGACCAGAAATCTAACGACCACTAAGTCTGATTGCAGTGCTGGGTAAATGTATGACTACAGCAATAAAAGAGAGAAGCTGCAGATAGCAGAGACAGACTCAGGAAGAAACAGTTCTGGCTTTGTAGGAAACTGTGCATCACCAGCATTACTGGTTTACTCTGAAGCAATTGCATGTGTGAGGTGAGTCAGTCATATATCACACTTGGAATTACAAAAAGCTTTTTACGAGATCTCATGTGAGAATCTCTTAAAGAAATTAAATTGTCATGGGAGTGTAAAAGTTGACTAACAACCAGCTAAATGTTGAGAAATAAATGGTAGGAATAAGTTGGGATGTTTCACCATGGAAGGACATTGTCAGCAAGTTCTCTCAAGAATTAATATTGATCCTCTCATATGTGACCTAGAAGAGAGTTGGACAGTGAGATGACAACTTTATCAAACCTTATATAAAATAATAGACATTTTTCAGAGCAATTTCTGGCAGCTATCCTTAAATTTGCATGGTATGGAGCGACAGAGTGCTGAAATGGAATTCAATAGTGACAAATGAAACACAGTATGAAGAATATGTGAATGAACATAATGTCGATTTATATATGAAGAAATTGCCCTACCTGTGTTTTGTAAGTTAAGTATAATTGTTCAGATCATGGATGTTAGAGCCATTCCATATGCAGAAGCATCTAAAATAGGTAAATAAAATACCATAACCCATTAAAAATACAGTATTTACAGATTATGTCTTTCAACAGAACTTGTAGTTTTAATCTAAATCTTTTCTTTGGTGTTGTGGCTGCAATATTATTCCTACAGTTACATGAATTGGAAAAGAGATGAAAAGAAATAAAGAGGATTTTGCAATTGTGTAGAATCACATATTTAATTATGAAAAATAAGTCCAGTTCTGGTTCTCCCATATGACTAAAAAGACAAATCAGAAAAGGAAAAAGGGTGGAGTCTCTGTGACAGGACACTTAGCAGCTCTTCTACCAGCAAGACATAATTGGGGATGGGGATTTGTAAAATTTTCCAATGGACAGGAAAAGGAGTGACTAGGGAATGAATTTGCACTGTTTCTTGGGGAAAAGGCGTGTGAAACTCTTAAACATCAGATTTAAACCAGACAAAGGAAGCATTTTCCTAGAGAACCCATTACCAATCTGTGGCACAAATCACCGTAGGAGCCATGGAAACAAAATATTTGAATGAAATCAGGCAAGGCTTACACCAGCCCATGCTGGGTACATCCACCGAGGGCCACTGAATGTCACTGATGGAAAGCTGCCTCCAGCTGAGGAAATCCTTGAACCACTGACATCAGAAATTGTCTAAGCCTAGGCAGCATCCATTTCCTACATGACTGGCTTCTAGTACTCTTTTCCAAAGTATTAATTACTTGACTCAGGATAATAGAATAATTGCAGCATTATGGGCTTTGATCTTGATTTGCTGTCCTCCTAGGTCTGTTTCAGTCCTATGCTGGGCAAAAGAAGAGATTAAGTTTGGTCTTGGCCTCCTTGCTTCCACTCAATAAATGTGGGATGCTGGTAGTGAGTTTTTTGACAAGACCACAGTTTAGCTCATGGTGGATGCAGTGAGGTAATTTCTGGATGTCTCATTGCTGTCCTTTCACCTCCACAACTTCTCTGAAGCTCATCTTATTACTGGAATTTGCCCTCCCCATCTTCCTCAGTTTGGCACATACATGGTTCTGCTGAGTCAGGATCTGGCCACCCACTCCCTCCAAATGTCCAGGAATCCCAGGACTTTTCCACAGGAAGCACAAAACCTTGCAGGCCCTGTACTCAGAAGGGTGTGCAACCGAAGAAGCCCCTTCCTGGAATGGGGGATTTCCCTGCTACCAAATGAACTCTCGAAGCAGCAACAGGCACAAGGACACACAAAAGGGTCAATCCAAGTGAGAAGCAAGACACGAATTGGGAGTAAGAAACTCAGATATGGCCATATAAATTCCATCCATTCCCTGAGCTATATACGATAATTTAAAAGTGTACAATCATAACTTGGAAAAGGAGTGTTGGCATCATAAAACATCATCTTGACACAGAATTTCTCTTGGACATTCTACTTCACTCACTCCTACTCTTTGGGTCTTGCTATACTAAACATCTTTCTGCTCAGACTGTTTGAGGACATTTATAAACGTGTTGTCAATTCTTCTTAAACTTCTGTTTTAATAATGTAATTGTTTTCGGTTTGAAGATGAAAATACCAAATCAAACACCTGTTTTGAAAATCAAAGAACAATTTCGTTGGAAAAAGACCTCTAGGGTCACTGAGTACAGCCATTAACCTAATAGCGTCAAGTCCACTGTGTCCCTGTGTCCCTGAGTACTACATTTACAAGCTTTTTGAACAAAAATGATGATTCCAGAACTTCCTTGGGCAGCCTTTTTCAGTGCTTGACAACTCTTTCAGGGAAGAAATATTTCCTGATCTAAACCTCCCCTGGTGCAACCATTTCTTCTTGTCTTATTTCTTATTCCCTGGGAGAAGAGGCAAATCCCCACCTGGCTATGAGTCCTCTCAGGGAGTTGTCAAGGGAAATAAGGTGCCCCTAAGACTCCTTTCCTCCAGGATGAACAACCTCAGCTGTTCCTCATCAGACTTGTGTTCCAGCCCCTTCTCCAGCTCTGCTGCCCTTCTTTGGACATGCTTCAGAGCAAAACAAAATAAAACAGAAAACAAGCCAAGGTTCAGATGGGTAAGATGTGGAGGATTTCTAAAGCAAAGAGAAAAATGTTTATGAAATTTGTGAAATCCCCAAAATTTATTTCTTTTTGTTCTAGGGAATTTTAACAGCTCTCCTCTAGCATCCTTGGCACTGGGGGGAAGGAAAGTGATTAAATACTACTATTTTTAAAATCCGATAAATTAAACATCTAGCCACAGTTTAACTTTCTGTTACTAGGATTAAAGCAAAAAATGCTATTAAAACTGAGCATGATTCACCAATTTAAGAAAAGGAAAAAGGAAAAGCAAACCTCATACTACAATTTGTAACTTACCATGTCATTTTCAACGAGACTCATAATCTCTCAGCTGCAAAGTCGAGTCTAGTTTCTCTTGACAAAGAAATGTTGACTATGAATTGTGAGAAGTCTGACCTTTAAAAGTAGTTTGAACAAATTTTGGCTGTTCAGTTCAAGTACAAGTACTCTGAAGTAAGATAACATCTCTCAAGAGCAAAGAAAACAAATGCAAAGAGAACAGTGTTGTGCTCTCTTTCCACCAGGTAGGAAAGATATTGATCAATGAACTTAAGCTATGGTATAGCACAGACATGAGTAAACATTGTTTGAATAGAAGCACTTCAGAAATTTGTCTAGAACAGTCATATTTTCACAGCTTGGTGTGATCAAGTACATGCTGACAGGCCCTCTGTCAGAAATAGTATAGATATATATGATTATGCCTTGAGGAATGGTGTAAATTATCATCTCTTGACAACTGTTCTAGCTCTATGTATTTTTATGAACAAAAAAGTATTCTCATTGTTTATATTGCCATTTGAAGTATCAGCTGTTTCCTTCCCTCATTCAGTAACTGCTAATATGTTTTAAAAATAGTTCCATTAGCCTGTCATAATCCCTGCTAGTGGTAATTTAATTGGAACCTTACCCAGTATGATTTAATTTTTTAAAATAATCTTATTCCTTTATACTTGCCCTTAGTTTGATAATCACAGGCTTCATAGAGACCAAGGCAGAGTTCTGTAAATATCACCATCAAAAGAGGGAAGGCACCACAGTACTGTCTTTACTCACCATTGGTTTTTCCAAGCTGAACAGCTTCTATTTCAGCTCCTACATTAAAATCTTCCTTCACAAAAGTATTTTTTCTGGGTAAATCTTTTTTTCTCTACCAGAATTCAGTAATGAATTAAATACTTACTCAGAATGGGATAGCAGTCCCCAACAGTCTCAAGGAGTTTCCCTGGAAATCACTCTTCTAAAAGGATACATATTTAGAGAGGGAGAATACCATGAGCCAACTCTATAACACCTTTTTGGGGTTGGTTTTTTTTTTTTTTTGGATAATGAAGATCATGCTGGTTTAATCAGAGACTTACAAATAGCTCATGTTGATGCTGTGTTAAATACAGTTTTGGTTCTTGGCCTGTCCATAGATTTCCTCTGTTCCCCACAAACATGGTCACCGAAAATAGGATTCTCCATTGGTGAGCTGGTGTTGCCTTGGGAAGGTACATAAGATGATGTTTATTGAAGGACCTGTGCTATTAAGTTTGTGATTTTCATTTTGTCGCTCGTCTTTTCCTAACATGTCATCAATAATGACCTCAGAGGCTTGTGGGGTAAACTTCTTTCCCTTTTGTCCTCATCTGGTACTACATCAAATAGAATAGAATAGAATAGAATAGAATAGAATAGAATAGAATAGAATAGAATAGAATAGAATAGAATAGAATAGAATAGAAAATCTGAGACTGTGCTTGTATGACATTTCTGTTTCTGGCTAAAACTGAGGTACAGAAGTTTGCCTTTGATGAAATAACGGGGAACTATCTTTCCCAGAACAATGATCTGAAGTGTTGCATATGTATACATTAGACATGGCACATGCAAGTGTCTTCCAGAAGATGTTATGATGGTTCAAGTCTCCCATGAGGACCAGGACCTGCAAATCTGAAGCTTCTTCCAGCTGTTTATGGAAGGTTTCATCCAACACTGCTTCCAGGTAGGGTAGTCTATCAAGGACACCCATTGTGGTGTCCTTCCCTCTGGTTCTACCTTCCAAGCCTGTGGTAAAGCTGCATCTATTTGAGCCATTCCCTCTTCACAGGGTACATATCCATCCATATATGCTGTGTATAATAATGTACTGTTCAGATGATTAGTCAAACATGACTAAAAATTAACATATTTAGCCCAGAAAACAAGAAATTGATTACGAGGGAGTGGGAACAGCTTGTATAGACTTCTTTATGCTACTAATTCTATTGATTTCTACTGGAAATTACCTTTATTTTGTCACTTTATAAAGTATAATACCTATTATTAGGATTGGAACAGGACATTTGCCAGCCATGTCATTCAATCCTTGCTTAGGAGAGACTCTACTAAGTAGCCATAATTTTAGCCCATGTATGGGATATGCATTTTCAAAATTGGAAAGGTATGGCAAATTCACATAGAATTAAAGATAAAAATGAAAATAATGAAATGCAGAACCTTTTCAGTTAGTTGTATATGTTCCTTATGTTGAAAGCAACTTTTTGAAGAAATTAGTGGGTACCTTTCTCTTTAGGACAAGCAATGTGAACTATTTTGTAACCTCAGTTATTTTAGAGGCCATTTAGTTCCCACTCCTGAAAAAACAATGGAGTTCAAATGTCTTGCTTTGTAGGGATTTTTCCAATTTCTCCACAATAAGTTTTGGGATTTCTATAACCTGAGTACCAGAACCCAGAATCATTAGGGGCTGGCTTTGTTTCTGTTCCTAACAAATGACACTTTAGGAATTATATTCTCTCTTTTGCAATGCCTTACCTAGACTGAGGTGTCTGTTGTGTGGTGTTAGCAAGTGGAGTTGAACACATTTATTGAGTGATTCAGTGGCTGGGCTGTAAAATACCATGTGATTTCTTTATGTATGGCACTGTGAATATTTTCTTTCTCTTTCTGTGCAACTACAAAGTAAAAACATCCTGAAAATCTTACCTGGAGTTATCTGTAAAAATATAATTAAGTTCTCTTAATTAAGCAGATAAACTCTCCATTAGACTTGATCCTTACAAGAAAGAAAATACAAGCCTTTTTCAGAAACTGAAAGAAACTGTTAACCCAATGCATGGGATGCAAAATACAACCATTAGATGCAGGAGGATTCAACTTCTGATCTCAATTACTTTGAAAAACTGCTTGAAGCAACATTGTGTCATGGACTTCCCAAAGCTCACAAGTGACCTGTCTTCTTCAGATGCAAGAGCTGTAATACTCATAATCTCATTTCTCATAAAAGCAACCATATGTGGAAAGTGGTAAAAGGCAATGTCCAGACTTTTTAAATTTATTGTTTATTTCTAGTGTCTGGCATGATATACTTGTATGTCTGTCTCAGTGTAAGAATGGGAGAATGAAAGTTTTCTCTGTGTGCTTTCTGCCCCAAATAGCTGCATTCAGGCCAGCAGTTTTTTCTTCAAAGTTAAAAGCCATAGGAAGGTAGAGAAATTTTACTTTCTGTTAACTGCATTTACTTCTAAAATCTAAGTAGAGAAAATATCCTGAAAATAGTTTTTCATCCTATCCAATTTATCTAAAACATTTTTGTGGTCAGTTACGCACAAAAAATAGTGTATTTATCTACTTTTTCATATACAGTAGTTAGTGTTTCAATGTCTAATTATAATCTACATACATTTAAAGTGGTTTTGTCAAGTTCTATCAGATTTAACAAAGCATTTTCCAAAACCAAAACAAATACTTGCTCTGTCAGAAAGGTATAACCTCTTAGGGAATCCTATCAAGAGAACAATGAAGATTTTTAACCAGTGTAGACAGGTCCAGCCTTTGGATTATTGTCCACTACTGATTTTCTGTGCAGGAAGTGACAAACTTAGAATAAAGAGTCCAAGGGCAATCAAGAGAGGCTTCAGGGCTGGAATGACTGGTTAAGGGATCAGTCTATCTTTCCAGTTAGAGGAAATGATGAGGAAAGAAACACAAAGACCCAGCAGATCAATACCTGGATCCATGACTGGTAGGGGTTTTGACCCTGGATTGGGCTACATGACACCAGACCTGCAGGCAGCAGATGGGGTACACATGTCTCAAAGTGGGAAAAGGATTGTTGAAGTTAGACAGGTTCATAGCAACAGCTTTAAATGAGATTTTAAAGGGAAAGAGAGAAAAATGGGCTTGATAGAGATAAGCCTGGGGGTGACAAACCTGATCCAGATGGGGGTTGGATTCTTTTCCCAGGTAACAAGTGACAGGATGAGAGGAAATGATCACAAGTTACACCAGCAGAGTTTTAAATTGGAGATGAGGAAGAAATTCTTCATGGAAAGGGTCATCAGGCATTGGAACAGGCTGCCCAGCAAGGTGGTACAACCACCATCCCTGGAGGCATTTAAAAGATGGGTAGATGTGGCACTTAGGGACATGGTGTAGTGGTGGACTAGACATTGTTATGGTTGGATTCAATGTTCTTGAGGATCTTTTTCAACTAAAATTATTCTATAATGCTATGAAATTTCAAGTAATATTTAGTAATTTCTACCACAAAGCTGCTTTTTAGTGCAAGACCTTTTAGTGCAGGTCTTCAAAAGAAGGACACCTGCTTGAGCACCTTTCTCTGAGATTCAAGAGAAAAAAAGGAAGTTATGAAACAAATAAAAACTAGGCTTATACTCTGACCCCTATCATGAGATAAGAGCACTGGCAGAAGCATTTCTTTCCTTCATTCCACACCTCCTTTTCATAGCCTCAGGAAAAAGATATTGCATATACATTCCTTGGAACTAACTAGAACTGCACAAAAGAAGCAATTCATTCGTGCCACCTGTGTTTCTTCTCCTAAGAGAAACAACACTTACTGTTCAGGTAATTGTTATTATACAAATGACAAGCATTGCAGTTCAACATGCAAAAATCTGCTTTAAACATTTCTTGGCAATGGACATCTAGATATTTTCCTCTAAAAAGGAATTAAATGGATCTCTGAGAAGCCTGATCTAGTGAAATGTGCCTCTGCCCACAGCACTGAGGTAGCTAAATGATCTTTAAGGTCCCTTCTAACTCAGGCCATTCTATGATTCTATGATGATTCTATATATTGTTCAGCTCCAGTACAATGATAAAAATTCATAAACTGAGAAATTAAAAAATACTCACAGATAATGATGGTTTATCTTTCAAAGAAATTTTAACCTTTTTAGAAACTAATTTATCTGAAAAGGTTGTTACATCCAAACTCTCTTATATCTCCTAGGTTTTTGGGTTTTTTTCTCAAAATTATATATATCATTGTGTACTTATGTTTATACTCTGCAGTCTGTTTTTCCCATAAAACATAAAAATAAGTAACATAAATAATAAGTAACAAAAAATATGTTACTTTCTGAACATTATTTGTTAACACTTCTAATTTCTCTTGCTTTTAAGTAATATTTTTAAATTTAAGTGCTGTAGTTCCATTAATGAATTTCAGTTATTTCACCCTATACAACATGATGCTAAACTTTGCACTAATGTTTCCAAAGATCATTGTCATAAATATTTTTCCAGTTTTTAAATAGCTCTCTATTTTGAGCTGTAAGTGTGCATATAGAATATAACAGGATCATCATGAATTTAAGTTTCTATGATCTTTCTTTTGCTTTTTTTATTTATTTTTCCTTTTTTATTTTTCATTTTTACCAGCTTCTTTTAACAAAAACTCAAAACAAAGCAAAACAAAATAAAAAGAATGAAAACAGTATTTTGAAGTGAAAAAGCAAAGGACCTGTTCTCAGTTAATCTCTGATCAAGCTATTTTTGTGTGAATGCTTGTGTGGCATACACTGAAAAGTGGCACACCATGTGTGAAGAATTTGCTTAATGTGGAGTGTCAGGCAGCAGGGTCTCTGTTTCACAAATCATGGCCCTGCTGCTTTTCTGTCTTCTTGCCACAATGAGAAAATCAGTGTGTGTCTCTTCCATTAAAACAATGCTGAAAGCAACAGCTTTTATTTCTTTCACACTGCATAACACTCAGTGAAATAAGACCCAAAAACAAGGAAATGGATTAGCCACCTCTCATAAGCCACTGTAATGTCTGGTTTTACATAAATCAGACATCAGAGCCAGAGGGCTTTTAAATTCTTTATGCAACAGTCCTCAAAAGCATGGGTAAGACATTAGTTTCCAACACACAAATAGTCATAAAACCAAAATGCCAAAGTCAGTTACCTCAGGCTGCTCAGAATTTTCATGAAGAGATATTAAAGGGAAACACACTTGTGTGAGTGAGAAGGCATTTCCCAGTCACAGCCTTGTTTGAACCTGGTCATCCAGGCTGTGAAATCCCAGTTTAGTTTAACCTACTAGACCCCACTCCCATTTGCAGCAGGGACTGGCTCCCAGTTTCCTCTGAGTCCCCACTGCCTTTAAGTGGATACAGAGCAGCTGCAGCTGAACAAATATTTGGCTTTTAATCCCCTGCAGATCATGACCTTACTGTCCAAGGACAATTCCCAATAAGGAATCCCTCATCTCCTGTGCCAGGGGAAGAACACATTAAAAATCCCCATGATTTTCATTTTTTCTTCTTGTGACCTCCCCCTCTTTTGCTAAATTTCTGAGTGTCTTGCTGTGACATCAGAGGATGTAGGTTTACTCACTGGTAAGTTTTTGTTGCATGGCCACCTGTCAGGCTGTGTGCAGCCAGTCAGCACCATGCTGGCACGTGGCTCCTGCCTGTGCTTCACATGGGTCCCCAGGGATAAAGTTTCTGCCTCTCTGTGGTGGAGAACCTCCTCCCTAGCAGTGCTTAAGCACAGATATAAATCCAAATTCTCATTTTCCTCTCCACCACATTTACTTCACTTTGAAAGTCAGACATGTCCACCTTGCAGCTATCAAGACTATGCACAAACCTGGGTCCTTCATTGCCTGAGCTCAACCCTCTGCTAAATTAAACTTGTCTTGGATTCACACTCTGTGTTGATGCCTCTCCTACATACTACATTTCCTCATCACACAGAACTTGTGGAAAATATTTTGTTCCAGTCAAGCTATGACTGCAACCAACCAACACCAGCAGCAGGTCTGTACTGGTGCTTCATGCTGGGAATTGGTGCAAAAGACACAGCATTCCCCACCTTCTGTCCTTCACCCAGACTGGCTGCTACTAGAGTATATGCTAGGCATGAGCATGCAAGAGGACAGATAAAGGCAGAGCACTGGACAGCATTATCTGGAAGCAGACTTCTGGAGAGAGCAGGCAGGAGTGGCGGCAGGGCTGAGGGAGCAGGTGGGTGCCTGCAGCCAGGCTGGGGCACAGGACGTAACTCAGATCCTGCAGGCAGGGACTATACAGGGATCTGCTGTGTGCCCAGGTCTTGGAAGGGACATGAAACTCTGAACAGGCATAGCACAATACGTGAATAAGGTGAAATGGATATGCACATTTCACCTGAATTCTAGGTTTCTTAGCCTCACTCATTCTACAGGTTACCTTATCCAATGGGATACCCCAATGGCTTTTGGGATGGTTTTATCTTGAAGCACACATCAGGTCAGCTAATGAAAAAATTCCAGCAGGATGGAGGGCAGTTCTAGCAGGAGGCAAAATCTCCATTCCCAGGCTCCAGTCCCACCCAGAGTGATGCCAAAGGAGCTGCCACTTTTGGAGGAGACACAGCAGCTCCTTGCATTGCTGGTCTGGGCTCTAGAGTGAGTGGGACAGGCTGCTGTCCTCTCCGTGTGCAGGACAGGCAGCCTGCCTGTCTCTGCTGTTGGGCTGGCAAGCAAGGAAGCCACAAATGCAGCACCAAAGAGTGAACTCCAGTGCTTTCTGTGCAGATATTCCTAAAACTCCCCCAGGCTGACAACTAGGGTCAATCAAAGCAGTGATGTGTAAGTTTCTGCCATGGTCTGTAGCTTCCCTGGCCTGTAGCCTTCCCCTTCCCTTGTTTTCAGACCGTTGATCACTGCAATGATGCAAATCCAAGACCATGAGACGGGTCCTTTAGGGGCCTCTTTTGGGACTGGTGCTATTTAGTATCCTCACTAATGACGCAGATTATAGGATTGAGTACATACAGCAAATCTGCAGATGACATCAAGGTGAGAGTGCAATAGACACTCCTGACGGACAGATGCCATCAGAAGAAACTTGAGCAGTGGCCCATGGGAATCCCATGAGGTTTAGCAAGGCCAGGCTCAGGTGCTGCACCTGGGTCAGGGCAATCCCTGGTGCCAGCCCAGGCTGGGCATGAACAGATCGAGAGCAGCCCTGCCCAGAAGGACTTGGGGGTGCTGTGGGTGAGAGCTGGACATGAGCCAGCCATGGGCACTCCCAGCCCAGAGAGCCAAGTGTGTCCTGGGCTGCACCCAGAGCCCCTGGGCAGCAGGGCAGGGAGGGGATTCTGCCCCTCTGCCCCGCTCTGCTGAGACCCCACCTGCAGAGCTGCCTCCAGCCCTGGGGTCCCAGCACAGGAAGGACATGGAGCTGCTGGAGAGAGTCCAGAGGAGGCACCAAGGTGATCAGGGGGATGGAGCACCTCTGCTATGAGGGAAGGCTGAGAGAATGGGGATTGTTCAGCCTGGAGAAGAGAAAGCTTTTGAGGTCCCTTCCAGTCCCTGAAGGGACTCCATAAGAAGGATGGAGAGGGACTTTTTACAAGCTCTTGGAGTGACAGGACAAGGGTGAATATCTTCAAACTGAAAGTATATAGGTTTAGATTAGATATTAGAAAGAAATTCTTTACTGTGACAGTGGTGAGGCCCTGGCACAGGTTGCTCAGGGAAGTTGTGGATACCCCATTCCTGGAAGTGTTCAAGGCCAGATTGGATGGGGCTTGGAGCAAGCTGTGGAAGGTGTCCCTGTTCACGGCAGGGAGTTTGAAAATAGATGATCTTTAAGGTCTCTTCCAAGCCAAGACATTATTTGATACTATAATTATTTGGTATGCTATTAAAAAAGACATCTGGATAGAGGGCTTCCTATAGGGAGTCAGTATTGCTGGGACATGCAATAGCTGAGCAGCATCATTGAGAATTTCAGTTCTGAGTGAATATATTTTAAATCATGAGTGTAGTGAGAGTTGGACATCCTCTTTAATCCAGTTACCAGGAATTTCTATTTGCTTTCCCTGGGGCTGCACTATATCTATGTCTTAGTCTACTTGGCAGACTTTCTTGGCAAAATATAATTCAGCATTATTTACATACATATTTCTGGCATGTTGCTCTATTTGAGAGTAGAGATAGAGAAAGCAGAGCTAAGTACCCTATTCCTTTAACAAATTATAAAGCATTTTGTAGTTGGATGAAGTGAAATGGATCTGGTGATTTTGAAGAAGCTTAATTCTGATTGTTTTGCAGCCCTTGAAATACAACAGCTTAATCCCATTTTTTTTAAACCCTCCAGTATTGTCAAGACTCACTTCAAATTTTTACTGAAACAGCACAAAGGCACAAGTTTGCCAATACTGTGCTTCATTTAGAAAAGGCAAGATAAGAAACCATTTGGTAGCAAGCTGTTTGTAATATTAAGGTTATGTTGCTCTCCTTAGTGAATGTGATATCTTGGTATTGGTAACACTTAATTTAGATCTAATTCTTTCATTCAGCCAACTGACAAATTAAATAATGTACTTATTTTACTAAAATCTGTGAGAAAAAAATACAAATTTCTATTTTGCTTTTCACTTCCCTTTCGATACATTGATAATGTCAAAATTATAGCAGCATTAGTCATATTCCTGTTAAAAAGTGTGCAACTGAAATACTCAGAAGTATTTTATAAAGTCATCATTATTCAAGGCAAAGTAAGCAACAAAGTGCATAGAAGAGCAAACAGAGGAGAGGGGATAGATTATCTGTTGATTTTTAAAAGTTATCAGAAAAATGAAACATTATTAAGCAATCAATATTTCTGGTTGTGTGTGTGTGTATATATATATATATATATAATATATATATATATATATATAATTCTTCCACTTCTCCAGAAGTTTTGGATCCTGTGGCTGATCAAGGCAAGGATGTCCTTTCAGTTTCACTCCTTTCAATAACATGGAGATTGACTTTCTCAGGAATTCAGAGTTTTTAATTCACCTTGCTGAGCAAGTGCCTCAGGGTATCTCCGTTGACAAAACACATCAATAGTTCAACTGGATTTCTACTGAAATATTTCTTGGATGAGACAAACCTCATATATTTGGTGAAACATTTGAAATGTAGGAAACTAGTTTTTTTCTCATCATTTCTAGCCAGAAAATTCTTGACCTCCCTCATTAAATGTGGTAGCTTTAAAGTAAGGATCTAAAGGAAAAATTATTGTGTTGAGCTTCCTCACCCTGCTTTAGTGGTTTAAAACATGTTTCTTATACAGTTAGGCATATCCAATTACAATGACAGTCAGTGGATACCCAAAGTTCATTATACTTCAGCAGTGTGTTGAGAGTTGTTTAAAGTTTGAAGTGATGTCTTCCTGTCATTCAGATTTTACACAGTGGACATGACCAAAGTAGTTCTATATGTTCTTTTCAATTTATCCTTAAATACTACATTTCAAATAATAGAAAAACAAGTTTCAGTTATTAATTTTGAGAGAGAAGAATGCTGGAGTTATATTGGAGTACTAATGAAAGATAGGATAAAAATAATGGCAGCACTATTCATTAACTCAGAAAGTGCAAGACACAATTCAAAGAAAGGTAAATGTGTTAAAAAGTTATGATCACACAAGACTAAAATATCTGAACAGGCTTGACTCAGACAAGCCAAGAATACCCAGAACCATGACATGGTTACAAATCTGATACTTTAGGATTTATGAGCCAGAATAGATGCAACTAACATTTTTTCGATAACTTCTCATGGGATTTCAAAAAGATTAGCAGTGAAAAAAAGCAAGGGAAGAGTTTGAAGGCAGGTAAACTCTTCTCTACCCAAGAAAGGTAAAAGTTTAAAAATAAGTATTTAATAATGGACTGGGAAAATGATTGGGACTTGATAAGAATAGAAGGGCAAAAGACTCAGAGGCTGACATTGGTGATGTGGTGGCAGAAGATGCTTGAAGAGATAAAACAAAGATGACAAGGGAACAGGGAACAGCAGAGACAAGTCTGTTTAACTCACAGACTACAATTTCTCAAGGGCCCTAACCACAAAGTGATGAGTCTTTGAAGCTTTTTCTGGCAATGAATCACTGTGACACCTCTAGGTAATATGCATTTTATACCTTCTAGTATCTGATAAGCATGTAGAATAACAGCTCCCCACTGTCATGACTGGTCAGCCTGGTTGGAAAGGATCTCAGCTAAGAGCATGACCCCAGAGAGCACAGCCAGAGCAAGATGGCCATTGGTTTGACTCCTGGTGCTGAAACTTTTCTTTTGGATGGGTGCTCAATTTCCTAAAGAGATAGGAAATTAATGCTAGAAACAAATAGTACTGAGAAAAATATGGTTACAAAGCTTTTACAAGAGAATGTGTCAGCAGTTGATGTTGTGGGACTTAGACAACCTGGATGCTCAAACTTAGAGGTTTTTTTATGTGCTCCCTACGTTTTTTATGTAGAAGTCACCAGTGTGGGGAGGATTGTGAGAAAGGTATTCTGTGCTCACCTCAGGACTCACATGCCAAGTCCTGCAGATGTGCCAACGGTCTAGACAGCTGCTGCCCAAATAAACACCATCATGTACCATGACCATATCAGATGAAAATGGTTAGGTTTTTGTGCAGTAACCTGGACATACTCCTGTGTTTTGCTGACATGTCCTTTGATCTCTGGCGGAAGCTGAGGAGTACCAAAGGCAGGAGCTGCCAGACCCTCTGAGTGCTGTTTTGTTCATTGCCAGCCGCCAGCTACCCTCAGGTGCTCCTGGTGGGGATGCACATACCTTTTCCAAGTGGCATGTGGAGGTCATCACCGGCATACACCTGCTGCTTGTGTCCAAGAAGGTAAGCTCCTAAGGGACAGCCAGCCAGCCTTGTGTGTCCGTGACCAGGAGGAGCAGGCTCCAAGCATTGTATAGGAATGTGGAAAAAAATTGTGGGCACCACTTATAATTTCCATTGTGATGGAAATTATTATGCTTCAAAGGAAAAATATTTGCATCATTTTCTGAAATAAGATTATTTTAACAAAAACTTATGAAAAAATATGAGGCCATTGAGCTTTTGTCCCCATGATCTGTGTATGAAAGCTATCTTTAACATAATTTTCATGTTTGCTGAGGTTTCTTGATGGTGGCATTCACACCCCCAAGCTGCAAAAGGCAGGGATTTTTTTTATTAGCTGGTTGGGTGTTGAATTTTTAAAATTTCCAAATCCTATATATCCAAAGTATAAATAATAGCATTTCTGTAGTGGTGAGAGGTTTTAGGAAAGAGTATATTACTCATGTTTACAAAAAATAAAGGAAGCATAAGGTTTACCTTCCAGCAACATGTACCAAGATGTAAGAGTCAAAATTGGCTCAGCAAATACAAGCTAAAATAATAAATTATAATACCATAAATATAATAATATTGATTATAAATGTCTACTAAAGTCGATGACTTCATGTTGTCTTTTTTCTTCTCCTGATGAGTGCTGGAAGCAGTCCCACCCACAGATACCATCTCAACCCGCAGCAAAATAGCAACTGCTGTTTCTCAATCCCATCTTCCCATTGCTCAAGCACCACCACAAACGTGAGATCTCCAATTCAGCCAGGAAACAGGGATTAAGGAGGAAAGTAGTTGTAAGTATAAAGATCCATCAGAAAAATGCCTCTTGTCACTTATTTTTCTTAGTGGAAACCATTTCCAAATCCCTTGAATTTGGCCAATTGCTCTGATCAAAAGCTGCTGTCACAAGTGAGGCTGCAGCACCCTTGGCTGAAGCAAGTAAAAGTTTTGAATTGCTATAATTATAAAAAGGAACAGATTTTTCTAAAGTCCTTTTTTGCCTCCTGCCTCTCTGGTATATATGTCAATAATTGGACTTTTCTCCCTGAAGAATTTAAAATAGAGAGCAAACTTGAACACATATTCATCTTAACTTGATATTTAAGAGGTTACTGCTGCATGCAAATGAAGAGATCAGCAAAGTTTTTGAGAGATACTATTTATTCACTATTTTCCATACAAATAAAAAAGAAAAGGTCATCAAAGAGGAAGCTAATTCCCTTTTTCCTAATAGGCTTTCATTTGAACTTACTTACAAGCATGTTTTCAATATCAAATCATCTTTTATAGCCACATATATTTCTGCTCTCCTTAAAAATCACATATTCTAAAATTTGCTAATCTGAGTATATTGCCAGTGTCTTTTGCACTTTGTTGTATCTTTGGAGACACAGCTTCAGAAATAAAAGCATGTGCATATTACCAGTGATGGAAAAGAATTTCAACCCCTTGTTATTTGCATTAAAATATAATTGTTCCCTTCATCTACACCCAAGTTTGCTATGTCCTGTGAGGTAGGGGCAAATAAATACCTTTATTTAGATATTCATAGGGGTTTGTGTGCTGCTCAGTAAAGACAAATGAACAATGAAAAGTAAAAATAGCACATTCCTGGACCTTAGATTAGTATTACACAGAATTCATGGCACAAATAGGCTTTCCTTGGTTATGATGCTGGTTCTCTGGTGTACAATAAAACTCACCTAAGGTGACCTTTGTGCTGTGGTGCACCTCCAATTACCAGAGAAACACAAAGCTATTTAACAGATTCATCTTTTTATCAACTTTTAATAACTTCCATGAAGCCCATTAGCAACTTCAAACAAAAATCTTAGGAGAAAGACTAAAGCACATGACTTTGCAAGATAAGAAAACCCCTTCTAGAATATGAGAAGAAGACACCCTTTAGGAAACTGGAATTTGTTTGGCACCACTGTGACAGCAATGCAGGTAACCACCTTCTCAAGGGCTCTCGAGGGCTACCCGAGCTCAGCTCCAGCTTTGCAGACACATCTCCATTAGTGCAATAGCTATTAAAGCACGGGTTTTGAAACGTCAGTCATGACTAGAATTAGACGTCCGCACACACGCAAATTCAGACAGACACCTGCAGGCATTCACGGAGTAGCAGGACTGCGGCCACGCTGTGAAGCAGAGTCCAGGAGCGCTCAGCGCAGACCGGGGCGCTGCTGCGGCCGCCTCTCGCCTCCCGCGCTGGGCTGCGGGAGGGATGCAGGACGAGAAGAAACAGAGGAAAAAGGAGATCCAAGAGGAGGGCAGGGTGGGAATGCACTCAAGCGGACAGGCACCCCCTGATGACTAAGCTGCTCTGGCTGGTCCCCAGCTCAGCGGGCCAGAGAGGCGCGTTGTCCCGCGGCAGTCTTCCAGGGTTTCCCTCATGACTCATGCCGCAGGGAGCATTCCCCGAAAACGAGCACGCCCCCGGCCGGGGCTTCCGCAGAGGCTCCCGGGGCACTTTCCGTGAAACACTTCAGCAGGACCCGGGAACAGCTGGTGCCGAATGTGGCAGAGCGTCGGTGCCGGCCGGTGGAGGCTCGGGGGAGTGAGGGAGGGAGGGAGCAGAGCCATGCCTCCTTTTGGCCCCGCACTCCGGGCACCCTGGTCGCCAGAGCCCGGGGCAGACTGGCCCCCGACGTCCCTCTCACACCGATACCCTGTGCCCGGGGCAGCCTGTCTTTCGTCGTCCTGAGCATCCCGATACCCCGTGCCCGGGGCAGCCAGTGCCGCGGTGTCCCCAGTGCCCGGCGCAGCCGCTGCCCTTCCAGCTCGGCTGTCCCACGGCCGCGCAGCTGCACTCCCCGCAGCCTCAGCAAGCCAAGGGGGTCCCCCGGAGAAAGGGGTTTGTAAGATAAAACGTTCACCTTCGAGGGAAAGAAAACCTCTTAATTGTAGACGGGGATGGAGGAATGACCACTATGCTCCAGTTATCCCGCGTGTTAAAATGATGGAGATGTCCCTGCAACCTCAGTGTGGAGGATTTGCATGCCCACCCCTGGGCAGACCCTCTGCAGGTGCCCCGACGCATTTTTTTCTCGCCTTCAAGAGAAAATCGGGTTTTACTGCAGCAGTTCCCGCTGAAGTTGCACCGCACGTGTTCGCGGGGAGTGCTACTGACACTTGTTTCAAGCAAGATTGCCCGTTGCAAAGCTTTTGTGTTTTCTTTTGTTTTGGTTGGGGTTTGGATGATGCCTTTGATTATTATTCGTTATTCCGGTTTTATTTTCGAATCAGTGACACAACTTCAAGACTGAGTAATAATTATTTACAGTTCTGGAAAGAGGTGCAAGAGACGTCCAAATGAGCCCCGGTTATGGAATTGGAAACCTTTATTTCCGTAGGCGTACAGGTACATATATGAAGCCAGCAACGATCTGAAGCCCGGGAGGAGAAAAACAACGTGTAAAGACATCATGGATAATCTCAACGGTAACCAACCAGTTTCTCTAGTGCTTCTGAAGCACGGGCATCCCTCTCTTCAGCTGTTTTTCGTGCCTTGTCGGGTCACGTAGTGGTACAGGATAATTAACCTTTGGCTTTTTCTTACACAGTCCTTTGTAGCTTGATCATCTTTCTTCAGATCGCCTTCTTACCGTGGGGATCCACCTACAATTTCAGCCTCTGCAACCACGGCAAGATACAAGAGGATCTACTAAACGTTTTGGATGCAGACAAAACCTTTACACAAGAGGTTGGTGCTTTCTCTGGTGGCATCGGAGGGAAGCTGTCGGGACGGCACTGCCTCCACGTTTTTACCCTTGACCACAGGCAGCTATTTTCTGAAAATCTCGGTTAGCAAGCCGGGAGTTGGCTAGTTTAGTAAACCGGTACCTGTGAAACAGGACCTTGAAGTTATGTCCAGCTCTCCTCCGGCGACCTTCCTAAAATGTGCTTCGCTGAAGCTAGGACTGGCAGGGACGGAGAGCAGGAGCCCGGGCGGCCGCTGCCAGAGCTCTACCCGACCCTTCCCAGCGCCTTGCAGACCCGTAGGACTGAAAGTCGCTTGTATAATGCTTCACCGAGGCTGAAGACGGTGTCACGGTTGCAAAGGTGATAAGTGGTTTAGAAGCTACGCGGAGGGTTCCCACGCGCAGCCGGTCCTTAGCTCAAAGACCAGGCAGTGTTTTTCGGGGACAGCAGCCCTGCCGCTGGCTCGGACATCACAGCCCGGAGCTGCCCAGCGCAGCCCAGCAGCGGCTGCCCCGCACGGCCGCCGCCCGACTCCCGCAGCCGCCCGCACCGTGCGAGGCCCCGACGGGACGGGGAGCCCCGACAGGAGGGATGTCCATAACGGGGTGCCCGAGACAGGCTGGCAGCCGGCGAAGGCGACCCCGTGGGACGTGGCTTTAACAAGCATCCTCTGTTGTTGTTTCCTTCCAGGAGCTACGACTCGATTTTCACACCTGCGAGGACGCGCCCTCCGAGCCGGCGGGCAAGCAGCTGTCCGAGGTTCGCCCTGGAGGGCTCCCTTCCCGGCGGCTAGGTGGAATTCCCTTTCCAAAAAGAAAAAAAGAAAAAAAAAGGAAGAGGGGGGAAAGAAAGGGAGAAGGGAGTATGAGGGAATGGGGGAAAGGTAAGGGGGAAAAGGAGAAGGAAGGCAGGACGGGAAAAGAGAGGAGGGGAGGAAAGTGAGGAAGAGGAAAAGAAGGGAAAGAGGGCAGAAGCGGGCAAGCAAGGATGAGGAGCTTTTATATATCTTTGGAGTGGTGGATGGGCAGCCTCTTATTAGGGATGCCTGGGGAGGCGCTGAAGGGAAAAGGAGTTAAGGGTCGTGACCGGCCGTCTGCTCGCAGGACTCCAGGCGGGCGGAGCGAGCGGGCCGGCTGCTGGAATGCCTCCTGGAGCGGGCGCGGGGATGCGGGGAGCGGCCGGAGCTGTGGCGCCTCACCCGGTCCGTCCTGAAGCACCACTGCCCCGGCTTCTGCGCGTCACAGCAGGGCAGTACTGGAACAGCGCGGCGGGGCAGCCCCGGAGACAGCGCCGGGAGCGCCGCCGGGACGTCAAGCCCGGTCCCGTGCGACAAGAGCAAAGCCCGGGAGCTGGTGGCAGTGTGGAGAAGCTACAACAACTTAGGATAGGTGCTCGGGGGGGAGGGGGGGGGCGGCTTTGCATTTTGCGTCCTCCGCCGGACTTCACTTGCATTGTCCGCCGTGCAGTCATAGCAACGGAGTCATCCTGCGGGTTGGTATTTTTTTTTTTTAATATCCATAATTTATTAAAAAAAAAAAAAAAAAAAACAACATACAAAACCATCACCACAAAAACTCAAAACAGACACCTCGGGAAGTTCAGAGGCTCCCGACGCGGGTGTCTCGAGGGATGCGCTATCGGAGGTGGGCTCACCTCGCGCCCCGCTGCCGCTTCTACGGCGGGACCACCCGCAACCGGACCTGGTGCTTTGCGACGCAAAGGGGATAACGAAATGAAGACTAAAAGGGGATTCAAAAATGAAGAATAAAAGAAAAAAAAAAAAACCGCCGCGCAGTCGCGGCTGCGTGGACTGTTTGCGGCAGAGCTGGCGGCATCGCGCCCGTGAGCGGCGTGAGGAGCGGGGCCGGGGCGGAGCGGGGCCGCTTTCAGCGGCGCACGGCGGGGCGGGGCGGGGCGGCGGAAGCGGGCGGGCGCTTCCTGCGGGAGGGCGGGCGGATGTGGACCCGGACCCGGACGGGGACACGTGCGGAGCGATGGCGCGGGAGGGCGCGGGGCTCTTCGCCGCGTTCCGGGTGCTCGGCCGCTTCAGCGGGCACGTCCCGCACGTCCTGCGCTACCACGGCCGCCACCGGGAATTCTACCTGGCCGTGGCCGTCGGGCGCAGCGTGCACACCTACAATGTGAGTACGCGGCGTCCCGGTCCCCGCTCCTTTTTCCCGGCCTCCTTCCCGCTCCCACCGGCCGTGGGGAGGCCGGGGCCGTGCTGAGAGATCCGCCTCTTCCTCCCCTCCTCCTCCGCCCTCGCCGTCGTGATGCGGGAGCGTGTGCGGGGCTGCGGCGCCCCGCTGCTGCTCCTCTGCAGCCGGCCTGACCGGGAAGGAGGGAAAGAGGGAGGCTGCCGGCTGAACAGGCCGGGAATGAGGTCGTTCAGCCGTGTGGGCAGCGCTAGCCGGTGCGGCACGACTCATCCGTCGGGAGCGCCCAGCTACTGAAGCTTTTCCTTCATCACGAGAAAAATCAAACCCGCTCTGGTTTAGCGTTTGAGGGTTACGCCTTAGGGGCGGGGGGCGGTCAGATCCTGTTAAAACCCCTGTATGAGAACGGATCATTATAGCTGAGCTCAGCAAGATGAAAGCCTATGATACGGACTCGGTTTTTTGTGGTGTAGAATCCTAAAGCCCTTAAGGTTGGAAGGGGCCTCTGGAGATCACCCAGACCAACCCCCCTGCCAAGGATGGGTCACCTAGAGCAGGTTACAGTGGAAGATGTCTAGGTGGGTTTGGAATGCCTCAAAAGAGGGAGACTCCGTGACTTCCCTGGGCTCAGTCAAAGCATTTTCACTGTATAGGAAGCAGTACAGCACAGAACTGAGCTGAGTACAGCGAACACCAGAGTGCAGACATCAGAGATCTTTCTCTGCTTCTGTGGCGCCTTTTAGCGTTCACTCTTGTCAGTCTCCTTCACAGCCTTTGAATAGAGTAGTGATCATCACTGGCAGAGATGGCTAGGTGTTTGCAACTAAAGGAAAATCTCTGTGAACAGAGATAAAATTAGAATACAGGGTGGTTGTAGTGAAAATAAGGTAGAAGCAGAGATGAGGTGGAAATGATGGTACCCAAGCTCCTCAGGATGTCTTAACATGTTCTTAAGATTCCTGTGCATTAGGGTAAATACATGAGGAAGCACAACTTACTGTTGGTGAGTAGTTGTCTTTTGGCAAATGCATTGCCCCATTCCTTTTGACCTGCTGTCTATGTGTTTTTCAGTAGACAGTGTTTTAAACTGGGATGAATAATCTTCCTGGTTTGTGAAGTATCAAATTCATTGTCCGGTCTAGGTTAATTCCTAGAATTTTTAATTTGTTTGTACCAAATTCATTGCAACCAATCACTAAAACCACCTTTTTTTTTAACATTTTCATTCCAGGTGAAGAAGCTTGGTATTGTTGCTGTGAGTAAGTATTCATAAATTGTTAATTCCTCTGATTTGGGATTTTTCCTCTGATTTGGGATTTTTTTTAAAATGTCCAACATCTGCACTTCATTTTCAACTAAAAAACAAGAAAATAAATTGTACTTGCTAATATTTACACTGAAATATATTAAAAGGAATCTCAGAAATCTAAAATACCAGTTTGTAGATAAGACTGCTGTTGAAACTGGAATTTAGTTTTTTTAGAGACATACCTTTTGAACCTTCTGTTCTTAACATCTTGTTCTTCCAAAAACACCTCTAAGCCATAAGGATTGATTGCACAGTGAATAAAGCTCAATTATTAATTTATTGAATTAATTTCAGATCCCTTTTTTGTTGTTTTTGTGATTATTAGAAGACTCTTATAGGACAAAAAAATAATACATTAAGAAAATAGATGTGGATGCCTTCAGGGAGTGTTAGGAGTTGGTTGTACTGGTGATACAAAAGGATATGGATTGATGGCTTGACATTCACTTGCCCTTGGTGGCAGAGCACCCTGGGTGTCAGCAGCAGGGCCCATGTTCTTCAGCACCCTCCCCAGCAGCCAGGGTGATGAGGCAGCATGCACCCCTAGGACAAGCTTGCAGAAGATGCTGTTTTAGGAGGAGGAGCTTGACACCCAGAATGGCAAAGTTTTGGTCCAGGGAGCTGCTGCAAAACATGAATCCTGGGCCAGCAGGAGCCTTGCCAAGTCCTCAAAGGGCAAGCACAGAATCCTGCTGCACCTGGGACAGAGCAAGCTGGGAACTGACTGGCCCATGGCATCCTTCTGGGGAGAAGCTAGAGCTGTGCTGGTGCCAGGCTGAATGTGGACCAAAGACACGATAACTGTGAGTAAGGCAGGCTGGGTGTCAAACCTCATCAGGAGTGCATCCAGCAGATCAGGCAAAGCTCTTCTCCCCCTGCACCTCATGCTGGTGGGGCCGTGCCTGGACTGCAGCTCCCTGTTAGTGTGGTTCTGTCCCTTCCACAGCTCTCCTTCCTCCTGCAGGAGACAGGCTGAGGAGCAGAGAGTGTCTACAGCAAGCAGTATGAAAAGAGACATTGGAGTAACTGGATCTGCGTAGTGCTAAGAAGGGCAAGATTCAGGGTGACCCAAAGGGTGCCTGAAGGGCAGAAGGATGGTGGGGCTGGATTTGTGCTGATGGTGGTAGACAGAGCAGCAAGGGGCAACACCCACAGACTGCTGAGACCCTGAGAGGGTCACAGTGGAGGGTAGGAAAAGTGTCCCAAAGAGGTAACTGTGGTACAGTGTAAACCTTGAGGAGAACTCCTTCCACAGAAGTGTTCAAGACTCAGCTGGGCACAGCTGCAGCTAACCCAGTCTAGTACTGGAGATAAACTTTGTGAGGAGCTGGTGGCATGTTGAACCAGTTGATTTCCAAAGCTCCCTTTCACTTGACACTTACATGATTCAGAGGGATGCACTCTGTCTTGAAAAGTAGGGGCTTTACTTCTGTGTACCACAAAGTTTTTACAGAGATGTCATATATAAAATATTTTCTATTAATAGAGGATCTGTAAATTTGAGAATAAATGTCACACAACCAGGACTAGATTAAGATTTCAGCTATGCATTTTTAAAGGTGTAAACAAATTAACTTTTTCATCTTGCAAAGCGATAAAAACATTGCATATTCTGTTCTACAGTGAGCTACATCTTCTTGCAAAATGTAATCATCTAAGCTTTTTGAGAAATTGAGATGTTTACATACAAAATTGTGATTGAAAAAAATGAATGCTGTGCCTCTCATATTTTTATGGTGCTGTTGGTTTGTAGATGTTATGTGGTTGATGCTCTGAACTTTTTAACTTGGGTCTGCCTAAAGCTGTCTTAGCCTAAGCAGCCTTGCATGCAGCTCCTGTGGATTGCCAGGTGTCTGTAACCTGGTTGTAAGCCTGAGTCACTTCAGAGGTGCTGTGGGAAGATATGTTCAAACAAATGAAACCTCATGGAGTGCAACCTTATTTTATGTTCTTATTTTAGTTCCTCCCATTGAAGCTGTGCTGCAGTACAGCAGAGGGTGCAGTTTTCTTTGTGCCTGCTAATGATTCACGGTACAAAGCACCTTTGTGGGAAAGGCTGCTGTGTGACCATGCTAGTTTGTATCATGGGTGCACTCCCACAGTGATTTTTGACCTAGTGTTTCTCTGCAGAAGTGTAAAGTGCTTTAGTAATTTACGTTTTTATATTTCCTTAGATTGAGAGTATTATTCCCTATAGTAATTTTTTTCCTTTTTTCTACTATTTGGGACCACACCAGCAGCTTCTCAGTGTGGTCTGGAACTTTGATTCTTTTACCTTTTGAGCTAGTAAAGTAAATATCCCAATATTAGATACTCTTTCTAAACCAGTCATGAGGTAAGGAATGAAATGTATTCTTAGAGCATTAAATTCTTTGTGTGATCAGGAGATAGGTGCAGGAGTGAGTCACTAACTCCCAGTCCTGCAGAATAACTTAACCTAATAAGCATTGCTAATGTTGAGACTTTGATTTATCATCTGTTTTTTCAGCCCTCACAGAGCTAATGTGTACCTTTACTTACAGAGATATTTCACTGATTTATTTTCAAGTGCTTTTCAAAATAACAGCCTTATGTTCTTCCAATCTTATCTTACTTATGATGTTGTTACTGGTGTAATGTTTTGTAGTAATATTTGCATTCTTCTGAAATTTGTGTATTTCTCTAAAATTCAACATGATGTTCGAACAGAGGGTTTTCTTTGTGGGTCACTATGCCAAAGAAATACACTTGTCAAGCTTTCTCTCTTGCTAAGAACCCGAAACTCGTTTAACTTTTCTTTTGTTTGATCAACAGGTAACACTTTGCCACAGGACATCACATGTTTGGCAGCAGATCGCATGCTGATATTTGCTTCATACGACAATATTCTTCATGCTTTTGCCAGGAACAAAGAGGTTTCTATTAGCTTACTTATTACTCAGTAGTACAAAACAGTTGTGTCGTGTCTGTGGTATCAAGGCAGTTAATTTTCTCTGAATGCCTATTTCAGTAGCTGTTTGGTACCTTCAGTTTTAGGGAAACAAGCTGTAAAATGAGGAGTCAAAAGCTTAAACTGGAACGTAAGAGCAAATTCCATTATGCTGAACTGTGTTTCGCATATTAATTGGAATAATTAAGTAGCTATTTAAAGATTGAAAAAATCATCAATTCACATAAGCTAAATTAATTGAAAATAATTAAAAATACCTAGCTAGCATATTTTTTTCGAACAGTTTTAAATATCAGATACAATTAGCTCTCTTGCATTTCAAGTTGTGTGTCCTTTCCATGAATTTTATTTGAACTTGTTGCAGACATCTTTTAGTTGTCCTCAAGTATTATGTTAACATGATATTCTACCTTAACAGCTTATTAGAAGCATTTCTATTTTGAAATTATAGGTGGTTCATACCTATGAAGGCCACAAGGCAAAGATACACCTTCTACAGCCTTTTGGTGATCATGTCATCTCTGTGGATGTTGATAATGTTCTTATTGTTTGGAATATACAGTCAGAAGGTGAGAGATTTTATTTTTCTTGCTGCTTTATAGGATAGCACTGTTAGACATTCAGTAATTTAAGAAGAAGGGTGTTTTTTAAATGCGCACATTCAGATGCAATTTATTCTTAAAAAAGAAAATTCTTACATGATCATGCTAATTTAGTTGATCTGAAGTCCTACTCCTGCAGTAATGTTTCATTGATGGATACTCTGCCATGTGCAGAGGCTCAGTGAGATTCCGTGTAGATGTAAAAGAGAGAATGATTATATGAACATTACATTCTAGTGTTCCATTTTCTCATAAAGGCTATGATAGGGCAGCTTTGGCATTATTTCTAATTCTTGTAATTCCTTGGTATCTAACAGACTGGGTATGACTAAGTGCTAATGTATAATCTTTTTGTATGTGTCAGCATCTTCTCATGCCGTTGTCAAGTGCTTTGTGAAATTCTGCTTCAGTGCCCCAAACATGTTTCTTTAGAAAGCATTCATTGGTGTGACCAGTGTTATTCTCTGCGTGCTGGTTCTTGAAAGTGTCTGTAACCAGGCTTTAGAGGTTTGGAGTTGCTATAACAAACAGGCATGCTAATCAGATGAGGTGTTTTGCTCAGGCAGGAGCAGGAATCCCTCAGAAAGATATAAATCAGATAAAGATATGGTATTGCCAGTATTGTTGTACTGGATAGACTTACAGGGAAAAAATACACCTTCAAGCCAACAGATGTTTACATTGTAAAGATGTTTAGCCTCTTCTGTTACATGTTAGCTAATCCTGTAAGAAAAATCAGTTGCAGATTTGAAGAGTTAAACATCTATCCTTCTTTTACATTTGCAAAGGGAGGACAAGCCTGCAGATTTGTAGGGGTAGCCACACTAACACTGTTTCTTGCTGTTTTTGCAGAAGAATATCTTCAGATAGATTTTGATAAAGCCACTTTTGCAGTTTCTGCACTTTTGCACCCCAGCACCTATCTGAATAAAATTCTCCTTGGGAGTGAACAAGGAACCCTGCAGCTATGGAATATAAGATCCAAGTAAGATTCTTGATACTTTGGCTGTGCTTCATGCTCCAAGTAGTTTGATAGGCAACAAATGATACTCTTAAGTGTGGAATCTTTTACTGACTTCTGGCACAGGTTTTCAGTTGGTATATTTCCAGGAACAAGGAATGCTGCTGCTCCCTGAATGCTGATGCCTTTCAGGTTGTGTGTTGTAAGAGTAATCTCCTTGCAAAATGTCAGGGGCTGTTCAGGAATTTTTTTTTTTTAAATTTCCTGGAATCACATAGCTTTCACATGAAAGCTGTTGAAATAATAGTAAAAACATGTTCAGGCCTCCTGCCTCCCATCTTCTAAGCTTGATTTTTTTGGTTGTTGTGGGTCCAAGGAAGTGCTGGCAGGTAGAGTAGAGGTAATTACTAGCATTTGAGCTTAGATTCAGGTAAGAGATGCATAGGCATGCAGTTGTCTCTGAGCGTGTTCCAGTAGATCATCATCCATAATGTCAGTATTTCATTCCTACCACGAGCAGCTGCTTTTCTAAATCATGAAAGTTACAGGTACAGTGAGCTTTATTGCATTTAAACGTTCATGCTGCAAACACATGTTAAGTCAGCTTGCATAAATCAGAGTTTCATTCTCCTGAGTCAGCTTGCTATGATATCACAGATATTTCTTTTTTTCATATGTTCATGGCATATAGTTTTGTCATTGTTCTGGTATTAATACACAACACTGCCTTTTCAATAAAATTTAGCCATAAGTTTTATTTTTAACCTTACTTCTTAGTATCACAGGCTTTCTGTATAAGTACATATAAAGCAATCACCATGTCACAGAAAATCCCCAAGGGTTAATTGATTTATAGGTTTTTCTATGTTTTTTTTCACAGCAAACTCTTGTACTCATTTCCAGGATGGGGCTTAGCAGTCACAACTCTTGAACAAGTTAGTATTTTTCGTTATCTTTTATTTTCATATGTAATTGGTCAAGAACAGCAGGCAAAATTTGGTTTAAAATTACATCAGTAAAGATGTCATGTATTCTCCCAGGTAATTATAGTAACCCTCTCTTGACTGAAGGTTTATTATCTGCTCTTCCTCTATTCCTAGTTCTGTTTTATTTGGCATCTTACCTGTTTTGTGTTCATCATATCTATAGTCTTCACTGAATGATGTCATGAAGTCACAGAGATTTCAAGATGCAGTGTATCACAAAGCTTCATGATGCTGGTAGTTTTTTGCCAAATTTGTTTTGCTTTGGAGTTTGATAAAGTGTAGATTTTCTTGATTCAATAAAAGATTTTGTAATGCATTTGCTATAATTTTTTTTTTAGATACAAAAGTAAGTTAAAACTTAACAGTAGCATTGATGACAGCTGGTGGAAATGGTCAGAGTTGTCTAGGATAAACTCACAAAAGCTCTGTTTTTCACAGTAGTCCTAGCTTCTGGAAACAGATTTTTTTTCATTTTTTGCAGGCTCCAGCAGTGGATGTTGTTGCTGTCGGCCTTGTATCTGGTCATATCATTGTACATAATATTAAGTTTGATGAAACTCTGATGAAATTTCAACAGGACTGGGGTCCCATCACAGCAATATCTTTTCGTACAGGTAAGTCCTAGTGTTTTTAGTGAAAATATGTATGAAAGCACTAAGATTAAAGAAATGGAGGAAAACACTTCGTGATAAAACATTTCAGAATCAAATTTGTGCTGAGAGTTTCAGTTTTCAAAGGCTGAAGGTAGTCTAGAAAAGGTAGCAATAAGTGAGATCATGCATTTTCATCATGCTAAGTGTTTTAAGCATTTTCTTGTGTTCATATTGCATAGAAAGTGATATACAGTATACTTGAAAATAAAAGTTTGTTGACAGTGTGCCAAGAGCTGATACAGTACACAATTGTCAGAGGTATTGTAATCAGTACATCCTGCTTTAGTGTCCATACCTACTGCTCAGCAGTGTCTTACCCCCCTCCAAATGTTAGAATGTTAATAGTTGGGTGAATAATGAATGGATGTTACTGGGGAATCTTGACTTGTATTCACAGCTTTTTCTTGGCTAACAAACATGTCCTAATTATTAGAGCTAGTTATTCTAATGTTGATCCTGCCTGCAGAGCTGTTGATACCAAATCTAATCTCTCATTTGAATAATCTTGTGAATCTTAACAGAATATAGATTGAGTGCAGACCCTGTTGAGGAGGAATGATACAGGAGAAAATTTTGGAAAGACTTGTGAGAAGTAGAAAGAGAGCCTTTTTGTGTCAATACCTATTGTGTTTTCAAGCAAAATCTCTGACTCTGATTGCTGGATTTAGAGATTTTATTGTTCTCTGATATGAAAAACTAATATTTTTTAATCAGTGAGTTTTGTTTCTTTTCTGATAGACATATTACAACATTTGTGTTAAAACCTATATTATTTCTAGCATCAGCTTGAGATTTCTTTTTCCTTGTGGTTATAGACTTGTCTAGCATCAGTTTTAAGATGTGACAAGACAGTAGGGATGAGCTGAACGTCAATAAGCAAACCTTTTGAACTTTTTTTTTTTTGAGCAGATGGACACCCAGTAATGGCAGCTGGAAGCCCAGTTGGACACATTGCTTTGTGGGATCTAGAAGAGAAGAAGCTGATGTGTCAGATGCAAGATGCCCATTCCACAGCAATAGCTGGCATGACATTTGTCCCTGGGGAGCCGCTTCTTGTTACTAATGGTGCTGATAATGCTCTACGCGTGAGTTACAATCTCTGCTGCTCTCTGAAACCAATACAACAAAACTCAGGTTGCTGGTTTGAGTTGGACTGTAGTGGACTGTAGTTTAAAGATTTGCTGCTATGTTGTCATTGCTTCATTTACTGCTTTGTGTAGTACCCTTGAAGAACAAAACTTTGGATCCACATTTCCAGAACCACACTTTATATCCCAGTATGCTTTTAAATCTTTATCCATTTTGATAATGTTTTGGATCATAAGCAGTTGCTGCTGATAAAAGTCCCTTATGCTGCATGTCCTCTGATGCCACTAGGCTTTGGTGGAAGGGCAGAATGAACAGCAGGAAACAAATAAAGTAATGTGATGGAAGCTTCCAAAGTTTGAGGGTTAAGGCTGAAAGCCAGTGTGTGAAGTTGGCTGCACCAGCTCCCAGAGAAACACGTTCTGCTGACAAGAGGTGCAATTATTGGCAAGGCAGTGTTTGTCAGCCTGGTTTTTTCTGCTTATTTTGGGGTACAGATTTGGATTTTTGATGGGCCTGGTGGTACAGGTCGTGTACTGAGAAGCCGAATGGGACATAGTGCACCACCAACAAAAATCAGATATCATGGGCAAAACGGAGAGCAGATTCTTAGTGCAGGTATGAGTTTCCATTCTTCTTCAGTCTGCTTTCTTGCTGTGATAAAGAAAATGTGCAGAGCTAAGTGTCTTTGTTTTATTAATACATTAGATTATATTTCAAGTGTTGTATAATGTGTTTATGAAACATAATAAGTGGCTAACATAAACAGCATAATTTATTACTGTGACAAAGTGTTTCACTAGAGTTTTCCTACTCTAGTAGGAAACTAGTGTTTCCCTAGAGTAACACATCCGCAAGCTGAAGAGTACTTGAAAGCAGAATAGCAAAGGAGCTACTCTTATATTTATATATTTGATGAATATATTTGATTTTTATATATTTATATATTTGATGAATAAAAATGGTTTATATTTGATGAATAAAAATGGTTTTGTTATCTTCTGAGCAAGTATTAGCTGGTCAGAATGAAACCTGTAACAACTCAAAAAATTTGGTTGTGGCAGGGGAAAAATAAGCAGTGTAATGCATTTAGTAACTACTTTTTCCACTAGTTTGATCAAGCTTTGTGGCTTGCACTGTCTTTGTAATATATTGCAGCATACTTGTATCTGTAATATATATTTTCTACGTTGATTTTTACTGAGATATTAATCTAAAAGTGTAAAATTGCATAAGTGACTACCCTTCCTTAGAAACTAGCATATTTAAAAAGACCCCTTAGGCAAGGGAAGTGCTGGTGTTTTACCCTAGGCCACTTAGGTGATGAGACTCACCACCTGGTCTCGAATTACTTTTAAGAAATTAATTGTATGGCCTACTTTTGAAATCATTACTCTACCTGTACTAAAATCTCTTGCTAGTCATCCAGCTAGTGACTTGTATTCATGTAATGAGTTATTGTCTGTATTTCAGCTCACACCAGACAAACCACAATCTCAATCTTAAGTGCTGCTTAACAAATCTTCACATTTGCTTTTTCAGTGGTGAAGGCACAAACACAACCTTTACAATGAAAAGGGACTTAACCTTTGAGATCTGATGTATCTGCAGTGTAGAGAGACTGACACTCTGCCCTCCTTTCTGAAACAGTGATCAAACTTTGTGCAGCAGAAGTGATTTAGAGTTGCCTTTCATGGGCTACTGGTTTCCTTAGAAGAGGCATCTCCTCAGATTAACTTCATAAAATTTCATTAATGTCACAAACATTACAGAGTCAGAGGAATTGAACATAGAAAAGATGTCTGTGAAGAAGGGGTCATTCTGATAATGTGCAGGGCAGAGTTGTAAGAATGGGTTGTAGAAAATTAGGTTCCATTAGTTCTGCCACTTAGAGTGTATCTGTATTTATTCTTGGACCAGAATTTTTAGTAAATACCTTATTACAGTGTTTAAAGTTGCTTATTGCTTTCCTTTTACTTTTCTTGCTCAAATAGCTTATATGTAGGGTTGATTTTTGCCCTTCATTTGCTCTGTGCTAATACTTTCTTAGGTCGAGATGGAACATTGCAATCTTTTTCAACTGTGCATGAAAAGTTCAATAAAAGTTTAGGACGTGGTAAGTATCTCAGTCAAAGTACAAACACGAGTGAAAAGAAGGCCAGAAAAGCATATATGTAAATGTTAGTCAGGCCTTATTTTCATTTCAGCTGTTCTATAAAACCTAATCACCTCTCCTTATTCTGCAGACTCAGTCCTTCCTGCAATAAGTGTGCTGCCATATTTGATTATACTTTAAAAAAGAGATTTCTGATCATGGCAGTGTGTATGTTACTTCACTGTGGGAAACACTGTGCATGATTTTTGTATGACATTTTGTATGAGCTGCACCAGCTCCCATTTCAGCATATGTAATTGCAGCTTTTTACCCTGTTTCCATTCTGTTCAGTTGACTAAATGATTAGCCAGTTCTTATTTCTTGGCTTGAGTTCTTTTGATTCAGTGTACAGTTTGACTTAAACACAATTTGCGCATCATGCCATGGTTAAGGAACATTTTCATTTGGGAGAGCAAGGATCAGAAAGATTCAAATAATTCTTAGTTTTAACTATCTGTCCATGTTGTTTTTATGTATTTGGACCTGTTTAAAAAGATGCATAAAAGTGAATTTGGGCATTAATTTGAAATTCAGGATTCTTTGGTTACTGAAATGTCTGGGTGCTGTTTATTACTTTATATAGTCATGTCTATAGGACCACATTTTCAGCTGTGATGGGGGAACCTTTGCCTCAGGATTTCAGCACAAGATCCTGGAACAAGTAGATTGAGTAGTGAATTCACAGCTGTGAATGTAAAAGTGGTGATTTGCTCAGCATTGCATGAATTTTAACACAAACTATTAGTGTTCTTAGCTCTACAAACCTAGGGAACAGGATTGTGTTTATTTAAGCCAAATGTTTCTAAATTTAAAAGGAGCTTTGCATTTTGTTAACAGTCCCTTTTAAACCATTACTCTCAGTTCTGACAATGAGACTAAGACCCTTAATGTCTATTTTTAAGGTTCAATTAATAAAAAGAAATCAAAAAAGAAAGGCCTTAAGCTGGATACGATGGCACTTCCACCAATTATAGCCTTTGCTTCAGGTGAGTGGTCTTTGACATAGGTTACAAATTAAATGTGAGTATATTATCTTCATGTATTAATTTCAGTTCTTAACCCTCAAAACACTATTGTTTCGGAAGCACATGCTATATCTAGATTATTCTGTGGCCTTTTGTGAGCTACTGAGTGACAGTTAAAAAGTGTGTTTGACTTGGTAAACTGTTCCAATATCTCAAAAAGAGCATTTTATGTTAAAACATCCTTATCTGGCTCTTGGCTTGAAAATCTCCTGCATGGGAACCAAAATCTACAGATATACATATTATTTAAGGTTGCAGAGCCAGCAGCTAGGTGGAGGATGATCTTTGTCAGCTGAGGAAGTCTTAGTTACACTTACAGTTGGTTTTGAGTCCTCAGTACACTTATTTGAGTCATTTTTTAAAGCTGAATTTCAAGTAATCAGTTCATTTGTAATTCAGTATGCAATAATGAATCTAACTTCTTTAGGCAGAATTACAATTTATTTGCTTCATCAAAATGTGCTTCTTTGAATTAATGACCTCCTCTTCAAACTTGAAATCTCTTTTGTCGAAAGTGTAGGTATTCTCTCTTCTGAGGATGTTTTATTGTTTCCTATGTTGAAAGATCTGGATTTACAATTTTGTGGAGCCATTTGACTTCTGTGGTATAGACTGTCTGCACACTCTTGTTGCAAGAATGTGTGTAAATTTTTAAGATTTGTATTTAAAATCAATTAATTTTAAAATTAGAGCTGCCTGTATTTGAAGACTTGAAACCTCCACTTACTTAAATACATTGTTTTCTTTGTTCTCTTTGTTCAGTTAAGTGAATCAGTTTGTATCTTGTTTTAATCTTTTAAGTTCTAGAAGTACCTAGTTTCAAGCTCTCAATTTTTTTAAATTTCCATGAAAAAAATCAAACTTGCTCATTATTTAGATCTCCATATATCATATTTGACTACAAAGTTTGGATACTGAGCTTTTGATAAACAATTTTCCTGGAAACACAAAAGCAGTATTTTGCTATCTGAAGCAGATTTAGCTCTTAAACCTGACATTATCTGGTGGCTTCTGCTGCTTCAACAGCTGAAGAAAAAGTTAAAGACACTCAGCTGGAAATGTGTACAGATTGAGCAGTCTAAACCATTTAAACCAGTTTAAAACATTTACATTGAAATATGCACTTCAAACTGCATACACAAAAACACAGAGAATAATGTGCAAAACAGTGCTTGAGGTTTTGTTTTAACATTTTATTTACACTACACATATACAGCCGTTTGCCCTGTGGTATTTCTGAGTGGTTGCCTTTTGAGTGTGTAACAAGAACACTAAATATGAACTGTTCTGTCTAAAAGTACTTTCAAATATCAAGAGAGCTGAAGTTTGACGTTAGAGTTACTGTTTCTAAAAGGACTCTGTGTTTCCTTGCAGAGGTGGCACATCAGAGTGACTGGGATGGTATTGTTGCCTGCCATCAGGGGTATATAACCTGTACAACCTGGAACTATCAGAAAACTTCCATGGGAGCTCACAAACTGAGGCCAGAAGAATTTAGCAAACACAAACCTATTGATATCTATGCAACAGTAAGTTTACTTGGGATAAGATTTCTTCAGATTCACAGTGTATGTATGCTATTTTGATTCCTGTTGGTACAGAAATAATGCTTAGAATGAAAAAGCACAGTCTAGATGTGTTTTAGTTGCTAGAAAAGTGCTTTCTGCCAGCTCACTGAGCTGGTTTGTAATGCTTATGATCTTACAAAAAGCTGTTCTTTTCCCCTAAACATTCAGGTTAAATGCACTTACTTTCTGGCTCAGAGAGGTGGTTGGTGTTTACCTTTAGTCTGTCACAGCAATGTAGAGTTGTCTGTATGCCTGTGCTGATTAACTTACTCTGAGAATGCAGATTGCTGAAGATTCTGAGCTTTTTTTGGCAGTACTGGGAAGTGTATTTCCAAGTTGCAAGAAGGATATTACCTCAAAAATACTTTACAACTTGAGCTGGTCACAATTGTGTCAAACACACAGTGAAGGGGATACAAATGTTTGCTGAGGTTTACCAGCTTTTTATAGGACGAATTGCTGTGGCACCCCACATTTTCTAGGGGTTAATGCAACTCCTATGTCTTGTGATACATGGTTTTTTGACATTTTGCTTAGTAGTTAGGTGTTAGATAAATTAAATTGTAAATATCCAGTTTTCTTTTGATTCTATTAGATTCTATTAGAATCTACTAGATTCTTTGGACTGTATCTTTCCAAAGAAATCTAGACTGTTGTTTCTTTGTTTCTTCCTATTGAAACTCTCTGTGACCTCACCCTAACTTGGGTGGGTATTGGTAACGCAGGCATTGAAAGAGCAGTTTCCGTGCTTGGCGTTTGTCTTAAGGATTGAATTTGTGGCAATCTTTATTATTTAATTTACAATGCTGATAATATTACCTATGGCTTCTTTTGGATGCCACTAAGTTAGGATTTCATTATCTTTCACAACCATGCATTGCCATATTTATTACATGTTGACTATTTGTTCATTTTAAGAGCTTCTCCCTCTGCTCTCTTGAGATGTAATTTATTTGTTTTGTGCAGGTTTCCCCAAATATGTACTAGTGTTTTGTATTCCTGATATGCTGTGTACTTCTAACAACTTCCCTACTTGACAGACACCTAAAGAGTGGTTTTCATAGGTGCTTTGTGTTGTTGATTGATATTTTTTTATTCCCTTGAAAGGCAGTTGACATTACCTCGTGTGGTAATTTTGCTGTAATTGGGATGTCAACTGGACAGGTAGATGTGTATAACATGCAGTCTGGCATTCACAGAGGGTGTTACGGCAAAGAAACAGGTAAGGGCTCCTAAACTTCCCAAACACTAGCACTTAACAGAGCAGCAGTCACCTTGTGTTCTGTCATCATGAAAATTCAGTGTAGGTTCTGAGTTGAATTTGGGATGCATTCCAGTTTTTCTAATTATGGTGCCCTGTCCTGTCTTGCAATCAGAAACATGACTTGAAGGACAGGATCCTTGATAACTTTAACGACTCTGATGTTAACATATCCCTGGTTTTATTTAAAACAAAGTTGTCAGTTACCACAATGATTAGCACTTAAATGAGATACTCTGGCCTCTACTCTTTTTGAGATAGTCACATTTTCAGTATTTGGCTTCTTGTATTACAGGATTCTGTCTCCTAGGTAAATGTTCCCATCTGTTTTGTGCTCCCTGCTTAGAAATGGAAGGAAAATTGAAGTCCTGAGCAAGTCCAGCTCTTTGCATATGGTGTTATTTTTTAATTACCCATCTGCAAATTTAGGACATAATGTGACTGTGCCCTGACATTTCTTTTAGATTTGCATACATGTATATTTTATGTATATTCCATATACTCTCATACATGGTTTTTTGGCACTCATGATCTGAATTTTTTTGTTTTAGAAACAAAGAGTCCTGCTGAGCCCTTAAGATTACTGGATTTCTAAAAGCCAGCTAGCTTAGCAAACATGAAGTAGTCTCTTTATAAAATCATTGCTTGATAGTGGGATGAATTTTCTAAATTAGCTTACTGGCCAGTAGCCCTAGGTATAGATTAAGAAATAAAATTGATCCAAAACTAGAGGAGCTATGTCTTGTCTTTACACTGCAGTGTGAAGCAGCTTTGGAAAGCTCCCAGACTTTGTGCCTGAACTGAAGCTGTAAATTTTGTCTGGAGTGGTGGTTCCTCTTGGAGGCATCCTTGAAGTGATTCAAAAATCCCTCAAATCTCACAATCACAAAAACTTCCCCAAACTGAAAGCAGAAATAAGAGCTAACACTCATCTTCAATTGCACTTCTTACTTGTATCCTAGGTGTTTACTTGAAATCCATTTGGTTTGTGTAGAGATAAAAAAAACCTAGAATGCTGGAGCATCTTGACAAGTGGCTTTCAAATTGCCATATGCTTGCTGATTATTCATTGTAGTCAGGCAAAGATAAACAAACCAGAGTTTGGTATTCAGCTGATTTCTGTGCTAAGTTTAAATTCTGAAATAATACCCTTTTTTCTCTTGGTTTGCAGCACATGAAGGGGCCATTAGAGGGGTAGCTGTGGATGGATTGAACCAGCTGGTAATCACAGCTGGTAGTGAAGGATTAATTAAATTTTGGAAATTCAAAGTGAAAGATCTGGTTTATTCCACTGAACTTTCTTCTTCTCCAAGTGGAATTCTGCTGCACAGAGACAGGTAAGAAACTGAAGTTATTTCATGTGTACAGCGTTTGGTGAACATATTTATCTAGAATGGCAACCAGTACTCTTAATTAGAATATATTAGAATTTATTCTTCTAATGCTTTGAAATACAACTGACTAGTAGACAGAGGATGACAGGACATTTTATTAGACTGAAGGAATGTAAGACTTGCTATTTTTAGGATAAAAGATACCTGGAACAATGTTAGGATGTTTTTATTTTTTGTCTCTTGAGTATTCTCTCTCATGTGTGTTGATGTTTCTTGGCAGTGGTATTCTGGGAATTGCCTTTGATGACTTCACTATTAGTGTTTTGGATATAGAAACCAGGAAGATTGTCAGGACATTCTCAGGACACCATGGACGGATTAATGACATGGTAATTGTTAACTCATTTCCTGTAACAGGTGCCATACACAGATACCTAACAGATTTTACAGCTGGTGAATTTCTCTGCATTTATTAAATCACTGGGTGTTACGTTCACTCTGTGAGCAGTAAAGCTGTAGTTCAGCTTTACAGCACTTTTAGCCACCTTTAATTTGGAAATGTAAAGTGGCCAAATTGCCATCTGTTTTTTAATCTGCTTTGTGATTTAACAATAGCTTTAAACTCTAACAGCAAGCTGATTTGGGGGTCAAACAAAACAAAGCACTGAGAATAATGAAAATTGCATTGAGGAGCAAAACTGCAGAAATCTCAGCTGTGTATATAAAAAAGATAAGCAAACTGAAAACGTCTGAGATTATGCAGCACATGGATAATTCCTTATTTACATCTTATGTAATAGTTCATTGTACTGTTAACTGAAATAGTTTTTAGCTTCAAATTTATTTATAAATGCTACTAAAACAGTATTTACTTGACTTACTCAACTTTATGCTTAGAAATAGGTTTCCACCATGAACATAAAAGTGACGACTGAAGCACTGTGACTAACAGTGAGATACATCTTGTGCTTTATGTTTGAGCCTCTTCTTAAAAAGCTTCTGGTTTTGTTCTTTCTTCACTTCCAGTCGTGTTACTGTCAGTTTTGGCTTATGGCCATACCATTTCACCTGGGTTTTAGGGAGCAGTCTGATCTTGGCAGGGCCTCCTGTGGGGACTGGCTTATTGGTTGTGCCATTAAATTGACTATTTTATTGTAGACTTTCAGTCCTGATGGTCGTTGGCTGATAACTTCATCAATGGACTGTTCCATTAAGACTTGGGACCTTCCCTCTGGATGGTGAGTAAATTTTAAAACATACAGCACAAGAAACAATCCCCTTTCTGATAAATGGCAGAAAGCTTTCTGGCTTGATTATCTGTCACCAGATGTGACAGTTGAAGTTGCACATGATAAAACAATTCTGCCCACTATTTTAATTGTACTCAGTGCTAGCAATGCATGTCTTTTTCTGGGTCTACAGAATAACACTGTCCTGAAGATCTGTTGATGACACCTGGAGTTTCCATGTACTCTGAATGAGTGTGAATTTGTTCTTTGTCTGGAAGCAGCACTGTAATCTAAAGGGCAAGAGATTGCTTAAGGTGAATTGCACTGTGATATGCTGAAGTGTTGACAGGATCAAAGAGTGGTTGGAGTTGGGAGCAAAAATCCAGTCCAACTATCTTGATATGGAAAGGAACTTTTCTCACTGGATTGGGTTACTCAGAGCCCCAGCTTAGCCTTGAACACCTCCAGGGCTGGGCCATGCACTGCTTGTTCATGCAATCTGTTCCAGTGCTCAACCACCCTCATCATAGGAAAATTCTGCCCTGCATACCATCTAAACCCACAGCCTTTCAGTTCAAAGCTGCTGGCCCTTGTTCTGTCACCACAAGCCCTGTTAAAAAGTCTCTCTGAGTCTTCCTTGTAAGCTCCCTTTACTATTGAGAGGCCACAAGGTTGTCTACCCCAGAGCCTTCTGTTCTCCAGGGTGAAGAACCCCACAGCTCTCTCATTCTCCTGATCAGAAATGTGTTCCAGGCCTTGAGTAATTTTCCTGGAGCTGCTCTAAGTTCATGTGTCTTGTGCTGGGAGCCCCAGAGCTGGATGCAGTACTCCAGTTGGTTTTGTAAAGAGAAGCCTGTTTTCACTTATATTCATTTTAACAACACAACATGGCTTTACATCAGTTATATTTTTCATTTGTTTGTACTTGCAACTGCCAAAAATACTCTCTTGTGATCCACCATGAGTAGTCTTCTCCCAGAATAAAGTTTGGCTGAGAAGTAGGCAAGTACACACAAGAAGTTCAGGAGCCCAGAAAAAAAAAAACCAGACTGAGAAATAACTGCGTTCTGCCAGTGCATTCTTTCAGCAGCATATCAGATAGATTTTTTTTTTTTTTTAATTTAAGGTAGTGCTGTGCAGTGTGCAGCTCTGGTGGTTGTGCCTGGAACTGAAAGGTTTCAGTTTGGTTGATTAGTTTTGTTGACATGGTTTGGTAAATAATTTTGTATACTAATAATTTTGTAAAAGTTCTCATTTTACTACCAGAAGTGCATTGCATCTCAACAAACAATTGGCCTCTTCTTGTATGATGAGAGCCAATAAAATAGTCTTAAATAGGGCAGGATGGATATTATGTGCTTTGTTTCTATGGATGGGAAGGAAATTAGCACTCTGGTCTTCATCTTTCTAACACTCTTTCCCTTGCAAAGTAATATGCCTACAAAAAATTGCAGCATTAACTAGTATCAGTTTCTTCTGGTTTTCATTTCTTCAATAACCTAATACTTTACAATAAGAATCTATTTATAATGATTTAAAAGCAGTCTGACAGTAGTTCTCTTTTACATGTAAAAAAAATTAAATATTTTGTCTCTTGTCTCTAAAATTCAGGTCAAGCTGAAATCCAGGCAGGTAAATTACAAACCCGGGTTTTAATTGTAATTAGGTTAAATTATTCTTCCAGTGTGTAAAGGCAAGGTTTTCCCATAACTATAGGCAGAGGAGTGTAATGAAAAGGAGGAACAACTTTTAATAAATGGCTTGATGCTTGCTTTACCTCTGTGACTCATAAGTAGAGAAAGCATCTCATGAACTGTGTATTCTAAAGCCTCAGCTTTGATATTGTTTTTACAAAAATATGGAGAACATGTTTCTGGAATCCAACATTACAAAAATTACCACCTGACTTTAATAATGGTCTGACATCTATTAACTGGACATCTGTTTTTGCTTGGGAGTGATGCTTAGCTGTCCATATGTAATGCAGTGCAGGTCTTCCTAGTGCATGTTTTTAATGTAGGGCTTTTTTAAAACTGGGAAAAAATGATGACTTTGTGTACAGAAAATTACAAGCAGGAGCCCAGGCACTATGCATATATTTCTTTCTGCTGTGCAGCTTGCATAGAAAATTGAGGAGTCAGGGGTATGAGCTGACTGTTCATGGATGAAGCAGTTAAGAAAAAACAGCTCAGGAGACCTGTTAAATGTGAGCTCAACATTATACTTTCCATTGTCACAGTTTTGCAGTTAGGCAGGAAGCATAAAGGTAGATGCCTTCAGCCCCAAGGCAGTATTCATTTAGCTTTTTGTATAAAAAACACAAATGTATCTAATTTCCTAGAGTAGATTGATCCCTCCTTCCCACAAGCCAGTAATTTTAATCATGATTTAAGTTCAGTAAGTAGAAAAACTTAATTTGTTGTTAAATTTGTTTTGGAGCTCTTTGTGGTTGATTTATTGAACAGAATTTCTCAGTTACAGGCAAGGATTGTCATAAAAAGATGGATTTGAAACTAAGAGAAAGTATCTAGGATAAATTTTTTCTTGCCATTGTGCACTGTGTACAAAATGTATCTGATAAAAGTTTGGGATTTATGGGTTTAGTATTTATATATTTTTATATTGAAAGTGATGAATGATTTTTCTCTTACCTGAGATTTGCAGCATCTAAGAAAATGCATAGGGAATAAAACACTCCCGGGGAAAACTCCAGGGGAAAAAGGCTTTTCCTTTTGACATGCTCTCTCAAGCCATCACAGGAGTGCTCAGTAGCTAAGAAAATACATGCCCACAAGATTTTATGTTTTAAAGTTCTGTGTTACATCAATATTTTTTCTATGGTTAGTGAACAGAACAGGGCTGTTGAGCTGTAAACAAGAACAAAGTATTCACACTCTTCGTTTATTCTTTTTGTTTCTCTTGGTGAACTGGTTGTCAAATTAAACCTTAATTTAAACTTTAACTTAAAATTTAAAGTAACTGAAATTTCTATTTCAGCAAGAGACAAGCAGTGCTGTCAACCTGGGCTTGAGTGGAAGTCTGCTAGAGAGTGCATCATCCAGAACTTAAATGTCTCATTGTTAAAATAGTTGCACAATAACATGTTACTATAATGTTATTATAGTTGTATTTTAACTTTTGTTTTCACATGGTATTTTTTCAATTTTCCGCAATCATGAAATAAATGATTAAAAAATGGTTTATCAGGCTGAAGATATAGTAATGCCAAAACTGATGCAGATAATCAAACTTCACATTGTGCAGTTCATATTTTATTTTAGAAACATGTGCTAGTATTAACCAGGTGTACATGGAGTGGTGCTGAGAGCAGGAATTGTCAGTCTGAGCAACTGTGGCTAAATGGAAATTCAGAATTTATGGCCAGCAAAAGTTTTGTGTTAGGCATAAGGAGTTGACTGTTTCATCACATATTCTCCATGTGTAGATGTCTAAGGAGGCGCCAGCTTTATCTGACTTTAGAGCATTTTGTAGAGACTTTGTTGCACAGTGCTGTTCACTTGCTTTGTTTATATAATATATTTGGATTTGTGTGCAGATAAACAAGTTTATCTTGCTGATAATTTCTCTGTTGTTTTTTTTTTCTCCATAGTCTCATAGATTGTTTTTTGGTAGACTCTGCAGCTGTGAGCCTTACTATGTCCCCTACAGGAGATTTTCTGGCTTCAGCACATGTGGATGATCTTGGAATTTATTTGTGGTGAGTATGTAATCTGTTTCTATTTAGAATTTAGGACGGGACAGAGTTCTTTTAATCACCTTTATTGCAAATAGAGAATTACCCTGTGAAGTATCATCTCCAGTGTTTTGTGTTCTATGGTTCTGATTAGGACAGATGTTCTGTATTGCTCTGATTCCTAAGTCATGAAATTTCCACAGTTAAATTACTTATTCAGATAGTTTAAACTATCTCTTTTTTCTAAATGTTTCTTACTCTTAAGGGTTCCTGTTATGCCATTTGTAAAGTTTTCCTAGACTCCATTTCCTCCACTGCTTTGAAATGTCTTTGTTCAAACAGTGCTTCTTTCTGAAGTGCTCTTCTTGTCCTGCTGTCTGAGACTTCCGGGCAGTATATGAAAGTTGTGATTATTTTTCTTTATTAGTGATAAATGAGCACAGAAGTAAAATGTGGTTTTGTTCAGTTTCCTCCAGATACAGCCTTAAAGCAAATGACTGTTCAGGTCCAGTACTGAAGTGACACACTGTTAAAATGGCTTGGGTCTTTTTTTCCATTTAGCTGACAGATTATTTCAGGTTATATATGTTGGCTGTAGTTTTGTGTGAGGAGTGTTCAGTTGTTAGGCTTTCCTGTTGTTAAGTGCTTCCTTGTGAATAACAGCAGATGTTTTTACCTAGCCCTAGTTTATATTGACAAAAGAAGCAATTTGCCAGAATTATTTGTGTGCATGTTTCAAACCTGAAGAAAATTTGCTAAGAGTATTACCCTAAAATCCTGTGAAAGCAGGATGAATAATTTACATTTGCATAATGTGTTCAGCCTGGAGAAGGCTCTGGGAGACCTCAGAGCCCCTTCCAGTGCCTAAGGGGGCTCCAGGAGAGCTGGGGAGGGGCTTTTGACAAAGGTCTAGAGTGACAGGAAAAGGGGGAATGGCTTCAAACTGAGGAAGGTAGATTTAGATTACACATTGTAAAGAAATGCTTGATTGTGAGGGTGGTGGAACACTGCCACTGCTAAATATTCTTTTTGGCCATCAGGACCAGGGCAATTATTGCCCCTCTCCTGGTCACTGGTGAGGTCACACTTCAAATTCTGTGTTTAGCTCTGGCCCCCTCACTTCAATAAGAACATTGAAGTCCTGCAGCCTATTATTATGTTCTTGGCAATAATACTTGAACATAACATTTATATTTCAGATGTTCAGGTGAGTCTATTGCCATACTTAATTTCCTGCTTATCTGGTAGATGAGGAGAGCTAATCTTGAATAGAGCCTGGTGAATTGCCATGCTGCAGCAGTATTAGACTGCATTATAAATTATGTCTGAAGTACTTGTTCCCATTCATCTGGAGATGGCTTTTAAAATGCCTGACTTATTTTTTCAGGTCAAACCGTTCTCTGTATTCACTTGTGTCATTACGGCCCCTTCCTGCAGATTATGAACCATCTTTGGTGACCCTCCCCAGCACCTGCCCCATGCAAGGTAACCCTCAGACGAAAGAATGTTCTGTTTTTCCCTTGCAGTTTGCTCCCCCTTCTTGTATGCCACAGATTCATTGTGGATATCTTGTTGGCAAGAGGATGGGGTTCAGCTGACCTGGCATGTGCCCGTGCCCAGTCAAAGAAAGGCCTAAGTGGAATTTTTTGCTAAATTAATAGAAGTGATTGTGCGTCAGAAGTCCTCTAGATGGAGATCTTGTCTGCCCACATTTGGAGTGCCTGCATTTGCATCTCCATCTGGAGGGGAAGCACACCTAGTTGTTGGCCGCTAGAGCATGCCTCGTGGTGATGGCTGCTATAGCAAGCACATACTTGCTCTACATACTTAAATTGGGGAGACAGGAATTCATCCCAGAACTTTGAATATTTTTGTCCTGATTCCAGTTGAAAGCTTTAATCCACTTTGTGTCTTCAGCAAGTGTAAAGTTCCTGCTTGGATGCTAAGGGCTCTTAATGGGTTACATTCCTTTGTTGTTTCAGGCTTGTCTATTAGATTAATTGTTTTAGCCAAGTAATATTTTACAAAAAGAAAGGAATGCAGACCTGTTTGGTCAAGAACACACAGAGAAAAGAGAAATTGAGTGACCGATATTATAACTTACCTTGTGGGACATTGTGCTTTAATGTTGAGATTTTCTTCATTTTTATGTGCCACTCCAGTCATACCTATGAAGAGGTTGTGATGAGGTAGTGAATTTGGTGCAAGGATCTAAATGCAAGGATTTCACAGCTTTATTATGTAGAATTAAAATTACTGTGTATATATTTATTCAGAAAGAGCTGAATAAAGAGCTAAATATATACTGTGTATATATTTATTCAGATTACTGTCAAAATTCTGTTTTCTTTAATAAATCTGTAAACTGCTTTTATATAACTTCAATCAAAGTGGACATATCTTATCAGTCATTAAAAATTTGTTTATTAAATTCTACATTTTAGCTGTAATATTTTAAAATTATTTAATATTTCATAAGGCTAATACAGATTGTTTCTGTAGCTTTTTAGCTCAATGTTATGTTAGCACCTATGTCTATAACTATTATGCATTTTTTATTCAAAAATTGCAAAAAAAGTAAAAGTGTTGGGCTTGATTTTTTACAAAATGAACGTGGAGTATGAATGTTCATAAAGGATATCTGTTTCTGCAAGATGCGGATGTGTCAGGAGATGAAGAACCATGTGATGAAATGATAGAATATGTCTCACCTGAGCAACTGGGAGAGCAGCTGGTGACCCTTTCCTTGTTACCGGAATCTAGGTGGAAAAATCTCCTCAACCTTGATATTATCAAGGTACTGAAACTGCAAAAAACAGCATACATCCATACATTTGCCCTATTTCTATGAAATGCATGAAACTTGATCCTACTTTTCAAGTGTTATTCAAGATTTTGCATTAGAAGTCTATGTGGTGCTTTTCAGTTCCTGGGATTTGGGACAGGGGTTGTTTTTTTTGCTAATTAGTAGCTTCATAATTAGTGGTAAAGGATTTTCCTTGTATATTTACTTTTCAGTTAGTCTTCATAGTTTTCACAGTATTTTAAAAAGGAAACTCTTTACAAACAAAATATTCCCACATGCTCTTACTATGATGGTAATGATTTTAATTCAAATATCTAATTAACAGAAAAAAAATAAACCAAGAGAGCCACCAAAAGTTCCAAAGTCAGCACCTTTCTTCATCCCAACACTTCCTGGTCTTATACCCCGATATATTGCACCAGAGGAGGAAAATGATACACAGGTAAAAACAAGAATCAATTTAATTGTATTTATATAGTGTATTTTAAAAGAAATCGCAAGTGCTTTTTAATGTTGGGTTAAATCACTAGACTTTAAAGAACCCGTTTTAACTCACTGTATTATTGCTTTATTTCTCAAAGTCTTACTCCTTCAGTAGAAAAATAATGTGATTGAATTGTAAAAATGTGTTTGTATATTCATGGACACACTGCTGTGCTTTTGTGGTCTAGTCAAAGGTGGTAAACCTTGGGATACTGGCACAGAAATCTGATTTCTGCATTCATCTTGAAGAAGCCCTGAGCACCAATCAATGTAAGTTAATGAAATATTTCATTAAAAATGTTGATGCTGCTTTCATTTTGATACGTATGTGATTTCTAATGTCAGAATTGTAACAGATGTGAGAAAAAAAATACTCATACTACAGTATAATACCTAATACACAGATAGCCACACTAGAACAAAAATCCATTGGTACTGCAGCCTGTCTGCAGCATGGAACCCAATTCTGGCTAAAACCCTTATGGAGAAAGAAGACTGGGTTCCTTTTTCATTAACCTTTTTTGAAAACTGATGATATCACCCAGAAAAGGTCTATGCATTATTTCTGGGAAAAGGAAGGAAAGAAGGAAGGAATTGATTTGAAATAGACCTATTTGAAAGGAATAGTCTGGTGATTCACTGAAAAATGAAAAGCATAGTGTGCCTAACAAGTTCTCCTTTCAAGGGTTACTTCACCAGGCAGTGAACTTATAGTGTTAATTCATTGCCCTATAATTTAAAGCTTTAGAAGAAATAAATTATACAAAAATAAGGTGTTGGATTTCTTTGAACATTCAGTTTATTTTGAAATTTAATCACTTAAACTACCAGTGGAATGCACCAGCTGTTTTTTATGTTTATCTTGTGATGCTACAGAATCATTGAAACTCAGATTTTTTAAAATAATATAGCGGACTTGGAAATGTAAATGGACAGTAGTTTGTCCATAAGCAGTTCTGTGGGGAATTCTTCTACCCCTGCTTAAACTCTCTTGAGATGACCAGCTTACTCAAGCAACTTAAAACATTTTGTGTGCAGAACTTCATTATCTGTCACAAACAAGGTGTGTTCTGCCTCACTTGTAGTATTTCGATTGATAGTGTTCTATTGAAGTGCCTCAGAGCCACTCAGAAGAGGTGAATGTTTAAAAACCTTGTGGAGCTGGCTCTACCAGCGAGCAAGTGCACTTTGATATGCTTGGACATGTGGACCTGCCTCAGGCCACCCCTGCTGTAAGGCCCAGGGTCTGTGCCACAGCCATGACCCAGGGAACCTGGTGATCCTGGCTGCTGATGGGGAGCATGGCTCTTTGCTGGCTGGATTACAGCCATCTCTTCTAAACGTGACTGTGGACCATGCAAATAAAAAAAATCCTGCTTGAAACCATCCTGGTTTACTGTAGGGGTGGAAACAGGGCTTCACACCTCGGGTCAGGTGTGAAGATTGAGCTGCAGCCTTTTCCATGTTGTACGTGTATCAACCTCACAACATGTTCCATGCTTTGTTTGTTTAATGTCATAAAAAAAGCTATTTAATGCATCTGTTTAGCCTGTTAAAATCAGTTATATTCAAAACTAGCTAATGATTTTTTTAGGAATCAAATATTGATTTATACCACCTGAGGAATATTAACCAATGCCTAATACCAGTAGTTATCATGAAGTTGGTCTTCTTAGCAACTTCTTAGCAAAAGAAATATTAACCACATACATTTTAAAAATGCTATAACTATCAGTTGCATTTTTGCAAGCAAACATATTTTTGCTGCTTCCTTTTTAAAGCAAATAAATGGAATCCTCATAGGTCATCAGGCAGGACGGTAGAAGTCCTGAGAAGGAGCAATTATGAAGAGGAAGAAAGTTTGTAAATTGCATGTATTTCTGCTGTGAAAAAGATTTTCCTGTAATACCATCCAGGCATTCACTTAACAAAAGTAATAATTTTGTTAGATGCAGCCGAAGGTCTCTAGTTTTGCTTATTGTCAGGTAGAGTAAATATTGCCTAGTGAAAGTAGTGTTCTCCATTTTTCAGACTATATTCACAGTTAACAGCTCAAAATATCAAGTATGTACATTCTTTCTGCCAAGAGATGTTAAATGACAATGTTATGTGGTTAATTAGAAATTTTGTTTAACTTAGAAGACAGAAGAGGGGAAAAATTGAAACAAAGATGTTACTTGTATTTTTTATTTACAAATGAAGTGCATCTGTACTTTTAGTATATGTTGGGACAGTAAATTAAAGACAGGGAGACATTTTGTTGAAAACAAAAAAGTAAGGGAACAGTAAAAACTTGAAATGCATAGTCACTGCTTAAGAATTTTAGAATAAGCCTGTCTTGTGAAGGATCTGTGAGATTCTGTTTTGCAGACATTACTAATAATGTGTCCTCCAATGTTCTATCACAGATAAAGCTGCCCTTGACTTACTGAAAAGCTTGGGACCATCTAATATTGAGGTGGAGCTGCGGGGTTTGGCCCCTGAAGGTGGGGGCTCAATGGAGGTAATGCTGAGCTTCCTGAGAATGATTGGGATGATGCTGAACAAGAAGCACAACTTTGAACTCGCTCAGGCATACCTGGCACTGTTTTTAAAGGTAAAATATTTGTTACTAAATTTATGTTAGTCCTATTAAAAATAATGGTTATACTAAAAAGATATAAATTGTCTGTTTGAATTACCTGATTTTGGTTGAGAATGGTTTTAAAATGTCTAACTGAATGTATTGGATGATGTGGCAACTCATTTGGTGACAATCCAGAAAAACTTGGAAAACAAAAGATGTTGTGAAGAGGCCCCTGCCAGACAGGTTTTGTCTTGTATTCCTTACTTAGAATTGTTTTGTTTTGTTGGGTTTTTTTTTGTAACATTCCTAACTTCTTAGTGGTTGTTGATTGTTAAGCTAAGGTATGTTATGTCTTAAATAAGCAAAGAATTTAATACACAATGGTTGGGAAATAAATCAGACATTTTGTCGGATTTATCACTAGACTTTGTAAGCCTGACCTACTTTCCATGTCAGTGGGCTGCCTTTCTTGTGTTATCTGTTGAGTATCACAGAGCTAATGAAATTGTCCCAGGGCGTGTGTAAGTTAAAGTTACTCTACTGAAGCACAGTAACAGTTACTCTTAGAGACAAAGTGGTTCTGCAGAGGATTGAAACCCTTCTGATGCACAAGTGTTTTAGATACTCTGATTTATGAAATAATGTGAAAGCATTTAATAACAGCTTACTTGGAAAACATTGTTATAGACATTCAGACACATGTAATACCAGGGCATCCACAACTTCTCTGGGTAATGGGTTCCAGTGCCTCACCACATTCACAGTAAAGAGTTTTGTCTATTATCCAGACTGAACCAACTATCTTTCAGATTAAAGCTCTATCAAGGCTCCTAGATATTTAAATTGTAGCCTGGAAAATAAATATTCCATCCATTAAGTGGTGATTATTACTGCAAGTTCAGAAGGTTTCTCTTATTTTTAACAAGGTTGCTGTTTGTCAGATAAGGAGACCTCATCCATCTCTATCACTATAGTGTGTGCTGGCATCATTCTTCTTGATGTGTGCAACATGGATAATTAAAATAATAATCCTGATTGACCTTAGTACATCTGTCTAGCCTTTCTAGATTAAAGAGAAATTTTGTGATGCAGGTCAGAAAGTGGAGAAAGTTGCCCTCTAGGGAAGTGTGTGATGAGAATAGATTCAGCAGCCTTGCCAGAAGAGGACTTAGTAAAAATATAGCATATTTAAGACACTTTGCTGCCTTATCCCATCTAGAACATGAAAAATGGCTTGTAAAGACTAGCAAAAGGGGAGCAGTATTTTGAATAGAGGAATTATTGAAAGAAAAGAGTCCTTTCCCTATTTGGGACATTTCCTGAAAGCGAAGTATTGGAATTGGATGGGGAAAACAGTCTTTTAATTTTTTAATCTGTATTTGTTTCACTAACTGCTTGTTTTCATTTTCAGTTACATCTTAAGATTCTCTCATCGGAGCCAAAACTCTTGGAAGAAATATCCAAATTGTCAATGCAACTTGAGGAAACTTGGGTTCACTTACGGGCTCTCTTCAATCAGAGTCTGTGTGTTTTAACATACATGAAAAGTGCTTTGCTGTAAAATACTTCAGGGTTTAATCTGCATTAGACTTCCCTCAGAGGAATAGTACAATTTATACCAAAAAAATACTGGATTCCAAAAATCATGCTGGGTCTTGGAATTGTAGAATCATTAAGGTTGGAAAAGACCTCCAAGACCATCAGGTCCAATGTTCTGCTGGATACCACCCTGTTCACTAAGCCATATCACTAAGTGCCAGACTGCTCATTTTTGAATACTTCCAGGGATGGTGATACCACCATCCTGTTCCAGTGCTTTTTCCGGTGCTGTATTTTATACATCTACATGTGGCAGAGTATTTTAGAAAATGCACAACTGCCTATTTTTGTTCACTTCAGTTGGAGAAAAAATTACTATGTGCAGCTAAAATATTTGTTATGTTGGTCTGTGCTGCCAGTGGACAGACATTTGGATTCAAGGCCCTGAGCAGCCTGGCCTTGTGGAAGGTGCCCCTGCTCATGGCAGGGGTTTGAAAGTAGATGATCTTTAAAGTTCCTTCCAACCCAAGCCATTCAATGATTCTCTGATTCTATGGCTACATAAAACGTAGTTCACCATGAAGAAATGATTTGCGGGAAAAAAAAGAAGTGGGAATGTAACTTCTGTGCAGGAGGCCAAAAACTATATTTTTCTTAATAAAGTCATTGTTGATGCAAAAATAAAATAAAAAGTCTGAATTGTTAACACTTTATAAACAATAATTTAAAGCAAATTAATCTAAAAATTATGTTCCTCTGCAATTAGAGCACTTTTCTTAGAATGGTTGTAAAAATCAGTTGTCACTTTTGCAGACGTTTATTTCTAAAGGCAAAGATTTCCAGCTGTACTAGCAATGATAGAACTTCAAAAAATCCCTAAAAACCCAAGCACCAAACTAAACAAACAAAACCAGATTTTTGGGATGTCCAGTTTCATATGAAAATAATTTCTTTTCTTAAGGAAAAGGAGAAAAGATTACTAGAAAAAAAACTGTTTTGAGAAATTTTTAATTAAATCAGATGGGTTTTTTTACAAATTGATATTTAGGTTTCAAACCATAACATTTGGGCATTGTTTGGGACCTCATGAGTGAAATTAACTTCAACTTGGCTGCTTGAGAGTACTTCCTCCCAGCAGAAGAATCTTCTGAACAAGGCCTTTGCTGTACTTCACATGCTCAATCTATGTACACAGACCAACAGAGTAACTAATACAAATATATGCAATTTCAATGAGTAAACTTGAAAGGTGGTTCATTGCATTTGATAGAAGACTGAAGCAATAGTGTGGGTCAGTTGTCTACTGTATAGCTGTTTGGTGTTTTTTTTATGCCATCACATTAAACCCCTTTTAGTTATGTGTACTGGAACAAATTATCTGCAAACATGGAATCATAAAACAATAGAAGGGCTTGGCTTGAAAGGGACCTTAAAGATCACCCGCTTCCAGCCCACTGCCATGGGCACAAGCACCTTTCACTAGATCAGGTTGCTCAGGGCCCCTTCCAGCCTGACTGCACACTTCCAGGGATGGGGCATCCGCAGCTTCTCTTGGTCATGGTGTCTCACCATTGTCACAGGGAAAAATTTCCTGATCATGTCCAATTTGAACCTACTGTCCTTGAGTCTAAAGCTATCATGTACACATGAGGTTTCTACAAGGTTTGCTACTGAGATTTAAGAAAATCCTTTGTAGCACAGAATTATTAGTTTCTGGTGGTATGGTTCTTGGCTCCCAATTTATTGGATTGATATGAAGTTGTCCAAAATACCTTAAATGTCAGTGTAATGAACATCTCAGCTTGCAGGTGTTAGTGTAACTCCTTTGGAAGATCTTAGACAATAATTCTCTGAATAAAGACACAATGTTCAAAGGTTGATAGGACAGTATTTGCAGACCTGCCTCTGTGGAAGAAAGAAACATGGATGAAGAACTTTTGTGTTGGATCAGAGGAAAGATCTGTCAAGCCCACTGTTCTGTCTTCAGCTGGAGGAAGGAAGATTTGTAGTATAGCAGGCTGGTTGTGTATAAAGTGATTGTTTCTCAAGCATATCACAGCACCTTTCAGCAGACAGCAATTAGATCTCTGTGACCCAGCTTTAGCCTCACAGTTGTGTTTAATGTTCTGTGACAGACCTTTTGTTCTCTGTGAGTTCATCTAATCTCTTAGAACTCATTTATCCTTCACAACATCCTGTAGTAATGGGGCCTACAATTTAATTAACGGCAATAATGTATTTCTGTTTATATACTCCAGACCTGCTATCTTCTAACATTGTATGCCTCTCCTTGAATGTGAGAAATATCAGCTGTGCTCTAGTCTTCATGCTTCCCAGACTTTGCCTCAGAGCAGTGGTGAAAGGGCTTCTGCTCATGAAGGACATACTTTATTTTGCTGAGTGCATGTCTGCTTTTTCACTGACATCCAAGAGCCCTTTCTGGGCACAGATGTTTAAATCTGTATGTACAAGATTTGTCTACAAAACCTGTTAGGATTGTAGAGTAGTGGGTTTTTTTTGCTCTTCTGTTTTCATGGTCTGCTTGATGTAGTCATAAGAAAAAACTCTGCCAAACAGGCTATATTATTAAAACAGAAACATCAGGATAATTTTTGTGAGCTATGTATGTATAACACAGTTGACATGATGTTTGCAGTCCTGTATGACCTCATTAAATGTGTTTAATGCAGTTTCTTCTACACATACTTGTTTGAAGTCCACCTGGAACACTTCAATAACTTCCTTCAGAATATAGTATGTAGATGTGAGTGTTATCTTCTTTATTCTTGTCTTTTTCTCAACATGTCTACTCATCACTGCTATTTCAGGGATGTTTTACTATTATTAGAGCTGTAGAGTCTTCCACCAGTAGTTCTGATTGCTTCATGTTCTTGGTCTTTTATTTTGTCCTTTTTACCCCACATCAAAATGATAACTTGCTGTCAATAAAAAAACTTCTTCAGAAATAAAAAATAATTTCCTCCTGTTAGTGGATGAAAGTAGATATTTCACCTGCTATTTCCTGTATTATTCCTTCGCCTGAGGCATAAAGGACAGTATTTTGTGATATTAGTGAAAAATTGTTGATTACAAGTGGTAATATGCATGGAAACTGAATTTGATAATTTGGGCTTTGTTGCCCATAAGAACTCACACTAGCATGGTGCTTTTGTATATGCATATGCAATGGGATGTGGAGAAATGCTAGATAGATGAAGGGATATTCATGTTAACTCTAGGTTCTCTTCCAAGCAGGGCAGCTACTGTGGATTTTACCATTCTTACACAATGCCAAGGCCATCTTAAGCTACTCTGAGTAGCAGCTTGCTGTTAAAATTCTCTGTTATGTCTGTGACACAGCACTCCTTCCAGCTTCCTCTCAAGCCTGTCCCCACCTCTCTTCCTGTGCTTTCCTTTTCACCATGATTTTTTCAGCTCTTGGTTCCTGAGTGCAGCTGCTGCTCTTAGCAACTCCTGCACATAGCAGTCCTGTCAAGTTAGGTTCTCTGTACTTCCACTGTTTCCTTTTGACTGTTATTTTTTCCAGACACATTTGGTATTCCTGGTTGTTTTGAGACTGGTAGCTGGACCTTGCTGCCTGAATTTGCTACTGGGTGGATTCAGATGCTGCACAGTGAATGTTGCTCTTCTCTGAACTATAAGAAGCCTTCAATTTTAGTAGTCTTTGTTTTCCTTTTTCATTCAAGTAAAAATAGAGGTATTATGAGGCATGCAAACATGAGGAGACAGTAGAAGGATACCAATGTTTACATTTGGCTACATGGTTCAGTAGCCAACCTATACCTCTGACTTGAAGCACTCCAACATTTTGTACGTTTCAAATTTAACTCTTACTTCTTCAAGAAAAATATAAGAAAGATCTATCTGTGCAAGTTGTCATAACTGCAAAGTCCTAGAGTAAGGACACTGGAAGATACTTATTTGCATTCTGTGAATTAGAAAAGGCAGGATGTTTGTTGGCATATTTGAACTCTGTTAATGTGCTCTGTTTTAAACTCTTGTGAAGGAGTTTAGCATTGTTCAAGGATCACTATTATGTAAGTAGTTTACTGCGTTGTCTGTTGGCTTCAGCCTGTTGTCTGATGTTTCCTGAGTATCATGTTAATCTTCCCAGCACATCACCATCTGTATCTTAAGAGCTATTTGTTTTATGAAAAATTATCTCTTAATAAAAGTAATTTACCTTTTTAGAGATGAGGAATCCAATCAGTGTCTTATTCGATGCCAGTGCAAGGACTGGCATCCTTTACTTTTTGATGTGTTTACAATATACATTAGAGGAGACCAAAATGCTGTCGTTACATGTCCTTAACCCCTGTGCTTTTCTTTTTGTGAAGCAGTGGTGAATTGAGGAAAGCAAAATGAAAGATAAAATAACCAAGATTTTTCTACCCTGGCTGTTATGTCTTCTACTGTATGATTCTGTGTTCCCCAGAAGGATTAAATGAGCTCTCTGATGGTTGTTGCACATCACAAAGCTTTGCTGTTTAGTAGCAGTCTCTGAAAAAATTACTTTCCTCCACTGATGTGTGCACTGCTAGTTTGTGAAACAGCTTATGTGGCTAAGTGGAATTGCATACTGCTTCCCTGACTATCCAGTGTGTTAAAAATGTGCTGGCTCTATGACTACTAGATTATGAGTGTTTTAAGGGTCCTCACTCTGAAGGATCAGATCACATTGGTGTTTTGCAGTTACCTGAAATCACCCATAGAATAAGTCAGAATAAGGTAGAATAAAATACTTGCAGGATCCTCACTCAGTTGATATTTTTGTAGAGACTGGAAATAAAAAGAAAACTCGCCTACTGAACTTAAGCCCAGAGGGTTCCTTCACCCTTTTTTGTTAGCCTGTAGCCAAGCTGATATTTGCCTTACAGCTACACAGCTGAAGATCTATCACTTACTGTTTCTGAAGTTGCCCAGTATTGGTCGCAGAATGAGACATGAATTTCGCAACTCATCCATTAGCACTCCAAACACTTTTTGAGCGTTGTTCAGATTCATATGCCTCAAAAGGATTTTGTAAGTATAGCTCACTGAAGAACATGGCCATGACATTCATTTATTAAAACCAGTGATGTTCCTGCTGCTCTGGAACTGTTCCATCTGTTTGGCACAGCTGGAACTGAAAAGTCACCAGCCTGTTGTAATGCAACATGTCTCTTCCTGTCCTGTGGAGGAAAGGTTAAAGCCCAGGTAAAAAATATGTTTTCAGAGTGTGTCAGCTTGCATATTTTGTTGAACATCAGGTTTGTTCACACAGGGTTGTGCAGCTGGTTGTTCTTCTCATTTGTGATTAACCTTTGTGTTTGCCCATTGGTTTGGGTTGATGAAAGGTTGAGGGATGACTGCCCAGTTCTCTTTGAAGAATTACATTTCGACAGAATCAAGACAAATGTAAGCTATTTCAGCAGTGCTTACATCAGTGCTTAATTGAGATGGTTTATTCATGGTGCTAGAGTAAACAGCACCATCTGTACAGAAATCCCTGCAGCTCCCTTTGTGTTGGTGGGTGAGGATGACAACCCGCTGGTACATATGGAAAGGGCAGAAATACTTGATACTTATTTTTTTCCTTCAGTCTCCACAGGCAAAGCCTGCTTCCGTTTTCAGTGTGTACCAGCATCCTCTCTGCAGGAATTGCCAGCAATTGAGTTTGAAACTTTAGAGTGCAGAGCTCTGAAGTCACCTCATAATCAAGGGACTGCACAGGACTCGTGCACGCGTGCTGTCCAGTGTGACAGCACTGGCATCGAGGAGGTCCCTGACAACTGGGTTGAGGCTGTTGTGCCCATTTTTAACAGAGGTGAAGTGCAGGATGGGGGGACCTGTTGTTTCTTCAAACTTCCCCATTCTCCCGAAGAATCATGGAGCACATGCTGCATGTGCCTTTGGAATCCATCTCTAGCACACAAAGGGAAAGATTAGGAGAGTCGCAAGGGCAATTCCTGCTTGCCCAAGGTGCTCGCCTTCTAGGATGAAATGGCTGGTTGTGTGCACAATGGAAGAGCCATGAATTTAATGATCAAATTTAGTGCAATTACAGCAGTCTGTGATTACATTATCATAGTCTATTATGAAACACTGTAAATTGCTACTCTAAAAGTCAACAGGCATGCTTTCAGTTAATATTTTGCAAATTATGGTGCTTGTTCATGGCAGTCTATGCACCATGTACCTTTTATACTATGAGCTGACTTAAGCATCATATCGGTTCTGCAGCACCAAGGTGTGTGAATTACTTTTGCAGTTATCCATTATAATCAGCATACAGAAATTAATTTAGTCACGTTCTAATTATGCCTAATGCATGATTATTTTGTTTAATATCCCATAGCAAAGAAGCTCAATAAATTAGATGCAGAATGTTGAAAAATGCTAATGATATTCAAGAGATTTGCACTGAGGCGTAGAAGAATTAGACTGCTAAACGAGTTGAAAGTATTTCAAGTAAATGGCTGATAAAAAATTATTCTAAAATTGGTGGGTGCCACAACACACTTGGCTGTTTTATAAGTTCTTGCCTTTTATCCACAGAGGTTTCAATTTTGTGTATCACCACTGTATCATGTCTCCTGCTGCGGCTATAGATCTTTCTTCTTTTTACAATAGCTTCTTCTGCCTATTTCATAACCATTTGGTAACACAATTTGTTTGAACGAAGACTCTTCCTGGGGTACAAGACGCTTACTCTGGGAATGGTGAGAGGTCCAAGAAACACTGTTAAAAGAGACTGCAAAACCACACAGCCAGCTGAGAAAGGGACACAGAGTGCAGTTTTCTTAGTGTGAAGGTGGTACCTAGAAATGTATTTCTGGAACAAGACTCTGCTGCTTAGGCTTGGAGATAGCAAATTGTGCAAGAAACAGACTGTGATGTATCCTCAGGAGCTGAGTGCTTCTCAGTCAGGAAAATGCATGAACTGATTTAAAGAATCTGTGCAATCAGAGGTAGGAAAGGTTGTCTGTTCTCAGAAAGAGAATGGGCCCCAGTACAGTGGTACTTGACCCAGGAGAGAATGTCCTCTCCAGAGATGCTGTTCCCATTGCAGCATCTCTCTCAGAAATTAATGAAAAATTGCCTGAATATCACAGGAGTTACAACAACAGCAACAAAAGCTGATTGGAGGAGAAAAACACAGAGCATCATTTACACAAGAGGACTTGTAGATAATGAAGTAATACCAGTGTTCCTGCAGGGAAGCAAGGGTCTGATTGCTGAAAGCCTGTAATGAGTAAAGACAAACATTCACATTTCTCCTCTTCCCTGCTTAGCTGTGGGAGCATTGAGGCTGTGCTGTAGATGCTTTCTTTGCCCTTACAGTGAATTGACTGCAAGATCTTACCTTTATGCCTCAGATTAGTCCTAAGGCCCTTCTGCTTAGACAGGGTCACAGGGTCCAAAAGTGCCCCAACTGGCTAATGTTAAACATTGAGGGTATCACACGCAAGTTGCAATCCTTCTTTGCAGGACCAAACAGAATGATTTCCTTATAAGCAGAAGGCCCAAACCTGGAATTCTGCCTTTCTGAAAACTGACTTGGTTTTCCAAATAAATTGGGATTCAAATCTGTCTGTTGTGATCGACAGTGTTGAGATCTTAAAGGGCAAGAGAAAGAAATGTAGTGGAAAAATACAAAGATATTGCCAAAGTACTAACTTTATAAAAATACGTGGAAAATGTACAGATTTTTTTCTCAAAAGAATCCAATTAGTGAGATATACTGAATGTTTCTAGGGGTTGTCAAGACCTGAACAGATTTGTCTTTCTAAACAGAAGGTTAAGGTACAAATTATTTTTTCATGAAAATATCAGTTTCTGTGAGCTTGGGCAATTTTTAGACCTAATTTATAACTATTTAATAATCTACTTTGTAAAGAAAGAAAGTACTGAAATTGTCAAAATTAAAGGAAAAGTATCAGTGAAATATTAGGAGAGAAATAATGACGTAAATTTTAATCCTAAGGGATAATGATACTGAAAACATTATGTGCTAATGAAGGCTTACCATGTTAGATTCTCTGCTTCATGCTCATGAGAATGTTTTTTAACTGAGCCTAGTACCTGGTGTTTAAAGAATAATTCTTGAATATATCATACATATGTAAATGAACTGTTTTGACATAAGTGAGGAGGTTCTGTTCTTCATTTAATGCCTTTTCCTTTCATGCTCTAAGGAAAGGCTTTGAAAATATGGTACTTTTTCTCAAGCAGAACCATAGCACAGCTTAGATACTCATTCCTCAGTTTATTTATCATTTTGATATGTTGGAGAAGGAAATCCTGGAGCCACAGATCACTACAGACAATACCTTTAATCTTGACATAACCTACCCTTATGACCCCAGCTCCACTTAAGTCTCTGGACTAAGAAAGACAGATGGAGCTCTGGGATTACCTCTGTGAGTTGTTACTCAACTTCAGCATGGACCATGAGCTCCTTGATAGGCCTGGACAGCCTAAACAGGGACATAATATACTGACTGAGGCATCAGATTCAGATGTTCCAATGATAAGATGAATTTAAACCCATGTTAATTGATCTATCAAGTGCTGTGGGCTCGTGCCCAGGAGTGGAGTGTCAGTGTTAAGCTGAAAGCTGAGGTTGGAGAAGGAACCAAACCCAAACCATGATGGTAGAATATTCTTGCCATCTCAGTGTGTTCCATCAGTAAAAGAATGGTTACAGCAGCCTCTCTGAAGTTCAGCTTTATATGCTGCTCCAGATTTGTTTGCTACTCTGATTTAAATACTTTTTAAAATACTGGTTACAGTTCTAAAAGAGATGCTGTGGTCTAGGTAACTATTAAGCTGTTTTAGCTGTTTGCTTTTAATAACTGTCAGTCCTAAGTGATCTGTCAATTAAAATGACAGATTCCCGTTGATTAGAGATATCTACAGTGAATCTCTAGTCAGTGACAAGAAACAGGCTTATATGCTATGAGACAGTCTGCTGTAATAACAGGAAAACTATTTTTTATAATAGGTCATAAATTAATTTTCTACTGCCTTTCCAGAATAAAATAGTATGTTGTTTTGAAAAGAGATTGGGGTAAAAGCTTTAAACAAAAATTTTGTACTTACAAAGACAAGATTGCTAAATAAGTTCTTGAATTTTACATAATCATGATTGAGAGCTACATTCAGAAAAGCTAAGTAACTGTTTTTATGTGCATTGGAGAACATTAAATGAAATAATTCACTGTCTTTAAATAGAGAAGGACAACTGGCAGTTTCAAATTATGTTCTAGCCTCTGTTGTCCTATTGTAATTAGTCTACATTACCACAGACTTCACCTCCCATGAATACTAACCTCACTAGATATTAGAAACACATCTTTGGAAAAGTGACAGATGAAATCATTTGAAATTATTTTAAGTCAAATAAAATAAAAAATTTCATGATTAAGAGAATGATGTAATTTTCCTCCTTTTCCAATCAGTCAAAAGGCACTCATAAGATTTCTTCTTAGCTATGACTATTATCCCCCCAAAACCAGAAAAGCAGTTTACTTGCATTAATTGATTAAGTTTCCAACTATGTTTGTCAATCCTCTCTCAGTTTTTATGAAATTGTTCTTGCAGTCTTCACTCCTTCCATATATAATGTACAGAAGCTTGAAGAGCTGAATCAAATTCTGCGGACACATCTGGTCAATTCAGCATTTTCTTGTCTGTATCCACAGTTCTAAACAAGATTCTTTCTTTGCGTTGTTTGGTTATGCTTTTCTCCTTTGACTAAAAGGGAGGATGTCTTACTAAAATGACAGGATTGTTACTCAGATTGTACAAAGATAAAGGAAAAATCTTATTTGTTCCATTAATCTTTATAATTTCCACTCTAGGATTCAAACTGTAACAATTATCCTTTGTTACAGACTGCTTCTATTCCTATTAGAGACTGACTTGAAAGGCAGGCACTTTTTACATTGTTATTTTGTTAGCAACCACTTTCTGAGGAGCTAATTCTCAGTCTAAGCAGCACCCACTCATTCTGTGATGTCGGTAATAATTTCCACTTCCTCAATGGGAAGTTCAAAGACTAGAAGTGCTTGACTTGGATAAATTTAACTTGACAGCAAACCATGAATAGGTAAGTGTTGTTAGAACTGTGTGACTTGTAGGAAAATGGACCATCTAGCATACTGCCATGTAGAAATATTGGTATATTGTCATTTAGGAGTGTTACCCAGGGGTTCAGTTCCCAGCTGTGGAACTGAACAGTTCCCAGTTCCAGGCCTAAAAAGCTTGGTGCTAGCTTGTTATCTCTTGATTTTCTCATCATGCAGTCTTGATACACCTGTTGTTGCTAAATGTCCTTTAAGAAGTCAGCAGAATGACTGGAAATAGTACAGAGGATTTCCAACTCTTAGCTTCCACTCTTGTCCTACCACTCAGTATTACTCCTGTCTTGAGAAAACTGGAGTGTAAGAAGAGTAATGAAAGTCATGATTTCTGCATTCATGGTAAGCTGGATTAGAGATAAAACTATCTTTCAGTTTCCATGGTGTGACCAACTGTATTTTTGTGGAGATTGCTGCTCAAGCATTTTACCCCTTAGCATTACCATTGCTAATGATTCAACCTATCTTCTCCATCTCCAGCTAAATCCTTCAGTGCTCGTCTGCATTAGCTCCAAACAGCACTTCTAGATTTACAGGGAAAATAGAGTGATTTATTACCATTACACAGAGTAAATTATCCACACAATCAAATGCTTAAACATTACTCTAACTCAACCCAAAACAATTTCTTCCTAGCGAAATAAAAGAACACTAAATGGTCAAGTCTGGCTCCTAATAAGACTGGATCATGTAATAGTATTCATATTCATAAATGAAGAGATAGAAATCACTGGGCTTTATTCTATCCAGAAATCCAATAAGAAATTGTTCTGTGAACTCAAAATACTTCACTCATGTGAGTCATTGTGTTGTCATGTGAGTACTGATAAATCTAATTATAATCTTATTGAAAACTTTATCTTGCTCCTCTCTCTCTACAAAGATGAGTACCTGGATAGTCAGAGTGAAGAATGTGTTGTTGACCTTAGGCCATCTCATTCTTTCTACACTTGAACACTTCCAGAGATGGTGACCCCACTGACTCCCTAGGCAACTTATTTCAATGCCTGACCACTCTGCCAGTGAAAAAATTTTTCTGATACCAAGTTTGAACTTCCCCATGAACAACTTATGCCCATTTCCTTCAAGAAAATCTCCTGCTGTGTGTGTACTGCTGAAGGCTTTTGGGTTTGACTCATAGTAATGCATTTGCACTATTTATTAGTTAATTACTGAATTGTTTGTGTGTATATCTTGTAGCCCAAAATTTCAGAACTCCGTGTGGTGACTCGCTATGGCCTAAGAGTGGCAAAGGGACTGAGGTTTGACATGGGGTTTGGATGCCATCCAGTACATGTAGGATTGAAGTTAAATGCAGGTAAACCCAGAAATGTTAGACCTTTCTGATACTGCCTTACAGTACTGGATCCACAGATAATGAATGTTCTGAAAACCAAGCACACCAAAAAGCCAGGCAGATGACAATGGCCTACCTTCTTGCCTTTTTGTTGCTCTGTCCTGTACATCTGCAACCCTTCACTATATGAACATCAGGGCTATGAATCATGGGCTCTAAAGCAAACCAGGATCCCACAGCACAGGAAGGGAAGTCACTCTCTTACAACTCTATAAAAATACCTGAAAGGAGGCTGTGGGAGTTGGTATCTTCTGCCAGAAGTCGCCAAATAGCAGGAGATTTTCTTGAAGGAAGTTTTTCTGTGTTGCGATGAACTGAAAAGTTATTTAGAAAAATAACCTATAGGAAAAATCCCTTCAGTAAGATCTTATTTTTCTCTGACCTGCTGTTTTAAGTTTTGCTTTATGCTGCAGTAAAAAATGTGAAACTTCTTTGTAATGACAAATGCAGCTCTGTTAGATCTGACCAAAGTGGCCAAAAAAGACAAGGAAAAGTGAAACACAGCAAGAACATCTACTTTCTCTGAAACACTTTCTCAGGCTTTACCAAGTTGAAGTTAATGGACTATCAGAGGCAAACATGATTTCTAGGTGTTTTGGGATTCAAACAATGGATTTGTCTTTCCAATTAATGAATCTGCCTGGCTTCTTTTGAATCCATCTACATTTTTGGCATCTGCAGTATCCCACAGCAAGTAGCTTCAGAACTCAGAGCTTAGAGCAAGCTCCTCTTGCTTATTTGAGGCAAGCTTCCTATTAACCCTACTTTATTTCTCTTAGTTCTCTCACTGAAAAATAGCACCACACAATCCTTATCCAACCTGGGTTCCCTCCTCCCTTGCCCCCTCCTTTTGATTTTCTAGTTCTTCAGTATGGGTAAAATTAAAACAGAAGTAGTTGAAAATATGACCTCGTATAGGGAAAGAAAAATTTCTACCTATTCAGAGTAGATATGGATATGTATAAACACTGAACAGTGTAGTTACTCTTTTTAATGAGATTAAAAATATTTACAATTTCTTTATGTTTTGAATGCTTTCATGAATGTTATACATTATCAAATCGGCAGCTAAATTTATAAGAAAATTTAACAATGATTTATTAGATTGTTAACAAAAATAGAATTTCGAAAAGCCACCGCAGCCAAAGCAGCGTCAACCCCAGGTGCTGGCGCTGGGTAAACCGAGATCCGACCGACAAAGTGTCAGCGTCTCCCCAGTGGTTCACCCCGACTGCTTCACGCTGCTTAATATACAGTTTATTCTGCCCGAGGCAGAAATGACCAAACGTTCCTTTGTGTCTCTTCACATGCAGAACTGGGGCCATACATGAGCAGAAATAGACAAAGGTAAGTCCAGGTGTCCAGACGGATGTCTGACCACTTCGGCAGAGCCTGCATTCACATGTAGCAGAGTGGCGCCGGTGCTCGAGTGTGGTCGATGCAATCTTCCCAGGTGCAGGTCCTCGTGAGGGGCTTAGGCGTTCCGAGGAAGTCAGCACTCATGGTCCGGGAAGGTTTCATTCATAGTTAACAAACTTGATATTATCTTAACATTGTCCAGGAACTACTTGAATAAACATAAGACTCTGCTCCCAGCCAGGATGGTCAAAGACATACTTTGGATTCTACAATATTTTATACATATATAGCATGAATTATCTCTACCACATACTACAATGAAGAACCATAAAGTCTGATTATTTCTTGAGTTGTGTGCAGCTTGGGATAACTGCCAACACCAGAGAGTAAGTTCCCATCTGCATCATCCTCTTAGTTAGCAAACTAACTATTAACCTGGGAAGAAAACACAGGCAAACCTCCTGGAGCCCTATGCTAGTTTTGAGAATATCTTAAAAAACCCAAAACAAAACAAAATAAAACCCACAAAAAAAAACCCCACAAAAAACCCCATAAAAAATTCACAAAGTAGCAAAGTGAAGGCAACTAAGTTAAATGGTTGTTTTCAGGTACTTCATGAACTAACAATTACCACTTCTGGATTAAAAAGAAAAAGCCTATTCAGAGTGTATTAGCCTTTTGTCAATAATATGCCCTTGCCTGTCAAACTCCAAAATCTCAATTCCATTTCAATGCAGAGAGACCATTTCAAAACAACATTGTTTTCCTTTGGAAATTTTATATTAATCAGAGCTTTGGATGAGATCTGGGCACGGGTGGACAGGTCTTCAGGTTGTGCTGACCCTCTGAAATGCAGAGACTGTGCTTTCGCAGGTTCTTTTCAATATATGGAGCCATTAGCAGTAAATGAACAACCTCATCTGTGATGTCAGGACCAAAGCACTCTTTCTATCCCTCATCATATAGGGTGAGCTGGCAGCTGGTGAAGTGTGCTTGGCTTTGGATTGCCATCGTGGAGCATCTCTGTTGCAAAAGCATGACCTGGCCTTAAACACTTAAACAGGCGGAAAAAAATGCTGAGAGTATGAGTTGTTTATTGTGTTCTCTGTTTTGCACACACATTTAAATGTCCATATAATTTAATGGGATCTCTTACATTGTTTGCAGACTCCGTAACTTCTCTGAGGCTCTGTACAACTTTTAAAAGCATATTCAATGTTAATGCTCAAGTACCGTAAAGTAAATGCAGGGGACTGATAAATTATATGTGACATTTATTATGCTACATTCTGTGCTGACCCAGAGCTAATGGAAATTACAGAGTATTGTTTGCCTGTATTTGTTCCCATTAAGAGTACTTGTTCTCAGTGGCTCTTTGGGCTGCTCACCTTATCTATTTATCTGTTTAGTGGCTTGAGCTGCTTGAAGTCTTTCTAACTCTCATGATCAGTTCCACTTCTGTAAGGACAAATACACAAGGGGGATCACAGTCAGAGGAAAGATGTGTGCTCATGTCTTCACATATAATTGGATGGGTGAAGGTATGTGTGTTTAACGACTTGCAGTGGGGTCTTAATGTCTCTACTGACTTTGGGCAGCAGGTTTGCTGCAGAGCTCAGACAGTTTGGCTCCTGAGACAGACAAGTGGGTCTGCACAAGCCTGAACTTCGGAACTTTGGGGTAGAACTGGAGGTTTAAGGGGGGATATGGGGTAGGCGGTTCAGGAAGGCTGTACCTCAGCCAAAGGGGAAAGGCAGAGGGCAGCATGCGGCCAGGAGCTCAGGATAAAACGAGGCTGCGCCCTCCGAAACCCTGAGAGAGAAAACCCCACGGCCATGTGCCCCGGTGGACTTCCTTCCTTTATTCAAATAAAGGTGAAGGACTCCTCTGTCCCCTTTTTGGACATAAACCCTAATGTTTGTGGATTTTCCTGACAAAAAGAAGGAACAAAGTTGCAAAAAAGAAGGAAGAAAAGCTTGCAGTTAAGACAGGGGTTGCAGAAAAGCTGAGTTTTCTTTTGTTCCATGCAAAACTAGAATGGAAAGATGTCAGTTCTTTTCTCAGATCTGTCACCATCTCTCAGTGCCTTAAATAAAACTGTAATGTATTCCTGAGTTCCTTCATCAATGAACCAGTGCTCAGTGTGTCACTGTCACCAGGAATTCAAGGATTTTTTTTTTAAATGAGCAAAATAAAGTGGCAGACTAGAAGGAAATATCTTTCTCAATATGCAAGCAATACTGAGGCACATAAAGTTTGTGGCCTGCTCTGTGCCAGAGTGTCATACTGTGCTTATACACATCTTGTTAGAACAGTTACATTTAGCTTTTGCAAAACCTTTCCAGCAGTTGGACTTCCATAACTGCCAGAATGATTGAGTAGTTTGGATGCCTTCCAAGGCTCATCCTTCTCCCAGTAACCTATATTGTTTAAGATCAAGTGTGTCAGACACAAAAATATTCCCTAGCAATGCCTGTTACAGGAATTGCTGGAAACATCGCTGGAAGTGACTCAAACCAGAGAAGAATATGGTTTGTTGCAAATTTATATTGGCAGCTCTTGATCATGAGTGTCAAGTTTAAGCCTGAACAATTTTCATGTCTGGCCTTCTGAATTATGAACAGGGAAATAATCTCCTGATGGCAGGTGGTTAAAAGACTGCCATCTATCTCAAGCATGTGGGAAGAACATAAAAAAATATTGAAACTCTACAAAGATTCTTCAACAAGGGAGTGTGGGTGGTCAGACCCTTCTATTGAATGGGGCACTTTTCATCCTTGTGGTGAGTGAGGTGTGTGAGGAGTGTGGTCCTCAACTCTGAATTGACACAAAGGCAGAAACAAGTATTTTTGATGTTTGGTGATGACTTGAAAAAAAAGTTCTTGAATATTTGCTCACATCATTCTGTCCCTGTGCAGTGACCTTACCTTTACTACCTCCAGCCTAGAAGAGCCTCAGGGGAAAAAATCTTATATTTTGATGGAGTCTTTAGGAGCAATTACTTAGTCTTGAAAATGTCCAGACATTCTTCCTCTGTGGTAAGCATCATCATGTTTTAATAATGATATTTTTATTACACTTTCTAGCTACGTGGAGGAATTGGATTTCTTCGTAAAAGCTAATGACTTCACCATTGCTGACATAGGAAAGGGAAATCTGATGTAGGCTTTAGTGGACCTGGACGTCAGGCTTCATCTGTGATACTGAATGTATTCACTACAACAGGAAATAGCAGAGGGAAGAGAGGTGGGCACACTTCTGCAACTGAAGGCTCTTCAGGTTTATAAAACAAATGTTGAATTTTTTTTCTTCATTTTTGCAATCAAGATACTAATTTTTACTTTTTTTAAAGACACAAATGATCTATATGCTGTCTGCATTATATTAGCTGATTCTTGTTATGTGTTCACAGATTAAAATCTGTCCAATATATTTTTTAAACTGTAAGATTTTACTTTGTGTCTTCAAATGAAGAGACTTCACCAGCTGCAAGGCAGCAAAGATATGCAGCCATGTCTTTGCAGCCTCACTGTCCTTTGCCTTTATCTTTTTTAGGCTAGGAGACATTTTCAGCAACTCTGCTATCTCATGGTCTTTTTTCTTTTTTTTTTTTTTTTTGTAATTTCACATGGTAAATTATTTGATGCCTGCTGGGAATAAAATTCCATACTAGCTAATGCTGCTACAGAAGGAGCATGTGCTATATCGGTAATAGCAATGATGTGAGCACTAACTGTGAGCACAACAGCTTTTCAGGAAGTTAAGAAGGCTTGGGATGCAAAAATGTAAATTCACTGCAGATTTACATATTTTAATGATAAAACTTATGTGATAATTTAATCAGGAGATTCTGGGTGGAGGAATGGGGGGCAGGGGAAGCACATGTTCATAGCATCTCACTGGTGATACTCTCCTTATGCTGCCAGAAGGCAACAGATAGTTTTGACCTACCATTTAATGAGAAAATGTGATGCCACTAGAGGATAATTTTTGTAACTAACATATATTCCTTAGCATCCTTCTGCTTTCATCTGCTAGTTTGCATTCTGGTTATAAAATTTTTGGATATATTGTAAGACCTTTGAGAGCAAGTGGGGGATACTGACATGTGGAACATACTCTCAGCCACTGGAAGTTGGCTGGAGCCACTGATGCCCAACAAGTTTAAATTTGGTCGGTCATAGTATTTGTTTGAGGCCCCTGGTTAATATTTCCCTCCTATCCTATGGGTCATCACAGCAGTCTCAGCACCAGTGTCCATACACAACCTCTCCATCCTCCCCCAAAAAAGTTCTCCTTCCCTCTGCCAGCGCTAATTGTTTTCTGTCACTTGCAATGGTCTGTTTCTCATGCCTCCTCAGCCAATTTCCAGTTTGTACCTATTTATTCTGCAGAACAATAGCCTCCTAAATTAAAATGTGGTCCGCATATTCTGGATACAGCACAATAAATTGGGCATTGTTGCACAGGGATCCTTATTTTCAATAGTAAGTATAGATGATTCAGTCTTATATGCAGTTCTTCTTTTGCCTACTGGTTATTCTTTTCATGGAGAAATCAAACCTCCATGTACTTCCAAGTGTGTGAACTATACTGATAGTTCATAGATGCATTTTAACATTAGACTACTAATAATTAATTCTTGTTGTGGGGAATATCTCACTAGCAAACATCCCATAAGGTGCAGACCCAGTCCCTGGAGACTTTCTTCTTTAAAATTTGTATGAGGTCTTGCTGCTGCAATCCTGTTTAAGGATTGACAGTGCTTTCAGTTTAAAATCACAATTTTTAAAGAATTCAGTATGCAAACATGATTGTGGCAGAAAATTGTAGTACCTACAGATGACTTAGGCAGAGGGCCTTCTTCTTTTCTTGGCTCTGGGGCTTTTTAAAAAAATATACACCTATCTGAACCTTTGCCGTTTCTTTCAGCTTAAGAAAACATGATAGAAACTGCTGGTTGGGAATGATGCTTTCTGTGGCCTATGAGAAAAGTTTGCAGTTTGTGTAGCTGCAATTTCAAACAACCTGCATTTTTTAGGAAGTTGGCAGGGAAGTTTAGATGGCCCAATGTCATGGAACTAACACTGTTTCATCAAAATTTAAAATTTTTTGCTAATGGGGGCCACAACCTAAGCTTGTATTCACCAATCCACTTAGACTTTTACTTGGTTCAGCAAGATGTACATGTGGGCTTAATTTCCAGTAAAATCTATTACATGAATTGAAGCCCATTTTTTACACCTTGTTCAGTAAATATGCTAGATGTAGAATAAGAGCCTCTTCCAGGATGAGAATGCAGTGTGAGCTGGAGCTGAAAAGAGGAGAACCTGCCCTGTTCTTGGTGTGGTACCTGCTGATTAGACAGCTGTAATCAGCCAGGAGGAAGTGAAGCACCTGATTGCTTGCTCCTGCACTAAAGACTTTAAAAGACACATTTCTGGGATTAACAGTTCATGACAAAATCACCTGTGACCACAAGGGAGGGGACCTGAGAGCCCAGAGTGCACTCCCAGCATCCTGTATATCGGGTCATGGTCCAAATTCACCAGAAACCAATTCTTGTTGTTTGGGCAGATCAGCCCAAACAGATCAGCTCCTGTGCTGCCCTGGCTAGGCTGAAAGCAGATAAGCTTGTTTACAAGAGCTGGTCACATGTGTTTATGAGTCTGAGCATGACTTATGTGTACACCATCTACACATGTCACATCGGCGTAAGTCCATGGCAACCAATCCCACTGATATGAGTGGGACCAGGCATTCTGCCTCCTGCTTGCCTTCCTCTAATTTGTCACAGGAACACGTTGACTATAGGATGTTTTAAAAGTTTAAAGCTGATTAAAGCTCTTTGTTCTGTGTTGCTTGTCTGGCTGTCATACCTTCATTCTGCTTTTCTCTTCTCATTTGTAGCCTTGGCAGAGTCTATTTCTAGATGCATCATTTTAGTAGAAAATTTATGCTGTTGCTGTGGGAGTGATTCTCTGGTTCAGTGGGAGAAAAAGAGAAGGGTTTTTCTCTGAAAATCTATCACTAGTTTAGTATCAGTGGTATAACCTGTACCCTTGAAAATAAATATGTTGTGGTCAGTTGATTTCTAGAGGAAAAGCACTCCCTTAGGTGGTCTTAAATGATGATTTTTTTTTTTTTTTTTTAATTGAGAGCAAAGTTTGTGCTGAAATTATTTGGGTTTATCAAGATCTAATAACAATATTAGAATTCTGCAGAAGTCATTGTAGGAGGGTAAACCAGCATGTTGTTCTACAGAAATGCTGTGTTCTTGACCAAGTCACTGAGTATTCACTAATCCAAACTGAAACAGCAGGAAGATTAGATCCTTTAAAAGAAGCTGATATTAAATGCAACATGCATTTAAAAACTTAATCTGAAAATTGCTTATTGACCTGGTCAAGTTATGTATAGAATAAAGACTATCTTACAGATCTCAGTGATCTGTTTTTCACCAGACCCAGCTTCATTGTTTGGTTTAAATATTTCGCACACATCACAGGGCCTCTCTTATAAAAGTTCTGGGTTTGGCAGTTTAGACTGTAGTTTGTAGGTTTGAAAACAGCGTCCTGTATAGAATTGAGTGAATAGATGTAAAGTCAAGGTACCCTGAATTTCATTACTCTATTGGTCTTGGTTTTCTCCTCTAACAACAGGATGAGGATGATTCATGTGGCCTTCAAATTTATTTTATTATTTTTCTAGAACACCTATTCCATGTCATGCAGTTAGTCAAAATGCACATAGGCTACTGTAGGAATTATTTTTGATGAAAAAAATGTACACAATACATAAGGATACAGGCAGAACTTATTTGGAATAGTTATACTAGCAGTTACTGTGCCTGAAAATGGTAAATATGGCTTGGCCAAACTTTGAACTTCTGTTTTCCTTTTATTTGCAAATTTTTTAACCAGAAAACTGTTTTTCCTGTGGCAGAGCACAGGTGAGACTTCTGAAGATTAGTACAAGGAGAAATATACAATTGAAATGCTGGTTTCTGAGAGAAGTGGCTCTCATTGATGTCAGAGGAACTCAGGCCTCTCTCTAATAATTTTAAAGTTTGGCTCAAAAATATTGTACACTTTTATGAGCAGAGTAACAGAACAGAGATATAGATGATCCATGTAGTTTCCAAAGTATTTTATCAGTCTCCTACTTAATACCTGTAAATCTATTGAGAAAAATAATATTTGAAGATGTGGTATTTATGGTGATGCTGCAGCATCCACTTCACTCAGCTTTCCTCATGACTATTCTGTGATTCTATGACAAGGTGCTAAATTGGCTGTGTTACTCTTAAACTCTAGATGTCATCACTTCTGGAAAATCTTCACACCTTCAGAGCACTTACCCTCCTGCTTTTTATTACTTCCACTCATTTGAACTCATTTGAACGTGACAGTGGCTGATGCAGGCTTTCTTGGTCTTTCTTGTCGTGACCTGCTAAATGGTTTTCCTGCCAATATCCTGTCAGGAAAGAAATGGCTGCAAGTTCTACCCAAAAGCATGGTGTGTTTTGCCATGTTTTGCCATGCTGCATGACTATGAAAAATGTGGAAAGCCATAGCCAAGATAAATGTACCAAACAGATGGTTCTTCACTTTCCTGTCTTTTAGGCTTTACATTGTTAGCAACTGAGGAGGATTTTGGTTTTGTTTGGTTTTTTTCTGTTTGTTTGGGTGGCCATTTTTTTGTTTGTTGTTGTTGTCTGTGCTTCTCTGTCATAAAACTGGGGACTACCTTCTCCAAAGAAAAAAAAAGAAAAGCTCAATAGGAATCCAGTGTACTCAGAGCTAAACTTGGTAAACAATTCCCCAAAACTGAAGAAGAAATTAATTCATTTCATTTGGAAGAAATAAAATGTTTTCTATAGGTACTTTTGAAGTAAAATATTCTGCTTAAAAACTGATTTTTGTTGTTCTAAAAGTTCTATTGAAAAAGTTAACCCAATCTGAGTCTGATGAAGAATTTTGTTTACGTGAAATAAGTCACTTGCCTTTTATTGCAAGACCCAAAAATACTGATTGTAAGTTACCTTAAATAAATTAGTGTGGGATTTAACCAACCAACCAGGGAGTCTCCTGCAGAGCCAAAGATGAAACACACATACAAATCTTCACTCTGGTGAGGAGCAAAGAGACTCTTTCTTGTTTTCACTCATTTCAGGTTGAAGGTACTTCTTTCCAAGTCAGTCAGAGAAACATAATGAGCTCTGCTATTCCTCATTTCACTTTGATAGCTCCCATTTCCTTCCCCGTGTGAGTTAAGATGCTTATCTATGTAACTGCTGACATTTTGTACCAGTATCTGCTAAAAATCCTAGGGAAATATGAAAGTGGCGAGTAAAATGGAAGCAGTCTTGTGTGATTATTTTCTGGAAATCTTTTGTAGAAAAAGATTAGCTGGTAAACAGACAGACCTAGCATTATCAGTGCGCTGATAATGCTGGTGTTGTAAAAACCCCATCATTTTCCAAATCGGGGTCAAACTGTTGACCCTGAAGGTGGACTGATGGCAAACTTTCTCCAAGGTGTCTGATGTCTGACCAGATATTTCTTTCACTTTCAGTTGCTAATAGGCTTAGAGATCATTGGCATTGCATAAGTATAAACCAATGTTTGTTTCTGATCTATTATTAAAACCATACAAATAATTGTTCAGCCTTTAACTGGACCAAAAAAAAAAAAAAAAGGTGCCGAAAGCCTCTAGAAAGCCCCTAGCTAAGACCCAGAAGGTGTGAGGAACATACAGCAAGAATAGCTTGGAGAGTGCTTAGAGGCTTAGAGTGCTTAATCTTTTAGTTTGTTTGTTTCCATACACTAATTAGTGATTTTACTATTGCCTTCCTATACAAGAGTTCTATGGAAGCAAGAGGTATTGTCTTCAAGTGCAAAAACCTTTCTGTACATCTACAGTAATCATGTACAGATCAGCATTCAAATTATACATGGTTTTTTTACCTATACCTACCTTGTCATGTACTCTTCTGAAGGCTGAAGGATTATTTATATCCTCTTAGTGAACTTAGCTTTACTGCAAAGACTGGTCCATTGAAGGATAGGATTTGTTTTAATTTATTGTATTTTGAATATAAGCAAAAAATGGACAGATCCATTTGAGCATTATTCTGATTGATGATCATAGCATTTGATTTAGTGAAGAATTTTTCACCGAAATCAATGTTCAATATTTCACTGATTGCATTTCAGTTCAGATTTTTTAAAAAATAGGTATGTAATACTACTTAAGGAAATCAGATGTCCTTAAAATTTTACTGGCAACAAGAGGAATTATGAGTCTTTTCAAAGTGATTTATATGAGTCAGATGTTGCCAAGGCTTTTAGGTACACTTCATAAATCAGGGGTCTAAACAATGGTAAGAGTATTTACAGTACCAAACTACTGTGTGAAAAAATAAACAAGAACTGTTTACATAAGTAATTAAACTGCTCTACATTTCACTTTGCTTTAGATTTACTGAATTGGAGTTTGCAAGGCAAGGTTTTGGTGGAGGGGAAGGTGATGGAATCAATTCCAGCCTGTTCAAAGGCAGACTTGCTGCTGGCTGAGTGAGAAGTAACACCTCTGGGGTAGCATTGCAAAGAGCAGGGAAAAAAGCCCTGCACAACAGAGACAGGAGTCCAAGGAGAGGAGGGAGGCTATGTGAGATAAACAGCCCTACAGACACCAAGGTCAGTGGACAGGGAGGGCAAGAGCTGCTGCAGGCAGAAGCAGATTCCTCTGCAGCCCAAGGTGCAGCCCATGTGGGGCTGCAGCTGTGACCCTGCAGCCCGTGGAGATCCGTGGTGGATCAGAGACCCACCTGCAGCCCATGGAGACCTCACACTGGAGCTAGTGGATATGTGCTCAAAAGAGGCTGTGACTCCATGGGAAGCTCCTGACAGGATTTCATGATCACCTGGGGGCCCTATGCTGAGTTTCTGAAGGGTTGCACCCTAAGAAAGGGATTCAGACTGGAGCAGTTTGTGAAGAACTGCAGTCCATGGAAAGGACTTGTGCTGGAGAAGTTCATGGAGGGCTCTCCTACATGGGAAGGGACCCCATGCTGGAGCAGGGAAAGCGAATTGGGGGTCCAGCCCCTGAGGAGGGAGGAGTGGCAGAGGCATGTCCTTAAGTGACCACAGCCCCCACTTATCCTCCTGCAGCACCAGTGGGGAGGAGACAGAGAAAAATTGACTAAAATTAAGAAGGGAGGAGCTGGAGGGAAGGTGTTTTAAATTGAATCTATTTTACCTGTCATGGCAACTGCTGAGTGACCTCTCCCTGCGCTTATCTTGCCCCAAGAGCTTTTCCTTGTATTTTCTTTCCCCTGCACCAGTGAGGAAGATGGCAATAGAGCAGCTTGGGCAGGCACCAGCCAACCCACCAGGGCCAACCCACCACACTGGCTGAGGTCATAATGGAACACATGGGTGGAAACTCCCAAATACCATCTCTACACATGGTATCCAACTCACTTTACTAGGAATTCTACCTGAATATCTTATATTGTACGTTTAATCTTGTTCAATTTTAGCTGGAATGCAGTAGTTGAAGGGATGAGTATAGTAATAAAATAATACATTTGTTCAGTCTGCAAATGTGATCATCATTGTTAATTCCTACCAAGGTAATTACTGAGGGGTACAAGATTTTAAAAATTTAGCCAAGCAAGAATTTAAACAAAGTGGAGTGTAGCTGATTTTCTTAAAGTGCAAATAAAACTTATATCTTGTGCTTGGAAATGCACAATTTTATTGGTGTAACATGTTTGAATATATATATGTGTATTGTGCAGAGAAGAAATTGCAATGCTGTGACTTGGAAATACTGACTTTTTTTTGCCTTGGAGGGATTCAGATTTTTCTGTTTTACAAGATGTAGCATATCTTGTATGAAAGTATAATCTCATATGATCTTGAGTCATGAGTGAATGTATTAGGTATTTTCAATGTTTCCAAGTTTTTAATGAAAACTGCAGAAATTTTCTATGGTCTGTGTACATATGCCTGCACTTCAGTCAGTGGGTCTAATGATACTGAGTTGCTGAATAATTGGTGGCACCTTGCATTTCACCAGCAGCTTAGTGTAAGGTATCCCTGTGTACACCCTTTCATTGCAATAACTATTTTTGAGTTGTAATAAATACAGAGTAAAAATCTTCATGTGTGTGCTACCAGAGAGCAGAAGAGCTGCTGAAAGTCTTCCTTTTACCTAATAGAAACTCTTCTTGTCCTTGAAAGTTAAATTAGTTGCAGGGAATTTTAAAGAACCAAAATGAAAAAATCCTAGAATTATATGGAGAAAGTTGAGCACAGTGAGGAAAGTTTTATCCTCGAGCTCCAGCAAGAACTGTTGAAGAGTGAAGCAGTTAGCTGAGAGCTTTATGTCTGCATGGAAGCAACCTCATGCAGGCCTGAAATAGGCACCACATTTAGGTGAGACAAAGTGAGTTAGAATTTGTGTTTTCCTCCTCCTCTCTTCTACATTTGTCCACAGATAAGCTTATGAACACTACATCCTGGGGCACAGATGCCCTTCTCCTGTGTCAGTGAAATATTGTTAGAGGTAGTAAGGCCATATGAATCCAAAGACTCAAGGGCCTCGTAAAAGAACAAAACCCCCAAAACACAGACATTCAGTCTAGAGGGGAGTAAATGGAGTAATTATTCTCTGAAATACTCACACACAGGCATATTCACTCCTTTGGAATTTCTGCATAAGCATTTCCCACAACTGCTGTCTCATTTTGAGATCCCTCAACAAAAGCATCAGGTCTGTCTCTTGAAATTATTGCCTTCATGGAGACCAAAGGCATAGTCTAGTACTGGAGCTAAACACAAAACTAAATAGTTAACCTTTACTTTTGAATTGGATATTTTTCTAATACCTGGATTTTTTTTCCAGAGTTAGATCTTTTCTAGAACCCCTTTAGCTAACACAGAAAGCCTGTTATCATCAATATCAGCCAGGGCACTCAAACAGATTAGATTGCAATTGAACAAGACCATATCTGGATGCTTAATCAGAAGGATGTACAAAACAATATCAATAAACTACAGCCATTTCCTGTCTCATAAAAGCTGCAATTTTCCTGAATTTGCAGAACTGGAAGCAATCCAATCAGAAATCACTGAAGTAAATAAGAATAGCTATTTTTTCTCTTCTGTACCATGCCCTGGGTACAAACTGTTTGTATTTCCCACTGTTGTCACTGCCACTCAAGTCACAAGAAAACCAGTCACAACTACACTGCAGTTAACAGCCCTCTCAATTTATAGCCACTCAAATATGAGGCAAATGAGTGAAACAAAGAAGGTTTGTTCCATAATGGATTGCAGCAGTCAGAATTGATAGTCTTAATTGTTTTTCACAACACAGCAGGGTTTTATTTATTTTGTTTGGGGTAAGGGGAGGTCACAGAATCAGACAGCTGGAAAGGCAAGATTACTTGCTGGTCTAGCTAGTAACTTAGCTGCCTTTTGGAACAGCAGTAGGGATACACCTTGAATTCTTTTCGGTTTTAACCATGGCTATTAAGTTCTTGAAAATGGATCAGCTACTGAACTCACCTTACTACTGGATAAGGTGTTGAGGTGCTGGCAATGGAGAGTTTGCTTTATACCTGTAGTAAGAAATTTTACATTGTTGAATCTGCATGTATTTATATGGGAAAACCAAACACACAGCTTAGACTGCCTCTCTCTGCTAGGTAATATAACATAGAGTCACCTGCTGAATTTTTACCTGGGTTTTGCTCACAAATCAGCAAAAGGACATGCACAACCACTGACTAACTTTTAAAATTAAGTGAGTGGCAGCTGTTCCCCTTCAAATTATTCCTTAATGTCTTCTTCAGCGCTGGGCAAAACATACATTTTAGGAAATAGAAAAAAGGTGGTTTAAGTATGGAGGTTTTTTTATTTCTTCAATTCATTCCAAATCCACACAGGGTGCTAATGCTTAAACCTCCTCCTAACCTTCCTCCAAAATGAGTGGTTTACAACTGAGTTGAGGTTGAATTCCAGCCTACCCTAGGAAAGTGAATTCTCTTCATATAAATCACCATTTCTCAGAAACTGCTAATTTTGCCTTCCTCTTACAGTCTTCATAAAATTTCCTGTATGCAGATTTCTTTTTCCAAGTAGCAAAACATGGACAAATTTTTCTTTTCTTTCTTGAGAGTGAAAGAAACAATATTAATATTGTCATCTTTGATTTTAAGAGTGCTTGCCTGTGACTAGGACCCTTTATATTTGTTTTCCTAATATGTTTTTCCAACTTTCTGTTGAAAGGGTTGAAAATCTGGCATCACCTTAAACCTGGCATAAAGTTTGTATTTTTACTTGTACATTTTAGAGTTCACTTCATGGTTTGCTTTTTTTTTTTGGGGTGCAGGGGGTGCTGAGAGAAAGGTGTTCTTTTTCCCTGTGATGGAGGGAGTTTAAACTACATATTTAAACTACTTAATAGCATTTGACGAGGAAGAGAAAATTTTGCCTTAGAAACAAGGAACACTATATCCTGGAGAAATTTCTCTAGCTGCTAATAATGGCAGAGGACCTCCAGCTGGATTTTGTTTGAGCAGGGATTAGAGACCCAGCAACAGCTAAGTGAGCTTAACTCAGGAAGAGCTATGTGTAAGTTCTGTGGGTCCTACCAGGCGACTTCTGGTTTATGAAGCTTGTCCTCAAGGAGGTGGTTTATTTAGGTTTAATGACTCATAGACTTGTGGACCAGCTTTATTTTTTTTTTTTTTTTGTGAACCAGTGCTGTTTGATCCTGCAAAATGAAAGGGAATGCTTCAAGTATCCTCCTACATCCTAGAAATCAAATGATTTATTGAATCACTTAAAGAGGGACAGGAAAGATAAGTGAGTATGGTGCAAAGATAGCTGTTCTGTGTGCCTTCCCACAATGACTATAAAATGACCCTATTGATACCCTCAGCCCACATAATGTGGTTCAGAGATGGGTGAATCACACTGTTTTCCAACAATTTATCATCAGGCAATCACTTCTTTTATCTCCGTTTACATGTCTGCTTTTCCCAGTCACGGGCAAAAAAAAATCATCTTGACTTCAAAACCTGTGAGTAGGGTTTGAGGTAAAGGGCACGTTGTTACTCTCCTTCACCTCTAATGTCACTCTGCAAAGGGTCAGTCTGCTCCTCTTTGTTCTCTTGCATAACGACACCTCCTCTCCAACATCACTATTCTCTGGCCTCTCCCAGCACGGCATTCATTCTCACCTGATTTAAACTCTTCATTTACATAGCTGATGAAAGAGCCCATCTTTACCCAGCAGCTCTATAAATCTTTAAGTAGACTTAGATTTACACATAAAACAGCATGAAAGATGATGATAAATTGAGAGACTGTGATGAACTTGTTCAATACAAGTAATAAGGCTTCCTATACATAAATAAAAACAAGGAAATTCGCAGAAGTTTTTAGCATTCCCAACTGACAGGCATCCATGGAAGCTTACATAGTGATTCAGAGTTACTGGAAGTTGAGTGAGAGATGAAAGATGTTACAGAAAATAAAATCTGATGCAAGGCTTTGTATTCAGCAGGGAAAATCAATGACAGGGAAGGGAAGTGAAAGCTTTGGGGATTTGCCTTGATCTCAACTTCTTTGACTTGTATGTGACACAGTTTGAGCAACCTCTGTTTCAGAAGACTTAATCTGCATTACAATTATCGCTGGTAAGCATCTGGTCTAGCACAGGTGGAAATGCAGAATCCATACTGGATCATCTTTGTAAAGAAGGAAGCTCTAGTACACGAAAAGCACTTTGAGAAAAATATTCCTTAATGGGGACTATATCTGACAATTTGCTTTTCATAGATAACCTTTACTACAATAGGCGTGGACACATTTGTACCTTCAACAAGAAGCTGCTGCAGTTTGGCCAAGAAGAAATACTGACCTAAGTTTCAGAGGACTAACACAGTGCTCTTTCAAATGATGCCCACAAACTGGAAACTACTTATTCAAAACTGGGACAGAATTTGTTTTTTGTTTTTAATTCCTACACAAGGCCTAACTGCTAGAATTGTATGAAAATTTCAGAAGTCAAGTTTAAAAAGTTCCTATCCTACATTTACCTTTTAATTTAGCCTTCTATGGTATGTTCTGCTTATACCTGGTGCAGTGATGTCTGTACAAAGGACAAGAGCATTCACAAAAGAGGACTACAGCAACCAGGAGTGCAGAAAGATTACTGATCCCACACCTCCACCAAGACACCAGATAACATTCCTGCTTTGGGGCTTAAATTTATGGGCGACAGGCTAGAGGCAGAAAATTGGACAGCTCTTGCATGTATGTTTTGTTCATATAAACTGCTTCCTCCTTGACCTCCCTTTTTTGTTTGAGTTTGTAACCTGGGTTTGTTGCCAGGAAAATTATGATCTTTGTATCTCCATAATAAAATTTTGTACATAGTGTGTCACAAATTGATAAATGAAGATTTGTTAGCGTTTTAGTTTCATGTCCAATAAAGTTGGTGCAAATCTTCACGTGTTTAACATAGACCTGAGTTGGAGCACTGCACATTTGAAATGCTGTCTTTGGTTTCCATGAGACTGAGAGGCATTTTTTTGCTGGTTAGATACAGTGTGCAACCTGAAGACTTTTAATTCCCCATGGACATATTTGGATATCGTGATCTTAATTTTTGAAGGATGTGGACTTTCTGAAGAACAAGGTCCAGTCAGTTTTCAAGTACAAGGTTGTCAGCATCATGCAATGCTGCTCACTTTTGAGTCAGAGTTTCAAAGAAAGTAAAATGCCTTTTCTAGATATACCCTAGTCAAAAAAAAAAAAAAATCAAAAAAGAAAATCCACTGGTGCTATGTCATTTACCAAGGAGCAGCTGAAGGCTCATAGTAACTATACCTAGATCATTAGAGATATGAACCTGATTGCAGGTACCTGGATAAATATAGTGCTACTAAAATAATTTCTTCAAAAACCCCACCAGAACAGAATTATATCTGCCCTTTGTCTTGCAGAATACATTAGAAATTTGACTGAAAATTCAGTGTAGAAAACCACTGTCTTCTAAGTGTGCTGATTTGCCATTTTTTGTGTGTGTGACTGTCTTAATCAGTGACCATTTCTTCTCCCAGGAGATGCTGTTAACAAATAAGATGAAAAAGTGTCAAAGTCTCACCTATCAGCCAAAGACTTCTGAAGAAAAGCTCTGCATGCACCAGCAGAGGCAGAGCAAGCTGGGGGATTGAAAGAGGGCACGAGCAGCAGTGAAATGGCTGCCTGGTGCTCTGGTGCTGATATCAGCCCTGTAACTGATAGTGGGTGCTCTGGGCGTGACGTTCATCTGAAAGGAAATTTGGAGTTGCTGTCAAACTGCATTTGATGTAACTTGGTTTTCTAATCAGGACTTTGGGTTATTTTTTCCTGACTTTCAAATATGAATTTGAAAATGATAAAATCTCAAATTACAGTGGGGTCTACATTTAAATTTTATAATGGCAGTAACTCGAAGCAAAAAGGTTTTATCTCTCTTTTATCTATTTCATTTATCTCTCATTATCTCCCACTACTAACAAAGACTAGTTTAGGATATACTTCTATTATCTGGTTACTCAGAGAGAAGCACTTCTTTGTTAAGATCTTTGAGAAATTAAGAGGTTTAGAATTAAGATTAATTGCCCCATCTGGTTACAGTTAGGAACTTATAGAACAGTAAAAGACAGACTTGTTTATGAGGAGGGAAACATCAATACACCTGAATCAGCAAAACACTGAACAGGATACTGTGCTTTATTTGAGGAAGAAATACGATGTTTAAAAAACAGGCCAGTGAATTGTGGTTGAAATTTGGAGAACAATACTTCGTCCTTTCTGCTGTGCAGTTCACACATGGTCCATTTTACCTCCTGCCTGTGCTGGCATGGCAGTGCGAGTGGGTGTAAGAGCACAGAGAGGATGTGAGTGGGATTGCTCTGGCACACTATGCATGCGAGGCACACACAACTGCTGCTGTTTTATTTCACCACTACACCAACAGAAACGACCCTTCTGTAGATGTTTCTGGCTAAGGATTCTGCAGTCGGGGATGTAGCATGCTTTAGTATAATTCACATGCATTTCATAACCTGCAGATTTCATAACCTGTTAGAGAGTGGCACTGCAGCAAAGCAATTTTATTTCTCTGTGGCTTCTTTTAGCTCTCTGGTGGGAAGAGAAGATGTGTTTTGGGGATTTTTATAGTCATGTTCGAGAATTTGTCAGTCTCTTTCTTTCCCACTGCTGTTTGCCTTGCTCAGCCTCGGCCCCCACACCCTCTCCGCCAAATTCACGGCAGAATTCCTGAACTCCCGCTCGGAAACTGGAAAAACGCTGCGGCATGGCGGGCCGGCGCCCACCGCCCTACGGGCTGCGCATCCCGCCCGGCCCCGCCGCACACCGCCCGCGGATCGGGATGCGATTCCTCCTGCCGTGCGCTGTCCCCTCGCGGGGCCGTGTCCCGCTCCCCGTGCCGCTGAGCGAGCGGCGCTGCCTCGGCTCAGGCCGGCCCCGGGTGTCTCCCGCTGCAGGCGCGGCTCGGCCGCTGGGCTCGGCGGGCGGAGGGAGGGAGCGGGCGGGGGGCGATGGAGGTGAATCCCCCGCCCCGGGCCCGCCCCGCCGGGCTGGGCACCCGCCACCGCCTCTCCGGGGCGGCGCGGGGGGAAGGAGGAGGAGAGGAGAGGGAGGGGAGAGCGAGGGAGGGAAGGAAATAAGTAAGGAAGGAGAGAAAGAGAGAGGGAGGCGAGGTGTTGCCGCCGCCTTGTCGCTCTGCGTTCTGCAGCCGGCGCGGAGAGGACAGCCCTCGGCAGGCGTCCCGGCATGCTGAAAGTCACCATGCCCTCCTCATCCTCATCCTCCTCGTCCTCCTCATCCTCCTCCTCTGGGTCCTCGGCCGCCAGCCGCCCCGGCTCCGCCGCGCCCGACTACTGGATCGATGGCTCCAACAAGGACACCCTGGCTCACTACTTCGAGTTGGAGTCCGAGCTGGGACGGTGAGGCGGGCCGGGCCGGGCCGGGCCGGGCCGGGCGGGCGGCCGGGCGGGCGGGCGTGGGGCGGCCGGGGCTGGGTGTCCGTGCCCGCGTCGCTGTGGCCAGAGCGGCAAAACTTTGGCGTGCCAGAGCGGCAGCGGGAGACCGTGCGGCTTTCACCAGGGGCAGGCTTTCGAAGGAATAATCCCAGCTCCCCGGGAGCCAAGCCGAGAAACCCCCGGGTGAAGGGAATGATTTTGGGGAGGAGGCATCTCTGCGCTTGGCGGACGCTGGCCCGAGCGGGCGGCTCTCGAGCAGGGTACCTGTGTGCTGCCTGTGCCCGTGCGCTGCCGGCTGAAGGGTGGGCATCACTTCAGAGCGCCGAAACGCCGCCTCATGCGCGGCAACCCTCACGCCAGACCTTTCGCCGCTCTCTCCATTAGCGGAGCCGTGCGCTCACAAAACTCCCACCCGAGACAAGATTCCCTGAACAGGCCTCTGCAAGCAGGGTCCTTCCCATCGGGGTGCAGGGTAGGCGAGGGAGCTGCTGCATCTTCATTCATTAATTTTTGCACTACTGCCCTGGTGATGGTCCTGCACAGCAACTTAAAGATCCCAAGTGTTCAGGTTCTTAAAAACTGATGTCTGGTATAAAAACTCTATATCTGACGTGCAATTTTTGCCCTCTTAATATATTTGTTAGTTCATGTTGAATTTTCAGGTAGACAGTAATGTGCAAAAAAGTGGAAAACTGCAGGGTCTTTGAAGTTCACAGTACATGACTTAAATGTGTAAGTCAGTAGGTAGCAAATAGCAATTGTTAGTTTTGCCAATGATAGAGCATTAAAACTCCTGAATAAATGTGGGAAATTTGCAGATAAAAACATGGTTGCCTTGGAAGAATACTTTTTCCAGAAAGAACATGCAATGAAAGTTATTGCTACAAAGCATACCTGTGCTTTCTGTACCTTAACTGATAGAGGCAGGAAAAGTGATAGAAATACAATATAGCATAATTCTTGACTTTCCGCCTAGGTCTTATACATCTGCTGCTACTTTTTTCCCCCCACTATTGCTGCTATTCCTAGCCAGATTTAATAGGTATAATTTTATGTATGGTTATCACATTTATATTTGACTTCACTGTACCCCTGTGCAGAAGCATAAAAATATAAAGCAGGAAATATTGGTGTGATGGTAGTGTGTCTAGAGTCATCAAAAAAGGACACCAAACAAAATACAGCAGTTGATACCAACCCTGTCACCTGGATTAGTACTCTTCTCTGGGGTCTGTCTAGAATCCTTCCACCATTTGTGATAGTGACTGTGGGCTTTGCTTGATTGCAATATGCATTGGTGATGCATCTTGGGTTTGTTGCATAAGGAAGTGTTTTTAACATATGAAATCTCCAGGTTTTTGTAGGAAGAGTTAATGCCTGTAAAAGTACTACAGTAAAGATGAGATGCAATGGATTTTCCTAACTTGCAAGGTGAGAGAGTAAATGCTGAAACACTAACAAAAGGTTTGAATATAGAAGATAACCACACCCAAGCAGTGTAGAGAGTGTAGAGACCCTTAAGTCTGCTCTGTTCCTGGTTAGAGCTAGGAAGTAAGATTTAAAACAGAAACAATACAGGAGAAAACAACCATCTTAATCAAAGATTAAGGTAGAGAAGGGACAGTAGAACTTGGAGTGATACATGCTCTGAGAGAAAATTTCTCTAATGGGTCTAATGGATCAATGAGATCTTGGTCCTTAGGCCAGTTTGAGATCTTTTCAGAGCCAGCACCCAGAGTGCTAATGGTTGTCTCAGAATTCCTCTGATAGGTGTATCTTGGCAAATCTATAAAGAAGATCCAACAATCCCTCTTGGTTCCCAAGTGTCATATGAAAGTGTATTGCTTTGTCTTGGTAACCCTTTCTCCAAATTTTTAGTTTTGCATATGGTTTTGAGTATGTCTATAAAAACAAAATTATTCATTGCTTAGTTAGGTTAGTGTTGGGGAAAATGTGTCAGGTGAGGCTGAATAATGTGGCTATATGATCCCTTTAGATGCAGTAAATAAAGTAATATACTGAAATAACCAATGAAAAATACTGTCCTAAATTATCTTTAGCAAATACAGGGATTGAAAGATGTCTTTTGGCAGACTCCAAAGATCTGCATTTGGACAGCTGTAGCCAAATATGGGAATTTCCATTTGGAAGGAGTGCTCCTTGTGCAAAGTATATCTGACATATCCCTAAGACATCTTACTCTGTAACTCTTGCTTGCATGACTAGCTAAGGAGTCATGGAAGAAGAGGGAGAGGATCCTTTAGAAAGAATGATAAAAGGCCTTTAAGCTTAGGTGGGAGTCAACAGTTGTTTTTAAACCGTGGAGTTCCACAGGGATCACTTTACGTGTCTGTGCTGCTCAGCATGTTCATAGATAGAGGGGTTTAACAGAAATATTTGCTGGTCTTTGTAAATTGTCAAGGGTTTAAAGGTTGTGTTGCCTATAAAGAATTACAGAAAGGAACAACTTACTCTACTGTTGGGGCATTTAAATAGCAGATGAAGTTTGGATAAATAAAATGGCATGGATGGAACATCTCATTAGAGGTGCTTGTTGGCTGTTTTTTTTTTTTTTCTTTCATGCAGGCTCTTGGGGGTATCTGTCAAAAAATGGGGTATCCAGTCAAAACTCAATGACAGGAGGTAAGGCCACTTTAGCACAGTATACTGCAAGTCCTGGACATGGATACTATGGATGCTAAGGGGTTACATGGACTTAATGGGCAACAAGGCAAGTTAACATGCAGGAAATCCACTAAGACTTATTAAACCTGAAGATGCTAACTATTGAACTGTAAGATCTTGAGAGTTTTCAGGGTGTTCTCTGACAGTGTTGACAGGAGTTTGCTCTATTCTTACATTCTTCTTGAGGCATCTGTGTTTGGCCACTGTTCATACTCTGGGCAAGACAGGCCTTTATTCTCATTCTTTTATTCTGTTTTTATGTTCCACTGAAGCCCTGATTAGTTCACCTTCCTCTTAATCCATTTTTACAAGGGTTTTTGTGTATAAGTGGAGCTCAAAATACTATAAATGTGAAATTTTGTGCTTTGCTTTAAAAAATGTCTTTCTTTTACAGGTTGCAATTGTTGATGTAGAGTTTGGAATTTTGTTCTGAGTATGTTTTATCTAAAAGCGTATTTTCCACACTCCCTTGGAAAAAGATGTTGAAAATGTTGTACTCTAAACTTGTATTTCCTTAAGGACTGAAACATTTTGTTAGCCTTATATAACCTTTGCTGTATCTTTGGGCTTTTGGGCTGGTCTAAATATGGTATTTGACTGAAGAAGAAATTCAGCAATGATTTTTTTTGATACTCAGCAATATTACAAAAAATGGAATTTTTTTTTGTTGGAATTTTACTTGACAGGCACCCTCTTTGCCTAACTAACTACACAACTATCTCAGTTGAAACTGTCTAATGTTACTATTGTAGGCAGATTACAAATCTATTAAATGGTCAAAAGTAGATGAAAGTATTTCCAATCAAATCCTTCAGGCTTTCTTTCTTCCAAGGTTATCTTTTCCTGCCTGGGCAATCTTTCAGCTGTGTGATCCTTGCTGAAGACTGAGACTGAAAGGCTCTCAGTACTTGGCACCTTAGCTTGGACTGACAGTGTGAGCTGAATCATAGGTGGTTTATGTCCTTGAGTTTTTAGCACAGAGAAAGTTTAAATCTAACGTACAGTTTGAACTCAAGATTTCATAGTGCAGAATGACATCTTACTCTGTCAATCCTATTTATGAAAGCTGCCACTCTAACACGTACTTTTGTAATGGCAGAAGTAGATGAAATCAGCTAACTTCTTTGTTAGCTAATTTAAGCTAACAAATCAAAAACTTCTTTGTCAAGCTGATAAAAGCATTATTTTATAGAAATGGATTGGTTTTGCACTTGATGCTTGGAAGTTCAAACAATTTTTGCTTTGAAAGTATGCCAACTTTTTTACTCTCCATCCCCTCATTAAAAAAAAAAGTTCCTTTTTCTGTTCATCTCAAGAGTAATTTATTTTACAGACTCTTTGCCCTGTTTATTTTGAAAAATCATTTTCACAGTGTGCTTTAGGGTGAATTTAAATTAGGTCTGTCCCTCCTTCCTAACACTCTTGGTCACTTGCTTGTGATTTTTTTTTTTTTTTTTTTTGTGGACCTGAGAATTTTCTGAAGTGATGCAGGGATGCAATTGACAGGCAGCACGTAGCACGTGTCTGTGGTGCTAGCTGTCTGACTGTGAGAGCGTGGAGTCCTTTTAGGCATCATGATTTGATTTGAGCAGAAACTGTCCATGTTTTTGTGCCTGTGCCACAAACTTCACCTTGCTTGTAACCCTCACACCTTCAGACAAGCAGGAAGCATTTTTCCTCAGACAGTTCCTGCCCATGGGGGGGAGGCTGTTGAAGAGGTGGGCAGGGTGAAGTTTCTGACTTGGGTACCAGAAACCAGAACTTGCAGTGAATAGCCCAGGCTTTGACAACTAAAATTCTTTACTCAGTGCAGGGTGTGATTTTTTTCCCAGTTTTGTCTGGTTCAGCTCAACAACTAGTTGATTTGGAGGTAAAAAGCTGTGTTGAAAAAGCAGTGAAAGAAAATGTACTATTCCATAAATAATACCTGAAATGAATAGGTGATCAGTTCTGTGTAAATCTGACAGCTTTCTCATACTTAAAAAAAGAGCTATTAATAATGAAAAATTATGATAGAGAACAGTTATTTCTTGATTTTCAAGGTATTTTTTCCTGTCAGCCACCATGAATTTATGTCAGTGGTTTAGATAATGTTTTCTAATTTGAAAAATTATATTTCTAGTGGAGAAAATGAATAGCTCTTGAAGTAAGTACTCTTAAGAATACTGAAAAAGTTTTTTACACAGATTGGTTTTAGGAGTGAAAATCATATAATTTGTGTTAATACAAGAATTGTCAGGCTTGAAAAGCATCACATTGAATTGCAAGAGGTAAGATGTAACAAAGTAATTCTTTTAGCATATTACAGAGAGAATCACAGAATATCTTGAATTGGAAGGGACCTACCAGGATTATCGAAGTCCAAGTCTTGCTGAAGAGAGAAAATCTGAAATCAAATAAGTATTTTCAAGAGCAATTGAAGAGAGTGGTTGTGGAATAAGCCTGTGTGATTCTGGGTGGAGGGCAGATAAATTTACTGAAGTTCTGTGGTATCAGAAGCGTATTATATGTTCATTCCACACAGTATCTTTTTGTGTGTGCAAGTGTGCACACTGTTGTGTAAGGGATTGTAATGGACACAGTTTAATAGGCAGAATTCTTCCAGTGAGAGATGTTTAAAGCTTGCTTGCATAGTAAATAGTCACATTTAAAAAGACCACCAGTTATGAAAAACTCAGTGAAAAAATACTCAGCAGTTTGCAATAGCCTGTGCCCCATCTGTGGAAGTTCAAGTGCTTGCTAGAAAGGGCTAACTGTCCTCTTCAGTCACTAAGATCAAAGAAATTTTATTTTCCTGAATAGTCTCTGAAAAGTTCAATAAGGAAATTTTAAAAAATAGTCATTCCTAGCCCTTATTTTGTTTAAAGTGTAACAAATTGAGCCAGCTTTATTGCAGTAGATGAGAACAATTCTTCTGTAGTCTTCTGTTATCTATCCACAATATTGACTGGGCTTCAGGAAAGCAATCTTCTGACCTGCACGTTGTGTGGAAAAACCTGCAGAGGTTTGAATATTATTTTCATCTATATGTATGCAATATGAATGAGCCATTAGTAGGCTCATTACAAGTTTGGACTGTATAACTATAAAGAACATGTACTTCCTTGTGCTTTGAAAATGAAGCAGAATTTAAGCATAGAAACTTGCATATTTATTTGCTCCTTGCTTCTTTACTTAGGTATTCTTACCATGCTTCCTCTGTTCACAAAAAGCAAGCCTTTATTATCTGAACAATCAGTAATTTCACAAGGAATATTCTTTTTCCAGGGATGATAATTCTGAGAAAGGGAAACCATTTATTTCCAAATGTTGGTGCTGCTTTTTTTTCTTGGTTTGTCTAATGTCTTTTCTGGTATTTATAATTTCTGTTTGTCTTCCATAAAAATTAAAAAAAAGGGTAAGAATAACACGTTTTATGACCATTCACTGGTATACTGGAAAGTGTCTTACATTTTGGTGTTAGTGATGCTTTATTTGGCCTTGCATTGTCAATGTCATTATTATCATAGTTTACTCTCTGTTAAAACACATGGACAATTGGGGCCCATCCATATTTGCATCTGTTGCCCCATGAATAGATTGATGAGGTGTTATTTTACTCCTTTCAGTTTTACTCCAAAGTAATTCTAAATTAGGAAAATCTATGTAACAATATGACTTTGCAAGTGACCACTCAATGTGTAGCAACTAAAGATTTTGAATTTGAGCTTCAGGGAACAAGAGGAGAGAATCCACCAAAGTGGATTTGGTTCAGACATGAGTAATGGTTTGGACAACATGGTGCTGTAGATTATAAGTTTGCCTCCTTTCATTTATGTGGTTATCTGTGCTAGAGATAAAGGACCATAAAATGTAATAGAGAAGGAAGTGGGAGCCCTCCTGAGGAACAAAAATAACTATAAAACACACTGCCCTTTGACAATTTGCTATCTATATACTGTGGCATTTTGTGGGGGATAATGTAAAAGCAAGTCCAAAAGTTGTAATTCACAGCCTGAAAAATAAAACACTAAATTTTATGCCCTTCAACAAATGTATAGTCTGTGTTCCAATGCATACCTTGCTGTGAGCATCCATATGCCACAGATAAGATGCCAGAACTCCAACTTTATCTCAGAACTGATGTCATCTCCACAGTCCTTTTCCCCAGACCCTCCTCACCAGAGACATGTGATGCTTTTCTCCTCTGGCCTGTCTCCAGGCATTGTGAAGAAAAACCAAAAACACTTGCTTGGATTTAAGGAATAGCTGTCAATTCTAAAACAAGGTCATTTATGTGTTCCTCTCCATGCCTTTCCCCACAATAATTTTTCCTTCTTGCAAATATTCATATTTTCCTCTCAATTTAGATGATTATGAACACACCAATATGTTTACTTTTTTTCAGTCTTTTGATCTTTAAAGCATATCCATGTCTACCAGGTTCACTGCCTTTGGGTACTGATACTGCATCTTAATATAGTCAATTTAGTGTGATTTCATTAATGAAGACAACCCTGATTGCACCACAGACTTTAACAATTAAAAAATTCCAACAAATTGTCTTGGTTTTGTGTTTTTGTATTGAGGTGACTGGGAGGGACAGTCAATCAGATCAGCTGCCACTGGTATTATCTTCAAGTACTTCTGAAATAATGTTCATATTGATTTTCTCTAAATAGTCCTTGTTAACATAGTCACACTGACAGTGCCAAAGGATGTGGTATGTGATTTTATTTTGTACTTAGCTCTAAACAAATTAAACACACTGTGCTGAAATTATTGGACTTCTGTACCCTTCTACGGAAGGCTGGACATAAATTGTGCAGTTTTCACTTGATAATAAGATCCTTAGCTATTATATTTATTGGTGATTAGTTGTTTGAATTTTATTCAAACTTGACGACATATCTCTTTCAGAATCTCTAAATACAAGACAACATTTGCTGTTTTCTGACATATTAGGTATCCTGCACCAGCCTAAAGTTGTGGATCAACAAGAGTATTTTAAGAACATGCTTTGGACCAGAAAAACCTTGGTGCTTTTGACACAATATGATTGTTTTGTATTAATATGGTGGTATTACATAGTTTTAGATTTTTGCTGAGGAAGTTGATGTTTTGGTAAGGCTTATAAAATCCTAAGAAAATCTGCCATGGATAAGTACAGATTTTTTTTTAATGTATTTTTTTAGCCTATTGACATATTTTCTATTTTAATGAACCACATTTCTGATCTGATGTACAGTGCTTTACAGATGTTTGGGTTTTTGTCTTCCTAATGGAAAATATGTTTATCAGCTTCCTGTGTTGTGCAATAATGATTTCTTAAAACTGAATGCAACACATACTGAGAACTCCAACACCATTATCATAATCTGTGCTCAGAGAGCTGTAGGATACATGTGCATGAATGTTTTTAGCTGCCTGCTTTGAGTGTTCCTTCTCTATACATTCTCTTCAAACCCTCATGATTTTCTAGCTGACTAATAAAATTAAAATTGAAAGGGTTGAAAGCTGATTTTGTAATGGGAAGCAACACTTTAAGGTGTAGGTACTGATGACCCCTTAGGAAATGACTGATGACATTGTTTAATGACTTTAGTCTCCAAGCAATCAGAGAAAGAAACCTAATACAGGCGGGATTTTTCCTTTCTCCCTCTCACCCATCTGTTTTTTTCTGGGGATTCTTTGCAGCCTTTTCAATGGAAGCTGCAAATGCTTGTGGAGCACACTGTTTACTGGTCTGCTAGCTAACTGTCATAGGATTGAGTTGAAAGAGGAAGGCAAATTCTAGTCTTAAAAAATGCTACTGGAACAACAAGTAAGTGATAAAATTGGAGCAACATGTATGGCACTGAAAAGGCAATAATAAATTAATTTTGTTTGGTGCAGGGAGGAGGAAGACTGGTATCTTATTCTCCCTTCACAGCATTTTAATTCAAGAATGGCTTAACTATAAACAAGAACAGAGTTTAGTAGTTAAAATTAGCAACTGATGAATTCTAAGTAAAATCAGTAATCATTTCTAAATGGGGTCAATATGTAGTGGAAAATCTGCAATGAAAGAGACACTAAAATTCACAAGCAGGTTTTTTTTTTTCTCTGTCTCCTAGGGGTGAAACCCATCTCCTTCTCTGTATTACCTCCATAATAAATATGAACATAAATTATTTTTGAGTTTAAATTAAAATCCCATCTTTCTTCATAATTTATAAGTCTTCAAAAGTGGGTGGAGCAGGAATAAAACCGAGTGAAAAAGGCAGTTTTATTTATTACTATAAAAGTTGTTCAGAGAATTGATTTGATTGCCAGTAGCATAAGGAGAATATTCTTTTCAGAGAATCATTAATTTCAAATGAGAAAAAAACCTTTGGTTACCTTCTCCTTAGCACAATGCCGTTTGAATATTGAGGTTGTCTAGTTATGGTACACTAGCTCCTGTTAATGTACAATGATTTCAATTGATTTGGTCCATACTAGGCTATTTTTATTGTTCATGCTACACTTACATAGTAGAAGAAAAAACCAAAGTGTTTTAACCTCTTTACATTTTTTTCCTGCATGACTTCAGAAAAGATGAAATGTCATTTGTGATGGAAAAATCATACTAGATGTATTTCCCTTGCAAATGACTGTCTAAATTAGGACTGGTGAAATTTATTCTTCACATAAATAGGCCTCCAAATTACCTTCTTTCTCTTGTCAGTCTCTATTCTGTGAACTGGTTATGTGTGCTATTTGTGAATTAACACAATAAATATATTCCAGATAGCCTGTTTAAGTAATTTGCCATGGTGTTTCTTATGAACCATGTGTTTTAACTGCATCAAATACCTAGTAATACCATTTTACTGTGTTTTGCTCTAAGTCACAGCTAAGATAGAATAATAATGATTAACAAGATGTGTTAGTCACCCACAATGGCATGTGGCCATTAGCAGACCATATGTAATTCTTTAGAGCCATACCTGTTTAAGCTTGTTTTATCCACATACTCTTATCTTTGCAATAGTTAATTTCCATATTTGAGGACTCTGCAATTTTCATCCCATGATAAATTTCAATATTTTGGCATTTCTCTTTGTTTTGAGTTAGAATGAATAATTGATTAAAGTACTTATGCATTGTGGATAAGGCACAGTTTCACACCATGGAATTATTCAATCATTTTGAATTAAAATTTACAAATCTTTTCACATTTTGTGTTTTGTGCTCATTGAAGACATTCTTTGCTCAAAGTAACCAGACTGCAAGTATGAAGTAAGTTAATATCTTGTGTGATGGTACCTTATGAGAGTTCTGATTCAGCTCCCTCTCAACAGTTTTTGTCTTGTCTTTGGTTCTTGCTTTGACTGTGTTCTTCCAGCTACACCAAATGTGGTGCAGCTTTCATGTGATTTATTTCCTGCTGGAACATAAAGAGGTTACAGAAGCTCTGTTTGTCTACTGCCTCCAGTTACAAAATTGTCAGATTTTTCTAATAAGAACAATAAACATTATTGAATGGGATAACAGGGGGTCACATTTGCCTTTTTTACAACTGCTGTCTTGGTGGCTTATAGCTGTCTGGTTGTTTGTTGCTCAAACTGTATGTTTTCCATTTTCCTTCTCTGTTTGCAATTGATGAGATTTTATAGTGGTGTTCTTGTTATTTGTCTGTACGTCGTGACCATGCAGCTAATGCAGCTAAATTTTATCCCTTTTCTCTTGATCCTACTCCCCAGGTAGTAAGTACAGGCTTTTTCTTTCTGTTATTATAGCTCTCTGATGCACTGCCAATGCCTCCCCACCTTTATCATCAGCGAACTGAATCAGCATACTCCAAAGTTCATGCCAAAGCAGATAATTCAGATATTAAATAAGATGTAGAACCAACCAAAGGCATAGTGCTCAAACATACATGCATGTCAGATAAAAGCAAAAACACTGAAGTAATGTGCAATGTGTTTCTGGCAAGTTTTGATGAAGGTTAGATGCAAAGGCAAAGAGACTGAGACTGAGAAACAAAATCCTAAAAGCAAATGGCTAATAAAATTGTTCCCCTCTATACCATTATTCCACTCCAACTGAAACTGAAACAAGTCAGAATTCTTGCAGTATTGCCCCTACCAAGAATGAGTCTCTTTTATTTTCCTTTGGTGATTCCTAGCTCCTTTAGCTAAGCGAGTCTATTCTCACCTTCCCTCTCCCCAGTGCTTTCTCTAGAAAGAGAAAACACTCAAATGCACTCTCAATCATCTTTATGCAAAGAGGAAAAATTAATCTCCACGTATTTAATGGGCACAACTTCAGAAGCTGCAAAATTGGTCATTCTACACCTGTCTTCTTGTGATGGGTGCCAAATAATATAATTGGTGTGCTAGTCAGGAAGCTGAGAGAAATCTTGATGTTTCAGTAGATTAGGTTTTAATATGCAGATAGGTGTAATCCTCCTGTTTTTGAAATGTGGATTTAGTGTGTATAAATTTATTGACTCCTGAATGTTGAAGGACTCATCTCCAGTAAATCTGTCAGACAAAACAGAATATTTTACATGGCATTTGAAAATTATGTGGGTCTGTGAGTTATCTGTAGCCTGATAGGTTCTAATTTTTTATCCATCCAGCACAATACTTGCAGCTGTGAAAAGTCATAGCAACATTGACATAAAATACTTGCCTTCCTAGGTATTATGAAAAATCTCTTTTAAATTTACTTGTAAACATTTCCTCTGAAAACACACTGTGGAGGAATTGGGTTTTTTTACTTCCAGGTAGTTGGTTATGGTAGTTCTTCAATAGAGGACCACATCTGTGAGATAGAATAATTCATTTAAATTTAAGGACTCCTTACATGCAAGGGAGAAGAGAACTACCTTGACCATGATTACAATAAAATTTTTAATTTAGAAGAAAGTCTTTAACCATCTGTACTTCTGTCACAGCCTTTTAAATATGAGCAAGGCAGACAAGAATTGTGCCTAAAATTTGTATGTGATAGTTTTGCAGAAGAGACTGTACGACATGGTTGCCCATGTTACCAAGAACTGTCTGGATGACTCAGGAGATCACTCTCAGTTATCTTCAGAATAACTGCATTGATTTTCAGTGTCCTCTTGTTGGCAGCAGTAAGTTCAGTATTGATCTGTTGACACCACCAAAAGATCAGCCAATTCTCCTAGTCACATTCTTATCTCAAATTGAAATCAAAATGTCTTTGGGGGCCAATGTACTCTCCTACATCCCTAATGCCTGGCTAGTGGAAAATGTACCTAAACTGCAGTTGATGCTCTCAGAGATGGCTATGCAGTGCACTGGGTATGTGTCTTTTAGTGTTTAAAGGAAACTTGAATTTGCCTTCCAGAAAGAATCAACTCTAATTATACCATGAATGTGCTTTTCCATTTTGCTTGTGAAGACATCTTGTTTGGAAACATTCAGTATTTCTTTCCAGAACTTTCGGCCATTTCAGAGTATACTGACTAATGCATACATATATATATGTTTGCAATACAATTTGGAATCAACTGCTCTTCCTAAGTCATTTGAGTCTTTATGGTGTAAGAATGGTGCTGCTGGGTCAGATCATAACAGCTGATATCCTGTCTCCCATCAGCAGTGAGAAGCTTATGCCTAGAAGAGGGGGTGCAAGAACACATCTATCCTTTGATGCTTGCCTGGAGCAGCCCCTCAGCCTCCAGAAGTCTGAAGCTAATCTGAGCCTTCAGCTCTGTTCCTCATACCAAAGTAGTCACATAAATTTGCATGCAGTGCTTGAGAGGTGACAGAGAATCACAGAACGGATGGGCTTGGCAGAGACTTATAAAGATCATTCAGTCCAACCTCTTTGCTTAACAAAGTTAGTTGGAGAAGGTTTCCCAGCAGTGTGTCCAGCAGAGCTTTGAGTAGATGAAGATAAACCAGGGGAGACATTCACCCAGTGAAATTATACATGGGCTAATACTTAATACCTCTTAACAGTTGTTGGGTTTGGGACTGCCTTTTTTTTTTCCCTTAGTCAAGGGCTTGATTTGTGTAATTTTTGACTATATATCAAGATGTCTTTTCTTGTGATAATTGTGATAATAATAATTGTTTAATAATATTAAACAATTATTTTGTTTAATATAGGAAATTAGGATTGCATGCAATATTCCTAATTTAGTATTTATTTACAGGGAATTTTCTCTGCCATTTAATACCCTATAACTGAATCTCAGTACACACCTGTTGCAGTTGGGCACAGACTTATTATGGAGAAATTGGATTATAAAAAATTCCAACTGGATATTTTCACCTCATTTCTCAGCTGCCTGGGTAGCAGACACCAGCTCTGGTAAATTAGACTTATTGATGACCTCTCTGCACTGGGAAAACTAAAGTTTTATTCTTTCCCTGTTTTGTGTCTCTTAACAAACTACTATTTCATTGGTGCTTTCTGTGGTTTCTTCAAGTACCTGTTTTGAGGGACCTTATCAAGTAACTTCTGAAAACCCAAGTATCAAAATCAATCAAACCTACTTTATATTCAAAATCTTGCTGAATCTTTCAAAGAAATTCTGTGGTTTTAACATACAGCTTCTTTTTACAGAAGCCACATGAATTCTTCCCCAGGCTCATATATGTATCCGTATATCCACAGTTCATATTCTTAGAGCTTTAAATTACTTCAGCCATGTAGAGCAACAGTACAGTCCTTCAGTTCTCTCTAATTAATATTTTTAAAAATTGTCACATTTGTTCTGTTTCAGTCTCAGATAGCTAGGTCAGTGTTGTACAAAAGTTTAGATATCACTTTAATTTAAGCTATCTCATCTATGAGTTCAAGTTACTCAAATAACTGAGTCTCATCCACTGCCCATAATGTGCTGTTGCTCATTTTATGTGTTTTTCCCATGTTTTTTGCCTCTTCACTCTTTCTATCTATGTGAGCATTGAAGACCTTTCCTTTTTTCCATCTGTCTTCTGAGTAAAGAAAGATTCTAACATTTGAAAACATCAGATTTATAATAGGCTTTTCAATAGACACAAAATCTTAACAGAATTAAAATTTTATAATGATCTTGCAGCCACTTTTCAGTGTATTGTGGCCATTCTGTGCTTGCTGAAGAGATCACCTTCAACACAGAATGTTTTCCATTTGGTGAAAAAACAGGTAAGATGTTACTCTCCTGTCATTTGATGCAAGTGCCCTTTGACAGCAGGTCTTAAGGAAGAGTGAAGCTGTAGAAGCTGCTGCTCATCCTTGCAAGGTTTCATCCTACACCTTCCTTTTACTGTGCTAAGGCACAATTTGGGTAAGGTGAAGGTCTTGACATATTGTCACTATTTTTTATGTTTGACCACATGGTGTTAGCCTCTTTAAGTCCAGCAAAGGAAAAATGTGCATGACTAAATATGAGCAAAAATTTTGTTAAATTATTCTAAATCCCCATGCAGTGCCAAACATGTTCTTTTTTTTTTTTTTTTTTTTTTTTTTTTTGATGAATTGTGCAATGGAAAGACCATTTTGGAAAGCTGAGGGATAGAAGTTGAGTTCCAGACTAATAGGCAGATAGAGAAAATTTACTTTGTGTTATACACATAGTTTTTGGTATAGAAATTGTGAATGACTGTTATGAGTCTTGCATCAAATTGGTGTTTTTCAGTGCTTCTGGAATATATTTATGTAACCATTTTTTTATAGCTTATAAGAGAAATACATGTGGCTGGAATAGGCTGGAAAATATATTATCCTAATTGGACAGTGAAATATGTGCCTAAATGACCGCCATTTAGCCTCACAAAGCTGTGTAAGGGTGTTTCAATATCTACTAATCAATAATCTAAATGATGGCTCCTTGGCTGGTACTAATTTTCTGTCAGCTTCTATTGTCTCTGCAATCATCTATGACCTTACATTACAGCATCAGTTTTGTTGTAGGAAAACTCAATTTTGTTTAACTGCTAGGAGGTAAAACATTTGACTGAAGCTAATCATGCTTATCATTGTCCCTGGAGCAATACGATGCTGTGAATGTTCTATAATTCATGCAGCTGCTGTGAATTCAAATGTGTGCACACATGTGTAGGTGCAACCTCGGATGGATGGGAAGGTGAGTGGCAAGCTTGTAATGTGTAGTGACTTTTGTGATTCCTTTTGATGTCAGGTGAATGGGAACCACCAAAGAGGGTGCACTGATGGAGATGAAATGAGTGGTAGGTATTTAGAAGTCTAATGGAACCCTTATTTTTTTGTAAGAGTTTGTTCCATCTTCTATCAGTGATGGAGAATACAGCATTCCGAATTTATGTTAAAAAAACTCTCCAAAGTCAGTTGAAAGCTGTTGGTCATAATAGTTCTTGGGGCCCAATAGAGGTGATAAAATGCCTACATCAAATAATGGAATTATTTAGGGTGGAAAAAGACCTCACCATAAACCTAATGCTGTAACATTCACCACCAAACCATGACCTCAAGAACCGTCTCAATGTCTTTGAAACACCATGTTGCTGTTGTTGCTGACCATTTCTCCTTGGATTCTGGGGAATTCTTCCTGCTTCATATCTCTGTCTTCCAGCTCAGGGGGCCAGGTATCCCAAGGTAACTCACCTAGTGTGCTGCCAGTGCTCTTGGCCACAGGGGCACCGTGGCTGCACAGGTTTCTTCTGTGCCTCATCAGGTTAAGTCTGGAAGTGTGTCAAGCTCCAGCAGCTGTACAGAGCAGCCTTTCTCTCTGTGCTTCCCCACACCTGAGATGCTCCAAGCATCCAATATTTCTGAGGCGCTGCCAGGACCCCAACTGGTGGTGTCCTTTCCCACAGAGGTGCTCAGAAGGGATGTTTTGAATCTGCTCTTTTTTTCATGCTGACTCCACATCTCTTATTCTCAAATGGTCAAACTTCTGCCAACAGCTGCTGTCCATTATGGCTCACAAATGTCTAGTTGTGGCTATAGATTGCTTGTCAATTTCTCCAGCTAAATTCTTTTTGTGCATCTTCTTGGGGTTACCCTTCTAATAACCTGACAGGATAAAACTTCTCCTTTCTTCCCCTGTTGCCACACTGTGCTTCTCTGAGTTGTGGAAAGAGTAAAGCCAAGTGAGAATATTCTTCCTTGCTTTTAGTTTTTCAGAGAAAATGCAGAAGGCTGTTATCTCTGATTTGGCCTTTTCCACAGCCTTGATTTGTGTTAGAACCTTCTGGTGCTGGGAAGTAACAATGTTTAACCTGATCCCTCAGTCATTCGAAAATGAACATTTTCATGGACTCTGAAAGAAGTGTTATTCATCTCAAATGAACTGGCCTCAAAAAATTGAAGAGAAGACTGGAGAATGAAATGAGCATTATGATGCACAGAAACTGTTGATTTATTGTGGAGTGTCAGACTTCATTTAGGGCTCTGCCTTGAACTGGGAATCCTATGAGAATTTGCCCTGCCGTGCTGAGATAGAGATATGTCATCCTGTCAATGATATCCCTTCAAACTCCAATACAAAATACATGCTTTGAGCATACCTTTCTTTCATAAAATTCTCATGTGCCAGACTCTCTACCAAAGTAGTTTAAGCCACCTTGAAAGATGAAGTGTGAAAATTATCAGTTTGCCATTAAGACTTTTGCCTCTGAGTTTCATAGGATTGGACTCTGACAAGGTTGGGATGACTAATGGGATGGGTGTTCACTGATTTTACACCAGCACCACCCCCAGCTTTCCCCATTTCCAATTATGAGCCAAATCTACTACTGAAATCAGTATTTTCTGACTTTCAAGTTTGAAAAGCTGCAGAGAGGTCAGTGTTCTTTCATCGCCATACAGAGTGCTTTCCAGCTTAGACTGCCATTACAGTCATTATGAAACAAAGCTGATTTGTTTTCCACCTAAAGTATATTTAACATAAACCCTGATTTCTTCAAAAATGACAAAAGGGAATCTTTCACTGTAGAGCACATTTTTTGTTAACATTTAAGAAATTTTGCCCATAATAGCATGAGCAAATCTTGGTACACAGCAAAAATATTGGAAAATGCTTTCATACAACATGAATTTCCCTAAAATTTCATAAATTCAGCTTTAAAAACTGTCTGCAGCCTGGATTTTTTACTTCACTGACTGATGGTGAGAAAGGAATTGTTAGTTAGAAAGCTGTCTTCAATTCATTCAAGTGATTGCTTGGGTAGGCATAGTTATTCTTGTTAAATGCAGATACTTAAGTGGAAGTCAGAGTACTTGGAAAACAGACTGCATCTGCCTGCTGCTCTGCAGTAAATCCTTTGCTCACCACTTCTGCAAGTAAGAATTTTGTTGTACCATCTGCATGCTTAAATGGTGAATAATTCAGGAATGGTGATGCTGCTTCCTGTGTAGTGGTCCTATTGTTCTCTTCCTTCTTCTTAGCAGATTTTTTGTAGAGAATGTTGTTTGTTTTTGTGCTCAACACCAAGAGAGTTATATGGGGAGCCTGAATAATGATGGTCCTGAAAGGTGTTTGGAGACTTGTCAGGCACTTTTTTTGTCTAGATGTACTCCTCTGTCTGTTCCTGTCAGCTATGGGCTCAGGAGCCCTGGGTGACTGAGGAAACAGGGATGTCAGTAGAAGGTGTTTTGCCCCTTCTCAGGTGTGCTTTCTGTGTCCTTGCAGCTGTTCTGGCCCCATCATGCAGCCTGCACTCACAACCAAAGAGAGTGGGTGATGGGTGTCTCTTCCACTTGGAATGTCATCCAGGATGAGGTGCCTCACCTCTTGGGAATGATCGGGCTAGAAATGAGAATATACCATGACAAGTGGTACATACACCATTGCAAACTCACTTTTTTTTTCATTAATATTCTAAAAGGCGCTTTTGAGTTTCAATCATTTTAGTTTTACCGAGACTGAAGTAGTTGCAGAACTAAAATTTCAGTAGTGCAGGATTAAAAATTCCTGCGCTCTACTTAAAAAGCTTCACCAGGTGACTTTTAATGAGCCAGTCAGTGGAGAGTTTCTGTGGTCTACTGATGTTTTGCATAGGCTGGCAAAGAGAGAGGCTGTCATCCTCTGTCAGCACTGTTCTCTGGGTCTGACTGAGGCTACCTGAGAACTTCATCTCTCTCTGATGCCTTAAGAGACATCAACTTCCTATGCATGTAATATCTGCTTAGTTTTCACTACAATTACTTTGATCAGCTGAGGCTGGGACATCTTCAAGGCTCTTGAGTAAATTGGGGGATTTAAAAGCAATGAGTCCTGGTGTAGCCATACTGATGGAAAAGCAGCAGCTTCAGGTAAATGATGGAAGGCAAATCTGTTATGATGAAGGATAGCAGGTTTTTGGGTTTTTCTGCTAATACATTAATTGTTATTTGTAATTACATTAACTTGAATAATTCCTTTTGAGGGAAACTGCAACATGCATATGGGCATCCTCTGTGATAAAATATTGAAAGTCCAATACATCAGGGCTGGTTCATGCTATTGTTAATGTTATTGTTTAAGATCTTATGGCTTAAAGAGCTATTTAATGTTGTGCTTAGGTGTGGTTATCCTTCCTGTAGTACTTCAGACCCATAGGATTAGGCTACCTTACCATCTTAGGGTAGCTTTCAGTGTGAGACAGTGTTCATATAGGTTTTATACCAAAGAACTGTAAGATTTTAAAGGTAGCTCTGAAATGTGTAGTCCATTTCTCTCTGCTGCTTTTTATGCTATTATTTGGATTTCTTCCTAGAAGTTGTGCTCCATTGTTGAAAGTATTTCCAGATGTTTGCATGGGGTGCTTGCTTTGTGTGATTGCTGTATCTAAGGTGGTGTTTGCATGTACTCAGATCTTTATGACATTGTCCCTTAGCTCTTTAGCAGTATTTTCTAGGAGTCACCAATGTATATTTATAGATACTTAAACTGTGTCATCAGACATGCATACAGGTCTGTTTGAAGGCGGGGGTTTTGCTTAAGAAAAAGCATTTGGATTTCATCAAATGGAAATCATGACTGACTGCTTCAAGCTATGCTTTCTTGCATATAATTGAGGATCATGATTTTTGCTAGTGTGTTAAATTCTTCTGTGCTGTGACTCCCCTAGCTCACCACTCTTCTTTTACAAAAGCTTATAGCGTGACCACTATAAGCTCTGTTCTTTGAAAACACAAATAACCCATCTCTTAATCTTTAGAGAGAAAAGACTTTCTTTTTACTTTATATTGAAGTCTTCAATTTTGTTTTCAGAATGATTTCAGACATCATTATTAAACTATATCCAGCTGTCTTCTTTGCTATTCTTACTAAATGCTTGCATGAAAGCAGCAAAAGCCCATTGCTCTATGCTAGAAAGACTAAAAAATACAATTTCTAAAGAATGGAAAGTAATTGAGAGCACTCCAGAGTGCCAGGACCAGCTCAAAGTACACTATAGCATATAGCATCAAGTGTAGCAGCAATTTTCAGGAAATTGTAGAGACAAAGGTAAAAATATACATATGTGTATTTGTGTGTATTTGTATGGAATAACAGAGGGTGTGTTCAGCTGTCTCCAGACTTGCCAAGATTCACCTCCATGTTGAATAGATCATGGGGATGTAGAGAGGTTTTACTGTATGAATTAACTTCATCTGGAGATTCCCTGAGGGAGGTATTTGTTTCTTCTAAGTTAGTTGGGGAGGGGTCTTTCTGACTAGTTATTTAGATTGTCCAGATTTGTTTTAATTCTTGTGTGTTCTCAAGCATACATTCCGACATTTGGAGTGTCTACATTGAAAAAACTCACCTATTTTTGACTTGCTAAAGCAATCATGAGCTGTCTATAATGACCTCTTATGATAATCCATGAAAGCACCAAGCAGCATCAAGCAGGGGAGCAGACACAGGACTGTTGACACATCCATCCATTTGAATAAATTGCAACTACTTTTAACTCTCAGATAATTTATAACTGTTATTTCAATGTGTTTATCCAATGTTTCACTGACCCTGCAGTGTTCTGTTCTAGACTGTCTCCCTGTTATTTCTGAGAAGGGTGTGTGAGACAATGTCATTAGCTGCATGGGGGTGAAAGTCTTTGGCATCTGCTGCCTCCACTTGTAATGAGGCCTGTTACAGGGGAGGAAAAAATATGTTTGATAATTAATTGCTCTTGAAAAATGAAACTTTCTTGCCAGTCATCTCATCATTCTCTGGTGCTGACAAATACTTTTCTTAAGGGTTTTTTTTGCCTTTGGTATTCACCAGTGCTCATATTGTCTTTTCTTTTAGAGACAGTGGCAGTTTGGGTTTCTTATAATTTTCTCAGTCTAATAGTTTGTCACTCATTTCCCCTGAGTTAAAAAACAGCCACTTGTGGCTTTGAAATGTCTTCAGATCATGCTTTTAATATTCTGAGATAAAACTAATGAAGGCAAGCAGTTTTGATAACATGTAATTCATCTCTCCCCAGTGTTAAGCTATTACAAAGCTGTTAAATTCTTCTGCTCACCTGAAAAACTGACCCTTTAGTGGAAGACAGAGATTAAACTTGAGCTTTGCAGAGATTTTATGACTGTTTTTTTTTCACCTCTTTACCAAGTAGCTGGTTAACAATGCTCCTGGTCTTTCTTGTAAATCTCCTTTGCCTTGTTTTTCAGACATGTCCTGTGCAAGCCTTTACTTTCTTTTACAATTGTCATTAGTGATATGACAAATTTTGTTTTGGAAAGGTGGGATGTCTGTTTCTTTGTTGTTTTTTCTTTTCTGCTTTTTCCTCATTGTGGTTGAGGCGAAGTCCTTTTTGCTATGTTGGTCTTTTATTATACTTACCTCTCCCTGACTTGCATTGGACTAGTTTGCACTGCTGCTTGTTGCTGTGTTTTCTGCATACTTTCCTGGGTGCTCTTGCCTTAAACTTACCTGTCTCTGATCCAGATTCCTGGTTCTGAGTGCGACTTCAAAACAACAAATCCAATATTCAATTAGTTACCTATTACACCCTGTACCCTATGACTACATAACTGTTTCCAATGATTTTTCAAAGCCATTCATATTCAGCACTGAACAAATGTAAATTATAGAAAACTGTTCTGTTTTTTCTATTGTCCTTTCCTATTTTATTTTATTTATTTTCATTTCTCTTTATTGAAGCCATATCCTTAACCTTTTGTACAGCATTCACCTCTGAAACATTGCATGTAGTAATATTTAAGTCAAATAGCACATATACGTAGCTGCTAAAGTTTTTGTACTGAATTATATTTGACATTGCTCATATTTATTATTTTCAAGGGATGTTGAGGAACAGAAATAAAGCCATTCCCATGGAATATTGAAAAAGCTTTTGTTTAGTGATATACCAATCAGTACCTTCTCTGTGAAGCTGGAAAGTTGATTTTCTATAAATTTGCCTTCCAAACAGAGCTGCCAACTGCAAGGAGAGTAAATATTAGCTATTTAGGTAAATATAGTCATTGTCAGTTACATTGGATTGTATATTAGTAGTTACATGGGATGTCTAGTGAAGAGTTACAGTGGGCTTTTTCCAGACAGAAGAAATGGACACTTTGTGGATGTATTTACTCATAAATGGCAGAATACACCTTTCACATATGTGGAGATTTCCCCCTTTTCTAAGAAGTCTGTGGGTAATTATTCTAAGTATGTTGTATACCTACACTCATTCATGTGAGTTTTCCAAATTTATTCATGGAATTAGTTTCCATAAAAAGAAACTTGAAACATGAGAAACATTTCTATATTGAAACATGAGAAAGTCAAACACATTGTCTGTGTCTTTTGCATAGAGCATGCTGTCAGTTTTGTTCAGACTTAACAGGCTTATGTTTCTTTTCCATGAGATACTGGGTGCAGTTGTATTCCTTCTGTGAATGGGGAGATGCAGAGAGGCAATATGTTTTTGTGCTTGCTAAGAAGATAATTCCTTGAGTAGTACAGACTTAGTATTTTTCCTTTCACAGGGAAGAATTCTGGGTCCTGTGAGATGTCACAAATTTTTAATAATTTGTATAACCAGCTGTGCTTGTTTCATCTGTGAAAGGCAAGAAAACCCAAGGTTGAAACGGTGCTAGCATCTTCATCTGATAGCAACAAAACACTTTGGAAGAAAATCTAAAAACCTCAAAATCTGAGTAGTTGTAGCATTAGTTACATTAAAATACTACATTTTACCAGATGCTCCTGAGTACTACATTTTTTGATCCTTATAAAACTGATAGTGCTTTTGTTTGTAATTCTGATCTTTCTAAAAAATAATTTAACTTACCATTTATCTCACTAAAAATCCATCCATTTCAAGATTTGGGAGTCCTTTTTAGCTAGGCACCTCAATCCAGCTCCATAGGAGATCTCATGTTACAAAAGCCAAGTTCACACTTTCAGTATGAGACACAGCTGTATCATTGGTGTTTTACAAGAACTGCTGAACCCTTCCATGATACCAACTTTTACTTCTAGAAATAACTGCTGACTGAGTGGGTCATAATATAAACTTCAATTTTTAGTTATATTTTATAGATCCAAACAACTGTCTAAATCTGTTTTCAAACTGTGACCTCAGAGTAACCTTACTGTTTATTTTCAGTTGCAGTTACATAAACTGGTATGATGTCTTGCGAGGGAATATCCCTCAAACATATGGGTTTGTGTCCTTTTACTCAAGAAATTAACTTTTTTAGTTAGGAATGCAAAAAAGTATATAATGGCACCAATGACTAGCTGAGAAAGTTGCCTTCTTCTTTTCTCTATTATCTGGTCTGTGTTGGCCATTGCTATGATGGGGATGTCTCATGCATGGAGTAAAAAGGAAGGTATAATGTACAGTGAAAAACACAGAGGCATGTTTATAAAAACAGATTAGGCTTTTCATAAAAAGTAGTTTTATAAAAGTATAGCATCAAGATGAGATACACATTTTGAACATTTCAAGAGAACAGATAGTGAAGTGAAAGAGCTCATTCATTCAGATTATAAATAAAAACTTGAGAGTAGTCACCAGGTGTCTGTCCAGTCTGTTGACATGAAGAGCACACAGTTGCACAATCAAGATTACTTTAATAGATTTATCAGGGCAATATATTCTTAAAAACATTAATATTTATATTGAACAGTGTTCGAAATAGATCTGTCACTTGAAGATACAAAATTATCTGATATTACGACAGCCCACTCAATGAGGGTCAATTTAAAGTGTGAGAAGGAGACATATAGTATTTTAATATTAAAGTACACAAAAGGACAAATAGAAACACTTGAGAAAGTACAGACAGCAAATATGTGATGTCATGAAAGTCAAATGTCTGCTCTCAGAATAAATTTCTTTCTTTGACCTGTTACACTGAACATATTTTTAGTTAGATTATAGGTGTCCTCAGCTGATTCTTTCTTCACAATTCTTGAAATGCTGACTGAGGTCCTAAAAATGCATGGAGAAGAATAACCCCCAGATGGCAAAAGATTAATTAGGAATATGCTTAGAGCCTGAGGCCATTCACATTCATGCTGTACAAGTTGTCCAATTTTACTTTCAAAGAAATGTTGTACTTAAACTTAAAAGGGATGGATTACGGGACTCTTTGAGGCTCTGAATATTATAGTGATACCAAGAAAACATTGTAGAAAATGCATCTCTTCCCTTTCTTTTTTCTGATCTTTTATATGGCACTCATGGAATTAAGTTTTGGAGCAGGCTCAAAATATTTTTGTATTTCAATCTTTTTTTTCTGCTTTCCTTTAAGACCTATTTTATTTATTATACATTTATAAAGGTGTACTTAACTGCGCTAAATTTGTGACAAAAGAAAAATCAGATTGATTGTAATTGTGAAAATTACTGGGTTGATGTGAACAACTACTCTTCACTTGAGGAAATTACACTCGAATTATACCTGAAGGCTGTATTGCCATTCAGTGGGACATTGACAGGCTGAAGAATTTGGCAGAGAGAAACCTAATAAAGCTGAACAGGGGCAAGTGTAGGGTCCTGCACCTTTGGGGGGATGACACCCAGTAGCAGCACAGGCTGGGGGCTCACCCACTGGAGAGCAGCTCTTCTGGGTAGGACCTTGTGTTGCTGGTGGGTGACAAGTTGACCATGAGCTGGTCATGTGTGCCCTGGGGGCCAGGAGAGACAGTGGTATCCTGGGATGCATCAGGAAGAGCTTGGCCAGCAGGTCAGGGAGGTGATCCTGCTCCCCTTCTTGCCCTAGTGAGGCCCATCTGGGGTACTGTGTTCATTTTTGGTTTCCACAGTTGTAGAAAGATAAGGAGCTACTGAAGAGGGTCCAGTGGAGGCTGCAGAGATGATGAGGGGTGTTGCTATAGGACACAAAAGAACACAAGCTCACCACCATTCTCAAGGTGAAGGAAAAAAGGCAGTTTGTTTTCTGACTCCAACATTTATAGTTTTCTAAAAGTGACAACGGATTGGAGGGTGACAGTGACACTTCTCCAATGACACTGGTCAAACTAACAGTCTATCAACTCTCTCTTCCTCTATAAAGGAATGCAAAACAATGAGTTATTTACAGAAAGTGTGTGAGAAAGTTCACTACAAGAATGTCAACATCAGAAGGCTTAGAAAATCTTAAAAAAACAGGGTGACAGAGGGGTCTGGGGCATCTCTCTTAGGAGGAGAGGTGGGATCTGGGTCTGTTTAGTCTGGAGAAGACTGAGAGGGGATCTCACTAATGCAAATAAATAGCTCCAAGGTGGGTGCCAGGAGGATGAAGCCAGACTCCCTTCAGAGGTTCTCAGTGACAGGACAAGGAGTAATAGCCATAAACTAAAACACAAGAATTTCCATCTCAACTTGAGGAAGCACTTCTTCCCTTTGAGGAAGGAAGAGTACTGGAAGAGCTGCCCAGGGAGAGTCTGGAGTCTCCCCCTCTGAAGACATTCAAAATCCACCTGGGGCCATTCCTGATTCACCTGCTCTAGGTGACTATACCTTGGTAGGGGGTTGGACAAGATAATCTCCACAGATCCCTTTCAACCCTAACTATTCTGTGATTCTGTCAAATTATGGAGATTTGGGGGATTTAAATGACAAAGTAAGCTTACATTTTAGAGTGAAAGGCTTTGCAGATAGGAGGATAGTATAAAAATAAAAATTTGTGAAAAAAGAGAACAAAAAGATGTGACTCTGCTCTTAAGAGCAATTCTGTGAATAGCGTTGTATAGACAGATAAAAGATCTTTTTGTATTTTGTTAAATCCTGGATTAAATCTCTGATTCTTATAAAAGAGAATTTATTTTTTCCTACTCCTTCTAATAGTGCTTGACCAACAATAATAATTCTTCAGTCTTAACTGAAGACTCAACTTGTGAAGGCTGAAAAGAGCTTGAAAACTGAAGTCAGTCATATAACTCTTACAGTTAAAATCAAGCATGTTTTTAAAAGCTGTAATAGGTCATGGTCACATAAAACAGTCCAGCAGAGGATGTTCATATAAAACAGTAAGAGGTCACTTTCTCTTCTGTTCACTCTTGCATTACAGAGGAGATGTGTAGAAATCTGCCACACTTTCTCTGAGTCCATAGAAGAAACAACATGTCCAACGTCAGCACCTGGATTCGTTGAGTAAAGTGAAACTTTGCAGGATACACTGCAAAGTTTCCACAATTGCCTGCTGTTGTGCACTTAATCTTTGTCTGTAAGGCACTGTAATGATTGATGAAATGAAGTGAATTAGGCCTGCCTTTCCCAACAGTATACTGCAGTACAAGTATTTGCGTTTTACTGGGGGCAGATGCAGCTCAGGTGACTTGTGCACAATTCCTGCAGATCACAGTGCCACTGAAGTTGCAAGGGTAGTCACAGGATCAGACAGGGAAGTTTGTAGATTCCAGCCCTCTGCTGTGTATAAAGGTACTTTCAAGTAACCAAGAACATACTTTATTCCAGAAGTCAGTTATTTTTAATTTCTAAAGAGTTTTGCAAGGGTATCTTTTAAATACATGTCATCTGGAGCTTTTCAGCGTGGGTTGTGATTCTGCTGACATGAAATTTAACTGTTTGCTTCTATGCATTATTTTTTTTCCAAAGGAGAAAGGTAATTTCAATGATTTATGAACTCAAATGCAAGATCTTTAAATAGGCAGGAAAATTGAAAAGTCAGAGTATCTGCAGATGTGTTTTCTGTCAGTAACTGGCAGAAAGCTGCATGGAGGAGGGGATGGAGGCTTAGTAGCAGTAGGGGTCCAGAAAATGTGTGATATGAAACAGAGCAGCATTTACATACCTGTCATTCAGAAACCCTATAATTCCACCAAATTTGGATATAGAATCAAATTCAACTGCTGAATTTGCCTGCATGTTTCTTATATTAAAAGGAGAGTGAGTAAGATATGTTGATAAAGCTTTCCTAATTCAAGTTAGGCAAAATCAGTTTCATCATTTTTAGAAGTGATGCTCCCCTGCATAAAAAGACATGTCAGCAAATTATATTTGAAGCAAAGTGTGAAATTAGTCACCCTTATTTCTACAGCATTGTGTGATTATGTAACACTGTATATACATTTATGCAGCATATCTGTAACAGATGTGTTCCAAACTCCCCGGATGCTTTCCCCAAGGATACTATTTGGAGCATAATGACATTTGAACATAAACTGGAGAAACAGAGATAATGAATAATTACAGCTCTGTACAATCCAGGTAGCATTGTCTGCAGCATTATTTTGTAAACCAGTTACTATTATTGTCAGAATAAACCTGAACTTTCATTGAAGTTTACATTCCTCACACAGAGTCTTCACAAACTTCACTTATATCAACAAGCAAACTTCCTATCCAAAGTTAAAATCACATCATGACAGCACTTCAACACATAGGTCATTTACTGATGCTAGTACTTTTGTCATCATTAGAATGAAATTGTAAAAGCTACAACTGTTTCCTTGCTGCGAGCAACATTTACTCTGAACATTTCTTTTTTCATTCAGTGCTATGCAGTGTCATTGACCAACAACAGCAGCTTTGAAACAGCATCAGGGCAGCCATAAGTAGCGTGTCTGACCTACCAGCTAGGAGGAGAGAGGGCAGAGATAAGGGGTTTCTGCTTGTGGCCAGCTTTGGGTTTGTGGTGACCCCGCTCTCGCCGTCAGCCGTGGCGCTGGCCGTGGTGCTGAGTGCTGGAGCCGGGACGGGACAGACCCGAGCAGGAGTGGAGGGTGTGGGAGTCTTACGCTGGAGCAAAAGTCATATAAACTGATGGAGGAGAAAGAGAAAAGAGACTGGTGTTCCTAGCAGAGAAAATAGGAAATAAAGACTGCTGCAAGTTTTATTTTCCTTGTAAGTAAGGATGGCACATGGCACTGATGTGCAGAAGAGTTCAGGAAACTGAGAACTTTATCAAACTTTTGGATAATTGGCTGTAATTGAATTTAAGCATTATTTCGATCAGGCTTATTGCAGAATTGCTGCTATGATCATTTCAGCTAGGAACTGTGTGGCTAGTTGTGGCAGAAAAATTTGGTTGGAATTGGAGGTTATAAGGAGTAGAAGCAAAGGAGAAACTCTGTGTCTAGCCTTGTTCTTGCTTTTAATTTAAAGTGAGAGAACAATTTTTCTACAGTTTGTTCAAGTTAAATAGTAAAAGGGCATACCTAGGCCATTTTCCCTCTTTCAGCCTAGAAACTTTTGAAGTCCTTTATGCTGAGCTGTTCTGTTTCTAAATCACTGATTTCTTTATCCCTTTTCAATATTGGTGACAATTATGCCAATGATAAGCAATACTATTTTCCTGCAACAGAACAGAAAATATTTCTACTGGTTTTTTTTACCATCTCAGCCTGAGAAAACGTATTTTAAAATTTAAGTTTCTGTATGATGTGCTGCATTTGCAGAAGTTCCATCATGTTACAGCTGAACATGCTTGATCGAAAAGACAAGTTTATATGTTTTGGAAGAACCTCCTCTAGCAGTCTTCTGCATTTTCCATGCCTGCTCCTATGTTCCCACACATTAGTAAGTTAACCAATATTAAATTGGTAGTCAACATTATTTTTTGATAGCCACCTTTGCACCTTTTCATATTTGGTGGAATTTCTTACCCTTTTAAGCTACTGCAAGCTGCTTATTTGTTTTGCTAGAAGATGTGCATAATTAAGTCATTCTGCTTATCTTACTTTAGTTTTGGTAATGCAGCTATTAACAAGTAACTCCCTTACACAATTCAGAACACAATTTACAAGCTGCAATGAATTACTCATTTTCTTTGGCTGAAGTTTTGACAAGCAGAAAAATCTTGGTGATGCTGTCAAAGTGAAAATCAGTTGCAGAAAGCTGATGTTTTGTTAATGTTTCCTTAAGCCCTCTAATGTTACCTCCTGCCAAATCCCTGCAATTAAATGTCATGGACACCTGCAGATTTTGAGTCCTGTATTGAAGGCAGCCTTTGTTTTGTGGCAGGAGAATTATCATATTCCCAAAATCCAGTTGATAATCTGTATTTCTCTAAGATCCTGACTTGTCACCTGTTCAAGCTATCACTTTAAACAGCTCATGAGCTTCAACAGTGTTTGAAATGTGGGAATCACAGATAATAAGATCATATTCTTTCCTCCTGGGTTTCTCTAAGTGATGATTTTGAGTCCTTGCTGAGGTCAAATAAAGGTAGAGTGGGACATTGGAAAGCAGCATAAGAAACTATTTTTAATTAAGTAAATTAGCTTACTGTTTTACATGTATACTTAGCTCGCTATACTATTTTGATGAAAACCCAATTTATATTCTGCTGGAAAGATTTCCAAAATACATCCTACTTCTCCATTGTAGAAATGATTTAACATTTTCACTTGCAACAGAACATGCAAATGTACAAATTGAGTGGGTTTGCTTTCTATGGAAATAATAGACAAAGCATTTGTAACTAGCTAGAAAAGATGCAGGTTCTTGTGGTATAAATAACACCAGTTTTTCTGGTGTTTCTTGTGTGTGTGCTAAATATAACTAATAAATCTAATAACATTTCCAGGTTTTATCCATTACTCCTTTTCTGGTCACATCAGATGTGTATTCTACATACCTTTTAAACTCTCCTGGAGGTGGGGGAAGGGGAGGGTCCATTGTTTTTCAGTTTTTTGTTTGTTTTTTAATGTGTGAGTTTCTTTCTAGTCACACATTTTTATCTTCTCTTGGCATTTTTCTTTGAACTTGATAATGTACTTTTGCCTTTCTTATTTCTTCACAGAATGTTATTTTAATGGTTAAATTAGAAGATCAAATAGGTGGTCATGTTGCCCTTTTTGGCCTCCTTTTGCTGGCTTGTGTTCACTTTTGAGAACCTTTGTTGCTCAGTCTTACCTAGAAGTTTGTCAGCTTCTTCTTCTGATTTTCTTGTGATGCCAGACCCCTTGTTTGGCATGTAACCAGTTGCTCTGGTGGTTTTCTATCTGAAATGAAATGACAGAAAAGAAATTTCTAATGTAATGTCAAAGGGAGGACTGAATCCACCATCCCTGAATTAATTTCAAAATTGCAGCTTGTAGTGTGTTTAGGCAAAGAAATCTGAAAGGGGGGATGGGATGCCAACTGAGAAGCAGAGTTCCAGAATGGCTTCTCAGCTGTGCCATTCTTCCTTCTAATTTCACACACCATCTTGCATCTTAGATCCAAGGTCAGCTTGAGTGGGCTTGAGGCTAGGGACAAATTTTTCACATGTTCTTGGTAATGGTAAGTGAACTGTAACAGGGCGTTCTCACATAAATGGTAGCAGTGTGAGAATGGCTTTGGAGCTCTTCTTTGTCCCACTGGATCTCCTCACCTCTCCTCATTATCACTCAGAGCTAACACTTTCAGTGCACTCACTGCTTTCTTTCTGTGATGCTTACTGGCTTTCAAACTTTGCTAATGTCCAAATGTTTGGTTTCCTCTCACAGCAGAAAAGTAATTTATAGTTTCCAGATCAAATATACTGGACACTGACAGATTAAAAGCACCTTCTCTTCAGAAATATCGTTTTGTACATTGAACTAAGTCTCATTTTGCCGTTTGCTAGCAGTAAAAATGGGAAAATCATCCTAGAAGTGTGAAATACTTCAAGTACCCATAGAATAAAGACTAAATGCTTTTTGCTTTTGCATATGCAGAATATGCAGAGAGAAAAATTGTAGAATGTTGACAGAGAAATTTGATCTTCAAAGTTTTTTATGTCATTCTAAAACAGTTACTTACAGTGTTTATTGGCAGAAGCTTTGTGATCTGTCTATATTGTAAACTAAGGAACAACTTTTATTGACAAGCTGGGACAGCTGTCAAGAGAGGAAATGAACTTCATTGTTACCATTGTAATTTGCATTTCTTCCATTTATACTGTGGGGAAAACATGGCCTTGCCTGTGTGGACCTAATGTGTGACTCTGAAATTGAGGTAACTCTTGTTCTTTTTCAAGTGTACTTTGTATCTGAGACATCTTGCCTCTTCCCTGAAAGTTTATTTTATTCATTCACACTGACATCTTGCAGTATCATTTTCACTTAACACCCATCTATGCATTCAAATAATTTTCAGTGTTTCCATTTTAGGATATCTATAAATCTTTTTCTAATCTGTCTTCTGAGACTTATTGGCTGCATTGTTGATGTGACCACTTCTCATGCCAGCACTTTTGTATTTGCATTAGGCTGAAAGAAAATCTAGGCATGTTACTGGCCTGTATTAAAAGCCAAAATATATGTGATTTATTTATTTCCTCAGTGGTTTTAGTTGTCATTGTTTATTCCTATTTCTGTGTCCTCACAGTTATAGTAGGTGAATCAGAAATTAAGCAGTCAAATGTCAACTGTCTTCCTTCTCAAACATTCTCGCTGAATCAAGTAATCTTCAGAGAAAGTTGAGTTACACCACATCCTAGTGGTGGGAAGTACCATCCCCTTGCCATTCTTATTTTTGTGACTACCTGATAACATACTTTTAATAAAAAACCACATTTTATGACATATAAAGTTACTTTTTAATATTTTATTTTTACTATGATGATTTTGCACACTGTTGGCTTTTGCTGATTTTTTTCATGTCAGTTTAGATACTTGCAAAATATTTCTGTTTAGAAATATTAACCTGCAGAATATTAACCTGCAGAATATGACAAATAACCCCATGGCTTCCTGTATTGACTTGTTTTCTGCTGTATAGAACAATCAAGTTTATCTATGGATGCATCTCTTCTTTTTGTAAATACTGTGTCACAGGTATGTGATCTGATGCAGTGTAGGTTGGTCAACTTGAACACATAGTGAGTTAATAGCATTTTAATCCTGACCAGGACCAGGTTTTCTGTGCCTTGCATGGTTCCTAAGCTGAATCTATCTGATTGCTGAAATATGTACTAATTTTCTGTTATACTTTGCTGCATGACATCACATGAGAGGATGCCAGAAAAAAAAAATAAATAGAATTGAACCTTTAAAACTCCATGGGTGATATGAATTTGTGGAATATTGATGTGCAAAGAACACAAAATCAATTATTCTATTTTTTCCATATACTAGATGGAAAAATACAGATATACTACTATTCCAGTCGCTATATATTAGCAACTGATGTGCAATCACACATTGTCCATGCTCTTCTCTTGTTGGCAGTGCTTCCCTAATGCAGCCCAAGATGCCTGGTCCTTCTTTCCATAACCATCCTTATCTCCAATGCCTTGTTAGGCTTTGCATCTTCCCTGGAATTATTGTTATTGTTGATTTGGGTTTTGTTTGTTTTAGAATGTTTATTTCTCACTCATTTGAAACTGTAGTTAAATTAATCTACTGAACACTTGACTGAATCAGAATCCTTTATCTAGTCCTGTGTAATAGCACAGTTTTTTTGGGCAAGATAAATTGTCCAAGGATGAGAGATTGTCACATCTGAGCAATTAAATCTTGTAGAAATATACTCTTTAAGTGATTAAGAAAATTAAATTTAAAATATAAAATTTAGCTTGAATGATAAATGACAAAATGACAAGATAGTGTATTTTAAAGTCCATATCTCTATGGCAGAAAAGTAAGGGTCAAATATTCTTAATCATTAGTTGTTACTGATTCAGGGAATAAGTTGTAACTTTTTTGCAGGATACATTATGGCAAGAAAATGTGATTGTTGCTGTTTGTTTTGTTACAGATGGTTGTGCCACATATTTGTAAATTCAAGGAGATGTTTTCCCCAAACAAAAGCTTTGCATAGCCACAGCTTTCCCTTAGTGGTGCACATGATGTGGTGCATGTTGAAAAACTCATGGGAAATAAAATAGGAATTTTATTGGATCTTTAATTTAATCTGAAATGAGTGGCCACATGCAGGAACAGAGAAACAAACCTACCAGTTAGCAATGCAATAACAAGTATACATTTAAGCTGGTTCTGTCTTTTGTTGCTAGGGTTTCTTAATGGGAATAAAGGAATCTTGCTTCATTTAATCTAGTCTTGGTTTCAAAATAAGATGTGACATGCCACTACAGTGCCTTTTAACTGAGTTCACTGTTCCTCTAAGCCAATAGCATTTTATCACCCCCAAATCCAGATTTTTTCTCTTCTCTTCTCTTCACATTTTGGAGGAACAGGACAGAATTCTGTTGGATGTTCATGGTTTCCAGTAGTTATATTGCAAATAAAATGTAGCCAGAGGGTTTGGATGATGATATGTGCTTGTAGATTCATTATCTGAACAGATTTGTTACGTAAACGTGAAGTCAGAGTTTATATCTGAGCATGTCTGTATTGTGTTTTGTTTGCAAGCTCTGCTAGCATCCAAGATGATTATACAGAGCTTAGGTATATGTGAAAAATACATACTTCAATTCTTTTTAGTGATAAAAGAGACACACTGTGGTTTGAGGGTGAACAGTGTCAATGTATTATTCAAGTCTAACAACCTTTGTAGGATAGATCATGCAGTTTCACCAAATCTTTTGTTTGCTTAACATGTTCTGGAACTGTGCACTGTCTCCTAGAAAGGTGAAAATAAAATACTCTGCAATGGAATTGAAATCAAGCAAAGGAGAAGAACTTCTTTGAATTAGAATGAAAACTATTACATCAAGATAGGTTTTAAATAAATAAGCATCATTCTTGGATAGAAATCTTGTGCCTTTGTGGTGTAATTACTTTACACTGGTGTGTACAGCCAAGTCTAAGAACATTAATGCTGCACAAAGCACTGTGTGACAGGAGAGATGTCTCCCTCTCCACTCACTGCACAGGCAGAACCCACAGAAACATGGATCAAGCAGCCTCTGTGGGGGTGGGGTTAGGCCATGAGCTCTGAAGACAGAAAGTCAGATGGGATATCCCAAATGTGTCTCAGGGAAAGAAAAATACCAACAACAAAGCCACCACCACCAAAAACCCCCCAGTCAACCAAAGCCAGTGGGAGCCTGTGTATTCAGTTCCAGAAGTTCTGTGTTTCTGCTGGTCAGCAATAGTTCTGCTCATTTGTCTTTCCTGCTCTGTTGCTGCTCTTTCTGGTTTTGGTGCTTTATAACAGGACCGCCAGAGACCATGGAGTTTGAAGACTGAATGTTTGGTGCTGCTTGTGTGAAATGGAAGGCAGCAGGCACTACAAAGGCCATGGCCAGTAAGATGGGAGGCCCTGGGAAGGATTTTGTGAAGCAGAGAAATGTTACAAGACAAGAAGAAGAGAATTTACAGAACCAAAAGCCTCTCGTGGTAAAGCTGTGGCCTGTGTCTGTTTTCACTCTCTGAGTTTTGTTTGTCCTTAGTTGCAGCCGTGCATTGTGAGCAGCTGACCTGGCTGAGCTCATCTGGCCTTAGAACTACTGGGGTAGAAGCTGCAGAAGGGACCAGGAGTGACGCCCAGCCACTTGTGTCACCTAAGCTGGGGGTTCCTTTGGCCAATGGCAGTGTTAACCTTCGGCACAAGGACCTCTGGCACCATCTTCAGCAGCTTCAATTCAAAGTTAAGGGGCAGCCTCTTGCAAAGCCTCCCTCCAGCTCCATCCTCAGAAGCCTTCATGTCAGCAGGGACTCTCATTTCTGGAGCTGTGAAGGTTAACAGGTCTGAGCTTACAGGCTGCAGGTTTGACTGGCTTGCCCACATTCCCTCCTGAAAAGCATTTATGTAATTGGCAATTTTGCATGGTCACATCTTCTCCAGATCTTCCAGCAATATAAAGGTGGAAGTTTTGACTTCCAGAGCTAAATGAAGCTTCCAGTTCTTTCTGCATCAAGCACAAGACCAACTTCCAAACCTGAAGCTTAGTCTTTCATATAACAGGTATCACCTGATGTAGATATAAACTATATAATAAACATTTGTTGTAGGAAAGAACAGATCCTGTCTCAGTCCAGCATTTTGTCTCTTGTTTTTGTACCTCAAAACTCCACCTTTTTTTTGTTTTTTAAAGTCTTGATCTTATAAAACTTTTCATGTTAGTCATTTTATGTTCTAAAATGGGTTCAGCATTTCATACCATTTTTTTCTGCTGGAAGATTGATCAAGACATGCTTTCTCTGGTGATTGAATCTGCCTGAAGGGATGAATTGAGCTTGGCTGAGGGGCATATACCCATCAAGGTGCTTTGTTACCCCCCCCCCACCCATTCAGTTAATTAAAACACTGTGAAAAGTTTTGGGTCAGGATGGGGATAGGGAGATCTCTTACTATTTACCATGACAGACAAACAAGAAGATCTTGGGGCAATTGATTTTATTTAATGACAATTAATATCAGAATATTAGGGTGGGGGGAAATGAGAGCAAATCTAAAGCCATTTTTCCCACACATACACATCTTACAAGAGTCAACTTTAAGGGTTACAGTCAAGTCACAGCGCTTTATCTCTGGTGCTTCTCCCTGCTGATGCTCTTTCCCTGCTCTGATATGGGGTCCATCCCATGGGAGACTGTCCTTCCCAGCCTTCTCCAACATGGGTTATTCCCTTGGGCTGCAGTTCTTCACTAACTGCTCCAGTGTTTCCACAGGGTGCAGTCCTTCAGGAACTGGCTGATTAAAATAGTTTTTGGGCAGGTGTCTCCTCCTGTGAGGCAAAATGAAGGAAAAAATATAAAGAAAGTTTTCATCAAAGCAAGACCAGTCAAACAAGAGCTTGACTATGTCTCAGTTGCTTCTGTTTTATTGCTGGAAAAACACGAGGTGCTTGGAGAAATGTTTTGAATTTCCAAAATACAAAAATATAGATAGCAAGGTCTGTGTAGCATATCAATAAAGAATCTTGAAACTTTATGTTTGAAACATTGGATTATAAACTCCCTTTGACAACATACATGCAATTTAACAAAGCGTACATAAATAATTTGAATCAAACTTTCAAGTGCTAGTAGTAATAGTCATTATGAAAATACTGCAAAATATAAGTTCAAAAAAGAGCTGTTACTGAAATGGCTGAACCTAACATAATTGAAGGTGTGCTGTACTTCCAGTGAATGAAAATTACTGCAAGGCACAGACTTTAGGCATCAATAGAGGTCTTTCTCTTCTTTGTTAGATACCACTATTTAAAGGAAGAGACCCTGAAAATAAATGACAGCTTTCTACCAATGCCAAGAAATTTAATTTTCTTTGTTATTGACCTAGAAAAAGCTTTGAGTATTGCAGGACATAAATAAACAGAAGTATTTGGCCTTTGCCTGCAAACACAGCAGAACTCAGTCATCACCTAATGAATTGCTGCACAGTTAGAATCTTTTCCCAGTCATTAGAAATGGATCCTAAATAAGGATCCATTCTACTGTTTTGTGAATTTATGATGTTTGAAACAAAGTTAATGATTCATGTAATTCACTGAATTAAAGAACTAACTCACTCTTTGTTTCATGACTGCTTGATGACATGAACAAGAAATTGTCATAATAAATTAAATACATTACAGCAAAAGATGAAAGAATCTCCGATATGTTTTCTTTAAGAAATAAAATCATTATGTATTGTCCTGGAATGTCAAGGCTGCATAGGAAGGGTGTTCATTTTAGTTACCCCCTTAACATGATTAATATAAAGTTATTTATTTTGGAGTCACAGGATCCTTGTGACTGAAGAATGATCAGAAACATATGCTTGGATTTAATGTAGAAATGCAGAGCCAAGAGCTGGATTCTCATTTTTCTCCTCTCAGTTGGCACAGTGAAGATAAAAATGGAAATTATATGCCACAACTCATAAACTCATTTATTTATTTCTTACCATTTCAGATAAATTTTCCAATTGTTTTGCAATTTCTTGACTGAAGAAGAAATGTGGTGTGAGGTTGGGGAGTTCATCCATCCAAATTTTTGTGGTGTTCTGCCAACACACAAAAGTTATGTCCCAGCTGGAATTTTACCTAAACCTCATATCTGTCTGCCTGAGACATGCACAGAATTACAACAAGGCAGATAAAAGGTTGCAGAGTCGAATCAGTCACCTAGTTAGGGCTGAGCAACATTAATTTAAAATGTGCTTTCTGATGGTCTGGTTCACTTCTGCTCTCAAATGTAAGACCATAAGTCTTTCAAGACTTATGAAAGAAACTGTCTGAAATGGTAGCTTCTGTAATTCTGTCTGACAGCTAACCTCTTCAGTCCTGATGATTTACTGAGGGAAGAAGCATGCATTGCCTTGAGGCATTTGGTAAGAAACAGAAGTGTTCCCTATACCAAAATCTTTTCTGTAGCCTTTCTCACACATCAATTTAGTAACAAAGACTGGTAAAAAGAATATTTGTACCTAAGAGAAAGTGGCTAGGGAAAGAGAATATTGCTAAAAATACAGTGCTTTTTCCCTTCAAGTGGTATGTGGGGAGAACTGTGGAGTTGATTTGAGTTCTGTGAATACAGAAAAGAATTAAGTGGTTGGCAAAAGCAGAGTATAAACCCCCCATAATAGTGGTCACATATATTAGTTGATCCATACATACCTGGTGAAATGATGTGTGAACTGAAAGTATTTTAAAGAATTCTGCTATTTTTGTCCATGTCTAGCTTGGAGAAAAGGGTGTGTTGCTCAAGTAGAAAGAGTTTTGTCTTGAAACACTTGTGGGATAACTAGAGTTAAAAAAAAAGGAAGTAGATGATTTGTCAGAAAGAAAATTGGGTCATATCCCTTTTCCAGAAAGGTGTTGTTCTTGGATACACAGGTGTAGGGCAAAACATTACAAATAGACATAGTTTTTCTATAAAGACCATATTTGTCATCACACTGTATTAATGAAGCAACTGGAAAGAGGAAATAGCAATGTTTTGTCTCTTTGTGATTCTCTACTTACACAGAACTTTTAAATTTTTTTAAAGTATTTTTCACATTGCTTTTCTGGAATGTCTGGGGCTTTTTCTTCCTTTTTTAAGAGTACTCTTTTTCATGTCAGTGTTAAGTGCAGATGCTGGCTTTTTAGAAATCAGTTATGATACTCTTACTGTAGCCACTGGTCCATTACATAATGAGCTTCTTGAAATGACAACCTTAAAAAAAGAAAGTACATATAATAGAAGTTTGCAATTTTGAATAATCCACAGAGTTAAAGGGGTGAACAAACTGGCACAGGTGGCTCTTTTCAAATCCAGTCATAGAAAAAGGTACAGTGTACTTTTCTTGTCACTCATCTCTGGATAAGCGATTCCTAGCACTCTTCAGTAATTGTTTATTGGTTTGTTTTTCTTTAAAGTAATAAGATTTGATGAATATATGGCTTTTTCCTAGTTGTTGCCTATATAGCCTGTTGTGTGCACCTAGGATTTGCCTAGGGCCATGAGATGCCATCATGCCATGAGTGATTGACAGCTGCTGTAAGATGTATTCTTTCATTACCATGGCAAAAAAACTGTAGCTGATCAAAAGCAGCAATAGTGGAGGCAGTTACATACTTATTTAAATGATATGCTGCAAGAGCACTTAAAACCACATGATATTGTTGACTTAAATAACCTCACATTTACAGAACAGCAGTAGGCAGGTAAAGACACTGCAAGAAGGCAAAATGCACCTACTTAATCTATTGTGATAGTAAAAGATCAAGTAAAAATGGTTTATTTTTTCTTACATTTATGCATAGGAGCATAAGGGAATTTCAGTGCTTTTGCAAGAGAAGATGAGCTTGAGGGGGAAGATTATAGGCAGCCTATTAATGGTGGATTTATATAGTGACTTTATGCATTCTTCTTTAAAAACTGGGGTTTTTTTCAGCTTACAGAATGAGTTTACTTTCATATGAAGAACAGACAGATATTCTTTAAGGATGGTGGTTCTTCAGGGTTGGAATTTGAATACTATGAGTTAGTCTCCGTAGCATCTGTCAGACCACAGACTGGTCAGTTACACAAGGTGTGTAGAAAGGGCACAGGCCTGTTTAGACCAGATTTTAGTGAGACATGAGTTATGCCCACATGCAAGCATGAGGCTTGATACTGCAGTTTGATGCAGGTTGCCACAGTTAATTTTTTTATTATTATTATTTTTTCCCTTCAATCTGTACTTTTTTAAATGGCATTAGGTGTAGTAAGTCTACATAGCTGTGTTTCATATCATTTTTGGTGCTGCATTGAACCTCAAAAAATTGGCATCACATTTAATTATGTTCAGCAAGTGTTGCATTTTCTCTAAGATACTTATGATTAAATTAAAATGAAAAAAGAAAAAATAAAGTCCTAAGGTATTATGTATTCTTCACTCCATTTTATGCTTCTCTGTACTATTACTCATTGCCTAAGCTTGAAAAGTAATACAGTTGTTCTCCTCAAACTTGCAGTTTCTTTCTTGCTCTTATTCTCTGCTGTGTTGTTTTTTTTTTTTTGTCATTGCATGCTCTGTGTCCCCAAACTCTGAAACCATGAGCCTACATGCTTATTTTCTATTTGCTGCTGCTTCTATTCTGAATTCCTTTTTCTCACTTCCTCTCTTACTATGCAGCTCTTCTCTTGGCGTGTCTGCTGACCCACTTTCCACACTCCCACCACCTCCTCCTCTCACCACCTTATCTTTGTGTGCCTGTCTTCTCACTTCAGCATCCATCCCTCCTCAGCCTCCCTCAGTGTCTAGATATCTGCCTATCTCCTCTCCAGATAGCTAGATAAATATAGATACATGTATACATGTCCTTCTCCATTCCTTCATCTAAGATAGCTTTTCTATTTTTTTTTTTTCTCCCAAAGGTTTTTCTTCCCTGTGTTCTTTCTCCTTCCTCTTCAAGTGGTGGTGTGCTGTGGGGAACTTTTTGCACGCCCCACGACACAGTGTAGCTGCTTTCTCAGAACAGTTTTGTCACACATGTTAGTCTGCACTGGTCTAGGGGCACGTGGTGGGGGCAGAGGATTGAGAGATCCATGAAAATTTTCATTTTGACTACATCAAGAGATTTTGCAATGCTGTTCACTGACAAGGACATGGAAGGGCTCTGAATCATGAGAGACATGGTGACCTTTTTTTGCTGCTTTTGGGAGTCTTGAGAAGAGTTTGCCATGACCTGCATTCAAAAACTCATTGCTCTGTGGACTGCTGTACTTAGAAAGGGTGGGAGCAATTTCCCTTATCAAAGACAGCTACCTTTATAGGTACCTATATAAAGCTTTGTTGGTGCTCAGAGTTAAAACTTTTCCAGGTCATGTTATACCCAAACTATTCAAAATGCCCTTAGGACAGAATGAACCATGTTCCAAAACTGCCAATTGCTCTCTGTTATCTGCAAAGGGAATTCAGCTAATTATCAGGGAGGTACACACTGGCATTTGATTAGATGAGCTTTGCTCACTGTTTCTGTACAAATGGAAAGAAAAAAATTGTGTTGAGTCAGACAAGCAATTTGATGGTTCAGAAAATGTATCCAGCACTCCCTGTAGCATCACAAACTGTCAGACAAATGGGAAGGTAAATTCAAAGTAGAGCAAGACTCTGCCAGTGAGATATCTGATGAATCTGCTAATAAGGAAGAATTACTCAAAGTCCTGTGTTTTACCAAAAGCTCATGTAAATACTGTGCAGAGCTAAAATTAGCCAGAGGTGTTTAGTGCTTAATGTCTCAGGTCCTGGTCTTAACTTTGCAATATTACATCTTTATAAACTCCCTTGAACTGACATTGGAGTTTTTACACTTTTTTCCCTCTCTGAAAATAAATAGTTCCTTGGTTACACCTGAGAATGCCCAAGGGAGCAAAAATTTATCTGAAAAGAGCCAAGCTTGGTTTGAGGCTATTCTCTTGATGCTTGTGGAAGTTTTAACTGTTCTGTCAGAATACATTGTGCTGGTTGCTGACACCTTTCGTGCTTTGGCAGAATTCTTCCTGATTTTGTAACCTCTTCAGCCACTTTAACTCAATACTAAGATGAAGAATTGGTTCTTTGTAAGATTAATGTATGCTACAGAGGTATAGGTTTTAAAAAATCAGTAAGACAGACAATTTTAGAAATGTTGCCATTTGCTAAACATTTTCTAGTGCTCAGTAAAATGGTCTTTACAAGAAAATCTTAGGCATTTTCACCATATGATCAGCTCATGTTACTGATGTAGTATCTGAAGACAGAACTAAAAGATGTCTGCTTTTTCCACAGTGTCATTATATCTAATAACATATTATCTCCTCATGCAGTTTGCCCTTTTAAAGTATCATGGCTGAAATAATATTGTGCCTCTTACAGTTACTGAATGGAGTATAGTGTTCACTTTATTGTATGAAAATTACTTTAAATAACAACAAGATTTTTTTTAACTCATGCAAAAATTTATGCAACACAACCAGAGCAGCAATTTTCCTTATAGAGTTGTGTAGTCCTACTGCAGTGTTTGAGTCAATGGGAGTAATTTCACATTACTGCTGTATACTGCCCATTTCTAGTACTTAGAGTACAAAAATAGCCTTGCATGTTCATTATTAATAGCCCTTTCACATTTAAGTTTTTGAGTATAAATGAAAAAAAAACCAAAACAAAACAACACCACAGCAAACCTTTAAAACAAATGTTCAAAAGCAACCCAAACAAGATTTTAAAAAACACAAAAAAAGAAAAAGAGAAGTGCCAAAAGACTGTGAGCCTACTATAGGCAACCATGTTGTAAATAACAGTATTTTCTGCAGTTTCTGTAAATTAAGTCATTCTGTTTACAAGTGATCCATATAATAGTGGACTTTCCAAGAAGGTCCCAGGTTGGAAGCCTGGTGCTGTGCCTTCTGCCTCCCTGGGGCTGCGGCTGGTCCCTGCCAAGGGTCCCCCTCCTCTCTCCTCTCCCCTTCCCTGGAAGCAGACCATGCTTCTCACATGAATTTTTCCCTCTCTTCAGGTGATGCCTCTTGGGGCAGCACTCCTGTCTCAGACTAATGGAATGCATGTTTCTGATTAGGGACTAATTAAATTAGAAAGCCAGGATTCTTCTTTTTTTTTTTTTTAGTAGTATCCTCATTCCTTTTACTTTACTAGAGGCAAGGCGCTTTCATTTATCACACTCAGTGTTTTTTATTATCAAAGAGACTACAATGCTATAAACCAGGCAGCAAAATAATTACCCTTAAATCTCTCTTTATAGGCAATTACTGTTAACTCTTTGCAAATTAAATCCAGTCCGATGGACAAATTATGAAGATCTGACTTACTATTGCAGTTGACAGGAGTAGATTTGAAACTCTGGAAAATAATTTCACATCTTTAAATTATAGTCAGGGAGTTATTTGCACAAACTGGGAGAAAACAAGCTACCTCTTCATTTTTTTAACACTGGAACTAGTCCTTCCTGATAGCTAGAAAATGTGTTGAATGCAGGGTTCCTCCATTAGGAACAAAATGTGGTGCACTTACAAAATTTCTTAGGCCCTTTAGTGAGAGAAGGGGAATGAAGATGAAAACAGGGTAGTTTATTGTGTCATATGATAAATGGGAAGTTTGCTGATTTTAAGTTTTCTAAATATTTACAAAACTATGTTGAGCAGTAGGTTAGCAATAGTTAATTTCAGGAGGAAGCTAAGCTAAGCCCATTTTGTTAATACATTGGAAATCAGAGTCTTCTGCAACTACAGATTGCTTTAAAAAATAAATTAGGGGGGAAAATTAGAATGATGAAGTCCTCTGGGTCATATCTCACAAAATCTGTGCTATTTCACAGAAATCAACAAGTGACCCTGTAAGTCTCATAACTGGGAATTACCTTTGCTGCCTACATTGTTGTAGTGTGACTGCAGTGAATGAGTATGAAATGCCATGAGTGAATAAGAAATGCCATGAGCCAGTTGAGCCATGGTGTGCTAATCCTGGATAACTTCTGTAATTACTTTCAATTTTAGGTACCTGCGTATAAAATATGTCATATAAATGGTGAAATCATTGCTGAAGTACAAGCTGGGACCTCATTTAGGTCCTGAATAGCTTTAGCAGTTTTATCAAAGACTGATTACTCTTACCATTTATCTTCATGGGGCTACAGCAAATATATCTTTCTTCAGATTTGAATGATTGGGAGATCCTCTGTTTAGATTTTCATTTTTCCTAAGGTCTCAGGGATACTCTGTTCTTCAGAGGGCACTTCAGCATCACTGTGCCATGCTCTTTCTTCCTGAGAGTGGTCTAGATTTGGGAGTTTCAAATACTGGGCAAATACAAGTAAAAGGTGGTGTTGTGACATGGCTGATAATTCTATTTTACCTTCCAGAGAATAAATACAACTGATTATAAACTTAATACAGAGCATTATTTTTTGCATTATGTGTTTTGGGATTTTCAAAACACTAATTCTGTGGCATAAAAGAAATATCACAAGTTGAGGAATAATCCATTAAGTATTGCAGTGCAAGATCCTATCTTCTGTGAAAAGAGACATTCTCCATTAGAAGTTCATGTATGCTTTCTAGGAGACAGAAGGCTGCAGTAAAGGCCAATGTCTGGGAAATCAAGCAGATTTCTAGAAACTATGATGATGGAAAAACATTATTACTAAACAAAGCAAAGGGAGGTTTTCTTTTGATTACCATTTGGGTAAACAGCTCAGTATTTGAAAGTGCAAATGAAATAAGGGAAAAAAAATGCACTTTGGCCAGGAATGTTGCATGGTTCTCTCACTTTCTTGTGGCCCACAATAGCATTTTTGTTCCTCTGTAGTCTGATAATGGCAATGCAACATGCACTGATCTTTGTTGTGCAGGATTGAAAAATCTCTGGCTCAAAATCATGCACCTAGATTTTAGAGGACTACATTCAGTCCCGGTGTGTTGGTGAGGTGCTTTGCCTTCTGTGCTGCAGTGAAGAATGGATTCAGCTCCTGGCAGTGTTTGGAGCTCATGGCTGAGCTGTCTGCTCTTGACTGTGCTGCTGTGCAGTGGAGGGGACCCCTTTGAATTCATGGGCAGTAAACCACTGGGTGGGAGCTCAGTGGGCCAGGAGTGGGTTCCCAAGCACGGGCAATGTGGTGCCAGTCCAGCAAAGGGATAATGTCTGACTGGTGCAAATAATACATTGTATCGTCCCTTATGTGACTGGCAAGTGGGATATTTGTAAATGTACATCAGTTTTCCTGCTGATAAACATGCTAGAAATATTCTAACTCCATCTGTCCTGTTTCCTTCCTTTGTTTTGAGAGGAGAGGGAGGATTAGCAGTAAATAATAAGAATGTTGTTTGGAATCATGACATATGGAAGTATGTTTGCTGAGTGTGACTTCATAAGATTTGTCCTGTTCTACCTCTTGAGAGCTACCCTGTGACCACACTCTCTCTCTCTCTCTCTTTCTCTCTCTCTCTCTCTCTCTCTCTCTCTCTCTCTCTCCTGAGCTCACCTCTCCCCTGAGCTCACCATATGGCCAGGCTATCTCAGCATTTCTACACAGCAGCTTCTGATTTCTCTGCTTGTAGCCAGGCCCACCCTGCTGAAAGATGAGGAGATCAGCTGTGTCAGAAGTTAGGAATTCTCACTGGAGCTGGAGCACATGCACATTTAAATACCTAGGGTTTACCTTTCAAGAAGGCCAATATGCCACTTCTTAAGAACTCTGTCTTAATTTGACTTCCCCAGAGAACAAAAAATGAAAGACTAATGTCACACACTGAGAAATCAGTTTCTCATGTAATAAGATTCCTGACACAAAATAGCACAAACCCTATATTTTAAAATTTATGTGTTTTGCCCTGGGGCAATAATTCAGGAAATGTACTTAATTTTTTGCTATTGTAGCTCTACGCTGCAAAACAGCTCCCATAGTAAACTTAGGTGTTAGTGAAGATATTTTTGAGATCTGTGATCTCTGCCCTTTGGTAAAAGCTAAGTATATGGAGTACATATCTCCTTTCTTTTAAATTTCTCTCTTCTGTTGTGTTTTTTGTTGTTGTCGTTTGGTTGGGGGCAGGGGGTTGTTGGTGGGTTTTTTGCCTGTGTGTGGTTTTTATTTCAAGGACATAGTAATTCTGTGTTAGAAAACTGATGCTGCCAAAGGAAGGTGTATTTTGCTTTTTACTTTTGGAGCAATTAAGGCAGAAATTTAAGACTTTTAATTACTCCTCTTCACAGAGATCACACTTCAGCACCCTGCAATTAGGACCCAGTCCTACTCCTTTGCTGCTGGCAAATTCGCCCTGTAGATAAATTTTGCATTTATGCTGCTATAGAAAGTCTTACCAAAGAAAAGTGATGTAAAAAGCACTCTAATTAGCTAAATGCAGCCGTAAGGGTAAATCCAGGGATTTGGCAGTGAGTGCATTATAACAGTGTGTTGTTCAGGTAGCAGGTTTTTTTCCTGGGGGGACTGATGGCAGCTTTGAAGAGTCCTCCTCAAAAATAAGAGTATGGAGAAATGAAGCAATTAATTTTAAATATATTACCTGAAGCTTCTAAGTGGCTTGTAATGCCTATAATTAGCTTCATGTAAGAACAAGAATGTATAACAGATGGAAATATCTCACTAGCACCTGCTTTGGTGTAAATTTATTGCTTATATCTGAATGACAAATATATACAGATACACAGTTTTTCTATAATCTGGAATGACAGCTCTGGTTCTTCAAGTTGCTCTGAGTGTGCTTTGTTCTTCAACTGACATATTTTTCTATGTTATGCAGTCGTAGTCCACAAATACAGCTGTGTGACATCACTACATCCCACTTCTGACCTAAACTCTTTTTCAGACCTAGATAGATATCCATAGTTGAATGGATATCTATCCACACTCTTCATTTTTTATATCCTGCCTCAACTTTCTTTCCTGCCTCTGCCTTTGAAAGGAGATACAGAGGGTTTCTGAGTGTCTCAAGCAGTAGCAAAGTGCATTTGAGGCTGTCAAAATCTAAAGACTGCTAAAGTTATCCTTCACTGGGAAAATGGCTTGTGAGAATAGTGCTTGTATTGAAAACTTCCCTGTAAGTACTAGAAAAATATCTTAGTACTTCTGATTGTCCTGTTTACTGTTTTCATTTGCATAACATCATTCCCTAGGAAAACAAAAAAACTAGAGTTTCCGACAGTGTTACTGTTTTTATTGTTAGCCATATTATCTCTTAATCAGTTTTCTTCTTACAATATATGTTCAGCAGGGAAAGAAAGATGAGGGAAGAGGGTTTAAACCCTCACTAGCACCAAAGCATGTATGTTGTGCATGTCCCAGTGTCCTATGATTAAAATCAAACCACATGACTGTATGTGCAGTCCCTCAGATCTTATGGAAATTATGTTCATTGTTCTTGCTTCCTACAGCTAAATATCTTTTGTGCCTGAGTCAGTTTGTAGAAATAGTGTAGTTCCATCGGTCTGAATCACATTTTTTGTATAACCAGGGAAAATGTAGACTGCTTAAGGTCTTAATATTTTACAGTCTAAGTCTGTAATACTTTAAATATCAGGTATTTTAGTTTATGTTCTGCCTACCTGATTTATTAATTGACCCCAAATAGGACTGCAAGAGTCGCTGAAATAGTGCACAGTCTTCTCAAAATACAGAAGTGCTAAGGGAAGAGCAACACAGATCATGGGCAATAAGTTACAGAAATACTGATAGCTCCAGTGGGTGAATGGAAAAACCAGAAAGCTGCAGGAGGAAAGGGACAGAGTGGGACAGAGCCTCTAGTGTCCTTGAGGCTACAGTCTGCACTGTGCACAAACCTTTTGGATCCTTGAGCATTTATAGAAAATGCAATACAAAAAGCTCTCTCTAAAGATTAAGGACTGCTTAGCCACAATCATTAATATTTTTTCAGCCATAACCACCTGGTCTTTTGTCAAGACAGGACATTGTCCTACACAGATTGCTGTGACCCTTGTGCTTGCAACAGTGTCTGAAGTTTGTGAGTGTATTCAAAGTTTAACAAGCTTTAGTGTTGTTTCATTAAAAGCATTTGCTTCTTAACAGAATTCACAAATTACCATTGCAAACAGATGTGTTACTAAGTCAGTGGGGAAAAAAAATTATTTTCAAAAGTTCAGATGGAGGAATAAAGAAAACATTTCTTCTGAATAAAAATGTGGATAAACTTCTCAGCAAAATAGTGAACCTTAAATATTTTTTTCTTCAGGATGTATCAAAGAATTCAAAATTCTATTACATTTTGCCCCCCTTTTTTCAGCCAAAGCTTTTGAGAGCCCAACATTACTAAAATTCTATATGGCATTGATATAGGGTAAAACTTTGTGCTATTTTGTCAGATAAAAACATTAATAACTAGATACTTGTACAGAAAATATTGTTAAAGCATAACTGAGCATCTAGAGGGATGGTGATTGATCACCACGAGTCCTGTGCATCTGCAGTTAAATCTTCAAAAAAGAATTCTTTGATTTTGGATAAATTTTGACAAATCAGGCACAAGCCCAGAAGCAGAATTTTAACACTTGTAAAGTTAAGTTTGCACAGTTGGACTTCACGTGAGATCTCATTAAGGGTGTTTCTCCCCAGGCATCAAGAAAAGAAATTGTGGGAAGGGGTGACAGAATTACACGATGCATTTCACAGCTTGGTTCTTATTCAGAGGAGAATGCTCTGCATGTCAATGTGACACCCAATCTGCAGGGCACAAGGGGGTGTGCAGAGACATAGAGCAACATGCAGGGACACAAAGTCATGTGCAGGGACACAGAAGAGTTTGCAGAAATGCAAAATAATGTGCAGGGACACAGAGCAGTTTCCAGGGACACAGAGTAGTGTGCAGGAATACAAAGGGGTGTTCCGGGACAAAAAGTGATGTGTGAGGACAGAAAGGAGAGTGCAGGGACACAAAGGTGGTTCCAGGGACACAAAAAGAGATGTGGACACACAAAGTGGTGTTGAGGGACACAGAAGAACTTGCCTGTCTGACAACAGAAGGCCTTTGAAGTTCCATGTCCAAACCTTCCACCCTGCTGGGGCACACAGCAGCCCTTTTCCCAGGCTGCAGCTGATGTGGGTGCTGGAGCTGTGCCTGCAGGGCACTTCTGCTGTGCAGGGCACACAGCAGCCACTTGCTGGCATGGACAACTGATCTGCATGGCCACTGCCCACTTAGGGCTTACAAGAGCATAAACCAGCACATGGACATAAACATGACTTGTTTTGTTTTAAGTCACTCTCTGAAGATACATACAGAACCTTTTTAAAAACAGCTTTTTAAAATGTGAACATGTAAATCCTGTACAGACTATGTCTTAAATACTGCCTAACTGCAATTCTATTTTACATTCGAGTGGAGTTTGAAAATGGAGTATGGACATACTCCTTCAGGTATATCATTGGAGTATGCTGTGCTTGAAGTTTCAGTATGATGGGAAGAACGCGAAAGTAATTTAGTTCCAAACATCTAAGACACCATTGTGCTGAGTTCAGTATGAGTTCAGAGGAGTAGAGACTGACACAGATTAGATGAGATTCATTATCCTGGATTACAGATCACCTCTGACAGCTAAAAAGCCTCAGTCCTTTAAAAATGGAAACTGCAGCCTTTCTCTAGCATCACCAATTAAACACTGGCTTGATCAGTGACTGGTGTAGAGAACTTAAAGAAAAGATGAAAGATGTTCATGGATGAGAAGTTCTGGAATCTTCTCTTTGAAAACAACAATTTCATACTTTGTAAAAAGAGTTCCCTAATTTCAAGGATTGAGTAGTGGTGACACTTTCATGAAAACAATTCAGTGTATTCTTGCCTGCAGAGGTGTGTGATTAATTACCAAGATGGTCTGTGATCATGGTTATTGAGAAGACCTTCTTAGCATCCTGTTGAAGTTTTTGTAGGTTTAGCTGCACTAGGAGCTGTCAAAGTACAGAATGGTGATTGGAATTTCAGGAAAAGTGGAAAAGCAACATGGAACAGAATATACAGCAGTAGCACTGAGAAGGGAGGAAGCTGAAGGAGCATTATTGATTAAATTTACTAAATAATATCTTTTAAAACTGTGGAGGGGGAAGAGAAAAAAGAAGAAAAAGCTAAGTTCTTTAATTAAGAGGGAATATTAGCAAAGAAAACATTGTGTGGAAAAAGCTGGGATCCTTAAAATGTTAAAGGCCCAATTAGAGCAGGTGTGAGAATATTTGAGTCAGAGTCCTGATGTCACTGGTGAGTTGGTGATGTTCATCACAGAGTGCTGAAGAAGGAAACTTCTGGGAGGAATATCATAGTTTTCACCTGCAGTCCTTCAGAGTGACTGTGGGCAGGGGAGTATGGACTAGGTGGGACTAGGTGGAGTCTGTTGAACTGAAACACAGAAAGTCATTCCTACAATGAATGGGTTTTTTTATATAGTTCATTGCTCCAGGTGACAGCTGATGCAGGAAAGAAAGAGCTTCAGGTTTGGAAGTTGGTCTTGTGCTTGATGCAGAAAGAACTGGAAGCTTCATTTAGCTCTGGAAGTCAAAACTTCCACCTTTATATTGCTGGAAGATCTGGAGAAGATGTGACCATGCAAAATTGCCAATTACATAAATGCTTTTCAGGAGGGAATGTGGGCAAGCCAGTCAAACCTGCAGCCTGTAAGCTCAGACCTGTTAACCTTCACAGCTCCAGAAATGAGAGTCCCTGCTGACATGAAGGCTTCTGAGGATGGAGCTGGAGGGAGGCTTTGCAAGAGGCTGCCCCTTAACTTTGAATTGAAGCTGCTGAAGATGGTGCCAGAGGTCCTTGTGCCGAAGGTTAACACTGCCATTGGCCAAAGGAACCCCCAGCTTAGGTGACACAAGTGGCTGGGCGTCACTCCTGGTCCCTTCTGCAGCTTCTACCCCAGTAGTTCTAAGGCCAGATGAGCTCAGCCAGGTCAGCTGCTCACAATGCACGGCTGCAACTAAGGACAAACAAAACTCAGAGAGTGAAAACAGACACAGGCCACAGCTTTACCACGAGAGGCTTTTGGTTCTGTAAATTCTCTTCTTCTTGTCTTGTAACATTTCTCTGCTTCACAAAATCCTTCCCAGGGCCTCCCATCTTACTGGCCATGGCCTTTGTAGTGCCTGCTGCCTTCCATTTCACACAAGCAGCACCAAACATTCAGTCTTCAAACTCCATGGTCTCTGGCGGTCCTGTTATAAAGCACCAAAACCAGAAAGAGCAGCAACAGAGCAGGAAAGACAAATGAGCAGAACTATTGCTGACCAGCAGAAACACAGAACTTCTGGAACTGAATACACAGGCTCCCACTGGCTTTGGTTGACTGGGGGGTTTTTGGTGGTGGTGGCTTTGTTGTTGGTATTTTTCTTTCCCTGAGACACATTTGGGATATCCCATCTGACTTTCTGTCTTCAGAGCTCATGGCCTAACCCCACCCCCACAGAGGCTGCTTGATCCATGTTTCTGTGGGTTCTGCCTGTGCAGTGAGTGGAGAGGGAGACATCTCTCCTGTTACACAGTGCTTTGTGCAGCATTAATGTTCTTAGACTTGGCTGTACACACCAGTGTAAAGTAAAAGCCACATAAATAATTACACCACAAAAGCACAACATTCCTATCCAAGCTTGAAGATAATATGATTAAAATATGTCTTAATGTAAGATTTTTCTTTCCAATTTCCACTGTATTTATTAAATGTCAATAATTAAAATTAATTTCTCCAAGCCAAGTCAGTTATGCCCATGTTATAAATTGTTAAGGGATCTCTCTGTCCTCGTCTCAACCCAAAATCTTTTCTGTCAAGCTCCCCACCAGCTTCTCCCCAATCCTGTTGATGGACTGGAAGTGATGGAGCAAACCTGGAAGGTACCTGGCAGCCAAGCACACCCCACTGCAATTCTGCATGGTGTGCATGTGTCCCTGAGAAGGAAGGTGTGGTGATCCCAGATTCTGTCCATTTTGTGCCTGGCACCATAGTGGGTGGTAGGGAGGGCTCCATGGCCTCTGTGGGTTAGCTGAGGACTGATGCAGCATTTTTCCTCTGTGCATGTGGAATAAATCCAGCATTTAAGGAAGATCTGGACCAACTTAGGTGTTTCCCACCCACCAGAACTGAAGCTGGAAGAGCTGGTCTTATAGTTTTGGAAGACAGGACCTGACTTGAAACCTCCCCTGTGCCTGCAGGAAGTTGGCATTTGGCTGCCAGGCCTGGCAGGATTGCAAACCCTTTCACTATGATGTAAATAACCTTCACTGGCAAAACCTGCACCAGTGTATTTGCCTTCTTCACTTCTTCAAGAATTTTTTTCTGTTTTAGAAGTAATAACAGCGTCTCTCTGCTGCAGCTTCATCTTTCTTCTGTAGCTTTGTTAATGCAGTAAAATTACAACTAAGTGTTAAGTCTGCAGGTAATTTTTATGATAATGGCAAGTTGGGTTTTCTGACTGTGACAAAAATACTAGAAGCAGCAGATTAAAAGACCTCTCTATTATGGAAAATTAGCTATTTCAATTTATCTTTTGAGAATATATTTAAATATGATCAGAATACACACAAAATATTATAAAACTTGTTAATTTAGGGAGTATTGTAAATATTATGCATTCCTCCAAATTATTTTGCATTGCCTGGCTTTCAATCTTGTAGCTTATGATTAGAAATGTCTGTCCCACGAGGTTGAAAGAAGAAAACATACATAGTAGCTAAAAACAGCCCAAGAACTTTTGAATATGTCATATATTAAAATTTTCTTTGTTGTCTTGTGCTAAGGATCCTAGGCTGGCACTGAATATGAACTTCTTAGCAAAAGCAATTTATTTCAGAGAAGACACTGCATAGGAATTGATGATTCAGCACAACACAAACCTCCAAGGAGAAGACTTTGTAACTTACCAAAAAGAGGGCTATTAAGGACATACATGGGCACATGAGCTTTCAGAATCCAGAAAATGCCTAGACCTAAACTTCCTGGTTGTAAAGTTTGTTCAAAGCTAGATTTAAATGTGCAGACATGAAAAACCATTAATTTTTCCCTGTCTGATTTCAAATGATGACTTTCCTATGTACAGAGCAAGCTGTTAGAAGTCCATAACCTCCTCACTGCTTCCCTTCCCTCGACCGGGGGAACCAGAGTCAGCATGTGAGGATGTTCATGCTGCCACGTTGTCATTTAGTGTTAAGTCCAGTCTGCCTCCTGCATCTGGAGATTGTCATGAAGAGCAGTAATCAATGGTGTTGACACCTGCTCATAGTACAGACAGTTCAAAATACTTCCTGATGAAGGAATATGTCACCAGGAAAAAAAAAAAACAGGCAGGTAATTCTGCAGTGGCCCAGGAAGGAAGGCTTGTAACACAGAAGGTTTTACAAAGTTTTTACTGCTCAGCACTCTTTTCTCCTCACATGCACTCTTCATGAAGTTTAAATAAATAATGTTTATTCTTCATTAGGATCTTTTAAGAGGAGGGGAGAAAAGTGCTGCTTATGAGATAGGGGTTGAAATGGTGCTTTAAACAAGGCACATGTATTCCCAGGAGGGGTGAGCTCACTGGATGGTTTCAGTTGTCAGGCTTTGTGTGGGACTTAGGGAGGCCAGTCACATCATATCTGTGCACAGCATCTGTCTGTGACTGTGAGAAAACCCTCCCTTGAGACTGCCAGCCCAAGGATCTGGGGCTGCATCTTGCACACGTGGTGTTAGCATATGTTGGAAGATTTGCCTCACTGTGTCCAAAATTCAGTACTGAGGACAAAAACATGCATGGCTTCCCTTGGTCCACTCTTCCACTTTATTTTCTTTGCTCTCCTCATTTCACTGAACTGCTTAGACATGGGTAGCTAAGAACTCTCCAGTCCCTGAAAAAAGAACAGCATTCTCAAGGAAAACTAATTTCCAAATAAAATATTCAAGATCTGTTTCTGGATCTGTTGGGCTTCATGTTGAAAGGTGAACTCCCCACTATTATAAGTTCAGTTTCAGGCAAGTTTAAGTGATCTTTTTCAGACTGGTAGGAAAAACTTTTGTTTTCCTACAGAGAACTCATATGTGGTTTAAGAAATACAGCTATTCCAGTGTGTGGTCTGACCCAACATATTAGAGGGGTTAAAGGAAAAAGAAGAAATGGTGAATGTATTTTCTATATATTTTTCTTACACAGTGCTGTAGGAAGTGCTCTAATCTTCACCTCGTATCTGCATTTCAGCAATCATGTCTGAAGTTTTTTTAGGAACCCAAATTTCAGAAAGGTGGGTTACTTCAAGGGAGTAATGTATACAGAGTACAGCAGTAACCTCTGGAATTCAGTGTAGTTTGAGTTTTGCTTCTGTGCTTTTCAAATTAATACTTGAGATAATGATTCTTGCTTGTAAGTTTGGGTCAGCTATTTCCACTCGGTGAAAGGCAGTGAAGTCAGATTCAGTCCTGGGGGTCTCTTTCTTGTTCTCAATATTTGCCTACTAGCTAAACTGAAATTTTAAAAGTAGCATTTGATGTGGGGGAAATTATCTAGTGTTAATATGGATGCAGCTAATGTGACACCTAACTGAATTCCTGCAGTTTAAAAAGGCACTACATCCAGGTGTAATAATGTGTTTATCCTCTCTGTGGGATAGAGGTCCTTTTAAAACTTTATAGAGGTCCTCTCTAAACTTCCTGCAATACTTGAGGGAGGAGCTTCATTGGAAGCAAGTTAGAAATATGCTGCTGCAGTCCCAGCAGGAATTATCAGCTGCTGGTCCAGCCACCACAGCAGGAGTGGCTTGAACTGCTGCATTTTAATTAGTGTTTCAGCAGCCAACCTACCCCATGTCTAAAGAATTATAGTTCTACAAACTGTTATCTGTGGCATTTACTGGTTCAAGAATATTGGCAAGCACTAGTTTGATTACAGTTTTTTATTTTTTTTAATGGTGTAGGTCTTTTGTTGTGCTTATCTAAGGCTCCTTTTATCTGCTGAATGCAGTGAAGGCTGAATATAAAAAAATATCTTTTTGGACTATTGCATTGCCTTTGGGGGCCAGTCTGAGCAATTGATGAAAAGTCTTTTCAACTCAAAAATTAGAAAATCTACTCAGCATTCTAAAAATCAAACCAGCCAGAACTCTGGAACGCAATTTCTGGAATTAGATTTCCTTTTCAGAACCATGTACATTTTTTCCACTAACTTTGCCTTCATTAAAGATTTGGTTTATTCCTCATAGTGTATGGGAATCCAAGACTTTTTGCTGCTTCTAAATGATATATGTTTTGTGAAATTTTCCATTCTGTTTACAAGTCATGAAATAATGAGAGAAAAGGCAGGGCTGCAGTGGTTTGCAATTGCCTGCAGGCCTTGTATATGTAGATATTGATATTTAGAAGAAGCTTTGACATTAGATTTGAATAATGTAAGAATTGTTTGTTAGATTATGTAGAAAGAGTTTGTTTGATACTTCTCCATGAAATGCAAGTTGTGAGAATTTCCAAATTTACATGAATGTATTTTTTAAAGTGAAGGCAATATTAGTAATACCATGGAATATGCACTTTTAAACTAATTTTAGTTCCTCTAACTGTTAATAGCTTTTCTCTTTTATTTTTGTTTGGTTTTGAGCATTTTTATTTTGTTTAGTTTTGTTTTTTCTGTCCAGTCTTTTAACTTCAAACAGGACGTTTAATTTGGAAGTCCGGGAATAATAATTTCATTTCTATAAATCTATTTTGCTCTTTTAGTGTATATCTAAGAAAAGGTAAATTAATGAGCTTTGACTTTATACTTCTGTAAACTATACAAAGAAATCAGTATTCTTTGTGGAAAACTATAATGAACTTTGATCTCTTGCTGCAGTTTTGGCAGCACAGATTTCCATGGCTTTGTACCAGGTACAGTTTTCTTGGGACCAATCATTCTTTCACATGTTTTTATTGGACAAACTTGATTGTGTAATTATTGCTTGACTGCATGAAGCATAAACTAATTTATTTTTAAAAAATCAATCCAGAACTTAAGGAATTTAATCCAAATGAAATTTATAGGAGATTACATTGAGGACTGTATTTGTAATGAGTTGATTCAAAGGCAATATAAAAACCAGGATGAGTGGGCATGGTGTGGAAATGCTGACCTACTTTTGAAAAGATTGAATTTCCTTCTTACAGTGAAATTACTGCCAATGAGTGTTATTTTATTTTAAAAGCTGCAGCTCGAGGAATTTACTTTTACTACCTACCTGTGGCCAAGTAAACATATGGCTGCATTTCCTTTTGGTTCCCTTTCCTGTTTCGGAGGCAGAAGCTTTTTGTGGTTTTCAGGGAAGAAATGCTTTTTCTAAACTGGGTCAAATTCTGTCTTTTCTTGTTTTGTATTTTCTCTCTCTGCCAGGCTCCACTGCAGGATCCTGCATATTCCATTTTCTCCTTTATGTGCAAATTCTGCTGATCACTTCCACCTCCTTAACACCCCTCCTGGGTGTCCCTGCCTTCCTTCCATCTGTGCTGACACCACTATTTTTGACTGCATCTATTTGAAGTGTGGCCATGCCTTTTCTCTCAGTCTTGCTGTCTGGAGTCCTTAGCACAGTCAGGGCACTGTGGTGCTGCTGCCCAACCTTTAAAACAGTGTCCTTCTGAAATCATTGGAAGCTCAGTAACACCTGAGTATAGTAATAACAAAAATAATCCAGAATGCTCAACCAATTGTATATTGAGAGGTGGGTGGGGAGGAGGGAGAAGGTTTTGCACATTTTAAATATTTTAAAATCACTTTTCAAAATCATGTCTTGGACAACACACATACAGAGGTCAGTTATTGAATTTGAGTCTATTTTGATGTATTTAGTGGCACACGCTTACATTGGTTGACTAATGGGTGAGTGAATTTATCATGCTACTGAAGGAAAACTATTTCTGTGCTCATACTGGGCTGTGTGTGCCTCAGCTGTGATACATTCCATACACAGGACATAATGAGCTTTCTTATGTGTTGTCACTGTCTGCATTGTAGGTGGCATCACAAAAGTGAGTGTTTTTGTTGTCCATTATGACCAAACAGTAAAGATGTATAAATGATTTTCAGGCTTTTTCTGAGTTCAATACAGATATATATATATATATATATATATATATATATATATATATATATATATATATATATATATATATATATATATATAAACATGTTTCTGTAGTAAGGCATTTGGCATCTTCACAATAAGATGATCTCTTGTTGTTGCTTTTCTTCTTTAGCATGACCACAGTTATACCTGGGCTTTTAAAAGTAAATCTTTAACAGAATCATTAAGCAGATTTCCAGATTGAAATGCATGTGAGAGTAAAGGGGAATGGCAATATTTTCAACAATTCTAATTACTATTTTCTAACTTGGCCAACTGCACATTCCAAGAATACAAGAATATGCCTTTTTTTCCTTTCCTTTTATTTTTTTTCCTTTTTTCCTTTTTTTCCCCTATTTTTCTTATTCCAGCCAATTTCAAACAATTTATGTTTTGAATTCAGGTAGGTAGACTGTTTCCAGGCAAAGGTGCAAAAAACCAGCAGCTGGATGCTCCTTTAAGCCCAATTTTGCTTAGAGGTAAATAAATGCACACTTACAAACACAAATATATATAATAAGTATTGCATATAAATGTGTATGCATATATGCAAAGATATATATATTTGTATATATTCACTAAATACAAAGAGGCAAAAGCTGACCGAATCAATTCTAAGTAGGCAAAGACAATACAGTGAGTAATCTTGTGGAATATGTGAGACATGATTTCTGGTTTCTAGCCTGAACTAGTAACGGGTCACTTGTCAGTCATACTCTGCAATGCACTTCTGCAAGTGATTACCAGCTGTTTGGGCTCAGGGCCCTCTCAGTTACTCCCATTTAAACTGTTAATGGGGTTGGATTAAATAGTCTCTAGTGTTGTTGTCTGCTTCTTATCAAATAAGTGCCTTAACCATTGAGTATGGGTGATCTCTTTCTATAGCAGTATTTACATTTATCATTCAGACAAGGCAAACCCCCCTTGCAGAGAATGGGACAAATTCCATTCCTGAGGGAAGTGGCATGTTGCCACAAGGATTCCTGGTTTCTGTATATTTGTATAGTCTGACAAAACATATCAATGAAGTTTTCAGTTGATGCAAATTCAAGAGGAGGTTCTCAGAAGCCGGATGATGGCAGTCAAGGTTTGATGCAAAAAACTTAGGGTAGGGGCAAGAGGTTACAATTAGCAGCTCTCTGTGTTTCAGCTTCGCATGAGAATCTTGCAGCTGAATCTTCCCACTGCTCTTTGGTGATGAAAGCTTGAATTGCTCCAGTTGGTGACCTTCCAAGTCACACAGTCACTTGGGAAAGCTGGATGTGCTGATTCAGCAGAAAGCTCCAGCAGGAAGCCAAAGAAAGAAGCAAAGCAAACCACCTAGATTTACATGAGGCACTTCTGCTAGTGCATTTACATTAAGTTCCATAGGCTGATTTCTGCTTGCGCCACTCCCCCCCACTCCTCACTACCTTTTTTTTTTTTTAAAACTGTGAAGAAGTGAAGATATTTTGTTACCAGCAAAGAAACAAGGAATCAGGTCCATACTAGTAATAGCTCTCTGCTGTTTAGCCCCGGACGTGGTGTAAGCAGGTTGCCATCCTGTTCCTGATTTCCTGCACTGGTTTCTGCCTGGAAGAGGAGCAGAGCTGGTTGTTAGCTAATGTTAGGTGTTTTCTCTCCTTACTGGTGAGAGCTGGGCAAAGCCATGTAAATCAGAAGCAAAATCTTTCAAAGTGTTCCCAAGTCTTGCCATACCTTGTCATCAATTTTACATCAAATTAGGACTGCAGCGATATGCAGAAATCTGTACAATAGAGAGTAAATTCCAAAGTAGACCTTTTTTTGTGTTTTGAATATTGACTAATGAGCCTGATGTCAAACTGCTTGACTGGATTCTCTCTCTGGGGTGTCTTACATCTCTTTCAAGCATTACGCTGCCTGTCTTCCAGGTTTGGGTACAGTCAAATGAACTGTAAAAGGTGATGTTATCTTCCCTTCCTGGTGGAGATGTCCATCTTATCACTAAGACAGTTAAATAATCTGGGGTGTTCCAGTGGCTAGGCTCTTATTTACATGGAAGACTTTGCAAACTGGTGATGCAAATACTGACAGTAGCCTTACTGAGAGACAGGGACTGCCTTCCATTGCCACAGCAGCAGTGAACATCAAGAGATTTGTACAGGAATTATCATCTATTTATTTGGGTTAATAGCTGCTGCTAAATAGCTTCTCTAATTCTGCCCTCACCCAAATACAATAATTTCTAGAAAGTTTGCTGCCTACTTTGTAAGCACATATGTAAACTAATGAGTTTAATGTTTGTACTGCACTTTGTGTATGTGAAGCAGGGTACATCAATGATTTTCAGTTTATGCACTGACTTCCCCATTGCAATCCTGCAGTGAAGTACTGGAGATATAAACCTTATCACAGCACATTCTTAGAATTCTATCTTTTAACATTTTTGTTGTATTTAAAAGATGTGAGGGTTTTTTTAATGTGATATATTTTTTCTTCTTGCTAAATAGAGTCTTCGGAGACTTGGCTAAGGAGAGGAGATCTAATTAAATTCATGTAATGATTCTGAGAGTCACTGAAGCTCTCAGTACTCCCACACATTTATCAATATACTTTGAAGAGAGACAAATCATTTTAGCATTTGAGATGAAGTGAAGATTAATTTATATGTGGTGCAGAGAAGCCCTCAGATGACTGAGCTGCACAACCCTTGCCACAGGTGACCTTTCCTTATGAAGAGGTCTTTCTGAAATAAATCTTCTCAATCAATTGCCAGTTCTTGTGCTCACTCATGAAATTGTGAAAACAGGGATGTGCCTATGACTCAGAGCCTTGTATGGCCCATGTCTGGCCCATGCTGAGAAGGGAGAAGAGCAGGGCACCCATGGCAGTTTTGTACAGCACCTAGAATAATGAAGCTTGTACCACAGCTTTATTCCTATGGTCAAGCGTGGCTATGCCATTCTACTGTTTAAAAGAAAGCTGCTCCTGTCATGGTTGTCTCCTGTAGACTCACTAAGATGGGTTTCTCCTGGTTCAGAGGGATCTGCAGTGCAATTTGGCATCTGTTATGTCTGAGAATTCGCTCACTGCAGAGATGCTGTATGCACTTCTGCAGTGGTTGTTCAGGAGGTCATATATGACAACTGCAGTCCCCTCTACCTTAAAAATATGCAGCTACTTAGAAGTGCTGAGTCTTGGAGTGGGTCTGAAGGAAGGAAGTTTCCAAAAATGCCTTAAGTTCAGTGATGGTGCTTCAGTGCGTCTATTTTGGGTAGAATACAAAGGTATCTGGATGGTTTGTAACCAGTATGAGCTTAGCGGAGGTTTCAACCTCTCTTTAAGTAATTCACAGAGTACAGGGCTCTTCCTTGACAGCAACAAATAAAGCACAACAAGTTGAGCCTCCCTCTGGAGACCATCTGCCCCAACTATGCACTCAGAGAAGTGCCTTCCATCCAGCAGAGCCATAATTTTATGAGTGCTCAGACTTTTCACATTCAAATAATTACACCTTGAAGGCAAACAGAAGATGTAAGCTCAGTCCACTTTTGCTGTGAACAAGTCCCACCAGTTTTCACTGAATTAACCTAAAATGCTGCCTCCTCCATTTGGTGCCAAATTTGACTTTTTGGTCCAGTGGGCAAGGAGCAGCACAAAAATTTTCTCTTCTGTTTCACCATTTCAGTCATCAGCAATTAGTGAGCAGGCCCCCCAATAAAAGTTATTGTTGAAGATGTGTTGCCTTAACAAAGACAAGATGTGATGGCTTGATTATCCAAGGAAACATCCAGGGATTACCATGAGACAGAAAAGGTGTGGCCAAGAAGGATGTTAAACCCTTGCAACTTCTGTTGGCTGAGTGACTGCTGAAGTTCTCTGGTTGAACACAGAGGGGGTTTGACGCTTCTTGGGTTTTGGGGTGGAGGGTTTATTGCATCCGTGGGGAAGAATGCGATAGTTTTGCCCAAACTGGGAGGAGTAGAAAATGTAGGCAACTCTGTTTATTGACAGATTCGAAGAGTTGTATGTACAACCCAACTATTCTTCCTTTTTTTTTTTTTTATTATTTTAAATTTAGTGGGGCTACATCCATTGTCTACAGATGCAGGCAGAAAGGGACCCAGAAACCTTACGCCGTCAAAATGTTGAAGAAGACAGTAAGTCATTTTTGTTTTGTTTTGCTTTGCTTTGCTTTGGAATATGATTGGGATTTTCTCTGGGCTTTTTTTTCTTGGGTTTTGGTTTGTTTGGTTTTTTTTGCCTTTTTTATGTTGTTTTTTTGGTGCAGTTTATTCATGTGGGGAAAATGTGCTAGATTTAGGATTATAAACTGCTGAACTTGTATTTTCCATTTGAGTGAGCTTTGGCTCCTCATCACCAAAACAGCTGTTAGAAGTAACAGTACTTTAGAGGGAATGCTTAATCCCCACAAATCTGGCTTGTACCTTCAGCTGGTGTTGTCCATATACACTTGGACTTGGCAAAAACCTTTAAGAAAAAAAATGTCTTTTTCTTTCATTAAAAAAACAAAAAAGGACACTCTGAAAAATTTAAATATTCAGTGTTTTGTATTTGATGTAATATATTGTTTTGCTCAAAAAATGCCATAATACAATTAATCTTTTTTCAGAAACTGATTTAAAACACCAACTCAAACCCCAGTAAAATTAAATATATTGTAGTGGGTTTTTTTACTACTATGAAATTGCTAGAGAACCAGTTGAGGTGACAATTTATTTTTAGAATTCCATACATGTCACACTTCTACTACAGCTATTTTTGTGTGTTCTGAAAAATAGATGGTGGAAAGCAAGAAGAGAGACTAAGAGAAGAAAGGCAAGCTATGGACTGAGAGACTTCATGCAGAAGGACACTGTGGGGCATGGGGTAGAGCAGTTCATATTCCTAGGATGGAAAGAGAAGTCTGAGAGAAAGCAAGCAAGCTGTGAGGCATGCACATGGTATTTTTTCATGAATGGTTTTGATTCAGTTTATCCCAGCATTAGAACATTCATTATTCCATGATGTTCAGGAACGTTCACATGTAGAAACATAAGGATGGGTGGGTAGGCATAACCATGTCCAAGTGGTGGCTCCACTGGTGGTCTCAGTGCAAGATGTAATGAGTGGGTTTCACATGAGTAAAAATGAGTAAAAAATTGGCATTAATTTGTCATCTTTGAACACGAGCCAAGGTTTAAACTGGCACAAAGATTCAGTTGTGTGTGCTGCTTTTGAATTTGCATCTGGTACACTGGAAGAAGCAGAACATGTGCATTGCTGCAGCTTGTGCCCTATGGAAGGGCAGAGAATTTTTGAGGTTTCATCTGTTCATTATGCCAGAGATTCTCATAATGTTTTAGGAGTATACTGTCCTCTAATTCTCATTCTGAAATGCAATAGGAAGAACTACATTTCTTAAAAATATTTCTCTGCCTTTTGATTTTTTTTGCTTTCATGGAAATTAATTCATGTTTACAATTGTCACATTTATGTATTTATGCTAGATCTATTTTTCTGTGTCTGAAACTAGTCAGTTTAGACTTTGGTAGACTTGCTGTAGCACAGATTTATTTTTTTTATGGCACCTAAGGAAAAGACTATAGTTATGAAAGTTGTTTTTACATCAGCAATAATATATAAGTTTCACTTAATGCAGCCTTGGTTATATTAGCAATGTGGTTAAGCAGTTCAGAGAGCTGAGTTGTTCCCAGTGCAATTGATGCACTTTGGGATGTTTTGCTATGAAAACAAGTAATCCTCTTAGACAAATGAGCTTTCCTGGGTAAATGAGAACATGGGAGACAATGCTTTAAGGATGTGCCACTGCTTGTGTCTGACCAATTTGGAGATGTAATTATTATCAGAGGGACTGAACTACCCGTGTTAGAGTGTTCTTACAGCAGGAGGTCTGATCTTTGCTCAGAGTGTCTCAGTATAAAAATAACCATGTGTGAGCCAAGTCGTGTACTAAAATGTTGATCAGTTTGTTTCCTGTTGCCTTTTTGAAAACAATTAAGAAAAAGGATGGCAGTTCAATAGTAGAGAAAAAGGGATGGTAGGAAAAGAAGAGGAGCCTGTGATTGTTTTCTTGGTAGAGTCCCATTTCTTCAATTCCATTTGTAAATATACATAAGGGAGCTCTGGAGAGCACATGGGTTGAAACTAGAAGACAAAGGAGGATGACAAAAGAGCAAATGCTCTTGGTTTTTCCATTCAAACAGACTGTCTGAATGGAAATAGTCAGCTGCTTCAAACAAGACTGACTCTCTAAGGAAGAGGTCTGTAAAACCAGGGTGAGGGACAGGGATAGGGTGGTCCAGATTGCTCTGGAAGTGATGACAAGTGATGTGTGATTAGGAGGCTGGTGGCTGATGGGCAGCTCCAGATTTTTGAGTGATGATCACTGGAGTGCTGTAATTTGAAGTAAAGTATTAGGAATTATTACTTTTGTCCCATGGGAACAGCTTTGGTAAGAACATAGGATCCTTTAGGATTGAAGTAGTCCTCTAGGAACAGACTGCAAGAAACATAAAATAGCTATCAGTGTTCTTTTCATTTAAACAGAATGAGTAATTTTTCATTTTGCATGATTAATACATTCTTATTTAAGAGCAAATAAAATTTTCAGCAAGACCTATCATCCAATTCTGAGAATGCATGCTTGTACAGTGTTTTGAGTTCCTAGGAGTTTCTGCAATTAATACATTTTTTGCCATCTTGTTTAATAATAGTAGATTATTCGCTAATTTTTGGGGGGTCTGGGGGATGTGGGTGATTTCATCTGTGGTTTAGGGGTTCTTTGTAGGGGTTAAACCATCAAAGAGTAACAGAAAAAAACATTTACACAAACCTTTCTGCATAACTAAAATAAAAGAAAGTGTTCATAATATTATATTTCTGTTGAGAGGTTTAATAATTCTTAACTATTAATACAAATTTTCTACAATTTCAAAGGGAGGAAGAAAAACAGGTTTTTACCGCTTCAAAATTATTGAAGCAGAATGCTTCCATTTTCTGTTGATTTTAGTTTTGTCAAGCCCAAATTTAGGAGTAGTTTAAAATCCTTAAAAATAAAAATTAGTTGGGAAACTAAGAGGCAAGTTAGAACTTTAGCTTCTAGAGCTGCTGAAAGACAACTGTCATAAGGATTGAAGAGGTCCAAAGAAAAGTTGATTTTTGAATTAGCAGGAGAGACACTCTCCAATAACATATGAGAAATAAAATTTGTAATGGTTCTTAAGAGCTACCAAAAAAAAGTTTAAAACCCAACATCTATGGGTCAGATGATAAGCGGGCAAAAATATTGCCTGTGATTTCCTCATCTAACCTTTGTGCTTTGTTCCTGGGCATAACTGAAATATATTGCCTGCTCATTTGCTATGTTTAGCAGGTCTTTTAAATTCCACGCAGGTGGTAAATGTAAAGATCTGAACCATGTCATTTCTTTTGGGGGAAATCTATTTCATGAAGCAAGAAAGAAGCAAAAGCAGATCACATAGCACTTCAGAAAAAGTCATCAAATGAGCAGAGTACCGTGATGAACTTTTACACTTGCAATTGCAAATACGAGATTATTTTGCTTTTTACTATGCATTTTACCACTCCTTGATGACTCAGTGCTACAGAAAAGTGAAGAATCTTTAGGGTACACTTTACAAAAATTATTCTTACTACTCTTAAACTGAGATTTAAAAATTATGTTTTATTTACAACCAGTCATTCTGGAGTGGTCATTGCTGCAAACAACATACAGCATATGGATCATATTGGACAAATGAAGTTCTTTAAGGAAGCAAACATATATATGTGGTATTTTTTATATGAAGTCTCTTATCTGTTTTTCCACATTTTGGTGTGTTTTGAGGAAGCTAAGCAGCCTGGGGTAAGAATCTGGGCAGGTGAATGCCTTCCAAGAAATTAGATCCACCTCTGCCTTAAATTTCCTACCTGAGTCTGGACAAGTTGCTTTAAAAATATGATGAGAACAGATGGACTCTGCTGTATGGTTTCTAAACTAAGACACCAAGTGCCTGCCTACATTGTAGGTCTACCAAGTGCTAACTACTGCAACTGAAGGAATTTTGGAGCTGCCACTGTAATAAAACAACATGCTCGGCTGAAAGGACAATAGGATTCTGAGCTGGTTTGTCTGTAGCCTTGGTCCTGGCATGTTCTCAGTATTTCTTTTGGTTTCAACTTTTTCATCCATAAAAATAAGATAATATTTATTTTATTTGCTTCTCAGCAATGCTTTGAATGAAGCCTGGTTAATATTTCTCAGTTCTAATTGATATGTGCTATCCCCTAAGCACAATTAAGTATTGTGAAATATTAGACCCTGTCTGTCTCAGTTGATGAGATATACAAGTATAGAGACTGTTTTGGAAAATTTTCATTTTGATTTCCTTCTTTTTTATGTGTGGGCCTCCTCCCTCACACAGTTTGTGGTGCTTAAATAATACTTCTGCAGCACTTTTATCAAAATCAGTATATATGAAGCAGCATTCTTCCTGGAGACTGGTTGATATTCAAATTCAGACAAATGTTCAGGCCCATCAATTTTTTCTCAGATCTGAAACAGAGCAATAGTTTTCAAGCAATACATACTCTGGAAAGAGTTGGGCTGGGATTAATACAATTGTACAAATAAGTTACACAATTTGAAGACAACAGATATTTCGTGTCTGTGGATCAGAAAGGAGAGTAAGCAAATGCAAAGGTAATAGGCTTCCCGTGTGGATAATTGGGGTTGGATATCTGGAGTTAGGGTCCGAAGGAGATCATAATGGTCTATAAGGCGCATCTAAAAAGTCTCTATTGCATTAATGTTTGCACATGTACATGTAGGCACACACACATGTATAAATATAAATATATAAATAAATAAATAATTATATATAAATATACATATACACACATATATATATATATGTATATACATTGGGAAGAAGGGACAGGCAACTCAGGAAGAGTACAATGATATTACTGGTGATGTAAAGAAAAAATTAGAAAGGTGAAAGTTCAAAAGGAACTCAATCTGGCCACTGCTGTGAAAGATAATAGAAAGTGTTTTTATAAATACATCAACAACAAAAATGGGGCCAATGAAAATCTCCATCCTTGATTGGATGCAGAGGCAAACACTGGAACCAAGGCTGAGGAAAAGGCTCAGATGCCTTCTTTGCCTCAGACCTCAGCAGTAAGGCCTGATTATCCTCAGGGAACCAGCCCCAGCTGGCAGACAGGGACAGAGAGCAGAACAGACCCTGTGCAGTCCAGGAGGAGGGAGGCAGTGACCTGCTGAGCCACTGAGACATTCACAAGTCCATGGAACCAGGTGGGATTCATCCAAGGGTGCTGAGGGAGCTGGAGAAGGAGCTTGCCAAGCTGCTCTGCCTCACTGATCATCAATCCTATCTAACTGGGAAGGTCCCAGATGATTTGGAGGTTGGCTAATGTGATGTCCATCCACAAGAAGGGCAGGAAAATGGATGCAGGGAAGTATAGGCCTGTGAGCCAGACCGTGGTGCCAGGGAAGATGATGGAGAAGATCATTTTGGATGCAATCACATGGCAAATACAGTGCAGGGGATCAAGCATAGCCAGCAGGGGTTTGGGAATGGCACATCCTGCCTGACCAACCTGATCGCCTTTCATGAGCAGGTGACCTGCCTAGTGAATGCAGGAAAGGGGGTGTGAATGTGGGTGTGTCTACCTGGACTTCAGCAAAGCCTTTGGCACTGTCTCCCCCAGCACTCTCTTGGAAAAGCTGGCAGCCCATGCCTTGGACAGGAGCACTCTTGGCTGGGTTAGGAACTGGGTTAGGATGCTGGGCCCAGAGAATGGTACTGAACGGTACTGGGTCTAGCTGGCCTCTGGTCACTGGTGGTGTCCCCAGGTTCAGTGCTGGGCCCAGCTGTTTAATATCTTCACTGATGATCTGGATGAGGGGTCAATTGCACCTTCCATAAGGTCATGGATGAGACTGAGTTAGATTAGAGTGTTGATCTGCTGGAGGGCAGGAAGGCTCTGCGGAGGGATCTGGATAAGCTGGATTGATAGGCCAAGGCCACTTGTATGAGGCTCAATAAGACCAAGTCCCAGGTCCTGCTCTTGGGCCACAACAACCCCTTCAGCTCTACAGGCTGGGGGAAAGGTGTCTGGAAAGCTGCCTGGTGGGAAAGGACCTGGGGAAGCTGGTAAAGAGCAGCTCAACATGAGCCAGCTGTGCCCAGGTGGCCAAGAAGGCCAAGGGCACCTGGCTGGGCTGAGCAATAGTGGGGCAGCAAGGACAGGGCAGTGATCATCCCCCTGTGCTGGCACTGCTGGGGCTGCATCTCAAACCCTCTCTCCAGTTCTGGGTCCCTCACTGCAGGAGAGACCTTGAAGTGCCAGATAAGGGAACAGAGCTGGGGAAGGAGATTGAGTCCTTTGAGGAGCAGGTGAGGAATGTGGGTGTGTTTAGCTTGGAGAAAAAGAGGCTCAGATGATCTTGCTCTCTAAAACTGTCTGAATGGAGGTTGTAGTGGAATGAGGGTCATCCCCTTCTCCCAGGTAACAAGAGACAGGATGAAAGTAAATGGCCTCAAACTGCAGCTGGGGACCTTACAGCTGGACATTAGGAGGAATTTCTTCACAGAAGGATGATTAGACATTGGAATGGGCTGCCCAGGGATATGGTGGAAGCACCATCCCTGGAGGTGTATTCAAGAAATGACAATGTGGCACTCAGTGCTCCTGTCTCTTTGACAAGGTGGCAATTGGTAAAAGACATGATTTGATCATCCTGGAAGTCTTTTCATCCCAAGTGATTCTGTGATATATATATATATATATATATATATATATATATATATATATATATATATATATATCTAAGCATGTATGTTTTATAGACACAAATATACAAACACCTATATACGCACCCTGGAAGATTATGTATAAATATGATATAAGCAGATATGGATTTAAAACTCTTATGTATTCCCAACTCCACAGGGAATATAGTTGGCTGAGTTTTTCATTTTCTGTTGCAGTGAATTGGTGGTATTAAGTTGTTATCAAGAGGCTCATGGAAATGTTTAGTTTTGTCTCTCGAAGGAACACGGCTTTTGGTTGAGCCTTCCCAAGTGATTAAGAAGACAAGCATCAGGGTGGAAGGGGCAGGGGAGTAATGGGCAGACACTTGTGTATCACACTGGCATAACCAGAATTAGTAAATTGTTCCTATATTAACTTCAGGAGAAAATGATGTATGTTTATAGGTGTAAAATTAAGCCTTCTTTTTATTGCCATGTGGTTCTATGTGATTTATATTTTAAGTGCCTCCTTCCTCCATATGCCTGTTTCTCTATAAACTTTATATATGGATGTATACACACACACACACACACACACATCTATGTGTATATATCTATATTTATATAGCTATCTATATCTATATCTATCTAAATTTATCTATATCTATATTTAGTCTATCCACTTCCATTGGTGCAGTAACTGTCAGTACTCATAGTGGACAGATAGTTATGAGTGATAAAGTTTAGCAGGCAAAAAAGCAAGAGCCTGACATAATACACCAATTTGTATGACATGCTAAGGCAGTATCCTTTTTTCTTCAGGTTAGAAATGTGTGGTATATATTCACATTCATATGCTCATTTAAGGTCATTTTTTCCTCACATTGTATTAATGTGTAATATTCTGATTTTTTTTCAAATTTTTCTAAAAAAGAGAAAGAATTGTGTCACATGTAACTCTACATGAAAACAGTCAACTGCACACCACTGTACATCAGTACACAATAAAAAGGACTATTTTTGTCAACAAGCTCATACATTGTCTTCAGTCATTTATTCACATACACATACACATGCACACCACACAGGCCACTGCTTGGTAATTAAAGGGAAACAGTAACTTCTTAACTACCACCTGATCACCACTCCACCTACAGTACTACCTGTTATTTTTCCTGTCTTTCTCATTTTTCTTCATCCCTGTCATCATCTCATATGGATATACATATGCAGTTCACACTCTCATGTTTTTACTGGGAGACCAAAAGAAAACTGAGTCAAAATTACTTTGAATAAAGAAATAAGGCAGTAAAACTTTGAGTTTCCACTGCTTATTTTCAGCTTTCTCTCATGTAAGGGGAGTCTGGCTTCCATTTTCTGCTTCACTACAATCCAAAAGAAATGAGTTTTGAGTAGAAATACATCAAATGCATAGTGTCTAAAGTAGGACAAAGAAGTTCACTTAAATTCTCTACAAAATAAGAGACAACTAAAGCATTTATTTTCTGCACTAAGTTACCAAAAGAATTGTGCTCTAGAAGCTGCAAAATCAGGCACCTGTCAATGAAGGTGAAAATTTACCTAAAAAATAAAATTGTTAGGTATTTTAGTCTTTGCAAAGAAACAAACAAACAAACAAAAAAAAGGGTGCGTCAGGACAATTTTTAGGAAAGGAAAAAAATCCCTTTCTACTATTGTAAAACCCTCCCCATGTAAATAAAGTTATTTAAAATCTGCAGTACATAGTAGCGCAGGTATTGTGTAAAAGTCACTTAATATAGAATAATATTTTTTTTCTGTGACCATTTAGATTGAATTGCTGTGTTATTCTTGAGTAAGTCAGAACTTTGGTTAAGATTTTGAGAATTGACAGTATGTATTGTATTTCCTTCTTCCTTGCCTAATTTATAGGTACTCAGAAAGGGTCATTTCTGGTCTTCACAGCTTATTTTTCAGAAATACAAAGATCATCTAATAAAAAGAGAAAAATATAAAGCTCAACTTGTTCCACTGTTCAGGGAAGCTCAACCTACACTATACATTGCACTGTTGAACAAATAGTTCTGAGTGATAATATCCTTTGGGTGATGTATTCAGTCAAAAAACTCAAACCCCCAAAAATGACACATCTTTAGCTTGTAATTGCTTGATAGGAACTCTGAGAAATTACCTCAGCCACAGGTATTCTTCTGCCAACCTATCCATGCACATTTTGCTCCTTTCCTGTTGCAGTGATTTGTCTTCTCCATGGCTTTACCCACGCCTGGGCAACCTCCATGCCTGGGGTGCACATAAATATGGAGGGGTAAGATGGGGAGTAGGACCAGAAACTCTTACTCTGTGAGGCTGTGTTTAATGCCACACTATCCTACAAAGGGATGGCATTTCTGAACAGTGGTGCAGAGGTAAATATTAAGCTATCCTGAGATTATACCCCTCCTCTTTGGAAATCTTTCATTGTTTGCAGCCTGTTAAAGAATTCTGGAGATATACCTTGATTGAGCAGAGGAGGCCAGGTTTCTGCATAAGTGGTGAATCTGTGAAGATTGTGCTAGGGCTCTCTGAAAGTGTTCCTCCTCTGCATTTTAGGAAGTTTTTGTTTTTAGATGTGTATGGTGTGGTGCTATCGTCACAGGTGTGACAGCTGTTTTTTTGGGGGAGAGAGATTCTAAGCTTAGAATAATGAATTAAAGGAAAACTGTATGCACTAAAATATGAAGAGGGCAGAAGATAAGAAATTATAGTGCTTTCTCCAGTGCTAGCAGTTCAGGTGTTGAAATAAATCATGAACATTTTATGACTTAAAATGTGTTATCCTGTGCCTATTATTCTGAAGCTGAGTTCTCTGTAGCCTCTCAGAGAGACAAATCTAATTGAGATCTGTAGAAGAGAGGATTTATTTTACCAAGGGTTCTGTAATCAGCATGTTCTTACTTGACAAACTGGCTTATTTCCAGATTAAATATATGCTTTTTGGCTGAGGTGGTCTTCATTTATTTATGTCTTTTAAAAGATCCACATGTAGGGAGGAATAAAAAAGCAAAGGTGGACATTGACACAGCAGCTATATAAGCAGCACAATCTGAGGGCTCTGATACAGAAGCTTCTTTGAGAAATCAGAAAGGCAGCACCTTAGTCTGGTTTCCTTGGGATACATCACCTGACCAGAGGATCTCTCAAGACTAGAATTAAGGCTCAATACAAATTTCTAAGCCAAGTGTTGTGACAGCTGACAGCTGCAGCACTGATGTGTGTGAGTGAGGCTTGTGATAAGTTTTTGTTAAACTAGACTTGCTCTCAAGTCACTGAAAAAGGGCTTTCTTAGAGAAAAAGAAAAAGCCCCAAACAAAACAACCCCCAAAAGACCCATGCCCCTCCAACAAACAATACACCAGCTAAACCCAAACTCTGAATAAATAAATCAAAAGTAATAACTTGTTTTCATACAAAAGTGAAAAACCCATCCCACTTCCTTTGTTATTCTTCTCCCTTCATTTTGTGCAGTCTTCAAATACTACTACTCATTTCCAAAAAGCTATTCCATTACACTTTGCATATATTTAACAAGCAGATGTTTCAAACGCCACCTGAGTATGTCTTCAGTAGATACAGTTGAAAAGAGCTGAAATTTCCATAAATAACATTTCCATAAATAACAAGAAATAGCATTAATAAGATGATTATTTTGTATTTCAGTCCTGTGATATTCAAGCCTCTTTCTTTTACAATTTGTTGGAGACAATCCTGATTTCAGATTTTTTTGTTAGAATTGCAGCTATTACATGATGTGCTAACTTGTGAGGGCTTCTAAGCAGCTCTCTCACAAATATCAACCAGAAGAAATTTAGATTTTTGTCTGCAAGATACATAACACTCATATAGGTTTCATGTCTTTGTAAAGTGATAAAAGAACAGTACTACAAGAAGAAATAGCTTGATAATAATTGTAGGTTTCTGAATTGAGTAGTAAACACAGTAGATACAGGATTTGAATGTAAAAAGATAAGAAACTGCAAAGTCAAAAGAACATAGGAGTTGAATGTAAAAATGTAAGAAAATACGAATCGAAATAACTCCATGATATGGTTTTCAAGAGTTTGTGAGAAAAGTCATAATTCCTCAAGATGAAAGCCCTAATTACCAGAAATAAGAAGCCATAAATCTGTTAATGAGAAGTCCAGGAAAATTATTCACTTCACCATTATAACTAATTTCAGTTATTCTTTTTTGGCCATTTCTGTGTTACAGCTGCACCACCATGGTGAGAACACACATTAGCATTTCCATGTTTTATGGATGAGAACCACAGGAGATAGAGCTGTATTTGTATCCAGGCAGTTGATACCACAGTTCACAGCACATCAACAACTACCCCCTGCATCCTTTGCATCCTTTACTTCTTTACTTCACAGGTAAAATTTGTCCTCTCATCTCCACACCTATGGAGTCTTGAGGGATTTCAGGTTTGGTTTTTTTTGGTTTTTTTTTTTTGTTTGTTTGTTTGTTTTTTTGGTTGTTTTGTTTTTTTGGTTTTTTTGGTTTTTTTAATATATATCAAAATTGCATCCAAATCACACAGTAGAACCAGAGGCAGGTTTTTAGGTCAGGTATTGTGATTTTCCAAATCTGCATGTAACTTCACTGGCCATAAAGGGAGACATAAAGTCTCCTGAAATTCAAAATCTGTTCTGGTTCAGATTTACATAGCTTAAAATTGTCCCCTTTCAGCATCTCCTCCATTTACTCTTAAATTGTATGAAGCATCAGGGAGCGCAGGATCAAATATGAAAGACACCCTGTGGCTCTTTGTGCATTGAATTCATGGGTTGAGGTGACCTGTTGGGGAGGGAAGTCACTGCATATTCCTTCTGCTCCCAGCCTGCTCAGTCACTTGTCCTTTTTTCCCAGCACAACTCATAGTTCTTGGCAGAGGAGGCAAGTTAACATGCTGCCATTAATGGAGCTGAGACATCCTCCATTGGGACTGGGGAGATGCAGGAACAAAAGCAGTCCTGTAAATTACAGTGTTATTTGTTGACACATAGTGTTAACAAGAGAATCTCAGCTCACAGTTCTTAATCTAAGAAGCAAGGTCTCTAAATTAGTTACAAAGGCTTGCTTTCACGTCTGCCTGTCTTTCTTAACCATCTCACCATTTCTATGTGCTTCTCTGTATCATCTTCCAATTACATAAAATATGTCTCATTTTCAGTCCCTGAAAATCTTCAGCATGAGAGTCCTTTCCTGTTTTCCTTTGAGCCTCCACTGTTTTATTTAGTTATTCAGATTATAAGGTATAAAACCTATAAATCTGAAGCACTTTTGGGGTCCATGTGTATGGGTCCTGTAAGCATAGAATTGCAGGTTCTGAATACTATCAAGCAACACAGAAATTGCTCAAGGACTCCTTGTTATCAGTGTTTGGGGCTGACCTGCCTGAAAAATGGACTGGAATCCAGATATTACAAGTCTCCTAGTGCAGGGGCCATTTGACCAGCAGGCTGAACGATCCAGGATGGTTCAGAAGAGGAAAAGTGTACAACGTAAGTTGCACCTGACATTGTCATGTTTTTATCCCACCTGAAATATTTTGAATATAAATCAACCTCATTTGAGCTTCAGTGCCACCAACCAAGCCTTCCCTACCTGCCATCTGTGAAACTGCTCATAAATGGAGTGGTGCAGCATGTAGCCCCTTAAAGGTTACTGTGAAGAAAATTAACTCCAGCCCAGACAAAACTGCTTCATTGATTACATGGAATTATTTGATATCTGTGATTGAGATTATGATATTAATGGTAGCCTTGATGCACCAGACCTTCATTGGGTAGCAGTGGACTCATACAAGTTGAATTGAGAAAAGGATGGATAATAAGGGTAATAAGGACCAGCTTATTATTCATGTGAAATTTCTTAACTAGCAGCAAGCATTGCATTTGGCTAATGATATAAGCGGATATAACTTATTCCAGATCTTTATCATGCAGCTGAGGGCTCCTGAGAATTTGGAGTGTTTTTAAGATAAAACATCAATGATAGGAAACATCCTATCACCAAGTAGCTCTCCATTTCTAATTTTTATGTGGCACTTTGTTTATTCAGAGGAATGGTGTGAATGAGAAGCCAAGATGTTTAATACTGGATGTTTAATACTGGATAATTACCCAGGATAAAAGCTGGAATAATAAATTTTCAAGGGAGAAGAAAGGAAATTTTTGGATTTGTAACAGTCATAGCTGAAAAGCAAGAATATACAAGAAGATGGCAAGTACAGATTTATAAATAGAGCCATAAATGCATCTATTTTGGCAAAAACAAAAGAAGTTACCTTTGATTTTACACATTGTTCTTGCATCTTAAAAGTGTCCTCCCCCACCCAGCTTTGGGAACAGTAACAATGGCAGTAACACACTATAAATAGTGAATCGCTGAAGTGAGCAATTCATGAATACCTAATAGGCCTAAATTTGTTTGCATAAACTGCTCAACAATTATCTAACATATTTGCAGAAATCTGTGTGTTAATGAGACAGGGAAAGAGATAGCAACCAAATTAGTCATATAGTTAGACCATAGCCTATAATGAGGCTTATTCTAATGAACATATAACTTGTTTTGTACTCTCATAAATAAATATAAACATAAATAAATATACAACATAAAATATGTTGTTGCAAATGACCAGTGTTGTACAAACTGTAAGTGGTTCTGAACTCATCCATTCACTCTGTGGTGATGCCACCAAGTTAATGTGGGTGAGTAACAGAATCTGTTCACTGTGGATCCTGTGTCTTTGGGGAATGTTACCTGCATCTGGTCACCTTTACTACTGAAACCATGTATTTCAAGATGCAGGGTCTGTTAATCTGTTTTGCCAGGGATTATTTACTGTTCTTACAGCCATAAGTTTATACAACCCCATGAATTTTCTGTATCCATCTGATGGTTTCCCTGCAAATGTACTGTGCTTTTCTTCAGAAACAGTAGAGTTGCTTCTTTGATGGAACAATTTACTCTTAACAGATTAACAGTCCTATCCCATGAAGATAGATCAGTCTCTTTCAGCTTCTACAAACCCAGGTATTTGCAGGCAACAGCTACCAGACATTTAATCACTGACAGGAAAAATACAGGCGCATTGATGTAACCAGCATTATTCCCATGCAGGGAATAATGTTCAGTCTGAGGAATATTCATCACTTGAAGGACTGCAGTTGCAAATTGAAAGCATGGAGATATGTGCAGAAAATAGTTGCTCTAGTAGTGAATAGTTTTCTTGGTTTTTTTTCCTTCATTAATAATACAAAATTACTTATGTAGGGTAAAAATAAAGATCCTCAATAACCCATGGTTGTTGTTTAACCCCAGCTGGCTCCTAAGCCCCATGGAGCTGCTCACTTGCTCATCCCCAGCAGGATGGGGAGAAAGTCAGAAGGGTAAAAGTGAGAAGACTCATGGGTTGAGATGCAGACAGCTTAATAGGCAAAGAAAAAGCTGTGCACATAAGCAAAGCAAAGTAAGGAATTCATTCACTGTGTTGCTTGGTAAGCCATCTCTAGGAAAACAAGGCTCTATCACCCAGAACAGTGACTTGGGAAGACTCTGAATGATCCCCCCACCCCTTTCCTTCTTGTCCCCCATCTTCATGTCCTGAGCATGATGCTACATGGTCTGGAGTATCCCTTTGATCTTCTGGAGTCACCCGCCCTGGCTCTGTCTCCTCCCAATTCCTTGTGCACCTCCAACCTTATCTGTGATGTGCTGGAATGAGAAGCAGAAAAGGCCTTGGCTCAGTGCAAGCCCTGCTTAGCAATAATAAAAGCATCCATGAATTATCCACACTATTTCTAGCACCAATGAAAGTCCAACCCTATGCTAGGCACTGTGAAGAAAATAAACTCTATCCCAGCCAAACCAGCACACCTGCACAGTGAAAACTCTGAGCTGAGCTTAGGGAAGATACCACAGGGCTGTGCAGTTGCTGTTGTGCTTTATGGAGTTGTTTTTTGTGCTCTCTATGATGCCCACGTTAAGCTTGAGTGCAGACAGAGCCAGTATAATCTGGCCAGTTTAAAATGCAAAAAGATTATTTCAAATTGTTTGGTTTTTTAAGATAATATTAGTTTGTTAGGAGTCCAAAGGTTGTTGCTGCACAAGAGAGAGCTGCAGACCTTACTGAGAAGGTCAAGCAATGTTCCAACAAGAGCAGCTACTAAAACATGGGAGGAATTCTTTACTTGAGAAACTGTTATTGTCATTCAATGAACAAATCATCTAAAGCAGCTGTTAAATAAATGTCCTAGTTGGAACAATGATCTATCCCTTCATTCAGAAGGGTCAGCTTTTTAAAATTCTGCTTTTACCTACTGTCCACTGCCATGCTGATTACTGAATTCCATCAGAGTAATTCAGGGAAGTGGGCTGAGTCTCATATAAGTCCCTAGTTTTCTGTCTTTCTGTCATATCACTTTTTGAAACCTCCATGTCTTTATCACTTAGGCTGAAGACTGACCTCTATCTCATCTTGATACATAGATCAGATCAGATTATTTCAATTCAATCCATCTTTATGAAGATGTAAAAACACATTCAGAAGTCTTCTTTAAAGTGTTTTATACTTGAATCTTGACTGAAAAATTTTGTGAGAAGGTACTCTATGTATAAACTGGGCAGAAACTGGAATTCCTGTCATTCAGGACGTTCTGAAATTGAAAAGCAAAACCTTAAACTTCATAGAAAATATTTTCTTTGAACCTTCTTCTTGTGAACATTTATTTAAATTCAAGCCTATTTCTTTTTTTTCTTCAAATCTCTCAAGACAGCCTGGGTAACCCATCACTCCTGTGTTTAGTTGTGACAATTGGGAGCAGACCTTTTAGACTATCGGGAGTGACAGCTCTGCTTATATGTAGTCTATGTCTGTACAGGTTTTAATATTTCAGCTTAACTGTGTGTCATGGTTTGATGCTGATGCCAGTGCCCCCATGAAGATACATTCTCCCTGTGAAAAGGACAGGGAGAAAAATAAACGCAAAATTATAAATGGTAATTAGGAATTGATGCCATAAAATAAAGAAAGGTTTAGGCTTCAGAGCAGTTACTGTATGAGCAAATAAAACCTTTTTCTTGGAAGCACTTTTAATAGTGTCCTGGTTTAGGGCAGATTTGGGAGGAAACCTCCAAAAGGGGCCCCTCCAGAAATCAAAGCCACACGGCCCCTCTCCCAACCGGTTCGGGAAGGATTTCCTCGGAGAGAAGTGGAAAGAACCTGTTTATTTAACAGGCAAAGCACTCCCCAGCACACAAAATGAACAATACCGGATGACAAAACTGATTCTCTGCTCTGAAGAGATGACAAATTCAGAAAGTCTCCCCGGTGGCTGGTCGCTCTGTTATCAGTCCCTCCGGCGCTGGGGCAGCTGCTGCAGCCACAAGCTGCAAACTCTCAGGGTTCCCAGGTCCCAGTCCGGAGCAGGTTCATCTTTATTTTTACCCTACATAAGGTTCAAGTTGGTTCAAAAAAAGGAAAGGAGAAACAGTCCAGGAAGAAATTTGGACTGTTTAGCTAAACTAGCGAATGAGCAGAAGCAAGAGCAAGCAGAAGCAAAGCAGAAGCAAGAGCGACAGCAAAGCAAAAAGCAAAGGAAAACAGCAAAAGCAGCACAATGTACTGCCCTGTCTCTGTGTCCCACCAGGCTGATAAGAAAACCCAGACAAAACTTTCCCTCTTCAGAGCCAGTCTTGAAGGCACAGAACATAGTATCCAGCATAAACAGAACACATGAATGGGGATACAAGCATCATAACGTCACCCTGGGACAAGTGTCAAGCTAATAATGCTTTGCACTGCGATCCCCCGTAAGTGTAAGAAGCACATAGTCAGTGCCTGACCTGCTGGTTCAATGGAGAATTAATTGCTCATATTAGAGGTGTTCATGTGAGTCAAGAAGTGGGATATTAATTAAGGAGCTGTGCAGAGCTGGTGTGAACAGACTCCCTGAGACGGGCAGTGCTGTGAAGCTCCTCAAGAGATTTTTGCGTTGATTTCTTCACAGCCATTGCCTGGGCACAGTGTTTTCACTGCACGGGGGTCACACCTGGGCAAATGTGCCCCTTTGGCTCTACAGTGCCCAGGGGAAGGAGAACAGCAGAAACTGAGCTTGCAGGATGAGGAATGGGCTCTTCTTCTTGCTCACTACTAAGTTTGAGGGTACAAAGAACATCCATTGGCCGCCTGTTTTTAGGGTGGTACTATACTGCAAAGATGCAGCTGGATTAATCTGTGTAAAGTGGTGGTTAATTTTATATTGTTTCATTTAATTCACACAGAAACAAGACTTTCACATCTCAGTGGTTTTTAGCATTACTCCATCTCACCATCTTTGGGCATGGAAACATGGAAGAATCTCAGCTTTCATTAAGTAATTTTCCATTCCTATCTCTTGTCAAAATAATCTGAAATTCAAAAGTAAGAAGTACCCTGAATACAAATCTAATGCTCCTTTTTTGCATGATCAGTATGAAATTTCAAAGACAGGGTAATTGCAGACACTTATCTATCTATGAAAGACATAAATACCTAATTCTACTGAAGTGAAATAACTGGAGGGACAAATACTAGGAGTAGTCCAGGAATGATCTCCCTTTTAATGTAAATGCTTTGTTATAAATTAAGGGAGCAGCAAGATTGCCTCTTGCTCCCGAGTTCACGCTTTTAGATCTTTGCTGCTGCAGGTACTTTATCTAGTTAGATTAAAGCCAGCATGCATTTGCTTATCTGGGCTGCAGTTACAGCTCCTGGTTTGCTTGCTAGAGTTTACTGAGGAGCACTGGAAGCCACATCACCAGGCAGTGGCTGTACAGCACCTACAAGCAGTCCTTGCAGATTTGCTGCCTTTCAGCATTCCATGTGCCTCCACAGTAAGCTGAGGAAACACATAGATGCTGTGGGTTTTAATAATCACAGGTCATCTAACAACTTTGTTAAGGTATTTTTTTGGCCTATGACAGCGAAATCTTCAAGCTCAGGGTCAGCAGTGAGGGGAAGATAAATAACTGGTTTGGTTTACCTGTCAAATGAATTCTCTAATTGACATGGGTGTTCCACAGCAGGTTGTTGCTCTGCGGGCCTATCATGGCAAATGCCCTTTGATTACTTGCAATTTAAAGTTTGCAAATACAGAAAATAAAGCTTAGTAAAATTGCACCAGTGTTAAAATCACCTGACCAGGCATTTACACAACCTGGCATTACAGAAGTAACATTTTTCACACAAAGTAATCTTTAAAGTAGAAATCAAATTACACTGATGAAATATTTGACTAAAAGTGTACTCTAGCCATTTAGCATAGGTTAAAAGCAAAGAATAAAGGATAGAAGGAAAATTTCTTAGCTAGTGGAACTGTGAAACCCCTGAAAGTTAACATTTGATTGTTTTTTCACTTCACAAATGGACCAGTTCTGCTGATGCCATTATTCTTGACTGTAATATACTGACACATATCTCACTGATGCTCCTGTGAGTAATGCTAATTTAAGGAAAGCTCAGATAGTTTTCAAGCACTGAACTGCCTATTTAAATTGCATCCAAAGAAGAGAAGACAAAATAAAGAATTTTGCAACTTCATTTTGATCAGTTATTACATACACACAAATCAGACTGCTGTATTTGATCTAGCCCAACATACTTAATTTGCCCAAACATTTGTGGTAATGGCATATTTTGATTAAATTATCCGAGTTTTAAAAATTGTTACTATAGCAACATATAATCTAGAGTGAGATGCCTGACTCTCATCCTAGCAAATAATTTCTGTCAGGAAATTATTTGATAGGATGATGATAGGAAAATTCAATATAAATAGTTGAATTGCTGATATTCCTGCCCAAACTAAAAATAAGCCAGGTTTAGCCCTGATATAAGTAGGTACCTTTTTTTTTTGGTAGGAGCTGAACAAGGTAAGTGTTGACATAACTCTGTCTGTTCTTAGCGTAGGAGAAGGTAAGAAGATAAAAGTGATAAAATAGCCTGTCTGTAATGAAATGTCATGACTAAATTTGTCCCTGTTTTCACTCTGAAACATTTCATATCACCTATACATGCCCATTTCTCTAGTAAAATCTATCCCAATAGCCATTACATATAAATATGTAACACTCCTAAGTGTTTCTCTGCAGCATATTTGCCATTGAATCTCATCATCCTGAATTTTGAGGTACCTTTTTCTCATGCCATCATCTGAGAAAGTGTGAAAGTCTACTGTTGTGTGTCAGGTCACAAACTTGATCACAGAGGAACTCACCTACAGTTTGAGAGTAACTGTCTATGAAACCAAAAGACCTAAAACTGAGTCTTAGGCCATGTTTTGACTTAATTAAGTGAGAGGCAAGGTGAGAGGAGGCCTCTGTACTTTCTCACTTGCAACTACTTAGTGCCAAAAGAAGTCCTCTTTAGATTTTGGGCAACCTTTTCAGTGCTTGCTCCCAGGTATGCTTGGTGCCCAAACATTTTCAAAACTGCAGGAAGCAAACTGTGGGTTGTTCAGTCTGTAGCAGTGCTTTTGGATAAGATAAATTTTTAAGTCTAAACTGCTCTGCTGGGAATATCACTGTCCATGCACAATTGTACATTAATTTTTCTGAGGTGCAAAGCATGTGGGAACAGTCACAGTATGTATCACTGTGTGAATCATCAAAAGCCCTTTGTTGCCCAACAGTGACCTTTGGAGGCCTTTGCTGCATGTTTGCACTCACTGAAGTAACCCAAAGTGATGCCAAGGAGATGTTAAAACTGAGCAAGACCTCAGGCTGGTGCTTGCAGCATTTTAGGAAAAGTTCACAGGAGCATATCTTCAAACCTGTTGCTCAGTGTTTATGTAGCAGGAAAAGAAATTTGTTAATTGCATTTGGAGTAGAAAGCAAAAACATTTATAAAGCATGCATTGTTCACAAGCTTAAAGGGTCCTGAGTTTGACCCCAGAGCAAGTGTTTGTCCTTGAAGATTTTGTTATTGGCCATATTATTTACCTTCAACTCAGGTAATGGAATATTTCATTCCTCTTCAATGTTTGATTTCTTTTCCTTCTTACATGCACTGAATTTGTCCGAAGTTGTTTTTTCTTGCTTCATTTTGCTTCCTGGCAGAGGCACTAGAAGAGACTGTAGTTCTCTACTCATTTACACCACTGTGGCATTACTAAGCTGGAATTGTCCCTGATTGGCACAAACGGAGAATCAAATTCTGCCTATCCAGTAGTTCTGAAGGTAATGGATACTTGGATTTTGTTGATGTTAGAAAAAAATAAATTACTGAGGAGTAGCTCTCTCCTTTCAGGTGATAAAATGTGTCTTCAGATGTTTCTTCTTCACTAAGAATTGGAAGGCAATTTTATGTCCCCTTTAAAGGTTTACATATTATGGCTGCCATTCATTTCCCATCTGATGTAAAAAGCCAAAACCAAAACTTGACTTTGATAAAAAGCTTCCATGAAAAAACAAACAAACAAACAAAAAAACCAGCACAAGTCCCTCTCAAAATGTTCTGCTTGACATCATGTATGTCATCAACTTTGAACCACAGTGACTTGCTGACTCTTATTCATTTCAGAACCCCCTGAGTCATCAATGTAGGACTTCTCTAGGGTTTGGGAGAATATTTGCAATTCAGGTAGTTTCCTCATAAGTGTATTAATTGCCTTAGAAACATAAAAGCATTCATAATTTGCTTACAAACATTTTCCATTCTTGCTTGCTTAAGCATTCTAGTTACAGGAAAGCTGCAGTTTTCTTTCCTGAACAAAATACTCCCTAGCTCCACACTTCTTGTGAGAAATGACTGATGACCCCCAAGAACATAAGCTGTGATTGTTGAAGACTGCAGTTTGAAAAGGGAAGGGGTAATCTTCTCAGAGGTTTAAACAGTAATTTGAATTAATAGATCATTCTGTCAGACATAGTTGAAGAAAATTGAGGTTAAACCTTATACGCTGTGGCTGGAGGTTTTTGGAGGTATTTGCACCACTTTTTTTTGCTCTAAGCAGTAAGTTACACTGCTTTGATGAGCACATCCTTCATGCAGAAACCTTTTCCAGCACAGCTGCTGGACAGTGTGTCAAAAGAAAGTTGCATAAACTCAACAAACATAAGTAGCAATAGACAAGGTCAGAACTTGAGTAAAACCAGGAATTTTCTCACCTTTTTCAGATATCTTTCCTATATTGTACTTCTTTGTGACTCACATGTATATTTGTAATAGTATTGCTGGGTGTGAACATTTCCCTGTTATAGTATCCATCTTGTGCTAATGGAAAATTTCTCTTTCCAGTGTGCTTGACTCGTGTGTCTCACATTACCTTACTCTTCTGGGAGATCTGGAAGTGCTATTCATACATAGCATCCTGTGATTCATCCAGAAGTTTCTATGCTGAACATAGAAATAATTTTTTCCCTTTTTCCCTCCCCACTTTTAACCAGGTAGACAAGAAAATTGTCCGCACTGAAATTGGAGTTCTCCTTCGCCTTTCACATCCCAACATTGTAAGTTTAGCCAAGTTACTCCACTCCACATTTGTTTCCTTCTTTTTCTTAATACTCCTTCTGTTTATGAAAGACTGTTGTGGTTGTACAGGGAGACCTGTACAGGAAGACCTGTACAGACCTGGATTAAAGGTCTAGGTTCTCTTAGTGGGCACGCTAGCAGCTTTTTTATGAACATCTGTTAAGTTATATTTCCATTTTAAGATAAAACAATGATGTTCTTACAGAGCTGAGTGAGAAACTATGTGAAAAACGTTCTGCAAATGAAAGTAGAAATTGGTGTTTTCAGTCCTGGGAGACTTAAAGACCAAAAGGTCTTACTTTTTGGTTTCTCTGAGGGATTGGCAGATGGCTGCTTAAACTCCTGTATTTCACAGAAGTCACAGAGGTATGAGAATAACCAAAAGAGTAAAAAAAAAGGAAAAATGTAGCAAAAAAAGTTGGGAGAGAACACAGTAACTGTCCCAGCTGTGTTCTGTGTTCTACTGTTGACCTTCAGAAGTGCTTTGCAAGAAGACAAATAAGCAAAAGAAATACTTTCTGTATTCTTTTACCAGATAAAACTGAAGGAGATATTTGAGACCCCTACAGAAATAAGTCTTGTTCTGGAACTTGTCACTGGTGGAGAACTATTTGACAGGTAAGTTACCTGTACATACCTCTTCCAGTACCTTCCTTCCCCAAGGATGTTAGAGTTCAAATTTCTCCTCTGTATGTAAACCCTGCGTTAGTAATTATTGGAGTTATTTTACCAGCATATGAGTAATTCACATGAATAAATATCTGCAGCAAATATCCTGAAAGTGCCTTTGGAAATGTAATTACCGTGAAACTTTTGGGGGAAAAAAATCAGTTGAAAATGGAGAAATTAGCCAGTAAATGTTGAAGAAAAGTGCTCAGCAGGCACATAGCATCAAGTGTGTTAGAGCAGACAAAAGATGGGAAAAATTGTCAAAATCTCCTTGAGAGATCATCATAAAACAGATTAGGTGGCAATCAGCCTGCCAGGAGGATAGTGTTATGTCAAATAAAAATTTTGTAAGCAGACTAACAGGAAAGAAATTCTCTTTGGTATTTACTGTGTTTATCAAACATCTGGTTTTGCTACAAGGGTTCTTCAAGACAGCTGTTGAGTTTTGGAGTTTTTGCTCATGAGTCTGCTCATGCTTCTGAAGTGCATATGCATAAAGTGAGATGATTCTGTAATAGTGCTGGGATGATGTTTTATTGGTAGGGATTTGGGTTTTTTAGAGCAAGAGATGATAAGGAAAACATTTTATCCCAACTTGAGTAAATGAATTAACTGACTGGTGTTAGTGATTTCAAACTCACGTAAGGACAGGTTATTTGATATTCCTTGTTCTGTAATTAAAATTTAGTATCATAGAGGAATATTACAAAAATACACATCAAATATTCAGTATGAAAGTATCTTCCACTTGAAAAAACAAAAACATACTTTTTTTTATGCCATGGTCATACCTTCAACCTTGACAAGAGCTATTTCTGAACAACAACAACAAAAGCAACTGCTCCTGTGACATCCTAAGTTCGATAGAAGAAGGGTGATCACTCTCTCAATACTGAGGCAAAGGAATGAGGGGAGATATGCTGCAAGTTAAAGTACCAGTGAGACCCCAGTCCTGAGCTGGAGACAACCCTGGTCAAAGTGCCTTACCTTTCATGTAGCCCTTTATATATCCACATGGGTTTCAGATTAGGTCATTCTCAGGAGGGCTGGATACTCTACAGGAGTCTTTCGTGAGATCTTGCAAAGGCAAAACACAAAAAACCCAGTGAAGCTCTTGGTTCCTGAGCAGCAACCATCTGTGTGGTAGGAGAACTGAAAAGATTTCATGGGATCCAGGATGGGGAACCACATTATTTGATTAAACCAGGATTTAATATACTGACAGTTTAAACATTCTGTAAACTCTACTCAGTAGTGACTGTGGGATTTAAACTGTCAGATTGATCTTTTCAAAAAGATTGGATGCTTGACCCAATAGTTTGGACAGCTAAGACCAGTTGTCTGGTGTTCTGACTAGAAACAAAGTCACTCAGTAGAATTGCAGAGCCCCCTTGTGATGCTATCGATAAGCAGCAATATTGTGGAGATCTGCATCCTCCTTTGCCCCATGTACAACAGAACTGGAAACTTTGTCAATACAGACCTCTGTGATTTGGAAAAAGACTCAACAAGCAATGAAACAAGAAACCACATTAAATTATTTTCAGCTCTTAAACTAGGAGTATTACTTCACTCTTCAACCTTAAACTAAAAATAATTAAGCAGAAATATGCAGCCAAGATGTTTTGCACTAGTGACTCCAGTTAACACTAGCTGTTTCCCCTTTCTAAGCTGGGCTAAAGGATTAAAACTTGCATTGTTCTGAACAATGGCTGCCCTCTGAGTTTTAGAAAGGATAAATTTAGCTTTCTGCCTTAGGGCACACTCCCCTCTCATGCATAATGTTTTCAGTCCTTACATCTTTTTATCGTTCATGAAGGAAATGTCCTGACTGACAGAGAGAACTTGTGCACGCCTTTTTCTGTGCTTGTATGAGTCCCATCGCAGGAGAAAGATAATGAATGACCTGGAAATCTCCTCCTGAGCAGAGGAGCTGTGTCAGATGTGGAGGGACAGCTGTGACTAGGTTTGAGATCCACCCCATGGTTGTCCTCAAGGTGAGACCATGTGTGGACAAGCAGGACCCCAGTGTGGCCTGGCACCACCTCCAGGGTGTGGAATACCTTATGTGTCTTATTTGTAAACCACGGCCCATACACAGACAGCAAAGCAGTTTTGTGCTCTGGAGGAGTTACTCTTACCCCTCTTTCTAATCAGCTATCAGTAAATGACACAGCTGGGCCTGTTACACAAGCAGTGCTGCTCTCCTGGCTGCAAACATCTTCATCACTGTTACTGCTAAATCTTGTAATATACTGCTACTTTTTATATCAACTGTTTTATTGCTCCAGTTTTCTCCCGTCCCAGATGTCCATTCTTCTTCTGAATAGTATTTGAGCTGCAGAAGAGTAAGTTCTTCCATGCAAACATCTCTCTTACCACGAGGATGATTTTATAAATACCCAAGATCCAATTGGTCTTCTAGAATCCTGTTAGCATTGTTGGTTTCGTGCCATTCTAACTAAAAGTTCTGGATAATGAAATTATTTCATTTCCTTCACCATATTTAATAGTACTGTCAAATCATCCACATTATTGCTAAAATGAACTGTCATTATGACAATTTTTCAGTTGTGTTACCTAAAGGGAGATAAATTCAAGTGAATGTATCAGTTTGACACCTGAGTTAATACAGTTCAAATCAGATCGATTTGGGCTGTATTTTTAAAAAGAAAACTGTTTCTCAGACTTCATAAATCACATTGTGGGTCATACCCTATGTACCACTCCAAATACAAACTCAAAACTGGAGATGTTTGTGTGAATAGAATATTTATTGACAATGTACATGATGTTTTTTGCCAATCCAGCAAGTAAGGAGTGAAAAAGAGCTTGTGGCAAAGAATGACAAAGAGAATGGCAGACCAATGGAGGAATTTACCAGGACAGAGAGAAAAATGTAGTAGGTCCAAATTAATCTATATTAAAGTTCTTTACAGGTGCTGCATCTCCAGCCTAGTGCTGGGACATACTTCTCACATTTGCTTGCCTCTCCTCTCTCATTCCTGCATGTCTAAAACAGACAGGCATGGTTGAAGTGCATTTAAACTGGCAGTGTTTTAACAGAGCCCCAAGGGACAATCTTCTGATAAGGCTCTGAGTATTCCAGCAACGATAAGCCCAAAAGCACAGTCTGATATCTTGTCTTCTATGGACTACCTTTTGTTCAAGTTGGGTTTTTTTGCAATCAAATTTTATTCCTATCTATTGTCTTCCAGCTGAATCACCAGTATATATCTCTTTTTCAAATATGAATGTCAGCAAAAAAAATCAACTCTAACTTCTTTTTAGTCAGAATACCTGCAGATTGCTAAGAATAATTTTTGGTTTTACCACTTCATTTAAAAATGTCAATCCATACATTCTTGTTTTTACTTTGGCATCTTGACCATAGGCTTTTCTGTTTCTTCTTTCATGTTATTATAAAGCGCACTGAACAATGTCTAAAAATAGCACTTGCAGCTGACAGTCTCTTGACTCACTTCCCTTTCAAGTTTCATGTAATTTCCTGTGAACTCTAGGTACAAACTCATATTCTCTTCTTTTATATAATATACATTAATTGTATTGTTAATATTTATTAATTGTTAATATTTAATTAATATTAATTGTTAATATTTAATTAATATTAACTAAGTATTATTTTTCTAAATAACTTGCCTTTTTAAGAGGTGTGGGAATGATTGCTTCTTATGGAGAAAATATAGCAAAGCTTTCCCAGGCGTTAGGAGCACCTTTTTGTTTGTTCTTTTGGAAATTAAAATTGCTAAGGGATGTCAAAAATATTCGAGGAATTAATCAGTCACTAAAGTGGGAGTCTTTTATGAGCTAGTGTCAGAATAGCACCTTCTGTTTGCTTCAGTGCCCTGGCCTCATTATGTCATGGCAGTCTGTCTGTCTTCTGAACAGGGGTCGGAGAAGTCCTTTGGACTCCCTGCTTCATGAGACCATGTTACAGATCCCCCAGTCAGGACTGGCAAAAACAGAAAGAGGTTGTGACTTGACTACACCAACTATGCCTGTTCTCTGAAGCTGGAGTCAAGAAACAGAACTCTGATAAAAGTGCTCTTTGATGTCCTAGTAGCTCATTTAGTCTCTCTTGAATTTATCTTCAGTAATGAAAAAACCAAGTAATTTCAGAATAAAGACATGTGCATTAATGCTCATTTGTAGTCCTTCCAATGTAATTTGGTATTTTGTTCTTCATACAGAGTTGTAGTAATGCCTTTACACCTTTTTTTTTTTGGTGGTCAGTGCCTAATTTTCTGTCACTCTGGAAATTGGGAAAGCCCTTTGTAAGTTGTCCCCAGTAGCTAGAAAGAATGTGATTACTTTATTCTTTAAAGCAAACTTTATAGAAAGCTCTCATGCAGCAGAGTATTGTGAAAGACTCTATTTTCTTTGCCCCTGCAATCTTTTGTCCCCCATTATGTTTTCTATGTTTCAGTTACTGTCTATTGAAAGTCCTTTACGTGTCCACATCTTTCCCATATGCTGGGGCCCTTAGCTACTCAGAGAAACCCGATTAAAGCCTCAGCAGTTGTTGTCAGGCAGCTTCATTGGTGCCTTCAGTGCTGCTTTTTTCCCCTCCCCGGGCCTCTGCCTCTTTTACAAGCTTTCAGGGATTCCCCTCTTCACCCCCTCTCAGCAGGCAGGAGTTGTGACACGATTCAGTAACTCCCTTTGCATTGCCTCACACAGCCCCTTACACAGGAACTTTTGAGGGAAGTTTACAGCCGGTTCATCAGCACTGTGGCTTCAGAAGCAAACTTCTAGAAGCAAAGACTGGAAAGACTAGAAAAGACTAGACTAGGAAAAAAATCCTAATATGAGCTATGAGAAATATGTAATCTTTCTCTAAATTCTCCCGCATGCCTCATCTATCAGAGAGTGAGTCTTGCTTAATAACAATGGAGAGAAAACAGTTTTCCTGAAGGACTGCAGTGCTGAATTTCATTTATAAACACAGTATTGAAGAAAAACTTCTAGTTTGTTTCTCAGGGAATCAGATTCCAACCCAGGTCAGTATTTCCCATTATCTTTTTTCAGATGACAAACAGGCAGTTTGAGACATTAGACACAGTAGCATTAGTCTGCTCTGGAATATGAACATGGTTGTAGAATAAGGGAGATTCTGCAGAGCTACTTTTAAAAACATTTATTATTCATCAGCTTTGTAGTATGGAAAATGCATGCATATTTATGCGGGAAACCTTTTTTTTTAACTAAACAAATGCAACTACGAATTGCAATCACCTCAATACAGACAAGAACTAATAGATCTGTGAATCATTCATTGAGAAAATGTCCCTTGTGGAAACCATTTTGCTATTGAATAGAGTGATGTCATTTTCTTTTCCTGTTTCTTCTAGTTTTTAGTCTCACTTTATCTTGTAGAAATCTTCTAATTTCATTTTAATTGAGTACAATAATTTGCATAAGAATTGAGTGGTTGCAGAAAAAATCTCCATGACAACCAAAGCATTTTAGATAAATTAACATTTATTATATAGAACCAAACAATTTTTAAAATGGTTAGGACATACTGGCATTGGAATAGAACTTGTATGTATCTCAGGCAGCGTCTTGCCTGAGACTGTAGATGAAGTAGCATGACACAGCTAAGATGTGGTGCAAGGATTTTGGGTAAAAGCCAGATAGAGGCAGAATGAAAATTACTCTAGAAAGAGTGATGGCTTTTTTTTTTTAATAATAGTTATAAAAGATGGTCTACAAGGCAAATACAGAGAGTGCTTAAAGAAAGCAAAACAATGTTGGGAACTGGTAAAGTATAATAATTTTTACTGTCTTAGAAGGCCAAGTTTAGCAGGACTTTTGCAAGCCACATGATATGTTTCTAAATTCAGCTCAAATGCTACCAACTCCACATTGTGGAGAAATAGTATTTATAGCCACAACATTAAATAATTGCTAAATATTGCAAATTTTAGAGTAACTGTTTAGATTATTAGCATAAAACTAAGTGCATTTGCTAATATAAGTTAAAGCAGGAAAGCAACAGACTTTACCTGCTCACATTTTAGGCAAGACTGGAGGATGGGTGAGGTGGACCACGTGGGAGGGAAGCAGAGAAGAAAAGCTAAGAATAGGAGAACTAGTTCATGTAGAGCATGGGGGAGGAAAAAGTAAGTTTTTTAAATAGTAAGATTTCAAATTTTCTTGATTAGCAGGAGTAATGAGTACATGTTGAGTTTAAAAATGCAGGAATATTGATTGTACCAATACCAATTCTAATACTGATGAAAAATAAAAGAGAAAGAAGCTTTGGTCTCAGGGACAGTGGTCTCAGCTGGAAGTTTCTGGCATTTCCACAGTGAGAGGCCTGGAGTGGTTCTGTGGAGGGGGGAAGGGTGTTCACTCTTCCTCACTCTTAGCTGAGAGCTGTCTCTATAACAGCAGGAATTTAAGGCTGACAGTGCCTTAAATTCCCATGCTGACTGGGTGTTTAAAGCATGGTCAGCCTTGCACAATGAGGTGTGTGCTGCCAGTGACTAGCCCAGTCTAGCATCCTCTGGCATTGGATGAGTCTTCTCCTTGCTCAAAGCAGGTTCCTGGGTGGTTTTGATTTCTTTTTCTACCAGTTCAGCTGTGAAAGATCTGTTTCTCTTGCTGGACTTGGAAATAGCTTGGCCCCTGTTTTGTTACTCTTTGAAAAATCAAACCCCAAACCTCGTCCTGTCCTTCTCTGATGAAATGTTCACTTGTTTGTTCCTTTAGGAGACTGATTATTTTCACTTGCCTGATGTGCTTGTCATTAATCCCCAGAAACATGTCCTAGCCAAGTGTAAAATTGTATACCAATATAATTTTAATACTCCTCTGAAAATAGATTCTAAAATGATCCATTGGGATTCCCCATCTCTTTCCTCCTTGAATTTCAGGTCCCATGTGTTTAGATTAGCCGGACTGCACTCTTCCTTTTTTTCCCCTACCAGTAACAAAATTTCTGCAGAGCAGGTGTGGCCACTACCTCCCTCTCTTTACTGGGATGGCCCACTCCTCTCCATGGCTTCACACAGATACAGTCAATTAAAGCCCAGTAGCAGGAAGAATGCCCCAAAAGGAGTAAAATCCATTACATGGTTTTCCCATATTACACTGGATGCTGCAGGGATGGGGTGAATGATGGTAGGAGTTTATGTAGCTGCAGACCCTAATGAAGACATGCAACATGGAAATATTATAAAAAAATTAGCAAGAGCTGCAATTCCATGGTACTGAGGCTACACTGAAAACCATCTGCAAAACTAAAGAATTTATACTGCAAGAAAACTTCCAGTGCTCACAAGGAAAGGAAATGCTGGAAAGGCCAGTTGAATCTGGCAAGGATTACTGCAAATTCTGAAACACTTGAACACACACATGTGTTTGATGATGGAAGCTGCCAAAATATGAAACGTGTGCCTCCCCAGAAACACATTATGCCATTTCCATGTGCTTGCTGGGCAGTGTGATGCTGGGGTGGTTTTCTCACTGCTAAATCTGTTATACCCCCATTACCTGGCAAGACTCTTCCACCTCTGGGCAGCAGCAGCAGCTGAAAGAGCAAGATAACACAGATTTCTGTGGGGTGCCCAGGCCCTGCAGGCAGGCAGGGATGTGTCTCAGCACCATGGGACTCAGGCTGCTCCCAAAGGACATCTTCTCTGCTAGCACTGGGAGAGGGTGGTGAGTAGGGGCTCCTGGAATTATTTCCCTGCTCCTCTATTTAGAAGGAGGCAGATTTGTCTCAAATATGATGACATGTGCTTGGAAGATTGAGTCAGGTGGTGCTTTGGCAGAGCTCTGGCTTGCTGTCCATCTAGTAGCCATTCTGCTAAATGTGTGTCTTGATATATAAAAGTGTAAACAATGGATCAGCGTATTTCAATAAATGTGTGAACAGAACCATGAAAAAGGGATCCTACATGATCAGGCATTGCATTTTTGCTAGGTCTAGAATGTCTCTATTTTGAAGTTGCATCTTAAATTTCCTGAATGCCTGCAGCACCAAATTAAGTGTTTTTCCAAGCACTTTTTCTGGTTTCCAGCAGTTCCCTGCTGTCTTCCTCACAGTTTTTCTATCCAGCACCCTCTTGGCCTACCTGGCTTGTTCATTTGCATATCAAAGAAAATATTTAATTAGCTCCTTATTGCTGCTGTTCCTATATTTCTGTCCTCTCAGCAAAGGCTTAATCTTCCTTCACCCATGATTTTGTCAAAGATCATCCTATAAACTAGGTGTAAATAGTTGGGGTTTGCTTCAGTAAGAGTGAAATAAGATATTTCTGCAGGTTTCCTTCCCCTTATAGAAAACAGCCAATGAGTAATTGTTAATCTGCAGGCTGAATTTGAAAAACCCTTTTAAAGAAGACTCATTGGTCTCAGGTAGGAGTCTTGCTGGCACACCTACCATTTGTCTTATGTAAACTATCACAGGGAGGATGCGAAAAATAAATATGCAGGTGATCCCCCAGCTTTACTATATAACCCTAAACTACAGGATAATCTTCTTTCACTATTCCTCCTTACTGCCTAATAGCCAGGTTTTAGTTCTAAAGCAGAGTACCCTTAGAAATAAATTTTCATCTTTAAAAAGGGATGTCTTTTTTCATTTATTGTGTCACAGAATATTAGTTTTTCATTTGCTAGATTATTATTAATTAACAGTAAGGTTTCTATTCTCAATAAGTCTGAATAAGACTTACGGAAAACTGGAAAGGTAACTCTGTATGACATAATCTGTAATTGACCAGTGCATATTATTCACCTGTAGCATTGGCATATGGGTCCAGTGCATTGCAGAATATTTCTACAGTTATTTCTTATTGCTTTCCAGAAATATGGGCCCACACTTCATCACATTTATTTATTTTAAAGTGTAAATTACAAGGCTTCATCTACAAGGTCTTTGTGTTTTCTCTGCTGTGTGTTTAATATAAATAATGAGAGCAGCCTGCTATCTGTACCAGCATATATTGTCTAAGTCAGCATGGACTTGCCTTGAGGTCAAGAGGTGAGCCTTGAGTGTCTCTTTGATTTTTCCCTTGTTTCCAGTGGTCAGGTAATTAACATTGACTGGGCATTTATAGGAAGTTCCTGTTTTCTTTGATTTTGATGAGTGGAGGAAAATACAAAGCTGTAGGCTGCCTTTGCGGTTTTTTTTTTGGGTTTTTTTTCATTTCCCTGGTTTACGTGTTTCAAAAAGATAAAAAAAAAGACTGAGCTACCACACTGAAAATAGAGAATTTTTTGGATTGAGGGAGAAATGTAAGTTGAATTGTAACTGCATTACTTCATATTCCTGTGATCTTATTCTGAGAAATATTGGAAAAAACAGAGTACTCAAAATACTATTGAAGCCTTAGAACCTGCCTCATGCATTTCTGAAGTCAGGTGCACAAGGTTATCCTGCACTTGGGGGACTCAGTGTGTGGGGCAGGGTGGATGCTACAGACCAGCACATCTGGCTGACGCTAAATACTTCATTTGAATCCAAAAGGAGGAGGAAGCAAAGCCAGTGTATTTGGAGCAATGAATGCAAGAGCATTAATGGGGCTCAGGTCTCACAATGTAATCTAACACAAGAGGATAATTCAGCCTGAAATGGCTAAGGAGTAATCTAGCCTTCAAGCACAATGTAGCATTTTATGGCGTGACTTTTAGGTTTTTGTAACCTCTTTCTATACTTCAGGGTAAAAGCCTAATATAATGTCTCAGTGAGTAAGATTTGCTTTGTTTTCCCCTTATGGTGATAAGTTCCAGTAAAACTCTCCCTAATGGTGTAAACAGATGACCAAAATAGGAGAAGGGCTGAAGGCACAAAAAAAGCAAAGGTGTTAAAGCAGTGCATATGGCAGGACAGCTAAAGCGTTGCCAAAAAACCCAAAGAACCCAAACCAAACAAGCTTCTAGAAATAATCCCAAGCAATTATGCAGCAAAGAAATAATGATGAAATAGAAGAGCTGTTTGAGAGGGATTACTTGCTGTTGTTGCTGCCACATGAATAGACACAGTTCTCTGTGAACACAATGAGTGTAAAGGTCAAGTGATGGCAGCTGATTGGGAATATCCCTGGCTTCCCACAGTGTGTTGCCTCTGTGTCTGGTGGAGTGCTGTCTTTGCATTGTTTCTTACTTCTAATCACTTGATGCTCTAATGAGTATAAAGTAATGTTTTTCCATGTAGTTACTCACCCCTTTCCTGTCAGTTTTGTGAAGCTGTGAGGAGCTGCGCTGATGGTAACTCAGCATTAATCTGTTATTTCAGTGAAAGGAAGTGATAAAAAGTGCAGAGCAGGAGTAATGGGGAGAAAGAAGGATAGCCTTCCTGCCACCAGCAGAGCCTTTTTATGGATCTTGGGGCAGAAGGCCTTTCCAGTGACCCCAGCCATTAAAGCTTCCTTGCTGTTCTGCTTCATGGGGACTTTAGGATATTGTTTTATAAAACTGCCTGTCTGCTTATAGAATGTCTTGTAGGCACCACAGGCTCGGCTCCTAGACAACATCTGTCTATGTTTTCTTGGGCATTGAAAAATTAATATACTAAAAATATCAAGACTTCAGATCAAAATTCTGACCTTTAAGGTAACTCTCTGAGGGACAATTATTGTAGTTCACAAATACTATGCTCAGTTAAAAACATTAGTAAAAAGACTGTTGAGTGTCTTAAATAGAATATTAGGATATCTTAATGATAGATCCTTCTTTTATTAACTGCTTGTACATCATTATGCAAATCTTTGTCTACTGCTGACTCTGTAAGGAAAAGTAGCTTTTCCAAAAGAAAAAAGTAGGTTTACTTGTAAAAAACCTGCATTTCTCTGCATATGGCATCCCTAGTTTTCTACTGAGGGAAAAAAGACAGTTGTTCAGCCCATCACACTTGAGGAATAATTTGAAACTAGTAAAGTTTTACACTAATCTTTTCCCTTGAATAATTCTGTGTGTGCATAGCATTGTGCTTTTGTTTTATAACTTACTATATATCTGTCTGTCTAACTAACTAACTAACTAACTAATTGGGGAAGAGGGGCTTAAGTTAAATATAAAAGTGAAAAAACAGTTCCTAAATGTTGAATAATTTTGTCTTTCAGTAATTCAGATTCCTTGCATGTCAGAAAGTTTCAAAAACTTCTAACTAAATGTGTGCATATATTATGAGCATCTTATCCAGTTGATATCTTACCTCCTGTATTTCATTTAATTGGAAATCAAGGGTAACTTAAATTGCAAAAGGACTATTTTCTAGTCTCTTGGGGACACTCCACTGTCCTAGTCATATTTAAATTTGATTGCTTGCTATCTCATTTTTGAAAAGAAGCATCTACCTTCAAGATGTTTATTCACCTTGGTTCTTAATTGTGTTGCTTTTTTTTCTGTAGGATTGTGGAAAAGGGGTACTACAGTGAAAGAGATGCTGCTGATGCTGTCAAACAAATCCTGGAGGCAGTTTCTGTGAGTATTATCTCATATCATGCTCAGCACCTGATCTTTCATCTATGGTGGCTCAATAAATATTTGTGTGTGAAAGAGGCAGTGTGCCCAGGTTTCCTCTGACAATTATAATTTTTAAGGTAGTGACACTTTGAAGAATTGCACTTCAAGTGCAATGACAGTACTGTTGAGAGAGAGAAGAATAATAATTGTTACCAGTAGCTTGTGCAATTTCTAATGCACCTTATTCCTCTTTATGTTTTGTGATTTTCAAACATTGGACATTTTTGCATAATAATTTCACATTCTATTAGCTAAAGGCATACAGATTCTTGAGGAAGGCTTCTAATGTCTATATACAGCATTTCTCTACATTTTCTGTGCTTCTTAGTCACTTGTTGCTCTTCCATCTGATTTCACACCAGATGTTCTCCAAACCAGCAATCAGATGCTGAGGAAATACTTAAGAAATTAATTTGCCCAGTGTAAGTGTTAGTACTGTTCACTTCCAGTACAGAAGAGAGGGGACAAGAGAAAAGAGAGGTCAGCCTGCAGGGCTCATTTGTGGGATGTTAGTGGTGAGGCAGGTTCTATACAGGCCATCCATGGAAATTCAGTGTGAAAGGAGGTGTCCTCAGAAAAGGACTTGTAGGGATTACTGGCCTCTGCAGAAGGTATCCAGAGATGAGGAGATGAATGGTTACAGCAGTAATTCTGTTCATCAGAAGGAGCAAGGCAACCTGGGCATGTTTGCCTGTGATGATCACAAAATACCTCAGTGTGAAAAGCCCCTGTTGGTATTATTAGTGTGAGCCTGTTCACACTAAATAAGATGTGAGAACTGGTGTTCACAACACAAACTGCACATACTGCAAGGCCATGCATGTTCACTTCATGGTCCCTTCTGAATGATCTGATTCTACTGTGTCACTCTCATCCAAAGAAATCTAAATTATGTATTTTATAGCACAACATAATGCATTTGTATAAACTTTTAAAATTGGATCAGATTATTATTTTATTACTAATTTTTTCTTTCTGTTGAAGTGCCCTAGTTAAGATGGCTCTACATTATTTAACATTATTTTACAAAAAAATGATGATTAAATTCTGCTGAAATATATTTCAGATGGTGTTTAAGCTCTTTATTTTAAAGCCAGAAACAAAAGAAAAATCTTCAGTTTCTATGAGCCGTAATAGCTTGGCTGAAATCAATGGAACAGTGATGTATGAAAATTAAAAAGCTGATTTTTATATAAGCAATAATTAGGATTTCTATGGTTCCTTGTAGTAGATCCCTGACTAGGATGAACTGTATTCTCTTCTGCTCTTACAGCTGACACCAAATATCTAAGCCAAAGCTGGAAAAGCTGTGGAAGTGGCAGTTCCCAGCTTGGGATCTTTGCAGCCCTGCAGAAGTACTCTGATAGATTGGGGCTATAAACTTGACAGAATGGTGTTTGTGAGCAGGACAGGAGCTATTGTCAGGAACTGGAAAATGCTGCTGCAGCAGAATAATCTTTTCAAAATAAAAGGAAATGTATCCATAGATCATTCTTAAAATTAAATATTTGTACAATTTGTACAATAGACAATGCCAATGAATACCCTTCTGGCACCACACAGGCTTTTTGATCTATGTGATTTTTATAAATTGCTCTTTGAAAAAGCAGCATCCAGCCTTCCTTTTGCTGACCTCTCTTGAGCTAAATGTTTTATAAGGCCCCTGTTCAGGTCTGTTGCTATCGTCATGGATCTGTCTTTGCAGTGGGTCACTAAGGAGGAGGTATTATGTCTCGTATAGCGAGACACTTCTAAAGAATTTAGTAAGTGTAGAGTGGCCTTTTAAAAGCACATAAGCATTTTTTATTCAATTTCCTTTGAAATTGTTAAAGCAAATGGACTAAATTACAGACTAATCAATAAAGATTAGTCAATCAATAAATTCTAGTTCTGTCTTTTTCAGGCTTTTTCAGGGTTTTGTAATACCTGAATACCTGTATGCCCAGCTCTAACTGGCTTACCAAGAATTAATTAAGCAAGCAGAGTATCACACAGAAGATTAATCTGAATCTTCATGTCACAAAGCATCATAGATATATCAGACATCTGTAATCCCAAGATCAGAGAAAATTAAAAAAACAGTACTGTTGTGTAGACCTCCACATTAATTTTGTCTTTTTTCATGATTTTCCTTTCTTCTGTTTACATCTGATCTGGATGTAACCAGTTCCCAGCCAGTGACTATATTTGTCCTTAGAGGGAACACATTACATTTTTTTCCTCTTTTCTGCATTTTTGCCTTTTTCATTATTCTTTAGTTGTTCTTCAAGCTGGGAGAGAGCTTCATTCATAAGATAAAAGGCTTATGCAAAAATAGGTCAAACCAATGTTCATCCCTTTACTCTTCTGCTGTGCTGTTCAAAACAAGTGAGGAGGTTTTGTTGCTATCTGACAGCACAGGGAGATGAGTTGGAATCTCATGATTCCATGAATGAGTTTCACGCCTAAAGAGGAGGCATTTGAAGGCACTCTTTCTTGGAACACTATTGTAATTTCTCTCCTCTCAGGGAATAAGTTACATGCAGTGTGGCCTTCTTGCACATTTATTCTAGTAGCAGTTTTTAGTTTTTTGGGGTTTTTTTGGGTTTGTTGTTGTTGTTGTTGTTGTTTTGTAGTGAGAGAATTTCTGCATGCAGATGAGGCCAGATTTTCACTGAAGTGAAGAATTAGTTATTGATGTTTTGGTATCCAAGCAGTCCTCAAAAGATTGGTCACAAAAGGAATATTCTACACTTCTTTAGGAGAAGAACACACATCTATTTTTGAGGTGGTTAAACTTTATAAAATTATACTGATATATTTTTTTAATGTGTACTTTTAAAATCTTATATTTGTCACTAAAAATAGTGCTGTTCCTTCTTACCTGTTCTACATTGGTGTAAAAGGAATACTTTCTGCTTGGGGTTTAAATTACTCTTTTCATTATATATTTAAATTTGAAATTAAGTTTAAAGTTTAGCTTTTTGTACTTAGGGTAGTTACTAGCATACATACAATATTTAGTTTTGAGCTCATCCATCAGTCTCTAAAATAATTTTCCATCAAATTTTACAGTAATTTGTTTTCTTAGACAGCCCATTCTCTTGTCTAGATGGGAATATTTTCCTGAAGTTATATGTGGGACTCCCTCTATTTCTATTTTTTAATTTAAATTTTCTACCGCATCAAGCATCATTATAGATCTGCACTTCTGTTCAGATCCTTGTCATCTTAAATTCACAGGGAGCATGCTGAACTGCCAGGGATGCTTAAGTGCCTGAGGGCACTTAAGCAGCTTGCAGGTTTGAGAGAGAAAATCTAGATTAAAGGTTTCTAGTCATTTCAGAGAATTTTGATCTGTCCAATAATGAACTGTATGTTAGTAGGTAAGAACCTATTTATGAATGTGCAGCTTGCAAGAACATTTACAACATCTGAGTTACTGGTGTGTCTGACAATTGTTGCTTAGGCCAAATGAGCTAATCAGACTTCTAAAGGCAGGATAAGACTCAAGAGAATTGACTTAGATATCTGGGGAGTTTGACATTCAAAGAAAAGTGTACAAGAGATAAAGATTATGTAGAAGTTTCCTTTTTTTTTTCTATACAGTCATTGAGTTAGTTCTTGCTGGAGACAGAGACAACAAATGTATTTTAGTTTTAGCCACCAGCTACAAGGTGAACTTACTCGAGGTGTAATTGTCACAGGTTTCTAAAGTTTTGAACAAGGTGAATGTGTTACATGATCAATATATACTTAACAAAGCCTAAAAAGGCACACCACAAAAAAGGATAAGAATTGGGAAGAAACATGGAGCTCAGTTCTATAGAAAATGAAAGTCAAAATTAACAGAAGAGAATGGCAGAGATGCCTAGATATTACAACAGAGGAAAAAGACTTGTCTAAAATAGTAGGAAAATTTGGGAATACTCTATGTAGGAAGAAAAATACTATGCTTGATTGAAGATATTGAAGAACATTAACTTCCTCTCTTTAGAAGATTTTGGAAAGGATTTTCATTTCAATAGAAGAGGCATTTGTACCTTCAGGTTTTTACTCCTTCACTGATGAATCCTGAGTGTTTTCCATCTTCCCTCTGGCAGTAGAGAATGGATTTCTGACTCTGTTCCTGGCATAAGTGTTTTTATCCATAAGGAGGAAGTTAAGGAACAGCCACTGTTCTCATCTAAGACTACCCACCAACCCTTGCTTTTCTGATGGGGAAAGAAGGGGAAATGTAAAATTCTTCTGTCAAGTTTTCTGTATGTTTGCTTGAAAGTGGAACTTTAGAAACTTGCAGGTTTAGGCCAGATTCAGTATGTCTTCAACTATATGGTTGTTGCTGAAGACCAATGCTTGATACTATAAGAAAAGGAATTTGCTAAGGATTATGATTTTGTACTGCATTCACTGAGAGTGTGTGGTCCACTTTGGCCATTCCCCTTTTTACAGGCTCATAGCCTCTTGAAATAGCATAGACACTACTTTGATAGTGGTTGTATTAGACTGCAGAATAAAGAGGTTCTAGCAATATTTCTAAAAAGGACTTTCATAATAAAACATGCCTCACACACACAATAAACCCTGTATAACAAAGCAAAGTGTCAGTCAGAGGAGGAATTAAATAAGGGGAGAATCTGTTGTTTGTTTGCATTGTATCTTATAATACAGTGAAGGCAGGCAAGGACTGATGATTGAATTGATATCAGGACATGCTTTGCAGGTCAATTACATTCATTCCTCCCTGAACTGGGAGTATTGCCAGAGGCATGGCATGCAACTTAATGACTTGTATTAAGAAATAACAACATCTGACCATCCTATGGCATTGTTGTTGGGGTTTTATGAAATAAAAAATAATTTCTGCTTGATCTAGTCTAGGCACAAAGTGTTTCTTTCTTCAAGATTTGTTTCTGAGGCTTGAAGGTGAATCTTCTTGGGGAGGCACAGTGTAACACATCATGTACAGAGATGACTCCATGGAAGCTGGGAAATTTTCTTGGCCTTTTCTTCCACTTGGTGACAACATTTTAACAGGGACTTGATCAGTGATCTGGGAGACTGTTCTGTCACACTGCTGTTAAGAACAAATAAGCAAGTAGGTAAACGGAGAAGTTGTGTAAGAAACCAATCCAAGTGCTGCCCCTGTCTGGGAGAGAAATGCATTTGTGTTTCTGATGTGCTGTCTCTGAAGCAATGTTCAGTAATGGTTCCTTATACAGGATAATCTGCTGAGAGCGTGAAGGCATTCTTAATGACTCAGTTCATAATATTGCAAGCTTACATTTGATTGCTTTTCATGTTTGTTGTAGACAGATTTTAAACTATTTTTTCTTGTTATTGGGGAGGGTAACAGAGTGGGACTTATAATCACACTAACCTGATTTATCAGTGCCTTGATTCAAAATTATTTTTTCAAAAACATTTTTTGAGATCTGTTTTCAGCTGAGTATGAGGTTCATCTTGCAGCACACATATTGAAGAAGAATTACAGTCAAAAGAGCCCAGCAATGCTGTCATCAGCAATGAGGAAATGAGGGTATTGTATTTGCTATTATCACTAATAGAGGAAATGGAGTGAGCAGATTTACTGTATTACAGTTAATGTCCAGTGCAACAAAAAGTCAGGGTCATATTTGCCTAATTGTTACTATTTTATATTATGCTTTCATCTAATTAAGCTGTCCTTCTCTTGTTTTGGTAACACTAAAATATTAATTTTGGAAAATATTTGGAAGTAACAATGAAAGTGATTAATTATCACTTGTTTTAACTCTTAGCACACCACAAATGCCAAATGATACTCTGTTTGAGTCAGTAGCTGATACTTAGTCTAAGAGACTGACATTTCCAGGGAAATTTCTGTCTAAGAACTGACTGGGGACTCAAGGATTTGACCTTTTCCCAATTCATCTCAAGGAGATGGGCAATATTTCTGCACCTTCATTTATAAGATGGATTGTTGAAAATATTGTGTGAAGAGAGTGCTGACCCTGTCCAAAGGCTGAGTCTATCTGCCTCATTCACTGATTCTTGAGGCATTAGTGATGGCCTAGCCATCTCCTTAAGGGGGAAAATAGCATAGGAAACCAGCTCTGTGAGGGTCTGAGTCTTGTCTTTAGACAGCCACACATTTATCTTCTGTATGTTAGCCAGCACAAAGTTAGCAATTAACAAGCACAAGTAAAGGAAAATGACTGCATTTATCTCAGGCTTTAAACTGCTAATACTCCTTTTATTACAATAATTTTTATTGCATGTATTTTGCAAACTGTAATGCAGGGATAGGGCACTCAAGTACCTGTTCCTATGGGACACACTGTACACTCTGCATCTCCAAAAGTACATGCTGCTATATGAGCTTGGCAGGGCTCTGAAGGTTTCTGAGTGGGAGAAGCTACTAAAGTATTCTGAGATCCTCACATACTGTGTAGAAACAGTAAAAGTTTACCAGCTGGGTGCTGCAGAAAGAGTCAAGAAGTATTGCTGAAGACTAAGGAGGTATCAGGAATTGCCCTAGAGGAAATACCAAAGTAGAAAACCCCCCATCTGTGCATGGAAAGGTAGAGGAGAATTGTGAACTGACACTGCAAGAGTGCCACAGGTGACTGCTGCCCCTTATGCAATCTGTGCAGCCTTGATAAAGTGATAGCAGTGTGGACACATATTGCAGTATTTCACTGAGGACTGAAAGGCATCTGCTTAAATGTTACATTAAAAAAGAACCACCTTTATCTATGTCACTGCTTTGTCCCCAGAAATATTTACTGAAGCCTAAGGAAATCCTTAGGCACAGTCCTCCAGGACTGTGGTTTTTGTTTCCTAAGCCACCTGTGCCTGTAAGACTAAGTAAGGACAGGCTTGTCTCTGTGTGTCTTGCTGTCTATCCATCAGTAATGATGGTAAGGAATAAAGAGACATTGATTTCAGGACTAAATTTTAAGGGAACCCGTGAAAATAAAGACAATTGCCAAAAAATTACTCAGTAGTATTATTATAGCCTTATGCAATTTTGCACCTCTAATTTTGTAGTACTAGACTGACTAAGATAGCAGCCTCTCAGCAGAACAGCTGCTTGCAAAATTGCATTTTTTTCATTAGGTTGTAGGGAAACTTACCAGATACCCCATGCCTGTGATTTGGAAAAAGAGTAAGATAATTTCTGCCCTTTTGGGGGGAGATTCCTAACATGCGAGGAGTTGTCGTAAACTAAGATTGACTGACACTGATCCCTTTTAAATACATAGGCTACATAGAAATTAATCAGTCATTGTTTCAGTTCGGTGGATCTATTTCTGCGGCCCTGGTAGCTACATGAGTGAACCAAAACTCCTTATTTAATCTCTCAAGGTCCCTAACTGATCCCCTGAAATGTCAGCAACTGTGGGTATTTTGGAACTTGTAATACATCTGGTTTTCTTCTTTCTCATTTACTATTTCTGATTATTTTTATGTCTCTGAGTGACTGGTTTACATGATGTTGTTACATTTGTTTGCTGGCATGTGAAGAATGCTTTCTGAAGCCTTTTACCTCCACTTTCATTATTTCTGTCAACAAATCCAGGGAATTTGAATTTCTAGACTTTAAATTTCACACACTTCTTCTTTTCATTTGAGCTTTGCACAGACTTCCATGTCGGAAGAGCCAAACCTTGGCGGAGGTCAATATTGAAGCCAATGCTTCCAGCAGTCAGCACCACTCCGCACATACCACTTCATTAGATTTGAGTCCATGATTTTACTTCATGAGCTAGAAATAATGAGACCAAGTATTCATAAGAAGAGGAACAGGGCTTTTTTAGGAGCTGTGTTAGATGGTGCCTGAATGGAGCACGCAGTCAATGGTAGTTCGATTTCTGGACATTGACAAATTTGACTGTTTGGTGAAGAGTGCTGGATGTGAGGATTTTATTTTAATTTTTAACACAAGTTCTTGTGCAGTAGTAAGGATGGGCAGCACCTGGAGGGTTAACAAACAGTATATTTCATTATTGAAATGTGCTTTTCCAAATACTCTGCTCAGCTGAGTCCATTTGATGAGCAGCAACAGCAAAAATTCAGCATGCTGTCAGGAAGTAAATATATGAATATTTTATTTCTTATGTTTTAAAGTTACTTTGTTTTACTATTGTGGTTTCCTGTCTATAAAATATTATTGTATTTTGTAATTGTTATCATACTTTACAGCAATAAAATATAATAATTCTGAATTATATTTTAGCGAGAAAAATCTAACAACTGTAGAGCTAGGTATAATAAATTATCAGGGCTGCAATCCTTTTCCTTGCATCTGACTGTGCCTCCTTTACTGGGATTCTTATATCTTTCTGTGTGACACAATGATGGGTTTTTTTGTAAGGAACTTGGAAAGTCAAGCAATAAAATCTGTTAAAATTATGTCCTTCATTTAAAAATCAAGATTTAATTTAAAATTCCATAAAGATTTGATAATATCTGGTATGGAACATTGTTGCCAACAAAAAATTCAGCATGGTTTTCTGTGCATATACAACCACCCTGGAATAAGTCTGTGCTTGTGGCTGTCTGGAAGGATAAATAATTGAACAAACTCAGAAAAGATAAATTTGACAGCTCCATGTCTCTCACAAATAAGAGTTCTTTCTTCCTGAGTTCTGAGAGGGTGCTTCATTAAAGTGTTTTTAGTCTGAGCACCACATGAGCATTCAGCTGTACATTGAGTGTCTTGTCTTGTAGTGTTTTCCTTGATGATAGGACTAAAAAAAATCTCCTTTGTTGGCTGCTTAATTTTTTCCACCTAGTGAGAGATTAAATAGATTATTTTATTCATGTCAATCCTAGCTTTTTCTCCTGAAACCCTCCCTCTGACTTTTTTTCACGTTGGAAATCCAAAGCAGGGAGGATCAACAAGCAAGAGCTTGTTCACAGCTGCAGGCAGACAAGGTACCACAGGTACCTCAGCTCCCTGCCTAGAGAGAACTGAGAATTGCCTGCTGCAAAGACACCTTCTCCTCAGAGAGGGTCTTCCACCTCCCAGGGGCTGCTTCTTTTTTGGGTTTACTCTCACCTCCAGGTGCAGGAGCAGAGGGAGGTTTCTGCCCTGCTCCTGCCCCTGCAGATGCTGATACAGAGGTGCACAGGGATCTGCCAGCATCTTTGCTTCCTGTGCAGGGGCTGATGGAGGGTGCTTTCCACAGCTCCCATTCTCCAAATGGTGCAGTAGGGTAGTGCCATTTACTGTATACCCAGATTTGGTGTATTTATTTTGCAAATTAAGTATTCTGCTGTTCACATGCCTACTGGTAAATCAAACAGATGAACCTAAGCCAGTTTGTTGTTTTTTTTTTTTTTTATAAGAACAACATAGTTTCAGACTAAATATTCTTAACAAATCAGGGGTTATCTCACTATTTTGAAGGATTCATCTGGTTTTCTGTGAAAGCATAAGTCCTTGCAATAATTTTGAATGAATGATTGTCTAGAAAGGCAAACCTGTCAAAAATTAAATTAATAAATCCGCAAATAAAATTAGAAGCTTCCATCTCTAGTAAGCTTTGAATTGTCTAATTAGGGAGTGTGAAGAAAAATCTGGTAACATGTAGAGAAACCAACTGAAAGACAAATTCTTATATACTTGCTTTTAAATATCTGTGTGGTCACTGAAATGTGCAGCAAGGATAAGGTCCAGTATGTCACTTGAATATAAAATAACCATTTCCAGCCCTACATGTTTTTGCAATTTTTTCCATATAAGACTGCTGGATGGCTCCTGTGCTGGGTTGACTCTAGTGTTATCAGTGGAGGTGTTCCAGCTGCCACTTTCCTAAGCTTAATTTCAGAGTAGGGGTCTGTGAAGGTGCAGACCTTCTTCCTTTCCAAACTAGCTGCATTTTCCCCATCTCTGCTAATCCTAAGGAAGAAGCAGACTGAAGCAGTTAGTCTGAGCAGATCTTTGAGCATGTGTTTCAGGAATGCACAAAAGATTTTTATAGTTGCGTCTTAGTGATAATGAAGAAATAACTGCTTAAATAACATAAGGGTACTTTCCAAACTATTGGAAAAGATGAGTGATATAATTGGGTTAACGTTGCTGCAAGTGAACTGGTTGGTAAATAGAAATTGGAATAGCCAGCAAAGCATGTCTATTCTTCAGCTCTTTTTGAGGTCTGTAACCCAGTAATTGGAGTTCAGGATCACACATGAGACTGTTGCATGGTGCACCTGTGCTCTGTGGCTCACATCACACCTCAGGCTTTGGAGCTGTGGGGCAGCAGCCTGGCACTGGCAGGGTGGCCTTTACTCCCATGTCCCAACTACCACATAGATGTGCAAGACACAGCCCTGGGCTGCACAGCTCCCCATGCTCCAGCCTGCGCCAGATTCTCCAAAAACCAATGCCATAGCTGGCCAGGTTTAGATCTGTAACTCAGATTAAACTCTCTTCCCCAGAAAGCCTTTAGTGTGTTGAAAGCAAAGGTTTATGAAATTCTGTCACTCTTCAGGTTTGATGTACTCAATATGTTGTTATGCAGAATGGGCATGTGGCTCTTTGAGAGTAAATTATTCACCCCTCCTATATTACTATTTTACTTACTGTTCTTCCTGGACTTTATTTTCCATGACCTTTTCTCTTTATTGTTTCTTAGAATTGTTTGCTTTCTGCATGAAATACAGACCAACGTATCTAAATAATGAAAAGTCATGGACCAGTTCATTGCTTTCTGTCAGTCTTCAATTTGATTGATATGCTTAAAATCACAGAGCTGATGTCTGCTATCTAGGCAAAGAAAATTAAATTATTTAATATGGTAAGGCACAGCTAAGCAAAAGAAAAAAAGTAATTCACTGGGCTATTGTTTTCAAACACTAACAATCTACCTTGGAGAGATGAGTTTTTGTCTCAGAGCTGTGTCCAATGTGTTGTAAACTTGGCAAGGGCCTTTGGCTGAAATCCTTTCATGCAGCTTTGGACATATAAGAAGGAATGACACCAGAAAAATAAGGTTGGTCATTCCTTCCAAGGCTTCCCTGTTGGACATCCCACCAGTTTACCACAAGAACAAACCCTTAATCGCATCCCTTCCTAAAGACAAGCTAAAACAATCTCTCACACAGGCCCCATAAAAATTCTCATCTGTAGCCAGAAGTGATGAAAAGAGCCTGGCCACCCTTCAGACAGAAGATCCTTAAGACCCCACAAGAACCTACTCATCAAAAACATTGAATGAAAAGCACTATGTACCCAGCAGGGTGTGTGGCCCTTCCAACAGGGGCTGCAGGTATGTCCATCACTAGCCTTCTTGGCTCTGTTTCTTGTTCTTCTGCTGCAGCATGATCTTGGTTTGTTACCATTGCAGTGCTCAGGGGAGTCTACAGCTTTTTCTGATTAGAAAAAGTAGTTTGTATGTTGTTAGTATTCTGAGCTCGAAGTTGCATATGGGGAAGGAGGTTATCCCCTGGAGGGGAAGGGAGATAGAATCCTTCACTACCCTTTTGGGGCATGTCAGAGACCACTGGGACCTTCTCTGTCATTCTTCCTGTAATCCTGTCTCGTAACAGCTGCATTCATGCTTTTGGGTTGATCAATAAATGCAAAAAAATGAAGGGTGAGAGGCCATAAATCCTCTCCAGTTCTTAAATGTCTGGTCCCTTCCTCATAGTGCTCAGCATGGCAGTAGAGAGTAGAAACATGTCTACAGTGTTGGGAGGTCAGGAATCCAGTTCTGAGCCCCTCCCTGGATGCAAAGTTTTCTGCTGAAACAAAATTGAATGTAGCTTTATGCCTGTTGTCCTTCCCTTCCAATGCAGGTATGGGCACCTAAGGTTATTTACATTTGCGCAGCAATTAATCACACAAGATTTGAGAATAAGTTGTCACATCTGGCATGCTGTAGTTTGTTCATCTGCTATCAGTTTTGATTTACTCTGAATTACAAACCTAAATGTGTAAAATTTCTCTCAAATACAAAAGAGTGAAAAATTAAAGTAAGATCTGTGCAATATTTGGCAATGGAGGTAAGTGTACACAACATTTCATGATAATTAGATTAAAGGACTGTTGTTTCTGTAATGGCATGGACATATGGGACCTTACCAGAATGAGCAGCTGATTCTTCTAAGTTATTATTTACTAATGTATAGTGACAAGAAAATGTCAGAGAATGTGGTGAGATAGTTCTGAAATCCTCTTTTCTTAGTATCTGTGCCAGGAAAATATAATTTATATCCTTCCTAACTTAGGGGGAAGGGTTTGTTTTGTAAAGTGAGAGATTTTTGCCTTTCTTTACTGATTTGCATGAGTTTTATTCAGTTTCAGGAGGTTCAATCTCTGGTTGACTTCTAGCTCTGGTGATATTTGCTTTGAATGGAGAGCCTCACTACTGAGAGTCATTTAAGTGTCCAGTTCAAGCCACAAAAGTTTTAAAAAGTCCGTTTCTTTAAACAAAGTAGTAAACATGATAGGCATTGCCCTTAGGCAGAAAGGAACTTCTGAATGCCATTGCATTTCCATCCAGGAGCAGTATTGTGTTTCAGCAATTTGTAAAGTCACTTTGAACTTGGCATGGACATTCGCCCTTGTAATCTGTCGTAAGTCTTCATTTTCATTGTTTCCTTTGCATTCTGTGTTAATTTTGGGAGGTGTCTAAGCAGAGAACCATGGCTAACAAACAGTGGAATGTTCATTCTAATAGGTAGTGTGCACAGTTTAACAGGTAGATGAACTTATCTGCAGATATTGTTGATAACACTAGTGGGCTTGTTCTGTTCTTGAGGAATCAACATTTACTTTAAAAGCAAAGAACTTAGATTTTAATTAACTTAGAAAACTCTTTGGGGTAATTTAGTGGTGTAGCTGTGGTTTGTATTTCAAACAAGTCTGCTCAGACCAAAGCATTCTGAATGTTAAATAACTGCAGCCAACCAATAAAGAATTTTAGAAATAAATATTTAAAACACTGTTTGGCTTTTATTAAGCTTCCTTACCTGATTTCAACATAAAGAAGAATAGATTGTTAGAAAAAGGATGTGCTGTGAGATGTAACATGAACACACTGGCATAAACCCAGCATCAAATCTGTGTAAAAAAAGCTGAGGCTATGCTGGGTTGCACTTTCTGAGGCTGGAAAATACACCACTCTACAAAAAAGGTATGCACACCCTTGTTGCAAAAATGAGGTGTCACTAAGCAGATGCTCTACAGCATCCCACTGCCCTCTTCTGGGTCTGTCTGGGGTGGCTTTGCCCTCTCCAGAAAAAGTGTTCAGGCACTGGAAGCAGCAGCAATGCACACTGCCTAGCTTGGGACAGGGATGGTTGCTCGGAGCCTCAGCTGTGCCTTGTTGATTGATGGAAAAAGAGAAGAGAAACCTGTGTATTTCTGTCTTCAGCCACCATTGCAACAGCAGTTTTTTATCCAGGATTTGCCTTGAGAAGAAGGCATTTTTAAAGCAAAGGAAATGGTGCCTTCAGATGTGGTTGAAAAAAATAAAGTCGCCTTCAGCCATTTATAAAAATACTGTTCCCTTGGTCGCCAAAATGAAAGCCTCCTTTTAGTATTTGTCTCTTTCATTTTTTAGGGTTCAAAATTTTGGCATTTCTCTTGAAGAGAAGTGGCTTTCTCTTAAGACAGTGGGTTGTCTTCAGAAAAGGACTGAGATGTCACAGAGTCACATATTTAAATGCTAATGAATATACTTCTACAGAGAAGTAGATTCAGTACCTAAGATGTGGCATGTACAGCCTCAGGAGTTGTGCAGTTCTGGGCTTTGGCTGAAGCAGGTAGAACTGTCCCAAAGACTGAAGCCCTTTAGACAACAGATTGCAGGCCAGGTCCTGTCCTGAATTTTAAAATACTTCGGTATTAGCAAGTATTTTCCTTTTAAAAAAATCACACTTTTTCTAGGGATTTTATTAACTCATTTTTGCGTGTTTAGTTCACACTGACTAATCATACCTCCGGAATTAATCCTTCTTGATTTCATGCAGGCTAGGCAAAGGGAAGGGAATATGCTCTGAACAGGGAACTAGAACCTTATATGCCCTTTTGCTTGCAAAATAAAAGCAAATAAAGCCTCAGCTGAAATCACTTCTCTTGTTGAGAGTTTTTTTTTAATAAGAGGCATTCCAACAGAAAGCAGCTATAATGTAATACTTTCCTGGCAGTCACAGTATATATTATTGCATGACCTTTCCCTTTGCTTTCATAATTCTGCCTGCCTTAGCCACGCCAGCTGCCTGCTGCCTCCTTCCAGGATGGTCAGAGCTCACCCAACGGGGCCGTAAAATCCTGGTCAAGGATGTTGTCCCTCAAGTTTAGTAGGGTTTGATTTGCAGCACCAGGTACAAATGCACAGCTCCCATGGAAGTGATCTTACTGAAACACACATTCTTAATTTTGCACCAGAGTGTTACACTTTAAATGCTCTTGCTTTCTTCTGAAGAAAATGTGCCTGGTTTGGTTCAGGTCTTGTAGGATGTGCTGGTGTACATTTATATGCATACACTCATCCATGTAATGTGATAGTCTGTAGCTTAGTGTTCCCTGCTCTCAGCAGACACTGTGGTAATTTTTTTTGTGTTGAAAATACCAGCTTTTCCTCGTCATTCACATACACACTGTTACAATTCTATGATAAAATCTTCCAAAACCTGGGATGAGATAGCTTAAGCACAGTGACAGTTAAGATAATTAGGTTTGTCAAAGAGGTAGATGCAGTAAATATGTTTTAATGGTGGAAAATGTTAGCATTTTCATAAGTTTTCATAACATTTTTTACCTATTCCTGCAAATTGTGTGTTTGATGGTGTGCTTGAGAGTTTCTGTTTCCTCGTTTGGAAACAACATTGGTTTGTATGAAACTGTTGTGACTTTTCATAATAATTTTTGTCTAAACACAGTTACTGTCATCTCTGCAAGTTCAAAAAAGCTGAATGATGACTGCAGCAGCTGAAGCCCCAAAGCTTTTGTTCACTGATTTAGCAGGGGAAAAAATACATCCTTTACTGAAAACTGGGCATGTATTACATCAAAGTACAGATTTTACTGTGAATAAATCCTCCATCTGTGGAGGTTATCAGTGCTGCACTGAAGCCAGTGGGGTAAACATAGCAATTAAATTTGGTCTTGTTGACTCCACAGTTTGGAAAAAGCATCCCTGACTTCACAAGTGCGCTCACTTTTGGACTCTGGGAAGGGTGCTCAAATCTGAAATTCAACCTTTTGTTTCCATTATCTCCATAAGCTCCAGGATTTTTGCTGTTGCCATCATAGATATATATTCTCACAGAGCTGTGATCATGAGACCAGGCAGCTTTTTGCTACTGCATTCCTGTTGGAGACCTCCTTTGACCTCATTGATTAAGTAACAGCCGTGAGTTTTCATTCCTCCTTCCATTTTGTCCATTCTTGTCTTGACAAACAGCATTTGTTTCCTCTTGCAGCCTACAACTATTGTTAAACCAAATAAGCCCATATGTTTAATCTCTGCTCATAAAAACATGGACTTCAGGTTTAATAGATTTCTTATTGGGAGGTCTGAACCTGATTGCAACCTGTTCTGGGAAAACTCCAGTCTCATATTTCAGGCACCTATGCTCAAGGTAAAATAATTCAAAATTAAACAAATTCTCCTCATGACTTAGATAGACCTTATCTTTACATGTATTACCTTATATATGTAAAATATTGCATCTCACTTTATTAATCTTCTTTTGCAAAATGAAAATTTTCATGTTCTTCAAAATTCGCTTGTTTTTCAGTCCAGAAAACTCTCACTATATAAGTTAGATGTTACAGCATATAATAGCATCATCAGCCTGTTTCAGCATCTGATCTGAACCAGTCTTTCCAGTAGCACCTCTCTCCCTGACAATATCTCCCCTGCTGCATCTGAGGACTGCATCTGTCTGTTGCAAAAAGGCATCACTCCAGGAGTTCACCCTGTGCCTCTGGGATGTACTCATAGCACATCTTGTGGTGTATAAATACACCTAAGCATCTCTCTTCCTCTTGCATTTCCAGCTGATAACTCCTCACCTGTGAGCTCAACAACTCCGTATAGGTGCACAGTAGCAGGAATGATTACCACCTCTGAGGGAAGTTGGTATATTACATATTCCTATGTACCTGCCAACACTGAATGCAGCTCATCTCTGGAGTGGTCTTATGAAACTGGTTATATCTGCTGTGTGAGGAAAACAGAAGAGCTGTGTATACTACAGGACATGCTGCCGGGATGCTGGAAGATGTATAAACATGGATAAAGGCTGGTGCTTAACACAGATCCTGGAGTATTTGGGTAAGAGAAGCAGTGCAAGGGGGTGTGAGAGACCTAAGGAGAAGGACGTGGAAAGACTAAAACAAGGAGTATGATAATAGAGGAGGGACAGACCTTCAAATGAGCAAGAGGATACCAGTAGCTTGACTATTTAGCCCTGTGGAATGAATAACTGAAGAGAAAAGAAAGGTACCCTGAAACTAGTTTAAAAAAAAGGAGAAGAAAAGAGCAGCAACAGAAGCAAAGATGGGTTATAGGCAACCTATTAGCAGGATTTGTGGGCTAAGTTAAAAGATGGTAATTATCCAAAAATCAACTTAAATAAACATTAAAAACCTAAGCAATTGAATGTACATAAAGTGGAGACCTCATCATAGACAAGACTGTGTAGAAGCTCAGCCTTGTAGTCTGTGGTGCTATCTTTGGTGTTTGACAAAAGTCTCAGTGAAACATATGTTTGCCAATTTTATCTGAGCCTCACAGATTGAAAGATGTAATTTCCGGCAGTACCTTTCCTTTACATCACTATTTCAGAGCTACACGATCTCTCTGCACCACATTCCCTCTTAAACTGGAGCTAAGCAGCCCGTTAAATCTTTCCCCTTTGACATGTCAGCAGCTTGAGTTGCTCTTATCTGACAGAAGACATTCCTCATCTGAACTTCTTCCAGGGCATCATTGAGCAGACAGGTAAGTCATATCCTCTCACGTGTTTGCAGTGTTTTGTGTACTGGGGCTTTGACTGAGCAGGGATCACTCTCAGTGTGATGCTCACCCTGGCAAGCACTGAGCTGAGATCAATACTTAAGGATGTAGTTGTCATTTCCAGTTCAACAATGAAATAAAGTACTACCAGCTCATTGTTTCCCTTTTGGCCTTCTTACTTTCAGCCTGTGTCCTCCTTCAGCCCAGCTGCACAAATGCTTGCAGTTAGATTCCCTATGCATCAAATCCTATTTCTGCTAATTAGCACAACACACAGAAACCACCAAAAACTACAACTAAAAACCACTCAAAAAGCTGTATTTGGGGCTTGAGCCTGGCTCAGTGTCAGATGCCCACCCAATCTGCTCTATCCCTCCCCTTCCTCAGATGGGCAGGGGAGAAAAAACAGCAAAAAGCTTATGAGTCAAGGGCAGGAAGAGATCGCTTAGCAGCTTTCATCACAGGCAAAGCAGACTCAATTTTGGAAAATTAGTTTAATTTATTACCAATTAAATCACAGTGTGATAATGAGAAAATATTCTCTCTTCTCTCCTTGAAGTGATGTTTCTGTGGTGAGGGAATTTTTTCCCTTCTTAAATATCTTATCCCAGAGTTGCTGCCCCTGTTGCTGATGGCTAGCCTCACAGAAGCCACCCCTCTAGTCCCCTTGCTCCCAAAACCTTGCCATGCAAACCCAGCACCTTTTAGTATAAACTGGAAAGAAAATTTAAAAAAAATACCATAGCATGTCCTTTATAGTGGTTCTTGCATGGCCTTAGAAGCAGTTTTTGGTTTGACCCACACACACTCCTCCTGCAAGGTTGCCCTGAATACTTGACACTTTCACAGTGAGGAGCCTTTTTCTCATTTCTGGCCTAAAAATATTCATAGCTACTTTCTGGTTGGGTTTTATGAGCCAAGAATGGGATAGCTTAGCCTGTTCCTTCCGCCCTGCCTGGCATTGATTTGTACATCCTGCTGTGTACTTGTAGAGGGTGGTCAAGTCCTCCTTCAAACCTCTACTTTGCATTGCTGAACAGGGCAAATTTAGCATTGTCTCATCAAACAACAGCCTCTCCAGTCCTCCATCAGTCCCTCCTTTTCCAGAACAGGTCTCTCAACACCAAGTGCTTTCCTCGCTTTGTGCTCCTGCCTACTTTGCACTCTCCTACTGATCTCTATTTCCATCAGCGCAACCATCAGCAAGACCAACTAGACACCAGAGTTAATGTTAGATACTTGACTGAAATCCAGACATATTCACATCTGTGATTGTTGCATGAAGTTTACTATCAAAACTTCCAAAGAAGAGGATTTCTTTCCTTCTAAACAGCCCACAGGCAGGATTCTTTCTCTTTCAGCACTGGTGTTTATATTCACATTTGCCATTGAGCCTAGTCCAGGTGTGGTTTGATAAGAGGAGGTTCTGGGACGGGAGTGGCACCCATGTTTGACATATGTTAAAGTTAACATTGATTTATCTTCTCTTAGCACTTCTTAGTCTTATGGAATTGTTCAACCATAGCCTGCAGAGGCTGAGGGGGTTCACGTTTTTCTTATGTAATTGTACCATGCAAAACTGTGAAAGGCTTTGAATTTTTACTTTTGCGTTTCTTCATAATATTTCACATTTATAATCCAGGTCATAGCAAGCCAGAAACCTCTGTGATTTAAAAAAAACAAAACAAAACCAAACATAAATGATGGCATTACAGACAATGAGATGATGAAAGCCAGGGTGTCAAGAAAGGATATCATTTTCAGTCATCTCTTCACAGTTTTTCAGTTAGGTTGTTTTGTTGTTCTGATCAATAGGAATTTAGCTGTTTACTTGAATGAGGGCAAAATAGCTTTTTCTGTTTATATGGATTTATGTTTAGATTCAGAGACGTGAGAGAAAAAGTTTTTTATCCCAGCTGGCATTCCTGTTTCTCATTACATGTTTTAGATTTATTTACTGATATTTTGAGGTAAAAGACTTTCTATACACAAATCTTTAACACAATCATTCCCTCAATTTGGAAGTTACTCTGGAACAATAAATACATTTTATATCTCACTCTGATTGCTAGGCTAATCAATAAAAATCCAAATAAACAGGAATCTGTGGACCAGATTCTTTATTATCCTGTTGTGTCCTTTTAGTATGGGAATAAATTTAACTTCAGTGTTAATCTTTAAGTCTCTTGTACTTGATACAAAGACACAAACCTAGATTAAAATACAAAATGAAAAACATACTGCCACCCTATCTCCAGCCCTCTGAGTGCAGTGATAACATGTTGACTGAGTGTTGGTCATTACATTTAATTCCACAGTTTTAAACCAGAAGACCTCAACTCTCTTTGAGAGCCACAGCAGTGACTGTCTGCTGATCAAGGGTACAGGGGTGTCTGAATTATGGTGGTAGTGCAGTGCAAAACACTAAACTAGCACACACACTGCGGTTTCTTTGAAAATGACAGAAACATTTACACTTATTTCATGGGATTATTTGCCGTTTGTCCTGTGTGGCTGATCCTTTTTCTGGCTCTAAGTCCTAATTGAAAATTAGCAGTGGCCTGTGAGACAAACGCCTGAGATGCTTTTGCACCCCAGGTTCCTCCTGTCTGACTGCAGACCCTGAGGCAGGTGCTGGAGATGACAGCAGGTTCTTATATTTTAGACATATTTTATTTAGACATATTATCACTATTCACCCTGGAAAGCACTTGTATTATTCGAGTTTGTCACTTGCTTAGAGAAACAGCTCTGGAAGTTGCAGTTTGGGAAAGGCTGGCTTATTTGCATTGGGAATACAATCTGTCCAAAAAGTCAAAATACTAGGATGTTCTTGTCAATTCCATGGCTTTGTAGAATATGTGACAGAGCACAATTTTTTCTTCATATTTGTAGGCATTTTTACAAAGATTTTCTGAATGCTGGGAAGAGTATGGCATACTAACAGAAATTAAATTTTTGTAGTTTTTTATGGACATCTCCATTGTAATAGCAACATTTGGAGTTAAGAGAGATTCATGTAGAAACCAGGAAAAATACTTGGAAACATGTTTCTGAAAATCTTTCTGTGATAAAAATACAATTTTAAATTAAATCTCTTACTGTGTCTTCCAGTATTAGCAGATGTCATAAGGAAAATGTTTGTAGCCTTTTGGATATTAAAACAACTGTCATATGATGTATTTTAAAAATTGGTAGCATTGCCTGAAGTTCTGGACTAGACCAGCAAAACCACAGGGAGGTTACTTTGTTAGACAGAAATTAAACATCCCATTTTGATCTGTTCCTGGCCTTTCTAAAAAAGAGAACCTTCTAGCAAATTACAATTTGGCATTTCTCTGAGTGGCTCATGGTATTTCAGAATTCCAGGTGTCTGAACAATGAACATGGAGTGCCTTGATGAAGTTATGATGATTCCCAGCAGAACATTAAATTTTCCTCCACTTTCAAGAGTCATATTATATGCACAAACACATAATATGCCTTTACAGAAAACTCATCATTATACTCCTGTGCAATCTGAGAAAGATTTTCAATAGAAGCAGTCACCTATGTATCAGAGTAACCACAGGCTTACCTGACCTCTTCCTCTTACTATTAAGTGAGAATTTTATATCTCCTTCCTGTTACATTTTTAAAGGCATAGCTAAATGGGTCTGATTTTTTTAAAATACCTGATTTCCTTACAGATATTGCTGGTATCTTGTAAAGTACAACAGAAGTGTATGTTCCTAATGCCATCACCTGAAGAAAAATACAGGCTTTAAAACCTAGAATGGAAATTGAACTTATGAATTCTCACTGTTTTGGGATCCTAAGTAACTGTCCATGAAGTTGTTTGGATTTTTTCACTGAGTCCCCATGACAGAGCATAATAGACTTCTTCTCTCATTTTGAGTGCAAAGTTTGTGTTGCAAAAACATGAAAACTGGGGATAGTTTACAGCTCTAGCCTGCAAGGTGTACCTCAAGCAAGGAGATGCCTGAGGTATGGTGCTACCGACAGAAATGATATTTTATTTTCCTTCCTGATTTCAGAATAGAAGAGTGCATGTGTCACAGTTCTGTGAGGCTGAGATCAGTCTCAGTTTGCCTCACCCCCCTTGTGGTTTAATGTAATGGCACCTCAAAGACTGATGTTGGCATTTGTATTGCACAGGCTGAGGACTCACATCTAGAAAATGAATGAGTGGAGGCTCTTGCATACATGTACTCCTTGAGGGCTAAGCTGTTTAAAATTACATTTTGTAAAAAGTCTGTAACAGAAGTAAAAGAAGATTATTCTTTTTTTAATAATATGGTTTATGCAGCTTAAATGTGTGGTCAATATTAGGCTTAACAAGTGATGCCAGTGTAGGCCAAACTTGACCATTCAAGCTAAGCAGTATAATATAACACAAAACAACATCTGTGTGTTATTTATGCATAAAGAAGAATTCAAATGCAGGATTATGAATATCCCATAGATAAAATGATGCATTAAAAATTACAGACTTTTTTAAAATGCATATTTTGGAATGAGAATTTCATGGATGGACAAGAGAAATTTCATCCTCTTTGGTTTATTACACTGAAATTTCACCTTTGAAACTATTTAAGTCTGACTCTACCAAAACAGTCATTCGCTGTCAGCAATGACAGCTGGCTTTTTACAGACAATATCCATGCCATTAAATTGTGCCAGCGCCAGCCTGCCAAAAAAATGTCCAGATTCAAATTGCTTGGTGGGAATACCCTTTACTTGAGAAACAGGGTGTTGTTTTGATCAGTACTAATTTACCCAGGACTTTTCTAAACATTTGAACAATGTAGACAATTGAGTACTGGCACCCAGGAGCACTTCCTGACATGGCTTAGTTTTGTAGTGTACAGTACAGGCAGAACAAAATCTGCTTGTTCAAGAACACACGCTAAAAACTAACTTACTCATTTAAGATCTACATTACTTTATGAAATATCCCTCTTAAAAAAAGGAGAAAAAATAATCAAAATGAAATTTAGTGCTTTGATTGGAATGCAAAACAAGCAATTTCTTGCAAGAAAACTAAAATATGTTGGTTCTGAATGAACAGACGTGCACCTGTGGCTAATTAGGGTATTGCATTATGGCCCTGTTACAGTATCCTAGAACTGTGGCTTGTGAATCCCTGTGGTCAGTGAAACCTAATGCTGCCAGAAATAGTTTTCCATTAGCTAAATGTCTCTCTGATGATTTCATTACTGGGACCGGACCTAGCCCCAGATATCATTGACAGCAGCTTTAGATTTATTCTAGATTGGTTTTCATTTGTATGTTTTTCAATTTCCCAGAGGCAGAACTAAAGACATTACTGGCTTGCAAGAACAGTACTTGCTTTTCAATAACCTGCTCAGAATAGAGAATCTAAGTTTTAAATTTAAATAGAGAATTTAAGTTTTAAATTTGCTAGAATTGCAGTGATCTTGCTGAATTTTTCTTTCCATATAGGGATAGCAGATTGATAAAAGCCTTTCTGTAGATTTATGCCATTGGCTAAAAGGTAGAAACTCAATTTTATAAAATTCCTCCCTGCTTCCTCTCAAATTTGCTGTAGTTGCATTACTTTACAAAGACACATTTGCGTGTTCACAAAGTTTTTGAAAGTTTTTTTTTGTAGGTAAGTCTTAAATAGTTCCATCTCTTATGCTATTTAAATATTTTTCATGTCTTGAAGTTAATTAAAAACTCTTGCTTATTAGGGATTTGTTTGTTTGTTTGTTTGTTTGTTTATAAAGTTATTGACTGTGGTCAATAAACTAAAAGATGGTGAAGACAGTGAGCCCAGCAAAGTGGTAGAATGCAATGTGATTGTGATGCTTTTTGTCTTCTGATCTCTGTACAAACCATAAAACCTCAGCACACTGTGGAGGGTTGGTTGTAAGAGCTTTGTTGAGTTAAGTAAATTGAGCAGAGAGGTTCTGTGAGCTGAATAAAACTAGATGAAATAGGTGCTTGTACCAAGGAAGAACTGCATTGCCAGGTTTTGGCTTTTGTTTTAAGAACGGTGCTGGTTTGGGGGGGGGAGTTTAACTCTCCTGGGTTTTTTTTGCACCTCATGAAGTAGTGTACTGTACCTCAGCAGGCCTGACCGATCGAGTCACAGCTGTTCAGCTCTGCCCACTGCAATTTTGTGGCATTACCCTACATTTATTACAATGACTCTTTTGAATTTCACCATAAACGACTGAGTTTTCCCAGAACAAAATATATTCTTCACCTTTTCCCTATGAAACTGGAGAGGGGCAGGCACTGGGAAGGTGCCCAATCTGTGTGGAGACTGCAGTGGGAAGATTTTCCTACATGAGGGGTCTGGCAATTGCAGGAGAAGATGCATCATCTTTCTCTTCTGTACCCCAGACCTGCAGAACAGAAAAAAAACCAAAAACACCAACAAACCAAACAAACAACAACAATAAAAACACCCCAAAACAACAAAAAAAGAAAATTCAGCAGAGTGGCTGTGTGAGCAACATGGTAAATGTATGTTAATTCTTCTCTGAATTCTGCAGGTAGGTGGCTGTTCTGGATGGATGTAGAGAAAAAGCCACTATATCAAAGCTCTTCTAGCTACTCTGATGCTGTGGCCTACTTACAACTTAAGAGGAGAATTTCATGCCACTGCAGACAGCTCTCTGCACAAAGCCCGCTCATTTGGGAGTTGTGTGGGAAGGTGTGTGTGTTACCATCTCCTACATATGTCAGATTGTACAGAAATTACTGTACATGGTTTGCTGTCACCACACCTGGTGTAGTGTCGTCATCCCTAAGGCTGCTTTACTCTCCTAAAAGCTAGAATGTTAAAAAAAAAAAAAAAAGCTTCCAAATGTAAAAGAAAATTAATTGTGGGGAATGCAGTTGAAACTTTATATAACCCAACTGCTTAATTTAAAACCTCCTTTCTGACCTATCTCATAACTCTGAATATCGTAGATCAGCAAAGAAAATAATGAGATTTGGATTTATTCATCTATGCTGATGCATTTCTTCATTCTTTTTCATAATACAAAGATTTATTATCTGAAATTATAAATCAAATTAGTTGTCTTAGTGCATACTTATGCTAAATACAAAGGCAAATATTCTTTGTTCCACTAAAACAATGTTCAGTTAAATGAATCTGACTAGGTTAATGGATATTTTATGAAAATATTTGGAAGTCAGTTTCTCAAGTAGCAAACATAATGGCATACTCCTATTTCCCAGAGCAGCCAGTAAAAGGAGGACAAGTGCAAAGACTCAGATTTCTGAAATCTGCAATCTGCAACAGCTCCTCTGTTTGGAGGAACTTTCATTATTTGTGACCTTTCTAGGTCTCTGTTTTGTTGTGATCCAGACACTGAATTCCATAACTTGCTGAAATAATACATCCAGAAAATAAATTGATAGTGGTTTCATCTGTTATGGTGATGAAGTGGACCTCTGTTTATTCAGTCTCAAAACCAGTGTGACTACCAGAAAGGAAAGGTGGCAAAGAGGAGATATTGATGTGTATATAACTGTAACTTGATCTCATACTTTATTACTGAGGCTTTGCTGATGCATGTGGAGCTGGGTTCTGAAATTACCATTGATGGTGGGTTTTATTTGGTGACTTTTTTTTTAAGCTTTTTAAGCAGGAATTCTAACATATACCTCTGCAAGACCTCCTAAAACAATTCCTGTATATTCAAAAATATTTCTATCCTTTTGTTCTATTTTGTACAGAAAAAACTTAACCCTAAACAATTTTTTTACCATGTAAGCAACAGAGTTAGATAAATGCACTTTCCCATAATCAGCACAAATAAACTATTCAATTTCCATAGCCAAAGCATATAGGATTTCATGTCCTGTTCTGCATTTAAAGTTATGTGCTGCCTAAGGGATAAATAGAACAGGAACAGGCTGTCATATTACTATATATATTTTAAATAAAGTCTGAAAATTTTGAAGTAGGGGAATTTTACATAGATTTCACTGGTAGCAGCGCCATTTCAAAAACAAATTATTATGTGTCCCCATTCCCTCTGCATGTTTCACTCTGACATCTGTGCAGCTTATATACCTCAACAGTTTCAAAAATGTAGAAACTGAGATGCAGAAGAACTGCCTGGTTTGGCCTAGGATAAGCCTATAGTAGTTCCAGGTCACATACCATATCCTCTTATCAATCTGTAACTTCTGTGCACTTGTTGGACCTGTGAATTGCAAATTGGCTAATACACGCGTGAGATTGTAATAGTGCAGAGGTCCTCATTAACTATAACATTTTAGATATCTCTCAATTCCTCCAAGCTGCATGTGTCTTGTTTTCTAAAGTCTGCACCAACATGGAATGTAGGATTCCAGGTACATTTTCAGTGATGCATTTTGAATATTTCTCTGTGCTCTGTAAGGTCTGTGCTGAATGGTGATTTTAGACACCACATAGATGGAGACTGGCTTTCCCATTCTACCTGTATAAGGTGAGCTGACTCACCTTCCTAGGACTAGAAAACAGGATTTTTTTTTCCCAATATCCTTCTAGTTTATTGAAAATTTATTTAAGCTTCCTCTTAACTGATGCAAAATCAGCATCAATTAACCAAGCCTTATTCAAGCAATATATGGCTGTAATCAAACCAAATTACTGTGCAGTAGCTTTCATTATGCAATGACACTCTTCTGTGCAGCTTTTGTGAGGGCCAAAGAACGAGCTTAATTATAAGTCTAGACATTCCTGAAAAGAGAGCAAAAAAAGTCCCTGATTTCAGTTCCTTATGCGTGTAATGACTGCATTTATAGCAGAAAATGTCCAATGCTGGCTTTGGTTTAAAACCTTACTGTCCTGGTTTTGTAATAAAGTCAACATGCGAGTCCTAAATATATTCTATCCAGCAATGAAACTGGTGGAAATTTTCCTTTTGAAAACATGAGTGAATCTGGTATTCATGATCATGGCTGTCACATTATCAGCATCCTGGACAGAAATTGCTGTAATGAAATCACTGCACCAGCCACATCAGACAACAGACTTCTCCCCGCTGCTAATGCACACAGAAATCTGCCATCATCAGTCCTCGAATGAAGATCACTGCTCAGAAAGAGCCCATCCTGGAGTTAAACACTGACACAGGTGGAAGCAGAGAACCGGTCAGGGTCTTCATGCCTGGCTTTGAATAACAGCAGGAATTCAAAGGCTGAAGCCAAGAAGGCCAAGGCAGAAAATGAGAAAGAATCTAGAATGAGACAAGAGGGGTAGTGAGTTCGATCCTCCCCATAAGTGCTACAGGTGAAGGAGACCTATTGAAAGATGTCTAGAAGGAAGCACTGTTTCTGTCTTTTTTTTTCCTGCTAGTTTCCATAAGTGTTGAGCTATACTCAGATGTCTAGCACATTTAATAGCAGTGAATAAGCTGTAAAGGATGAGCCTACAATAAGAAAAATTACTAAAAATTAACTTCAGAATGTATTCAAATAATTTAGATTTTTTTTAAATTCTTTGCACCCAGTGACCTGCATGGTACAGTCTTTAAAGAGCAAGATTTTTAAGCCTAAAATAGATGTAATAGATAACACTCACATCCAGTATCGGCTGGGCAGTGAAGCAGATATATTCAGTACTCACTTCCAGAGGAAGAAGGAAGGAATTAACTTCACTCCCCCCAGAAATTTGAAGTAAATAATGAAGAAAAGAATATGGGACACCTGGGGAATAACAAGGAATGGAGGACACGAGGAAGGCAGGATTTTGTTCAGATCAGGCCATGACAAATCAATCTTGACATAAATGAAGCTTTCAGTACTTGACTCATCTGACAGTTTTACAATAAATTATTAAAATATTATCAAGGTTATGTGGCTTTAAGCTGGTTAGAGACTGGTTGTCTCTACTGAGAGAATGTGTATCAGAAGAGCAAAAGTGGAAGTTCAGGAGAAACCTTGCCTGCTCTGCTTTTCTAGTGTTTTTTGTTGCTAACCTCATATGATAGAATAGAAGATCCACTTAAAAAAATTCTATACACCATAAAATTGGAGAAAGCTGCAAATATGTTGCAGAGTAGGATTAGGAATAAAATAATATTGCTAAAATTCAATGCCCTTTTTGTTCAGTCAGGGCAGTGGAAAAAAAGAGAAAGGGCTTGAAGGTTACACTGGATCAACAGGCAGACAGGAGTGGCATATGTTGGAAATTAATGACAAATACATTTATTAATACATTTTACAAAATTTTTCAGGCCACAACTACTGGAATGCATTTTTGCATTTTCAACACATTAGTGCAAGTTGATACTTTCCTGTAGGAGAAAACAAGAATGACCACAAGTCTAGAAAAGACTGACCAAACAAAAGTCCTGCAATCTGAGAGAGAAGAATAATTGCGTGCATGATAACAAGCATTCAAAAGGCTCTTGCAAAACAAGGACAAAATCTACTTTCTGCCTCTTCCATACATAGGAAACAAAGCAATGGGCTTCATCTGCTCTAGTCAAAATTCAGGTGAGTTGCAGGGAAGTACTTTGTAACAGTCAGAAAAGCACAGCCCTGCAATAAATTGCTTGGGGAAATTCTAAAGTCTCTAATAGCAGAGGCCTGCAGGAATAAATTGAACAAACAACTGTTGTAGGTGTAATTGATGCTGCCAAGGAGCATAGAGAGGAATAGATCATTCAGGTTCATTACAGCCCTACTTTTCTACAGTTCTGTGTAATGGGTGCCATAAATAAAATTAAGGGATAGGGCCAAAGTGTTAAGCAGTTTATATTTGTCCTTTTGTCATAGAATCTTTCAAGTTAGATAGATGCCTGAATTATTAAACAACAAAACAAAGACCAAAAGAAACTTTCATGCATCAGAGTGAGAGCTTTTTGGAAAAAAAGCTTAGAGGGAAAGAAAAAAAAAAAGAAAAAAAAGTCTTTCTGTTGCAGTCATAGTTAGAGTCATGGAAGTTGCTCAGTCATGAATTCCTGTTGTGTACCCCAGGAGTAAAGGCTGAGATGAAGGCTGTCTTCATTTTTAAGCAGGTCCTGCAGAGAAGCACCTGTATATCAAACTCAGTACAACATAGTGTCATGATGAGTCTGACCTCAAAGTTTACCCAAGAGTAATAAGACTGTGCTACTAAATTTTGTTATAAAACTTTTCTCCCAGATTACCTGAGAAGTCTTTGTGATTTTTTATTGGCTGGCATTCTCTATTGAAAATCTGAAGAAAGTGAAAACTGAATATTTTAGCTACAGTGAGAGTACCGCATCATGATCACATTTTAATGTGCATGCCCTGTTAAAGTGTCCTGCAGTGCTATACATTTGCAAACTCTACATCCAGCCACAGATATAAACTATTTTCCAAATCTTATCCATATATTTTATGTGGGAAAAGTGATGTAAATCAGTAATGCCTAGGTTTGTAAAGTGAGTTCTTGCATGATACCTGGGCCCAGATCCTCTCATTTGATCATATAACTTAGTCATTAAGAGACATAACATATAATTAGTAGAGCACCTGTCTAACAGTGGAAATGCACAATGCCCAGCTCTATACTACAAACTAGGAAAGTCTTTGAAGTTATGCAAAGGAACATAACTTTCATTAAAATCAGTATATGAGAAATAAAGCGAGAGCAATCAAAATAAAGCACATATAAATTGAGATAAGTGTTATACAAAGTGGATTATGCTAATTTAACTAAATCTGTTTCTAAACCAAGATCCTTTAGCTCATACTGTTCATATTTCTACAAGACCAATTGGTATTCCTTCAATACTGCCTGGAGCTCTAACACTACACAGGGAGAATGGGACTGATGAAAATTTGGAAATAGGTCAGTCCCAGGGTATCTACTAACTAAGGGAGCAGTGCTGAGAAGGGACAGTGTTGCAAGAGGGTTGTGGAGCCGGAAATGCTGTCAGTGAGTGACAGGTGGCCCAGGCTGGAGGACAGGAGGTCACTGCATCTGCTAGAGACCATTACCAAGGCTGTTTGGAGGCAGACACCTTGTACAGAAGTACAACCAGCTATCTATCCCCTCAGAGACCTAGGGATCCACAAGCCTAAATAATACTTCCATAAAGAATGGGACATCCATGTCCATAAAACCACTGGGGGTTTTTTGTTGGGTTGGTTTTGGGGTTTTTATCCATGTTGTCCTTCTGTCTGCTAGTTCACAACAAAGCTGTTGACCCTATTGGCAATACTCCAAAAAATTTGATGTATTATGAAAATACAAGCTGAGAACAGTAGCTGTTAAAGCCAGGACCTGGCAGCATGAGGCGTCCCTGGCCTTACACGTCTTGTCCCAGTCCAAGTATGAAATCAAGCAAGAGAAACAAAGGATGAGAGAGGAAAGAGCAGCAAGGACTGATTTTAGGGTGTAACAATGGCAGGATTTATGTGGGCTGCAAAGAGATGACAGAGGAGTTACTACGTCTGGGCAGGAATGCTGGATTAGATGCTGGGAATATAGGGGAGGTATGGTGAAGAGGGAATAGGTGCAGGTGTTGTGATGAGGGCACATGAGAGAGAGAGCTCAGATTACTGTAGTGACAATCTTTGAAAGGCATGGGTTAAGTTATTGAGGCAATTTTCATTTGTTGGGCACCGCTATGTGTAAGTTTTATACAAATGGTGGTTTGGACAGGGGAAAGAAATTTCCTACCTGAGGTTTTGTAAATTTGTAACAAAAAAACCAGTTTACACTCCAAGTTCAATTAGTTAAAAAGTCAGTCAGTCATCAGGCACAGGAGTGGTTAGCAAATGTTCTCAGTTATGGTTCTGTGTCTGAGAAGGAGCCCCACGAACCATTTTATGACTTAAAAGGGAGGAAAAGTTGAACAGCTTCTCCTAAAGTTTTTCCCAAAATTCCCTCCCACAAAAATGTGTTTCTGGAAAGAAAAGAAAATTTCTATGTTTTCAGCCTCACAGCATAAAATGTTTTTAGGATTATGTGCACGTGGTAAAAAGGACCTGCTAAAAGACTGCAAACTTGGCTGGAACATTCCTCTGCACAAATTTGGTCAAGGACTTTCTATGCAGATGAATTGGCAGTGTCTGTTTTCCATCAGATCATGAAATGTTTGATCCTTCTCACTCCTTAGAGGTAGCTAAACTGATTTTCAGCACATGAACACAGATTAGTTCAGACATCTTTTTCTGTCCACTCCAGTCTGATGGCTTTTGGTGTCACCTCTGCATGTCAAACACATCACTGCTCTGCTGTGGGAGCATCTTTGCTACAGTTATGTCTGGCATGATGAAGATATATTTTTATGGAGGGTGGACATGATTGTTTACAGGCATGCAGATGTGGCTACATAATCCACTTTGTGGCTACATTACATGATGTAGCAGTGTACTATCCATCTGTTTCCATATGTTGTTGGCTGTTTTTACCTTGAATAATTGATTAGTTAGCTCACTGTGGAAAACAGATGGAACAAACATTTAAATTTCTCTGTGAAGTAAGGTGAGAGTCTTTGGCTGATCTCTAAAAGCCACATCATGACAAATCCTATGGCTTTAGGATTGCAGAGAAAGTCAATAAAGAACACTTATTGGACTGTGAGAAAAAACACTTGTGAAAAACACACAGTGTCACTAAAACAATGCCAAAGGACAGAGCAATGTATTCCTTCTTAATGTTGTTTAATCACTGGCAATTTATAGGAGATACACAGTCAAGAATTCACCTCAGATGCTAACTCAAGTGTACATTACTATAGCTGTATTGTCTAGGTGAATATTCAACCATTTGTCATTTCCTGGATAAATATACACAGAGACTAGGGTTTTTTGGTAGTGAAAACACAGCTGAGAGATACTATTAAAATGTATAACAGGAGACTTTTGAATAAGATAATGTGATTCTACCTTTCAGCAATTCTCTTCTAAGACTTCAGAGTTTTGTGTGAATATTTTATCAACGAGCAATACAGATTTTCTCTCACTAGTTTATCCATTTTGTCTATCAGTATATTGTATATTATATTTTTTCTATTTCTATCCATAGCAGTATAAGTGGAAGCCATACGTTCTAGAAATTTTTCTTTCCATTAGTGCATGGCAGGAATTCAATAGTGAGTGGATTTGCATGTCCTTTGGCAAGACAGATGGATTTTTGGAACTTTCCCGTTGAGTGGTTTTAAAACTTGTAGAAAATCTGCACCAAGGGACCCTAAGAATTGTAGTTGACCCAGGACAACTACTGCATCCTTTCTACTCAAATACGTGTATTTAATTGTTTAATAGTTACATGGCCATTTTCCTATCTCTGAGAATGTTATAATGTGCAGAAACTACCTTCCTCTGAGCCAGACTTTGGCATCTCATCATCTATCAGATGGCTTCTTAGGAGCTACTGCTGTATTAAAATTCAAGGATACTTTCTGACATGTTTTTGTTCCCAAATGAACATGATGTTATCTTTGCCTTCCCAAATTTTATTTTCCTATTCATTACAGATTACAGCATGAATCCAAGGATCCTATGCTGAGCAAGTTTGCAGAGAAAAGAGCTGCTGAAAATTAGTGAAGTAACTCTGTTTCACACACAGAGAAAATATTAATCTGCTGCTATAGAGAATTAGAAAGATGTCAACTCATGCTTGACCATTCTCACTTACGTGCTTTGATTTTCTCTTTCTTAGTATCTGCATGCAAATGGGATTGTGCATCGAGACCTGAAGCCAGAAAATCTACTCTATGCAACACCAGCACCAGATGCACCATTAAAAATTGGTGAGCAGCATTAAATATCTGCTTCCCTGATGCCTTTGCATCAGTAGTATGTGCTAACTGATGTTTGGAGTATGTGCACCTCATGATCACCCTATTTGAAGCCAGTGCTTAATGAACAGCATGTTACTTCAGAAGCACAGCTGTTAATGATGGTTTCAAAACCAATGCAAAACTAGATGCTTGCTTAGAGCATTCATTGCCAAAATTGTGTGGAACATAGCAGAGATTAAAGCACTGGGAACAAGAAGAATCATGAGAACAGCATAAAGGTCTGTGCACCACTTCTATGCCCCTTTTTTTCTTTTAAACTAGTACCTTAAGAGGAAAGACACACTGATGTGAAAATAAAAATGTGCAGATAAGTGGCAGAAGGCAAACTGAGCAAGGCTGGCTTCTGTTTTAAGGGCAGGTTTGAGGGAGATGCAGAGATCTTTGCAAAGAGCACAGGGAAACTCTCTGAAGTATGGTCAGCCCCATAGAGGGGGCAAGGAGGAGCAAGGCTCTCCTGATCAGGAATCTATTGTGCCAATTCTGCTGTAGATGGCAGACACTTCCAAGGGGTATGACCTCCAAAAATGTTGGGCATGCCTAGTTTTTTGCTTGAGCAACAAGGATCATCTGTGCAACCCTTCTGAGTTTGAAAATACTACCTGGTGCTCCCTTAGGAGTGTTTCCACGTTCATCAGGCTGGTGATCATAATGGTTTTCTGGATCCAAATTTCCATGAAGTGGCCTCAAGCAATTTTGTATAAATTTCTAGGAACATCTTGGCTCTCAGGGTGATGGTATTTTATATCTTATCCTACTTCTAATCTTTCCTGGAAAGGCTCTAAACTTGATAATTTAATGCAATACCATCCAGAGTGTGTAGGGCTTTTGAAACATTTCCTAAATGCCATGATTCTTCATCTTTTTGATAAGGTTATTGCCCTGTTTAAATTGAAATTCAATTTACAATGAGTGGCTGTGTTTATAAAAGTAAACTGTATTTCTAATTAGATAAATTATAATGCAAAAAGGATAGCCATTTAGGAAAAAGTGACCTATTTTTATCCTGATCTTGAGTTGGAGTTAGAACATTCCCTTTTATATTCAGTCTTACAAAACAAAATCAAGTCCTTTATTTTGCACTTTTAAGACAAAGCTGATTTTCATTATCTAAGAATAAGTCAATTTGAATAAGCTCAGTTTATTTTTGGTGAAAAAAGTGTTGTGAACACTTCAATTTTTGTTACTTTTATGAAGTCATGCAAGTACAGTGTGTATTGTCACAAAGGCCCTCACTCTGTGAATGATAATTCAGGGTGGAACATTGGAGAAAGGATGATCAATACTTCTTCTGTCACCATCTTTATGCCTCTAAAAGCCTTCTATCAAAATACTGTTGAGATTTTGTCTTGCAGAGACTGCACACTTTGACCCTTGACTAAAAAAGCAACCCAAAATAGTTCTGATAATTTTATTGGATTACACATAGAGTGGAAACTGAATATATACCTAGAATATATTTTTGCATCTCTGCTTGTATGCCCTTAGGCCTCCCACTGCACTGGCTTTGTGTAGTTTTCAGAATAAAATACAAGCTACATTTCTGTCAAGCAAGAGCCAGGAATACTCATTTGTACAGGAAATTTTACCTCTGGATTGCAGCATGAGTAGATTCATTAAATCAATGCTTACTTATGGAAATGTCAATACCATTCATTTAATGTATAAATGTTTGTTTAATTGCATATACAACATAAAACCCCACACTATTACAGGGAGTAAGAACATTAATATTCCCAAACCATCTTAACAGCTGACTTTGGACTTTCCAAGATTGTGGAAGATCATGTGACCATGAAGACAGTTTGTGGAACTCCAGGGTACTGTGGTATGTTGTTTTGTTACTTATATTTGCTTTTATGACTGTAGATTCAAAGGCAAGAGGGCACTGCAGAAGATGTGAGATCACTCTCTTACCTCGTAGAGCAACTGATAATGCAATTCAGGTGACATTGTCACTGTCCATTATCTTGTATGACATTGCCTGCAAAGCACACACACAGGCCAAGTCTGCTTCAGAGCAGCACCTAACTCCAGTCCAGTTAGTTTCATAAAATGTTTTCACATATTAGCTGTTAATGTTCTGGTTGTCTTCTCTTGTGAAATTATAGTACCAATGCCACACATCCATAGTTAGTGGTTAGTGCTTAAAAACAGGATAAGGCTTATTCCTGTAGAAGAGCTCTAGAGTTGTGTCGACTGGGTAGGAAGGATTGAAGCTGAATATTTCTGCAGGGAAGGGAAGAAAAGAGCTCTATGCCTGTAGTTATGTGCCTATAGCAATCCTTGATTTACAATTCAAGTTAACTAACTGTGCAGAAGTCCTGGTGACCAGAAAACATTCAAGCATTACTTTCCAGAATTGGAGGAAACCCAGGAGAAATACTGTTTAAATGCCAAATTAAACTATGAATAATTGATGGTTCCGGGCTGCCAGCTCCCACATCCTGCCCACCCATCTAACAGTAGCTTCTCCAGAAAGGACACAGCAATAAAAACACATACTCGATTCTGAACACTTTGGCATCAAGACTTGACAATCTGTTGTCCTTGGGATGTACAGATTGATGCAGAGGACTGAAGGCAAGAAGATGATCACAGAGAACTTAGTTTACTGCAATGCCGTACCTTCAGTGAACTTAACAAGAAGAGCATAAGTGATTTCTGAGAGTAACACAAAAAATCAAGCCAGTGCAAAGCAGTGATTCATGATCAGTCTGTTACAGGCAACATCTAAACTAACGCAATTCTGTCAGACAAATCCATTCACCAAAAGCAAACTTCTGGAAATCTTAAAAAAATACTAAAAGCCCTTCTGTTCATGGCTGTGCAAGTATAGTGTGGGAAGGGAAGAGATTGCATTGATGTTCGTAGGTACAGCCAGCCCACTGTGCTCCAGAAATGTGGCAGTCATCCCATGTGCCTCACAGATCCAGGGCAACCAGGGTCCTCAAGCTGTGCCTGTCAAGCTGCTTAGGCAGACATTGACTCCTCTTTACTGCTGCAGAGCTGGAATCCCCCAAAACTGCCTGGCCTTTCCGTCTGCTCCTCACAGCAGCAGAACCAACTGCCTGAAATGGTCTGTCTTTCCTTCCAGTTAAAACAGAATAGCAAAAATAAAGCCTAAATGAAGTGCCAAGTAAATAGTCTCATAGAACCATTAAGGTTGGAAAGGCTTCCAAGACTTAAGTCCAAACTTTGACTGCATAGCACCATGCTCACTAAGGGCTATGTCCACTTTTTCTTGAACACCTCCAAGGATGATGACTCTAAGGTTAAGGTTGGAAAAGACCTCCAATATTGTTAAGTCCAACCTTTGACTGCATGCCACCATGCTCACTAAGGGCCACGTCCAGTTTTTTCTTGAACGTCTCCAGGGATGATGACTCTACCATCTCCCTTGGCAGCCTCTTTCAATGCTTAACCACCCTTCCTGTGAGAAAATCCTGCTTAATGTCCAATCTGAACTTGCCCTAGTGAAGCTTGAGCCATTTTCTCTTGACCTATCATGGTTACATGGGAGTGGAAGCCAACTCTCACCCCACTACAACCTCCACCCAAGTGGTTGCAGAGACTCCCTGAGTCTCCTCTTCTCCAGGCTGAACACTCACACTTCCTTCAGCTGCTCTTCTTTGGATTTTTTCTCTATACCTTCACCAATTTCTTTGCCCTTCTCTGGACAGGCTCCAGCCCCTCAAGGCCCTCCTAGTTGTAAGGGGCCCCAAATTGGACACAACATTTGATGTGTGACCTCACTGGTGCCCAGTACAGGGGGGATGGTTACTGCCCCACTGTTGCTGACACAGGCCAGGATGCCCTCTGCCTTCTTGGCCACCTGGGCACAACTGGCTCGTGTTCAGCCACTGTCAACCAGCACACCCAGGTCCTTTCCTGCTGAGCAGTTTTCCAGCCACTCTGCCCCCAGCCTGTAGCACTGAAGGAGGTTATTGTGTCCCAAGGCAGGGCTGACATTCAATCTCATTGAAACTCATGCCTCTGGCCTTGTCTCATGGATCCAACCTTCCACATCCTTCTGTATAACTTTACAAATCCCCACCTGACTTGGTGTCCTTTGTAAACTGACTGAGGATACCCTCGATCCCCTCATCCAGACCAGGATAAAGATGCAAAACAGGACTGGTCCCAGCACTGGGCAGGTCACCTGCTCATGAAAGGCGATCAGGTTGGTCAGGCAGGATGTGCCATTCCCAAACCCCTGCTGGCTGTGCTTGATCCCCTGCACTATATTTGCCATGTGATTGCATCCAAAATGATCTTCTCCATCATCTTCCCTGGCACCACGGTCTGGCTCACAGGCCTGTACTTCCCTGCATCCATTTTCCTGCCCTTCTTGTGGATGGACATCACATTAGTCAACCTCCAAATCATCTGGGACCTTCCCAGTTAGATAGGATTGATGATCAGTGAGGCAGAGCAGCTTGGCAAGCTCCTTCTCCAGCTCCCTCAGCACCCTTGGATGAATCCCACCTGGTTCCATGGACTTGTGAATGTCTCAGTGGCTCAGCAGGTCACTGCCTCCCTCCTCCTGGACTGCACAGGGTCTGTTCTGCTCTCTGTCCCTGTCTGCCAGCTGGGGCTGGTTCCCTGAGGATAATCAGGCCTTACTGTTGAGGTCTGAGGCAAAGAAGGCATCTGAGCCTTTTCCTCAGCCTTGGTTCCAGTGTTTGCCTCTGCATCCAATCAAGGATGGAGATTTTCATTGGCCACATTTTTGTTGTTGATGTATTTATAAAAACACTAAGTAAAATACTGAAGTTAAAGCACCACCTTATTGGTCACATTGCAGCTCCAGCACTGCTGTAGCTTTCTGTGGTTCCTTCCACAAACATAAAATACAATTTGAAACCAAAGTACACTTCTCATTTCATTCTGGCTCTGCTTGGACATGACTTCTCTTGTTTTGTATTCCGTGAAGGGAATCATTTGTCTAATTAAGGGCTTAAATGGGCAGTCCTAATTTTTTATAACAGACACAACTGTGCATGGACTTTGATTGATTTTGTAGCTATTATTTCCTCACGCAAGTGTTGTGTTATTGACAAGTGTTTTGTCCTCTGCAGCACCAGAGATACTACGGGGATGTGCCTATGGCCCTGAGGTGGACATGTGGTCCCTGGGGATTATCACCTACATCCTGTAAGTGCAAATGTTGACAAAGAGAAGTTCACTTTTTAGCATCCACAGGATATCATTATAATATGGGCTGTGGTGTTGGAAAAGACAAGATCCTGAACTTTACTTATTGTATTCCTAACCTTACTGAAGTAAGTCAAATCCTAGAGGAACATGGCAAAACAGTCAGTCTAAATATTTGATAACTATAACACTTCTTCCTGAACAACAGCAAGACCTGTGCAGAATCATGCTACTAATGTGAATGAGTATAGAACAAAAGTTCCAAACACTTGTGTTTAAGTAGGCATTTGTGTCTAAGTCTTATTGTGGTTAGTCATGATTCAATTGGTAAGAATTACAATTACTTTATTGTATTGATTGAATCTTTCAAAGGAACGTTATTGAGAAGGAAAATTGCATATGATGTATTGACTACCTCCTTTATGGGAGAATAATTATGAGACTTAATTTAGACCCTTGGCAATGACAATATGTAGATGGCTTGTGTAGTAATATACAATATTTCTAGGATGCCTTTTGTGGGAAGAAAATAGCATTTTATACATGTAACTTAAAGATATGGAGGATTTTATACATGTGGGCGATTATCCCTCCCCTACTACTTGCTATGTCCAGCAAGTACAGTGTGGAATAACATAGTTATTTTTATCTTTTGCAAAGAAAAAATTATATTCTCTAGTGTTTATACTAAAAGTCCATGTAAGAATATACATACATGCTGATAGTAATGCCAGAAAACATTCATCTTTTCTTCTGCACATAAACCTCAAATAATTCAAAGGTCCCCTTTTTGGTACCTGTAAATAATAGACTACAATATTCCTATTTCCCATCTTGTTATCTGCTCCTTTTAAATGCGTGTATCTTTGTGTCATGGTCTGGTTTAAGATTCAGACTTTGTGTTGAAGATCACATCTCAGATATTGCCTGCCAGGTCCTCATTTCTTGTCACTTCTAAGATTTCCACTCATGGCAGAGAGATATGAAACTTGCCAGCAAGGCGGTCCCTAAGACTGGAGAGATGACTTTTGTTGTCCCTTTACAAAGCCACCTAGATTAAGTTATGGCCTTTCCTAGTTACTCAAGGCCTAATGAAGTTACTGCGCTTAAAACTAAGAGCCTTTCTTAAGCAGAACTTATTTTCAAGTGTAAGCAAGCTCCAACAAACTCCAAACAGTTCCTACCTAAATATCTGGCATTTTCTATATGCATCTTCTCAAAACCTTCCAGCTCTTCAGGGGATGCTCCCAAGCCACACTAAACCTCTACAAGTGTGTGAGTGTAAATGTAAGCGTGTGGGCTCCTGCCCTGGATGGACTACAAATACTCTTCCATGACTACAGATACTCTTCCATTTTTCCTCCTTCTAATCCTGTCCCACTCCCACCTCAAAATCCAATTTGATCTACAGGAACAAGATGCAAAAATCCACCTGGCTGTCTCTTCCATTTAGCTTTAACAGTACTCCACATTTAAAACTCTTCTATTGTGTGTAAAGCTTTGGGAATCAATATGTCTGATGGATTAGAAACTGAGACCAGAAAGGTACATGTAAAATTACTAAGTCATTAATCCTGGAGCCCAGAGGACAATGTTTCATGTCTCCATCTCATAGTTCAGTTCCACTTACATAGAGACAAAAAAATCCCCACCATTCCTGTATGTCCCCCTAAAATGAAGTGGATGTAAGAGTTAAAAACCATGTTACAGAGGATCTGCATAAAACTGTATCTTGCCATTAATCAAAGTGGACTTACATTTGATTAAAAAAAAAAACCGACACATATTTTGACAGAACAATTTTTCCTGAGGCAAATTATATTAAGACCCATTGACTACCTTAAACTACCATAATTTAAGGGAAGCCACATGTATAGTTCTAAAAGTCAAGAGGAGCAGTCTTTTTTCTATTCCTAAAGCAGGTAGAAATCCTTCTGCATGTTTGAGATGCAGACAGTGGTCAAAAAATACAAACTCTTTGCCAATAGTTAAAATTGCGTGGATTTAATTAAGGATGTTATTTCACTAACTTACTTAAAAGGACACGAGACCCAATCTGGTCTTTTTTAGTAGTTTTTTAAGCTGCTTACATTGACTTTTCCTTTATTTATAAGTACCTGATTTAAAGTGAATCAGAATAATAAAATGTTATTTCAAAATAAAATAAAATCAAGAGCAGCCACACGAGGTTTTGCACTGATTCAATTGATCTAATTTGAAACCACACCTCTAGATTTACTTATCTATTTTGGCATGTAGCAAAAAAAAAAAAAAATACTCTCTGCTGAAGTGGATTTTTAACTAGAACTATATCTATTGAAATTGTTGGTAGGAAAGCAATAGGTAATAGTGAGTTACAGTGAAAACAGAAAACTCACTTAGGAGGCTTCCAGCACAGTCACAGCAAGACTTTAGCAGGTTCTTACTGTCATAGGTTAGCCAGATCCAAAAGGCAGTTTGGGCTGAGCCAGTGAGGGGAGCTGCTCAGGGGTGTTCCATGGGACAGCAGGGACCTGCTGCCAACCCAGAAATGGTGATGGGAGAGACAGCAAACAGGAGCAGCAGAGGGGCTCTGCCTGCCCACCACCTACTGAAGCACAAGGTTTTGAGGCTAGATCCTTGTGTTTTAATGCACCTCTGCCAGACTTGGAAAAATAATGTGCCCAGAATGTGCTTGCAATGAGGTGTTTCTCCTCTTCAGCAGTGGAATTTGATGCAGCTGTTCCACCCACGGTTATGCACCACTCCCAAAACCACATTTCTTCCTTGAATCTCAGCCTCCTTTTTCAAAACAGTAAGCACATTGTGTTTAAAAATACAAAAACAAGTTAAAATGTAAGGCTTTTCTAGATTTGTTGCTGTCTTGATCATTATGATCTGCTGTTGTTTTCCTCTCATCATCTTACTGCTTGTTGCATTTTCTGGAAGCAGAGGAGGACATAGCCTTTCTCTGTCAAGCTCAGATCACATACTGGCTGAATAGGAAATTCACTTTAAAAAATCTGATTATGTGTGCAGGCGTGATTAAAGTGCAGTGAAGCGATAAAAAAAGGACATTATACAAATGGAAACCACATCTATGAGTCTGCTTTCCCTGAGGCCAGCGGTGTGGATCTCTGCTGGGATCTGTATTATTCAATATATTTATAAATGCAGTCATTAGTGAGATCACAAGACTTCTAGATTGTATGTAGGTTACCTAAGTAAAGATGAGGCCTAATCATGAAAACTTAACAAAGGTTTTTACATATTGTGGCTGATAGGATGGAAAAAAGTACAGGGATGAACATGTCTAAAAATCATTCCTAACTGGATATATAAAAACTTTAACTTCATGTGTAAGATGGGTTTCCTCAGCTAATTCCTCTTCCTCTGGCAAGAGTTACAGGGATTCTGATAAATGCTCTATGATCCTATATTAATAGTTCCAACATATGAAAATAGAAAAATTACAGTTAGAAAAACCTTTCCCAGTGTTTAAGAATACTTATGACCACATTTCTCTCTGTTAGGTAGAATTAGGAGTTCATGAGTACATCCAGGAATGGTTTCCCAAAGTGATCTACAGGACACAAAGCAGGGAAAAATACTACCATGAACTGTTTATAACAACCCAAGACTAATTAAACTTTGATTAATTAATTTCTTTTTTATCCTTTCAGACTTTGTGGCTTTGAACCATTTTATGATGAAAGGGGAGATCAGTATATGTTTAAGAGAATCCTGAGCTGTGAATATGACTTTGTGTCCCCCTGGTGGGATGATGTGTCTCTGAATGCCAAGGATTTAGTAAGTAAAGCAAAAATGAGACTGGAGTATTTAGTATTTCTGCCACTGAGAAAGAGTCCATTTTGGGGTGGGGGCAGAATAATTGGTTAATTAATTGTTCATAATTGTTTCCTCTTGCCTTTGCTACATTATGGTGCTGTTAATATCTCCTGTTAGTCCACTGCTGTAATTTGCACTCAGAACATGGATATTCAGGCCCTTCTGTGAAGCAAGCCATAGATTGTTGGCAGCTGTCACAGTGTTCGTGTATGCCTGCCTTTCCTTCCAGCTCTGAAGTCTTTCACCATTCATCTTTTCCGGGCAAACACCTTCAGGGAATGTAGAAACAAGCCCTTCTTTTTGTGCAATTTTCAAGCCTGCATTTTGGGGAAGAATATAAAAAGGAATGAAACTTTCCTCCCACTGCTTTTTCTGACATATTTTTTCTGTCCGTTAAAGTTTTTTTTTTTGGTAGGTGAGGAAAGACTGACCCCTTTTAAATATGCTCCATTAGCAAAATGCAAGGGCTGGCATGCTATCTGCACTCTATTCTTTTATTACTGGATAAAGTAATTTGGATCCAGGAGACACTGATCTGCAAAGATATGTATGCTTGAGTCTGACTTTTGTCAATAATAACTTGCATAATTCAGTTATTTCATAAGCACTGAAAACACAAGTGCTCTGTTCCATATACACTCATACAAACTGTGTCACAAAATACTACGTCATTGGTGTTAGTGAAGTAGTTCAGGATATTTCAAATGGAAGGACTGAAGAAGTTCAAAGTACTTTTTTGGTGTTTTATGAGATGTGAAGTTTTTCTAAGGCCAAAAAAAATATCATTTAATGCCAGATAAACAGCAGTCTGCAGGTAAAGCTTTTGAACATTGCATAGGAAATTGTAGATAACAATGATGACCATGACTCTCAAAACCCATGCTGTGGGCAGTTCAGTGTTCAGTTGAAGGGATTTCTTTAACTCAAAGACTTCCTTGTAGACACAACCAATATTCACCACAATGCCTGTTCTCCTGCATGCACTTCAGGGCAGCAACTTTAAAGGTATTTGTAGGGAGATTTCAGGGAACCCTAAAGCAAGTTTTCCCTCACCCTTGGGCACATAGGAGCAGTGGAGCCCTGTGCCATCACTTGCACTGCTCCAAGAGGATCTGCAGTCAGGAGACCTGGGTAAGTGTGGCTCTGCAGAGTGCCATCTGTGTACTTTGTTACTCCATCCTCACCTTTCTTCTTTTTTTAAAACTCCACTTGTCCGGAGATACAATAAAACTTATGGAATGTCAGTTGACTGGTCACACTTTGTACCCAGCAGGACCATCTGCTGTCCTAAGGGTATGTTTGCAGTGCCTTTTCCCAAAAATATCCTAGTGTCATGTTTGTAGAAGTCCAGGTTTTCTGGCTGTGGTGATAGAAGGAATGGTGTAAACAGCATTAGTTCCAGAGTGGGTTAAGACAGAAACACTTGTACAATGCTTTTTTTAATATGTACAAGAGGTCTTTCAGTGACTGAAAGAAAAATTTCCTTTGTGATGTATATGACAGGGACTGCATGGTACAAGCCTGCAGGAGCTGCGTGTGCATAATTTAAACCTTCTAATCCAGTTTAAGACTTGTCCAAATCCTGAAGTAGAGAGAGAGACTGCTTAGAGACTTTGAGAACCTCTTAGGGTTTTTGTGACAAGTCAGACATGAAAGAGCCTATGATAGATACAGGTCAGCTGCATTGGTACATACCCTTAATATGTTGGTAACCAGTTGGTACTTTCTCTTCTTTCTTCCCCCTTAGTGGCTGTCTTAATCAGATGTTATTTATGGAGGACCAAGAAATGCCAGAAGCAAAATACTTGCAAAGACACAAATGAAAACTCTTGTTGGTTTCTTAGAATGTCTCACCTAAGATGCTCTCCAAACCAAGGCCAGAGCCCCCAAATGCAAAACTAGGTAAATTTGAATGAAGAATAAGGTTGACAGTCTTTTGTATTTCTTGCTTGTGATGCAGGTTAAAAAGTTGATTGTTTTAGACCCCAAGAAACGCCTCACCACTCTACAGGCTTTGCAGCACCCGTGGGTCACAGGGAAGGCAATAAACTTTGCACACATGGACAACGCACAAAAGAAACTTCAAGAATTCAATGCCCGGCGTAAACTTAAGGCAAGTCTCTGCTCATAGTCTCTGTTCTGGCTATGAAAGCATGCAATTAAATTATTAGCCTTACAGAAACCTTGCACATTTTTGAGGACAATATTCCATGGTGTTATGGAAGCTTTTCATTTAAGATGTCTGATGAAGATTGAAGAAGTTTGAAGTTGATTCAGTCAATGACCAAAGCCAAAACAAATAAAAAATTGGTGAAGTTGATTGAAAACTCTATCTACACAGATAGGACCACTGAGGATGTACACACCTTTCACAAAGTCCTTACTTTCCATCTTTTCTTCCCTTCTTCCTTTCTTGCTTTTGTCCATCCATCTGTCCTGTATTGCTGGTGCATCCTTAGAATACTGACCAGAAAGAACGGCATACTGAGTAATTTTTTAATAAGCATCCATCAATCTAGAAGAAAGTTAGTCTATTCAAGAATATTTTGATCCCTAACCCACCTGTACCTGTCAATTCAAAGCAGGAGGTTTAAGCCATCCTTCTGTATGAACTTGAGTCAGCATTTCAGATGTGTAGGTCCATAAATATCCCCAGGATGCTCCTTTACCATCCAGTCCACATATCTGCCATGGGAAGAAGCAGGGAAATGTCTTTAGGTGCAAATAGCAGGCAATTGGTCACCTGACTGACATAGTATCAGGAAACTTTCTTTTCTCCTAATACGTTATTTAGTTTTTAAAGATTTTCATCTGATCAGGAGATAATTCCAGGGATACCTCAGCACAGGAATTGTTAGTAACAGCTACAGTGAAGCTGCCCTTGTAGCCCTGGGGAATTAGAGTAAAAGCAACTTAACTGAGAGCTTTAGTAAATTCCATAGAAAAATCCATTCACAAAAAAACTGAGCCTTAACTTTGGCTTTGCTATTTCTTTTTAGTAGAGAACTGTAGCAGAGAATTTCTACAGGGCAAAGAAATTTGTTTTGTCATTTACAAAGTTCTCAGAGATTATAGATATAATTCACATTGACATTTTGATTTTGTTTTTCTTTATATTTTTTACACCAGAGATATTTTTGAAGCTCATTTTATTTAGACCCCTACACTAAATCAATTTATTCTTTTGTGATTACAAACTATCACTTTTTATAAGTTTATTTCTTCATTGCTTCTCTGTTGAAGATTAAATTACCAAATCTCCAATTATTAAGAGGATTGATTGAAGTTAGCAGTTAGCTTCTTGTAGAGTTAATAATTTTCCACAATATATCTGTAAAAGAAACAATAAATTTTTTGACAGTTAACTCCTGGTCAAAAAAATAAAACCAAAGCAGACATCAAAGTAGTGAGTACACGCTTTGGCTGTTGTTTTGTTATTAAGAATAATATGCAATTATTTTCTCTTTCCCAACATAAAAGTCCATCAGCAGACTTTCTTTATGTAAAGACAAATTTTAAAGAGTAACTCTAAAGGTTTCAGTCAAGATTTGGTTTCTCATAGGCTGTGTTGAATTTGTTTCATAAACATCCAACACTTCTTGCGACACTAAATTACATTGAAAGTGCCTTTAGACATTATAGTATCACTAAGTGGCTTGTTCCGTTTGTGATCAGCTTCCCAATGTCCTCTCACCACCAATGTGGATGTCTGTGATTTTTCCTTTAAGAGGTCTACTCTCTCAAAATTCTTGCCCATTTCTTTGGTTTATGCCTTATAGTATTTCTTCATAATCTGTTGTAGCTGATTCTTTTCTATTGACAATGCTTATGTTATCTGCTTTTCATTAAAATCTTTTTTTCCTTTTTATTTCTTTGTGGGACTTTTTTGTTTGTTTCTTTTTTGTGTGTGTTTTCTGTGTGTGTGTGTGTGTGTGTATGTGTGTGATTACCTCTCCAAAGAATCCATAAAACTTGCTATATTCTTCATCTCTTCCTGCAGACCTGCTTTGATCTAAGCAAAAGCTGCCAAGTCAAAAATAGCTTGAGCTGTCGCACACAGAAATTAGCATTTATTTTCCTCACCTCTGTATGTCTGGTTTTCTTCAGGCAATAAAACTGTTCAAGGCAAGGGCTAATATACCTGTCTTCATATGTGTCTTCATTTTGTGATATTACATGTGATATGAAATCCTCCTCCTAGTGTGTATTTTCATATGCCTATACTTAGGAAGGTGCCCATCTGCCCTGCAACATTGTGCTTGGAATATACAACAGTGCAATAGTGAAAAATATTGTGTTCTTTGTGAAATTTTCATGGAATAATCAGTGGTAGTACTGGTGGTTTTTATTATTATGACAGAAGATGATGACTTTCTTTTTTGCCATCAGGCTTCAGGGCAGGACACCTGAAGTAATTTCTAAAACAAAAACAAAAACAAAAACCAAAACAAAAACAAACAAAACAAAACAAAGCAAAAAAAAAAAAATCTAACAAAAAAAACCCCAAAAGAAACAAAAAAACCAGCAAGTATAGCTGAAAAAAAAGTTCACGTCACCCAACCTGTAACCTTGTGAAAGCAGCAATTTTAAACCTCAACCCAGTATGCCAGGTGGCTTTCTAAATCCACCCGGGCCCAGGCAGGTATCCAAAGCTGACATTCCCAGGAAGACTGAATGTAGTTGCTGCTGTCGGGGCAGTGCCGCGTGCCCACGGGCCGCATTCCCTAAGGAATGTTTGCTTGGTCCCCTCTCTCCCAGGCTGCAGTGAAAGCTGTGGTGGCCTCCACACGCCTCGGCAGCGCCAGCAGCCACAGCGCCCACGAGGGCCACAAGGCCGGCCCCAGCCCGGCGCCCGGCCACAACAGCCAGCCCGCGGACACAGAAAATCCCTCGCAGGAGGCGACAGCGGCGGCTCCCGGAGAAATGCCTTAGATCGATGGCGCTCGCTCATGTCAGCGGAGATGTCATTTCATACACCAGCTACCTTGTCATCCAGCAAGAGAGATTAGCAAGCTTGGCCTCTCTGGTTCTGCTTTGGGGTGTCACAGGCCCCACCTGATGATCCTACCTTCAGTGCATGTGACTGCTTATGAAAATAGTAAACTGTTCCATTAGGCATGTCATGGAAACAGTGTAATTTGCAGTAATATCGGCAGGTGAAAACATGGGGATTATTAACTACCTACCATAATGTGTATACTTCATCTATCTAGTGTTCCTAGGTGGCATTTGAAACAAAATGCTATTTTGTTTGATTTTATGGAAGTAGGTGTCTTATCTATGTTGTGAGTTTCTTTGAACTGTTTCCTTCCAGGTTCATAGTCCTTCAGCAGAAAAATGGAAGGAAATACCAAACCAATGCTTTTAAAACTGATGTATGAAATAATGTTTTTTATCTGTAAAATTGAAAAAGTATTTGGGGATTTACATGCAAAAAAAAGAAAAAAAAAACCACAAAAAAACATTCCACTACTTCTGAGAAGAAATTGAAATGGTAGTTCCACTGGGCATGAAAATGTACATTGTTCAAACTTGCATTGAGAATGCCTTATTCTGACTTTTCTTGTTTATATACAGTATTTTAATAACAACCAAAATTACTCTGTTATTTCATTCCACAGTAAAGTGTTAGCAAAACAAAACCACACACTAAACAAGGATTAAAATACATGCAAATTTCTGGCATACCATTTTATTTCTTCATTAAAATTCTAATCTGCAGATAGAAGACATTTTATAAACCCTAAGGGAATAATCTGCATTTAAATAAGCTGTAAATGCTTGAAGCTATTTCACAATTACTGATTTTGCTTTGGGGAAACACTCTTATGCAAGGTCTGGGAGCAAGTAGTATAATCTAGTTGGTTCCTGAGTAATTTAACCTCATGAGTGAGCAGTTTCCACTTGTAATTAGTCCACATTTTCCTAACAAAGGATGCGTCCTGTAAAGTGATCCACCAGCACGATGTTGCATCCACCCAGAGCTGTCTTGAGTTAGCAGCTGTGTGCATCAATCAGCTTGCAAAAGTAGGGTCAGGCTCTTCAGCTATCTTGATGTTCTTGTTGAATGTGATTGTTAGGAACTGAAAAACTAATGTGCATCAGTGTGTATGACCACTTACACTTGTTTGTTATCTATTTGACAGCATGTGACTATTGTACTGATATATTACAAAAATCGCAAAAAGAACCTGACATACAAAAATGTCATTTGTGCTTGTTAAACTTTTTAATACTGATAGTTACCTAACATCCTAATACAATCATCATTCCTCTTTAGCTTTAATTGTTTTTATGTTGTTGTTAGGCCTTGCACAACTTGCCTTGAAAAAATATAGCAGCTACTGAAAAAAACAAGACTTTAATAAAGCATTCAATAACTACATTTCCTGATGAAATTAAAGGGTAATACAATGTTATTCGTATGGTAGATTTAATAAATAAAATGTGCCCTAAATTAATATATAAAGGAGGATTAAAGATCCTGTCTTTACTGGGTGAAAATGCATGCTAATGGATCTATTATACTTGAGATTTTTTATCCATTTCTCAGAACTCTCTGAATTTGAACAAAAAGTTTTGCTAACTAGGAAGGGTTGAAATGTAAAGTATACATGCATCCATTCAGTTTTCAAAGGACACACTTTGAGGTCAGCAGAAACATCTGGCAGGGGCATAACAGCTGTATGCAAGCCAACGTGACACTTTTACAGATTTTTCCCTTGGAAACAAATACAGCAAGATTAATAACTTTGGAGAAGATCATAGATACATCCACCTGTCTCACTTTTTACTGTCTGTCTTACCTCCTTTCAGGTCACTGAAGGAAAGAGGCAGTTCTCAGCTACTTTACTCCACTCTCCTATACTGTAGTGAAGTCATCCAAATTCAGTCAGTAGGGAAATTTGATGGGAGAGGCTGGATTTCTGTACTATTTCTCCTTCATTTGGGATAATTGCTTCAAACCTGCAGAAGTGGAGTTGGCTGAGCAGTAACTGCACATCTGTGAGAGCTTGAGTATAAATTCCTTCGTCTGAGGCACAGTTTGTTGAGCTGAAAAGTGGTCCCAGCTGATTCCCAGTGGTGGTTTTTGCTAAATTATACCACAGAATATCATAACTATGAGCTGATGATATCTAAGAGCATAGATATCTAAGATATCTAAGAGCTCTCTGTGACAGCATGATCTTCAGAGACAACTCAGTTTTGTGTTAGGCTCTGGGGCTTCAGTTGTTTTTGTTTTTATCATACTCAATATTAAGCAATCAGGATGTCTGTGCTGAGGCTGTGATTACTAGTACATGACTTGGCAAAGCACAGTGCCTAGCTGATATATTTGATGTATGACAGCAGTTGGGTGTATGCATGCACTGGAAGATGCAGGTGTTACCTGCATTGGCTTTGTCTGAAAAATCACATCCTGGTGGCATCTGCTGTAGTGCAGACTGGGATGTGCAACATCAGTGTCTTACTATGGCTGAAAAATGTGAACACACTTGAAAACTACTGGGGAAAGAGCAGATGTTTCCAAATCCATGGTTATAAGCTAATTAGAAAGTTACTTGTGCTCTTTTCTGTTGAAATACTGAGCTTTAATTCTTTAGAATATTTAACATATTAACAAAGTTCTTTAAGTACAAAAGGGGAAACTTTCCAATATTTTTGAAGTATTTCAACTTAGTAAAACTTTTCCTGTAAAAGCAGACTTCAGCACTAGTCAATTGTAGGGTAATATTTTAGAGCTGAAATGATGAAAAGATTGCTGTTAAATGGCTAAGGAAGTCCTGCCTCTGCACCACAGCAGGGGTTTTCCCAGTTTCAGAAAGATTCCCTCCAAAGTAGAACAGATTTCCTGTAATTCCAAACACTTTTGCTTGTAATTTTGTGGATGACACAATAGATTGCACTGTGTGAGACTGGTGCTGGTTTGTTGGCTGAAGTTTGTACTCTAAAGTGTGCAAACATGCTGTAAAGAGGCAGACACACCATAATCAAACTTCTGAATGCAGAATACCATCCAGGCAAAAGTTTTTGATACAGCAGGTTCTTCAGAAGAAGGGTACTATTTGTCCACACAAATGAGCAAGCTGTTGGGCACACAGAGTATGATAAAAACTGCCCAGCAGTCCCTTTGCCTTGGTGAATACAGCAAAATGCTCTGAAATGCTGTGTGGTAGCAAAGCAGGATCAAAGCATCAACCAAAAAGTTATTTGAAGTGGCTCAGACCAGCAGGGTGGCCCAGGCTGCAGGAGGCTGTGGCTCACTGTCACTAGGCCTCCACACTTTCCAAATGAATCACCTTCTCCTACAACTCACACTGCAAGTGGAAGACAGACAGAGCTGGCAGCCATAGGACAAGTGAGGACAACACCACATTTTCTGCAGCAGGGAAAGGGAAAATGATACTGGGAGCTGTTAGTGTCCAACTCAGCAGAAGGAAAGCAATATCTGACAAGCAGCAAATGCAGCAGGACTCTGGAAAATAAGCCCTTGTCTTTAAATAAATGTCCCTCAGCTCTTGCACATGTGCTGGGTCATCTCTGGGGTTTTGAGAGCAGTATTATAAAGTGTGGAGTGGAGGACTCCCTGCAGATCCTTGCACATTGTCCTGCACATTGCCTGCTTACAGAATGGCAGACACAAGTGTCAGCACAGTGCCTTGACCCGAGGCTTGTGCAGAGGCTTTTCCTCCTGGAGAAGAACTAATTTTTGTGTGGCTGAGCCAACATTGTTGCTGCTGAGGTTATGTGTGCACAACTTATGGAGGCATGGCATTCATGTAACAAAAAATATCAGAGGCTGACCAAGAAAGATGTACAGTTAGACATAGAGACCAGTGCTAGGGATACACACAAGTCCTGAAGATAACTACGGTAATATAAGAGACAGGCAGAACATCCTTAAAGTTACTTTATAAAACAATAACAACTCAAAGAATATCCTTTATTTCCTATCAGAGTTAATCCAGTTGGAACATAAACAGAGTTCATTCTTCTTTTGTATAAAAAATTTTATATTAAATTCCCTGATAAGCCCCTGCACAATACCATGTTTTCTTGACAAAAAAACATCAGCTGCATTGCAGAATAACAAGAAAATAAGGAAGGAAAAGGGGAAAAATATGAGGGAAATATTTGCCTAGTGTAGACACAGAGCTCTAAAGCTAGGGTTGCAGAGTGTTACAAAGATGATGACAGGACAGGAGCAACTCTTTTATGGGGAAAGGCTGAGGGAGCTTGCCCCTCAGGGATCTCTGAGAGGGGATCTCATTAATACATGGGAATACCTGAAAGAAGGGTGCCAAGAGAATGGACCAGGCTCTGCTCCATGGTGCTGAGCAATAGGACAAGAGGAAATAGGCAGAAACTGATGTCCAGGATGTTCCCCCTGAACATGAGAAAGAGCTTCTTTACTCTGTGCAAGTGTCCACACCTGGGGACAGATTGCCCAGAGAGGCAATATCTCCCTCACTAGAGATATTCCAGAACCTGGACACAATCCTATGCAATGTGCTTTAGGTAGCCTGGCTTGAGCAGAGAGTTGGGGCCAGATGACCGTGCCAATGGTCACTTCTAGCCTTACCCATTCTGTGATTTTGTGATTTCATGATCTTAGTTCCAGAAGACATATAAATTCTTACCGGCAAGGCTGCAGATTCTTTACATCTGGGAGGTAAAATTTCTGGCCAGAGTAATACAGAAGATTGCTGAAGGAGCATTGAAGAGCATTCCTTGGAGTGTGAATCCTCTAACTAATAGAAGGATAGAACGATATACATACACATAACTAAAAATTCAATAAATACATACATCCTCTTCTACCCCTCCCAAGTGGAAAAGAGAACATGAATGCAGTTATTATTGTAAGGCATTCAAATATTTTGGGAATAGGCATAGTACAGAAGGAGGAATATAATGGAATACTTGAAGTGGCCCAATTCTGAATTTAGCAGTAGAATTATAGATTGAAATCTGAATATGTACATGAACACATAAATATATAAATTTATCAAATAAAAAGCAGAGACGGCTGAACAATCTGAGAACCAAGTCTGTATTAAAAGTTGCAGCAGTCGCAGTTTGAAGCCATCATTTGTCCCTTGCCAGCATTACTCAGCTGGACCTGAAACTATAATGATTAGCAGTCTGGTGTACATAGATCTTTGCTGATGAAATTCAGTAATGCAAATCAAGGTGTGGAAGATAACAAATACAACAGTACGGAGTTTTGCCCTGCTCTGGCTCCTTCCAAGACACAGCTGGAAAAAAGATCATTTCAAAGCCTTCCATTGGTGTGCTCAGTACAGGTGTGGAAGAGGAGTGACAACACAAGAACAGCATTTTGTGAGGAGTTGGAGCTTCCCCAAACTGCACAGAAACCCTGCCCAGTGATGTTCCATCCACAGCATGTGTGAGAACAGTTGGGCCCTTTATTTGTTTAAAAGGAAGATGTTTACTGGCCAAGGTATATTTAACAGCAAGTGTTTGCCCCTATGAAGTAGCACAGAGTTCTTCCTATAGGAAGATACATAAAGAGCAAAGCTTAAAAGAAAGGGATTTTTTTTTTTTCTGTTTGAAACTCTGGCTTCAGAGTTTGTGTTAACATGTGTTAACATTAATGGCTAAAGGGCTTATCGTTATTCTTCCTCTTTGTGCTTCATCTCTTTTCTCCTGGCCCAGGGGCACCCAGGAGCAGCTGTCAGCTGCCAGTCAGTGGGTAAAGAGCCATCTGACACCTGGCAGGTTTCAGCTTTTCAGCCCTTCCAAATCTGCTGTTGCCCTTGGTTCCATCAGTGGGTTTCACTCCTGCTCTTCTGCTCCCAGAAGAGTCTGGGTTTCACCAGTCAGTACATATATTTCTCTGTGAGCCATCCCTGGTGTGATTTGTCACTGCCAGTTGGTACCCAGGCAGAGGTATTTCTACTTTCCCTCTCCAGTTCCCAGACTCATGCTGTTTGCTGGCACCTTCAGATTCCTTTCTTAACAGCCTATACCTGGCTGACAGAAATAGCTCACTGGTGTGCAACAAGTGCCAGACAGACACAGAAAATAACTGAGCTTCTTGGGTTATTCTCCCAAAAGAAAATGAAGGCACCTGGGCTGCTGTAGGCACAGGGTGAGTGGCTCAGAGCAAAGAGGCACAAGAACAGCACTGTGCCAGGTTCTGCTCCTCAGCACCAGGAAGCTCCTTTGCCAACAGCACCTTTTTCCTTCTGTGGAAGACATTGTTTAGGTCAATCCAAAGAGATAAGTAAGGTCTGGGAATTCTGAAAAATATCATGTGTTCTGTGACCAGTGACCTTCCTAACACTGTTTACATAATATGAGTTGACACACTTAGAATCCTATTTTATGCCATGTTGCCATTTACAGTGTTAGCACAAGAAGCTGCAAAGTCGGTTTGGAGCACGTGGTCCCATTAGTTGCCTGGAACTGTAAATAATGATCTGCTTTGTAATACAAAATTGTGGAGCCAATCATTGTATCTGCATAAGTACACAGAGGGAAAGTCCCATTAACAACAAAAAAGACTGTAATTATTATCCCTATGTTGGGTGGATCTGGGTTAGCTCTTCTAATTGAAATTATTATTTCAAATTACTTGAAGCAGCTATTCTGGTCATTTGAAAGCTGAGGACAAACCATTGGGTTTGATTTACATGTGATCTGTCCCAGAGACTGTATGTTCTAGGAGCTATTGAGTCATATTTGTTCATACACAGAACTGTGCATAGGGGTCTACACTATCCTATCAGCCCTCAGATCCCAAAGCATGATGATGTTACTTACAAATGTGAAATTTGCATGAACAAGCACAACTACACAAATCCCCAAATAAAACTGCACAATAACCACCCACAACAAACACACCAGAGAAGTCTGCTACAGAACACACCAAAAGGAGCTCCTTTTTAGCTTTGTGACAACAAAGGATAAAGTGAGAAGTGTCTATATATGTACATTCTGAGGTCTCAAGTTTCTTGATTTCTGTTATTTTCCTGATATGCCCACCAGCCATGTTTCTGGAAGTAGTGCAAACACATGTATCTAGTGACAGCCTCCTCTAGATGGAAAAATGTCACCACTGACCCTACCCTTCATTTGTAAGACATTGAAGTTGTATTGTTTGTACTATTAATATGTTCCCCAGTCGTCTCTCCCTCAGCTGGCCATGGGGGCCTGAAGTAGTCTTTTACAGAAAACTGAAGTTTGTCAAGAAAAATTTCATGAAACTAAGCAAATGGACTGTATGTATATTTTGACAAAAATATCTTTGAAATACCTCCTAAAGCCTGCTGCAGCAGTGTCCTCCCTGAGAAGTATTTTCCTCAGGAATGACAAGGACCCTACAGAGCATCCAAGGCTGGTTCCATCATCAATGTACTACCTCCAGTGTAGTGACAGGTGCCTTGTTTGCACTGCTCAAATCATTACCACCTTGGTTGCAGGGAGACAATAATTACAAATGAAGATTCTTTTTACTGAAAGGAATTAAAAACAAGGACAGTTACAACTACTAACTGGTGAGAGCTAACCCAAACAGTTTCTTTGTGCTTGTTCACACAAAGAAAGAAGAACACTTCCTTGTTCACACCAAATCCTCATGAGATGTCATGCTAACACTTCTGATTAAACAGCAGAAATTTTACTGAATGTTCCATAAGAGGACATTGTTTTCAAGTCTGGTTGTTCCTTGGGGTTTTTTTTGGCTTTATTTTTTGGGATACATGGAGACAAGTGGCCTATGCTTGTGAGAAATTACCTCTGAAATGGTTGCTCAGGGAGAAGGAAAGATGGAGAGGTGGAGGTGAACCCACATCATAGAACCATAGAACCATCCAGGCTGGGAAAGACCTTTGGAAGAGATCGGTTGGGAAAGATCATGCAGTCCAACTGTTAACCCAACACTGTCAAGTCCACCATGAACAGGATGTTATTGCAGGGAAGCAGTAGTGGTGGCTGTTCCAGCTTGTCAGGGAGCAGGAGAAGGGATGACTCCTTGAGGCTCTCTGGCCTGGGGGAAGAAGTCTGTTGGTCCCCAGGAGTTATACCACCACACCCTTGCAAGATCAGGGGTTCCAAGCAGAGGCTGCCTGGCTGCTCCCCACCCAGAGTAAGGAGCTCATCAGCTTAAACTGATTTTAACCTGAAGAAGTGTGATACATGAAGGGTGCATGGTTTGGAGGCTTGGAAGAAGTGTGATACATGAAGGCTTGGCCTTGGTTTGGAGGCTTCTGGCTGGATGAGGACCATAAGGAGGGAATATTGTGCTTTTGTTAATTCAAGAATACTGTATGCTGGATGGTTAGGGTATGTGCTGATGTTTCCAAGACAAACAGAAAAAATGGTGCCTTTGATTAATAACACAAAATATTTTATAAGCCTGTTACAGAAGCTCGTTGATCTCAGAGCAGTGGAGGCTGGACTCCAACTAATAACAATGAAGAATGTTGTAAATATATATAGCAGACTCTCTCAAATTAGCTCCATGTCCTGTGTTCCTGAATCCTTAACTTACTGCTTAATGTGTAAGAAATCCTGTACTATCAACACTCTTTTCTTATACTAGCAAAGATGTAAGCAACTAAATAGCAGTTTATAGTCTGCTTGTTTAACTTTACCCTTTTGCTTCTGATTAGGCCTGTTTGTGTAGTAAATTTTCTTATACTGTGCAAGTGAATTAGAGAGAAATTTGAACCAGAAAATGACGATTTCGTTATTTCCATGTATTGTGTGTGGGACAAGTGTACCTCCTTGTGTGTTTGCATGGGAATGCTGATAAGCCATGAGAAAATGCTTCAGTGCTGGGATGTCTATTTTTAATAAGTGTCTTGCATGACGGATCTGATGCTAAATAAACTAGTAAATCTAGAAAAGTTTACATCTATTATTTGCTGATAGCTAATGCTCAATGTAGAGTAAGGAACAATATTCATCCTTATAAAGAGGAGTCATCATGGGTACTAATTGGTTATATTGCAAAGTCCAGATTGAATTCCAGCTTGGCACAGCATTTCCCCTGCTCCTCTTTCCTCAAAAGTTAGCAGCTGAATAACAAACAAAATCTGTTATTAATGGTGGAGTACAAAACTAGGGGCTGTCCAGGCTTCCTCTGTGTCCCAGGGGTGGGTTATGTGATATAGATGCTTGTGTCCCTTTTTGTTAATTACTTCCAGCAATTAAGAAATTACCACCTCCTTGTGCATTTTAGTTCTGCTTCTCTTTTAACTGGGAAGTATTTTACAAAGTCCCAAGTCTTTTTGTTGCAGTTAACAGTTTTTCTATCACAATGATTTGTTTTCTGCAGCCATTTCACAATGATTTGTTTACTGTAACCAAATCCAATGTGCTCCTTCATTCAGCATCCTTTTCTCTCAGCAGCACAAACAAATCCTTTACCCCAGAAGTCTTACACTCCTCTTCTTACTGGAATATGAATTTTCTGCTTTTAGTTGACTACTCTTTGTCTTGAGCTATGTCGTCAAAAGCTGCACATGGTACTTGAATGGAGAACATTGCAAGACTGACATGTTGAAAGGACTTGGTTTTTTTTTAATTTCTCTGCTCTGTTCCCACATCTATCACCCTCAGTGGTGTCCTGTCTTGCCTGGTACTGGAGCATCTTGTTATTCTTGTCACCTACAACTCCTACGCCTGCAAACTGCATGAATGCAAAGTTCCTTCATATCCTTTTGTGGGAGATGATTTTACAAAATCTCTCCATCCTGGAGCAATGTAAGAAATATATTATTATAAGCTCCACAAGACATTTTGCATGGCAACAGTGCTCCAGGAAAAAAAATAGTTTAATTTGGCACTTCCATGGATGTTGCTGAATCTTATCCCAAGCTAATGCAAGGCATATATTCTTACTGCACTTTCATGAAATCATCTTGGTCACACCTCTGTAACAGAATGGAAAAGGGCAGTGGAAAGACCAAAGGAAAGAAGAGGGCAAGTATCAAGCTGGCTTCGAGCTCCCCCTGGAGCTCAAGGGTTGTTTGCTTTTGCCTGACCTCTTAAAAATAGCACATCAAACAGCTGAGTTGGAGCTCGTGATACAGCACAACATTACACTGGCTTTATAGTGAACTTGAGGCAAATAAGGAAATGGGAAATAAGAATTAACAAGTCAGAGGAACTTTTAATGAGTTAAGATAGCTGGGGAGTTAAACATAATGATCCTGCCTCATAACTATCAAATTTCTGCATTTCTGTTGATGTCTAGTGAAGTCTTCTTTAAAAAGCACTGGGCTTTTGTAGTTATGATGTCCTTCTCAGCAGTTCAGGCACTTGTTTCCTTCAACATTTTACATATCCCCAAAATTATGTTTCAAATATCCCATGATGCAGGTAGTTTTGAGAAGTGATTCAATATTTTTACATCCATAATGAATTCTACATACTTTCATTTGATATTAAAAAAAAAAAAGTGCATGGAGGGTCTCTTCCCTCATCCTCACTTCTTTGGTATTAGTGGTGGTCATCAAGATTTCCTCAATTTCATTTCCACTGAAGCTCTATTCCCATGGTGTGGGCTGGGAGGCACACAGCAGAACACAAAGATGTTTTGCCCATGTTGAGCATATACAAAATTTTATTTTCTTTTAGCTGATTGAAACAGAGAGACCATGAAATTCTGCAGATATGGCTGCGCACATACAGGCTGCATCGTTAATCCTGTATGCAGAAGAGAGGGTGGTTTCTGGAGACATGGCTTATGCTCCAGCAAAAAGGCCTGCTGTGGTTTCTTTCCTTCCCCCTTCAAATTGCGAGGAGCTTGAAATCCTGTTAGGCATATAACAAGGAGGGGTTGTATGGCACCCAAATAACATGAGTTGACCAAATTCGTGTTTGCTGCGGCTCAAATGCATCCACTTGAGCGTTGTTGCCCTGCCTCCCCAGTGCACCCTGGAGCTGGAATTAGTGACACCAATGCCTCAGCAGCAATGCTCCCTGACTGGAACCCAAATTGCAGGCTGAGACAGTCACAGAATCTTGGCATAATAATTTTCTCTCCAGGGTTATAAACTGCCACAGAGAGGGGTCTCTGCTGGCAGGCAGGTCAGCAAGGCCCAGGTACAGAGCTCAGGAAGTGATTTCTACCCCCATGCATCCCAGGGCAGAGCCAAACTGGTCCAGTGAGGGCCTGAGCAAGGTCAGTTTCCAGTTACACTTCAGGCAATAACTGATCTTCTAAGATCAGTTGATCTTTGATACAGGTAACCTAAGGATTATTAGCTTGTCCCAGTGTCTTGGCACACTGAAAGAAATGTTTTAAAGAAAGTAACTCCAGAGAAGGCAGTTCTGGGTAATGTGTTGGTATTTGAGGCTCCTTAGTCCAGATGTGGCATTTCTTATCATGTGGGTCAGCTATGCAATATGCACAGGTATCTCCTGCCACATGCTGCTACCATCTGTGTCTGCTTTCTCCCTGCTAGTGGCACAATTCCAAAGAAGGTTAACTCCATGATAAGCAGCCCCTATATGAACTGTAAAACTGAGTCACCAGCACAGCCCATGCAGACTGGAAAAGGCAGAATGTGTTAGAATGGTGGTTTAGGACTTCAGGATATATTCTTTTCTAGAGAACATTTAACATTTCGTGTAGGTTTAAAATCTCTCTCAGCTTTCTATTATCTTTCACCAGGAAATGGGTTTGAATATCAATCTTTTACCAATTCTAATAATTAATGTCCTTAAGGATTATCCTAAGATCCCAAGTGGCCTCTATACCTACCCCTACCACACTTTACAGAAAGTGACATGATACATGCCCTACAAGAGTGTGCTGTTTTTCAGAGGTGACAGTTCCCTCTGTCAGCAACAGAGGAAAGCAACAACTCTTTCCACCCAAGTCAAATGTTACAGAACCCTACTGCCTTTATGCCAGCTTGGCAAGAGAAACAAGGGAAGGCTCTAGAGAAGATACAGGGATTTTCTTCATTTCTGTAGGTGCTAATTAAATACATGACAATATACATGTTGCAGCTTGTTTTATACATCTAATATACATCTATATGCCTTCTGCCAGGTGCTATATGCTCATTTATTTATTTATGGTTATTAGATCACTTCTTAAACATACAAAAAGATAAATAATCCACAACAATCACGGGCCATCAAACACTCCTGCATATACATTTTTAGAACTGAAGCCTTGCGAAAATCCTGCTTGTACAGCTTTCAAGACATTTCAGTTAGGCATTTTCCTCAGTCTAAATCAAGTTTCTAAGTGAAGGCAGGCCTTATGGGTTTTAGATTTAAGGAGACAAACTGGTATCATTAGAGATCACCATGCAGCTGAAGATGAACCACATCATCAGACATAACTCCCCAAAAATGCTACATATGGCTGCACAAGTATTTAAGAAACTACATCACGAGCCTGTTGGAATCCATTATTTATTCTGCATTTGCACTCAAAATACAAATACAATTGCTTAAATGCTGAACACAGTAAGTTAAACCCACTGTTAAAACAGACTTTCACAGGCACAACTTGAGTGGTTTCTCTAGAATTAGGGATTTTTTTACAACAGTGAACCTCCTAGGTTAAACAACCAGGCCACATTGTCATGTTCTGGCTACTTACGATTACTGGAGGAATTACATATGCTGTGTTTTATAAGTTCATCATGTTTCACATTTATAAATTCATCAAATTTGAGATCAGGGCCTGTGCACAGAATATCTCTCTGAAGTACTGGTGCACTTCCCAGCCAGATTTGGTAGAGTACTTTGCCTCTAAATGTAGGCTAACCCCAGCCCTGCGTCTTCTGCACATCACAGGCAAGGTTTAATGCTGGAGGTTTTACATGAGGAACAGAACCCAAACATGAAAATTGTCTTATCTTCAGACATGTTTCCCACACACATACAAAGCACCTAGTTAAAGTGCCAAAGCATAAAGTGCCACATTGCCCAAATCTCTAAAAAGTAAGTTTTTAAAAAAAATTATTAGCCATATAAAAATAATTTTGATATGTCTATATACATACTATTTGTCTAGCAAAGCCAGATTTCTACTACTCCTGGGCAATTTGTTCAGAAGCCACTTCTGGACAACTATATTCCTAAATGATAGAAATCCATACTAACCACTTACTTTGTCTCCCATTTCTTCTGCATAAGCAAAACATAGGTTCCTGCACTTTGTCCTTGCCACTGCTTTCCTGTTTTAACCCTCTTCGCTCCACCTAGATTGTCCAGTAAATCAGCAGGAGAATATAAGAGTAGGAGAAGAGGCTCTGATATTGTGGCTTTCTTGGTTCTGATGTATTCTGGTTAAAGAACAGTTCTTTTTCCCTCTCCATCTATAGCTATATAAAAATAATATAAATTTTAGGTTCAAATACATTTGAAATCGAACATCTTTTTTCTAGTTCTGTATTAATCAGTTGCTGAAGTTTTTATTAGAAGTATCAATATACAAAAATACACTAGCAATTTTCTTATTTTAGCTCAAGTTCTTTCTTCAGCCGCTCTGTGCTTCACCAACTTGTCTCTACTGAAAGCAGAAAAAGCCATTTCACTGGATACTAAATATGGATAGATACTGTATATGTGTCAGAGCCACTAAAATGGGTGTTTGGAACAATTACTTTTCTGTGCCTGGTGTTGTACAAACATCCTCCTGTAAGTGTCTTGTGCTCCTTGTGACCCACTTCTCCAGCACTGAAGTGCCTCTATGCAGATTTAAACTGGGCAATATTTTTCTCAATGTACATCTGTATCACAACCCCTCCCTTAGTCACTCCCAGCAGCTCTAAAAAGAGAAGACATGAATATGCAGATTCACTGCACATGTAATCTTTGTAACTGGGAAGAAAAAATAGGATACACTTCAAACAGTTTCCTCTACCATAATGTCATCATTCATGGAGCAGCACTGCCAGAGATTTCATAATTGCCTCTGTACCAGTACTAGAAAGGAGAGGATTCTGGCAGCAATTCCTTGGTGTCCTTGGCAGTGGAAGATCACCTTGTGAGCTTGCAGTACTTTGGCAGACACAAGGAAGGTAGAAAAAAAATGGGAAGACTAATTGAGGGGTTTAAAGGGAAATGCAGAATACACAAAACCTAAAAAGGAGTTAACGTTTTCTGCCCATAAAGACCCAAAGGCTGTTTCATGCATTGTTTTTAACAGTCTTAAATAGTACTAAATACCTTAAAACATGAAGCAGGTTGAAGAAGCCCCCACTATTTTTGGTATTATGTTTTTGCTACCTCTCTGATTGAGCAATGAGAAAGGAAAGTCCTCACTGTTCAGAGTTCAGTTACAGTGGCCAGTGTCAAAAAAGCCAATATTACTGGGGACTTTCATCTGAATTTTTGGTTTTTTTGAGAGTCCATTACCCCTCCCTGGATTATATATATACAACTCCACAATATCAAGGATCCAAGATACCTTCCCAAACTCCTACACAGCTAAACTTGCAACTGTGAGCACTGGCAAAACATGGGGATAACTAAAATGTCTGAGCAAATGACCAACATCAAAGGCTTAACATCAGATTTTAAAGAGAATTCATGTTCCTAGCAGGGAGGGAGTTATTTTTTAAATGCTGCTGCTATGTATCTGTCAGAATCACAGATTCAGATTGCTGAATATCCTTGAAATCTGCATCTTAAAAAAAGACCCTGTATCCTTCAGCAGTTCTCAGCAATTTTGCAGCTTGAGCTTTGGCCTTCAGTTGCTCATGCTTTAAGATGTTAATTTATTGCAAAGATCAATCTAGGGGAAGTAACACAGAGCACTCCACAGCACCAGAACCCTGGCAAGCCTGTGCTGTTGTGGCTACAGCAACACCTATCCCTGAAGCAAGTGAGCGGCTCTTTCTGCTGCTTTTGTAATTCCAGGGTTTGCAGTTAAAGAAACATACACAGAAAGAAACCCCCCCAAAAACCCAACCAAATGAAATCCCTACACACACTATTACATGCAACTTTAAATCAAAAACTCCTTAGAAGTAGAGGGTGTCACTGAAGATCCATTGGAGGTTTGCTATTTTGACAATTGTGTGATTAAAAGTCCAACAAAAAACCTATGGAAAGATACTTGATGACCTAAATGAGCTTTGGATCAGCTGTAAGGGCATTTCCTTATGTACTGAAACTGTTATATAAAACAGCAAATAAGTTACAGTTACAACATCAAAGAAATGCCAAAAATGAACACTTATTTTTGCTCTCAAGTACAAATAGCTTTTTTATGAATAGTATAATTTAACAACTTAGCTATATAATATCCATATGATAAATCAAAGCAAATTTTAAAAGCAAATTACAGATGGAGCTGAACAAACTTTAAAAAATAAATTAAAATTTAGGTAAATATAAATATATATATATTACAAAATTACATCTTCAATGAGATGCTGCCTGTACAGCAACCTGCACCATCAAAATCCTGAGCACCTGGCTTCCAAAACTGCTGGAGAGAGCTGAGCTCACACTGCATTTTTCAAGCCCACACACACATCTTGCGCTTTCTACTGAGTAAGCTGGCAGTTTAGAGATTCAGGCTATTCTCACAAAGATGCACAGTGCTGAGCAGCAAAAAGCATCTTGCACTGTGCACTGGGAATGTATGCCAATGATCACATCAGGAAGCACTTGCTAAAGTTATTTGGAACAAAGGTTCAGGTGTCATTCAGGAAGAGTGTTACCTCAATTTAGTAGGTAACCTATGCTAAGCTAAACAACATAATCCGATTGCAAGGAATGAGCTGACTTTTAAATCACTGTTTGTCTACGCTTTGAGTGCCTTTTTGAGGTCAGAGTAGAAATTGGCCAGGGTGCTAGACATGGCAGTGTCTACTGCAGACTGTGGCAGCATCCCTCGCAGTTCAGTCTGGATATAGCCTGTCAAAAGACTGTGGCCAGGAGAGTCCTTGAGAGGGACACAAAACCAACCGCAAGGGTGATTGAATCCACGGACAAAGTTTGGTGTCACGTCTCCATAGTCCAGGCTTATACCTATCAAGGAAAATAAAACAAACCAAAAAAAGGGAAATTAATTTGAAAGAGGTTAAAAAAAAAATAATGCACAGTAAATTTGTCATATATAAGCTTCTGGTTGGGGAATTTAGTAGTAGTGACAGCCACACTATGAGTTTCCAGGTATTTTCATGCATGGAATTTGCTGTTCATCCAAACTCTACGACAGGAAAGCATGATAAGCAAAAAATCAAATGTTAAAAGAGGACATTCCTCCCATTTACAAGAAGCTAGTTGTTACTCATCCCACTTTGCTCTAAGACCTGAGTTGAAGGACTCAACTTGTCTCTAACACTCCTGTCCCACAGCTGACATAAGTGAAGCCTGGCAGAAAGGAATGGTTCATGAGTAATCCAGTAACTTGTACACTTCTTTATATACGTAAAATTAAAGTTAAAACACCTTTAAATTTGTTAAAACATCTTGAATTTACTTGTTGAAGACCATCTTAGACCATTTTTGGAATGTTTACTACTACTAAATCTGAGTCAAATCTTAAGCCAAGCAACTGTTGTAAAATAAGAATTTAGCAGAGGCAGGTGGTGGCTTACCACATGTTAGAAGCCCATCTTCATAGCTTGTAGTGTAAGAGAAATCAACAAACTCCCTTGGTGCTATGATGTTCCAGAGCTGGCCAGCAGTTGTATAGCGCATCACACAGCAGTTCTTGTTGAGTGACAGAATTATAAGGGGAAAAAAAATATATAACTTAGGATAATGAATACAGGGAAAGGTAATGCTTGCAGGGAGCTAACGTTTTTCACAAAGTTCACAGCGTCTGTCAAGTGCACTGCAAATTCAATGAGGTCTGAATGGCTGTGCCATTCTCAACCTAAGATCTGGAAGTTTTAAGGACTTGTGGTCTACAACTGAGAGTTGTGGAAGCAGAGAGTATCTAGCACCATAAAGATTTAAAGATCTAAAGCTAGAGAACTTTGGCATGCCTGATAACTGAAAGCCACGTGGCTCTTCTGTCACCAAAGAGCACTTGGGAAGTCAAAAAGGACCATGAACAAACTTCAAGAGGAATCTCTTTGTACTAAGATACTCTATCTAATACTTTTAATCCACAAGGGAAAAATAAAATGGAATGTGAACAATTCTTCAAAATAGGCTTTCTTATTATATTATAAAGTAGAGTCTGTATAAATTTTATATAGACAAAATACCTTGTCATACAAATCTTCTTTCAGAGACAGAGCAAATGACAATCCTTGTTCAAGCCAGGTGTCCAGATGAGGGTTTTGAATTCATTCTGAATGTCTGCATTAACCAAAGGAAGGCTACTAGCTGTTCTGTAATCAGCTTCAAACCTACCTTTTTTTATCAAGTCCTGACCCTCAGTATGAACTATTTTGTGTCTCAGCACAAAGCCATGCTACACAAGTCAGCCTTCAGGAAGAGGGGGAGGTTGCAGCTTCCATACGTCTGGACTAATACTATTGTCTGCTGTGGAACGGAAGAAAGCAAGCTGTATGAAATGGCTTTGGCATACACAGTATCACACTGTAGCCCTCTGTATGTGAATTTTATCAGAGGCTACCAGACCTCCCAGGTCCAAGAGAATTGTGACTGACTCCTTTATTTTTAGCATTAATGGAACGATGCACTTCATGCTTCAGAATAGGACTGTGCTGCCAGAGGGCCTGATCTATGGTCACACAGAGCATGTATGCACAATGCTGCTCATGCATGCAAACAAGAAGGCTGAGAAAGGTTCTGATCTTTCAGGTTAGAATTGCTCTGCTCTACATGAATGTTAAATTAATGTATTCATCAATACACATCTCCTTCAAGAATCCAAACAAGTCTTCACCTCTTCAAATGTTTCCAGGATGTCCATTGAAGTCATTAGGCTGTCCCAGTCTAGCCTGTAAGGTCCAGGGCGAATATGATCCACTATTCTGTTAGTAACATCTTCCACCACTCCTTGAGCTTTGTAGCTAGAAAAATGTGTTTACATTTAGTAAGAAATTCTTTATGTTACATTAATTTTCAACAATACCACTTCCATTAACACCTTGGTACCAGAAAGCATGGTCTGTGCACAATTACATCAGAGAAACAGTACAGGAAAACACCTACGGGTGCATCTGTTCTTCTCTGCAAGAAATTTGTTTCTGAAAATACTACCTTTTCTTATACAGTTAGTATTTTATAAATGGCAAATTCCTTCCTTGGATAAAAATTATCCTGTTTATTTCTCTAACAACTGTAACAATTTATCATTTTACTCCTCTTGCTTGGCTAGCAACAGAGTTCACCATAGGTAAGTAAACCTAAGGTAAAAAGGAGATCACGAATATAACAGGAAAAACATTTTTCATAAAGCAGAAGTAACAGGATGTTGGAGATTGAAATGCTATGGTTTATGGCTTGAACAGTTTTATGAAGGACTTTTGCCTATTATAGCAAAACTGTGTAACAAAAGCTGCACAGAAGCACCCTCAATGGGCCTCCTGACTGAGGCCCTGGACTGCAAATTGATTTGAGATAAGATAAAGTGACTCAGGTCTGGGCTGGGGTATAAAAATACTTTCACAGGATTAAACCCGGCACCTTAGGGGTGGAGGCCACAGCCCCAGCCTTATCTGCTGTCAGGCTGGAAGAGACCCTCACACCAAAAGAGGACAAAGAAGAGGTTTTGGGTCTATGGTGAAAAAGCCTCTGCTCAGAGGCAGTGAAAGCCCAACACCAGCTCAGCTGTGGGACCTCTTCACCCCGGCAAAGCCACATCTAAGGGACATCCACATGAGGGACAGCAGAGGGGCTATCATGGCCCAATAAAGGGCCCTCCCAAAGGGGTCCCCAGATTCCGCACCAAAGCTGCATGTGATGCAAAATGACAGATCCAGAATCATGCAAGGGACAGTGTCAAACTTGCCCCCCTCAGGGGAGGCCATCTGGGCATTCCCACCTGTCCAAACTTGTATTAATCCATGGGATTCTATACTTTTGGATGGGGGACCCTCACCACCAAGAAGAGGGGAGCAATGAGACATCACTGGGACCCACAGAGGGGTAACATGTTTCTACTTAAGCTGTCATGCTCCCTGTCCCCCCAAACACACTCCCCTTTTTCTACTTCTTTTTTTTTTTTCTTCCTTTTTCTTTGCCTCTTTTACTACTAAATAAAATGTATCAATTTTTCAGTATCAACACCTAGCCTTGTTTGGTTTTAATCAAGTCTTGGGAATATTCGAATGGTTTTGGGTTCATTCTGCTTTATTCACAGAGAGTTCCCATTACTCCTCTGTGATTAGAGCAGATCATAACACAGGAGTAGAACCAAGCTAATGAGAACCAAACTAATGAGTCCAAGGACTGACTGAGTTGTCACCCAGTGACCCTTCAGGACTACTGAACCCAGGCTTGATTCTGAGCTTTACAGGACATAATTTCTGGACAGATGCTGTTGCCACTTCAGCTAATGGGAGTCCTGTGCTGTGTTCCACAGACTTCACTGTTGTTCTAGACACCATGCAATGCTAAAGCATCAAACTGAAAAACTACAAAGGAATCATACAGCCACAATAGGTAACCCATTTAGCTTCCCGCCTGTAGGATCGGTGTAGCTGAGGGCTATAGAATTCACAGCCTTAATCTCTAAATTCTACAGAACACATCTGTGGAACATTAAAAATGTATCTCTTGTGCTGGAAAACTTACAGATATCCACTGAATTCCTCTGATGGCTTACGCCACACGGTTGCATCTTTCTGAAAGAAAATATAAGACACAGTATAAATTGTCACTTGGATACAATTGCAAGAAGTCCACAAAATGTTTCAATTTCCTTGAAGAAAAGCAGACAACTTTATAATTTTCCATGGTTCACCTGGGCACCACTGCACAATTTTCTTCAGATCTTTCAGATATCTTTTACTTGTAATTTTCTATTATTTCAAAAAAAATCACAAAATTGGCTTTTTCAGAGTGAAACGCTAGAAGTCTGTGCAGAAATAGGGTTTGGTAGGCCAAGTCAGTTTACATAGAATAATGGAACAACATTAGCAGGGAAAGCCTTCCAATTGCAAGGCCACTGGAAAGCCAACAGCCAGATGTTGCTCAGACAGGAAGACCACACTACTCCTGCTTGCACTCCTGTAACACAAGTTACAGAAGCATGCATGAGGTGCAGGTGCAGACAAGAAAGTTCAATTACCTTTCTCTCCTAGATGCCTGACTAGAAGATTCTTGCAAGCAGTAGTCTACTTATTTTAAAGTTACCCAGAGAAAATAGAGAAACCAGTATCTTCTGATTTTTACATAACTATGACATGGAACCTCTGCACAAAGTGTCCAAATTTTGGTGTTGAAAAGAGTACCATATGGCACCACTTTCTTTGGAATCATGAGTATATAAGCACAAAAGACCAAATGCCCTAAAGAACAGTACTGCTAAGTACTACATCCAGAATCATTTAAGGTATTTTGGGGCACAACACATCTCCTTGTGGTAGGTAAAGCTTTAGTTTCTTTTACATGACACAACATCAAAATGGAAGAAGGGAGGGAGGAAAGAAAGGAAAGAGGAAGGAAAGGCTGGAGAAAGGGGTAAAATCTGAGGATTTGGAACACAAGGATGCAGGTAACTTTTTAAAGGAATTCAGTAGTACTTAATTTAACAACACATTTAGTAGAGTAGAGATGGTATAGGTGTACTGCAAGAGTGAAAGGCTTGGATGCTCCATTCCTCCCTCTCCAGACAGCAAATTTATTAATTCTGCAAATAATAAGTTACATTTGGATCAGTTGCCTCTGTCTTATCAGTGTCTGCTCACGATGAAGAAAAAATAAAAGCACTACTCAAATCACTGTAATAAAAAGACAAAGACAGAAATTTACCACACTAGCCCTACCATATTGCTACACTTCTACTTTCTGTGGAGGACAGAACCAAAAAGTATTCACCCAGCATAGGACTGGTGCACAAGTAAAGGCTATTTAGCTTGCTGAAGCATAACTCAAAAAACCCAGGCAGCTCAAAAGAAGAGGATGGCAAACTGCTTGGAGAGAGCAGGAATTGTATTCCCTTTCAGGGAAGGAAACTTAGGATAAAGTGCAGTCTCTAAAGAACAACAGAAAAGTGAAACAGTAGGAGAGGAATTCCTTCTTAAGAAGGAAGGAATTTTCTCTTTTCTGAGAGGGAGACAGCTGAAGAATGATCAACTATTGAAAGCTGAAGCATGATCAACTATCTATTGACAAGAGATTCCAGATGCCTGCGTTTGCTTTGCTGGAAGTACACGTCAGCCTCTTGCAACACTATTAATGCTAACTACTTCACATTTTCTTGCAAGTCAAGCCTATAATCCTACACAGGTTCTTCCGTGAGATACGCCCCTGCAAATGGGTAGAAGAAATGACAGAGTATGCCTGAGAACAGGAAAAACACATCCTGCCATCTAAAGATATTCTAGAGGGATGGTTTCACAGCTTCTGTCAGTTTCAAGTCCTGCAGGGCGCGGCCAAGTGCTTCTCAGCCTTGTGGCACGCACAGCAGCGGGCTCTTTCCGCCGCACCGGTGACCCACAGCTTCCTGTGGAGCAGAACCGGGAAGCGGCCAGAGCACTCACGGTTTTCTTCGCCACCCGCCACTCGCTGTCTCCGATGCTGTGGTACCGAACCAGCGTGTGCCGCAGCTTCGAGGCCAGGGGCGCGGGATTGGACAGGGGATCCATCTGCTTCCCTCCTGCGCGAAGATGCCTAATCACACAGACACAGAGCAAAACAAGGCACGGAGTCAGGGATGCCAGCAACAGCGCGGATCTTCCAAACCCGAACGGAGGATGCGGGAAACACCGCCGCGCGCACACTCGCACATCTCCCAGCTTGGTTCAGGTGGCAGAGAGCGGCTGCCAGGAGCGCAGGCCGAGGGTCAGGGGCGCAGGCCGAGGGCCAGCAGCCGCCACCTCAGCACCAGCCCCGTCCCGGGATCCGGCGGGAACGCGGGACAGGCGCGCTCCCCTCACGGCCGCGCCGCCGCCCCGGTTCCGCGCTCACCCGCGGCCCGCCCGACAGCGCGCGATACCGACAGCCAATCAGAACGCGACCGCCCCGCCGGCGCAGCCAATGGTGGCGCGGTCCGCCGGGCGCGGGGGTGGGGGAGACCGCCTCTTCGCGTCACGCGACCTCCCGATGTGTGGCGACCATGACGTCATGAGGCAGGGGCGGAGCCTCGGGCTGGATTGGGAATGGCGGGGGTGGTGTGAGGGAGGGTGGGGGAGTGGGATTGCGCCCGGCCCCGGCAGCTGCGGGGACAGCGCCAGGGCTGCTCTGCTCACGCGTGTCTGGCAGTGCTGCTTTGTACCGATCGCAGACAGTCACAGAATAGGCTGATTTGAAAGGGACGCATCAGGATCATTGCGTCCCAACTCCTTTCCTGCACAGGGCACTTCAAGAGTCACAGAGTGCCCGAGAGCATTGTCCGAACGCTTCTTGCACTCGGTCAGGCTGGTGCTGTGACCACTGCCCTGGGAATCTGTTCTAGTGCCCAAACACCCTCTGGCGCAAGAACCTTTACCTGATACCGAGACTAAACCTGCCCTGACACAACTTCAAGACATTCCCCTCTTGTCACTGTGCACCCCAGAGAAGAGATCAGGGTCTGCCCCTCCTCTTCCCCTTCCATTGAGGAAGTTTCAGACCCCAGTGAGGTCTCCCCTCAGTCTCCTCCAGGCTAAACAGACCAAGGGCCCTCAGCCACTCCTCACAAGGCTTCTCCTCAAGGCCCTTCACCAGCTCTGTGTCCCTTCTTTGGACACTCTAGTAACTTTAGATCATTTTTACATTGTGGTCTCCCAAACTGCCCCCAGCACTGGAGGTGAGGCCACCCCAGCCCAGAGCAGAGTGGGACAATCCCCTTCCTTGCCCAGCTGGTGATGCTGGGCCTGATGCCCCCAGGACAGGGATGTCCCTCCTGGCTGCCAGAGCACTGTTGCCTCCTTTTCAGCTTGCCATGGACCAGGATCTCCAGGTCCCTCTCTGTGGTGCTGCTCTCCAGCCTCTCATTCCCCAGTCTTTCCATACATCCAGGGTTGCCCCATCCCAGGTGCAGAGTCCAGCATGTTTCCTTGTTGAACTGCACATGGTGATTGCCCAGCCCTTTGATTCATCGAGGTCTCTGCAGGGCCTCCCTGCCTTTGAGGGAGTCAACAGCTCTTCCCTGTCTTGTATCATCTGCAGATTTGCTGAGTCTCCCTTCCAGTCCTGCCTGCAGGTTGTTTATGAAGATGTCAAAGAGCACAGGGCCAAGGATGGAGCCCTGCATTGGATTGCATTGGATCAGGATTGTGCCTGACTGGTGAGCCAGTTGTTCACTCATTATATGGCATGTTTATCCAGGTGTTCAAAAGATTGATTACTTGTAACTATAATGGCCTTGTTAAGGTTTAGGACTCAGTGGGCTTCATTGTCATGACTTAGGGGGAGGTTCAATGCTCAAACCTAGGAAGAGATTGATAATATCTAGAAGAAGAATGTACTGTTGCAAAATGTGGAAGATGTAAAAACTTTTTTAAGAAGGGATGTTCTTTAATTTATTACCTTTTTATGCTTTCAACAACAAGATTTAATTCCTGAAACAGAAAACAGCCAACAAGCTCTAAGTGATATCCAGGTGTTCAAAAAACAAACTGCTTTTTTGGCAGAATTGCCTTATTAAGGTTTAGGGCTTGGCAGGCTTCAATGATCTCAGACCTATGGGAGGTTTGCAAAGCTTGGGGAGAAGGATGTACCACTGATGGTGGGCACAAAGAATGCAGAATTTCCAAGGCACAAGAATATCTGGAAGAATCCCCAAGGAAGAAACTAATGAAGGAACTCAGCAATTGCACTGAATCAGGTAATATTAATTTCTCGATTTCTGGGCCTCTGGCTGTGCTTTCCTTGGGCGCTCCTCTGTTGGGGGAGACTCTCCTGGAGCAGTTTTGTGTCAGAAAAGAGAGATGCACCGGACTTTTTCAGTCTTCAGGTTTATTATTATCTTATCTAAAGTTTTGCATGCTGTCCACACTAGGTTCAGTGCACTGGAAAAGCACCACAAAAATGGCTAACAATCTCTTGTTACAATGTCTTTTAAGACTAAACTACCCAATTAAGAACTGATGCCTAGATTATTTTCCCTTTTAACCCAATAACAGATCCCTGGAAGCCCATAATGCAAACTTTTCTACCCAATTACAAAATGCCACCCAAACCCATGAAGAAGAGGGAAGAAGGATAAAGAAGGAACATGGGACACACCCTCTGTCCTCCATCTTGCTTCCATTCGCAACATACTAAAAATCCCAAAACCTGAATTTCTCAGACAAGTGATACACCTACACTACTCTGTATAATCTATAATCTACTCTCTATCTCTATAATCTATTTCACACTTTTGTGGATTCTAGTCTATCTTGAAGTCTAGGAAGCTTTCTCCATGAATGAGAGTCAAAGTCGGTACTCCCCTGGGGGTCAGGGCACCCTAGAGCAGACAGAGAAATATACTCTGTGCCCTGGATTTCCACAAGGTATGACTGGGTAAAAAGTAATTCCAGCACCAGGAGATGCAACCACTGACCCAAAAGTAAAGAAAGACTGAGCATGCAGACTAATTAACATAAGAAGGGAGTGACTCACTTAACCTATAGAAGATAGGCTGCTAATTAATAAGAGAACTATGCAGCTTTTAGCCAATGAACATTATTCCTATTTTTGCTAAAATGTATAAATAGTAAAAAGTTCTGGGAATCATGGTGCTGGCTTTGTGGATTTGCCACCTAGTCCCCATTTGCTGCACAGGTCTGTAAATAAATCAAGTATCTCTATTCTGTGCATGGGTTGGCCTCCTGCACACCAGGTGCAAGAACATATCTGGGGACAACAGTGCTTCTTTACAGTGGCCATATAAAGGTTTACACAGGGCTGCAGCTTTCCAGAGTCCTCTGTGTTTGCTGTTCAGCTGAAGCATGTCCTTTAGTGCCAATGTGGTGGGCAGGAGCAGTGAAGGAAGATTCCCTGGGTCAGCATCTCCAGGTGGCTGTTAGCTGTGGCTTTTGTCACAGCACCTGAAACTGAAAACAGCATGTTTGTCCAGCCACAAAGAGCTTAAGGTGCTGCAGAGCATGGTGAGCGACACATTGGGGTGAGAAAGTATTTGACACTCCTGGTCCAGTCAGCAGTGCTCGCAACACAACTCAGCAAGAGTGTTGAAGGGAGGGAGTGTTGAAGTTTCGCTTTGCTCTATAAAGCAGCAAGCAGACTGGATTCCTGTCCTAGGAAACAGCAGCACCTACGGCCAGCGCACAGCTGAAGCAAACTTCAAAAGTGTGTGTAAGTGCTTGTTTCCTGCAGGTTTGCACTGTTCACTGGGCATCATTCAGTCCAGCAAACACGTTGGACAATGTCCATGTAAAAACTGAAACCTCTTGTAAAGACAGGAAGTTAAATTGGTTAAAAAGCAGATGATTGGAGTAGGAGGTCAACAGATCTTTGTGTGGTAATATGTTGTTCATTTTGGCCAATGCTGGCTCCCAAAATGAGTGTTTTGAACGTGGTTTTGTTTTCAATACAGGGATTTACCATCAGACCTTTTGAACTGTCCTAGTTCCCTTTGCAATGTACAACTCTTGCTCATTTTTCCCTAATTGAAAACGGGTCTCTAAACAAAGGTCATGCTAGCACATACTAAACAAAAAAATGATGATATTTTACATGCAATCCTTGAAATTTTACAAATTGCAGAATCAAGAGAGAAGTTTGAGTTGAAAGCATATAACTATAGAGGAACATACTTCATTCATCTTCCTTCAGATTGCTGTCTATTATATTTCTCTGAGTGAAAAGGTGTACATTTGACCAGTCCCTGGCTACTTTCTCCATTCTTCCTTGCCCTGTTACACTCCTTGAAGTCCAGTGCTTTCATGCCTTTGAGCATGAAATTCTTCCCCATGGGCTGTTTCTAGTTTAAACCACCAGTGTAAATTTAAGAGGGAAATTTCTTTTTCTTGAAGGGGGGAATGGCAAGTTTGCATTGGAAAATGCTGATGTTTTTAATAAAACCTTACTTGTATAAATGTTTTATGTTTCCTTGGACTGAGTGGATTATAACAGAAGGTTGTTTGGGCTTTTTAAAGCTTCTCTGGGAACTCATACATCAGTTTCTCAAGTTTAGGAGATCTGCAAAATAGTCTTACAGAATATAGATACTCTGTATTTCATATTTAACATTAATTTTAATATATGAGCCAACAGGGTGCTTTCAGGACTTATAAACTGGTTCTTGCTCACAGTGAGGTACTTCCATACCTTCTGGCTTCCCAGCTGTGCAGAGCACTGTGTCAGTGAAGCGTGCAAGATAACCAATGTGATGCTGAATATTTTTCTTGTCTTACATTCCTTCATGAGTTACAGTAATAGCTACAATGCCACTAGTTTGTGCTTATGTGAGAAAATTGCTGTGAGGATGTGAATGTTAAATACTGCTAACAATACCAGAGCTGAGCTTTTGCTGTTCCTTCCTGCTGGTCTCTCTGGCCCATCTCTGCGCAGTAACTCCTGAACCACTCCCAAATTACACCACAGCTGTGTCATGCCTGAGGTATGCTGTATTCCTGTGGAAGAACATCTGTTCCTCTTGTTACATAACACCTTGCACGGGTGAATTTTGATTACCATAATGGGTGAAACCCACAAACACTGTCAAAAAGCCCAAAATACCTCTGTACCTCAACAGGAAAGTAACTAGATAAAATAATTTTCTTTCTGGAAACATCTGCATTCACCTCCATGAAGAGGAGTGCTTACAGTGTCTGATATTTCATATTAGAAATCCTGTTGTTTGGAAAAGTGGAATATTAACTACTGGCATTTAATTTTACTTTACCAGTGCCTGGCAATAGCTTTGATCACTGAAGGTGCTCTCTGAAGAATGTATAACAATCTTGCCTGCTTTTCAGATACAAGGAACTGTAGACATTTAATCCTAATGTCTTGCAAGTCAGCAAAATGTCTGCAGTTTACCAAACATATTGGACCAAGTTCTGCTTTTGTAGAAAAGGGTATAGAACCACTAATACATAATGTGCTCACTTGTATATGACACTCAGCATGCTGTTTCCGACCCAGAACAGTACCCAAAGTATTTAGCTGCATGAAACCTTAACTCCAGCTGTTGGAAGAAGAGAAAATGGCACACAATTACCTCATTAAAGTTATTCTGACCAATTTTTTTTCTCTTAAATTTAGATGTATTTTGTGCTCTTTGCAGATAAAAAAGATATCCTTGATGTCCCTGGCAAGTATTATATGATTCTAAAGCTTAGCAGGCTGCCATTAATAATAATGTATTTGATATTCTCAAAGTTAAATATAATCTGAACTTGTGTCACACAGAGGACTCTAAAAAACCCAATATATTTTGTCCTGCCAAGACTGTTCTTTGCTGGTTGAGCTGGCTTGATCATATGGAGATGCAGTATCTCCTTTTAGAATTAAATTATTACAGCTCTTCAGAATGAAATCTGAATTTTGGAAATGAAAATGCAAATCCAGGATCCATGTTACCAGGCTTACTATTTTCTCACTTCTTTTTCACAAGTGATCAGTAGCTACAGGTAAGTTGAAAAACTGGGATTTTTCTCGTAGTTTTATGCCTCATTAGGAGCTTTCTTCTTTCTACAAGCATTAACTAAGGCTTGAGCAATTAGAGGCGTCAGATAGTTCCAGTGCAGAAGGGTGGAGATAATGACATCCTTCATTCTTTGGGGCATCTACATTCCTTTGGCTGATGGGTTGGCAAGAGCCATTAGACAGCTTTTCAGGAATTATCACTATTTGTCAGTACTGCTTAATACTTTTGAGGAAAAAGCAGCATTTTCTTACTATATTTTTTTAACTGTTTATTTTGTCATGAATAAGCTACAGTGTGTCAGGGAGTGTGATTTCCAGTGTGGTCCAATATATTTATTCTAAGCTTGAGTCTTTTTTAGCAGTTATGAACTTATGAAAAGTAGCTACGATGTCTGTGCCAATACATGTTCTGTTGTACAGTTCTATTTTACATATCACTTAGGAATTTTGGTTTTTTTTCTAGATTTGTAGTTCTATAGGAGAGTGATATGATTGGTTGATTGACCAATTGATCTCTTGCTAGAGCTGTGCTTAATTTGATCATGAGCAGTGTGTTTATCATTACTCTCTTCTGACTACTCAGTTTTCCTTATCTGGTCATTGTGTTCCCTGTTACCAGGACACTGCACTCAAATCTACATGAATCTCCTCACTGGTGCAGAAGATCTGAGCAATTTCAAGCAGTGAAAAATACTCATAACTGACTATACAATTCAAAATGTTGCTGGGCTTTTGGTTTTTGTTTATGGATTTTTTTCAGGTATTAACTTGAGTTGCTTTTAATTGTGAAAGGTAGAAAGCCCTCCACGTAGTCAGAGTTCCACAAGTTTGGGGCGTTTGCACAGGCATCAATTTTGTGGCAAAATTCAGACTTTCTAGACCCATGCCTTCTGTGTTGCACAAAACACATGGGCTGTGTAGTCCTTTAAAGCTGTTCTTCAGTGCAGACCCAGTAACTGGATGGTTGAAGCTGGCAGGGATCTCAGTGCCATCTGATCTGGATGAAGTTTCTGTCAGCCCCTTTCTCCAGCCTGTCGGGGTCCCTCTGAATGGCACCATGACCCTCTGGTGAATCAGCCCTCCCCTGCCCCCCCCCCCCGCCCCCTTCCCCAATTTGGTGCCATGAGCAAATTTATGGAGGGTGCAGATGCCCCATAATCTGGAGCATTAACGAAGGTGAAAGAGATTCAGACCCAGTATTGAACCCTGGGTCACACTGCTCCAACCAGGATTTGTGCCACTGACCATCACCTCCCTCACTATCTGGTCATCCAGCTGGTGTGTCAACTTCTTTATGAGGATCTTGTGAGAAATCCTGCAATTACTTTCCTCCTGCAGCTGGCTTCTAAGATTTTCCCCCCCACACACCTTTATAACTATCCAGTTTATGTTCTCTGTCAATAAAATGAAACACAAGTATCCAGGTTTGCAGCTCAGGTGTAAGTAAAACAGTTGGAAGTTGAACTTAGACAAAAACCTGCCCTGGAAAACCACAGTCTTGGAATGTACTGGGAAGAGCATTCTGCAAGTGGCACAGGAGGACTGATATTTAACTAAAACAATTTTGTTTTGAAACCTTTTACTGGCTCATGTGGAATTATATGGCACAGAAAATTTCTTGCTAAATCATAGACTAGCAAAAGTGTTTTGCTCTAACCACTCTTGGTGTATTCAGTCAGACGAGCACAGCATTTCAGCTGGCAGGACAACTGCTGGAGGAGTCTGACTTTCTAGAAAGTTCAGCCAGTGAAATCTTGAGAGGCCATCTCTTGCTAAAACATGCACATGTATTGTTCACCCATAAACTGTCACATGAACCACTAAATCTAACTGATTATACATCTTTGGTAAGGAGGCTCTTTCAAATGCAGCATGGGTAAAATTTTTTCATACAAATATGTCACAGGCATGAAGAAAACAAATGACTTTGCTTTTCTGCTGAGCAGTTAAAAAGTGAGTCACAACAAAAACAAAACAAACCAATCAAACAAAAAAACCTCCAAACTTTGTAGAAAACCTCTAGTATTTTTCATGTCTGATCTTCAACCGTCTATTTAACTTTGGCTGGATTAGGGAAGTGTACAATGTGATGCCTTTCAATCATAGTGTGATGGAAAGCAAGTCTTTATTTTCTACAGTTGGCCCACATAAAATGACAGAAACGGCATTAGGATTTCATGTTTGCTTAAAATGAGCTGTATTAAATCAGCTAGCTTGACCATTCCCTGTAAATGCCAAAAAATCCCAAAAGGCTACGTCTGGATTCTTAGCACTCATACATATTGCCAAATGCAACTTTCCAGATGGTGAGAAGTGTAACTAATAATATTGCATGTTTCACTAACATAGCTCTGGTAAGGTTTGCCTCAGTTTGTGAGTGAGCCAGACTAGAATTCAGCTCACTTCTCACATAATCATTCAAACTAATGTATTTAACTAAGAAACAGGAATGCAATAAGAATTCACTGGCTTGGGCAGATGTGGGTCAAGAGAACAGTCTGGAAGAGAGAATGGGCCATCACTCCTCTGGTGAGACCTGGGCTAGCTGCCACAATTTCCTTCCATGGTATCAGGTTGTTGCAGGAATTCACTGGATTGCAGGTCCATGCTGTTGCAAGCTGCTGTGTTGTTTAGGGAAGAGGGAGTGATGGTCTGGAGCACAGCTTAGGCCAAATAGCGTTCCAAAAGCAATCACTTCACAGACCTGCAATTGTACCTCTTTTTTTTAAAGTGCATTTTGCGGCTAAGCCACGAGATGGCAGGAAAACAAAATAAATATTATTTTATGAAGCAGCTGCACTTGAAAGTTACATCTAAAACCAAATACTATCAAGAAGGGGGCAAATTTTCCTCATGAAAGTGTTGCTAAAGTTTTAAAATATGTTAGATATCCCTTTAATTAATGCTATCTAACTGTGATTTACACTAAACCATCTTTCTCTTACCTGCTGTTTTATGTCTCTGGAGAAATGTCTAATTTTTTGCCTATGGGCAAGAATTAAAAAAGTTAGAACTGCTTATTTCAATTGTGGTTCCCAGTGTAATATGGTGTGTAACAAAATTAAATTGAGAATAAAGTCTCTTTGTATGTGGAAGAAAAACCATGATTGCCCTGAACCGTGATTAGTCCTTGGTTTCTCTATCTTACGTGGTATACCCTCTCATTCTAGCCTTGCAAAAAAAAAATCTACCTTCACATTATTCTCAAAGCAGACTGCAAAGCCACATAAGAGAGTCAAATGATGAGTTGATTCTTCTTGATTTGAAGAGTAAAAGACACAATGCCTTAAAATCATCTCTGTAGTTATCTGCCTCTGTGATATGATATTAAGAAAAGTACTGTAACTTTTTCTATGAAAGAATTTCAAATGTCTGGATTCTGTTCCTCTCCTGCCATATCCTGTCAGTGGAATTTTAAAGAGAGTGGCTTCTAAAATATCTTAGTTCCTTTTTCAAACGCGGTGGTCACAATGTCATCATTAGTACTGCCTAAGTAGCAATAGTGCACCATAGCAGTACATGGCAGTAGTGTCTGTAGGAGTGGTGTGCATGGAGTCTTACGAGCAATTCCCAGTTGTTAGATAGTCTCGTCCTGCAAACACTCTTAAATGCCGTGTAATGCTGATTGCAACCCAGAGAATATGTTGTCTACCATAATTAATAATGTTTAGGGTGTCTTACATGTTTTCCTGACTGTAGCAAGCTGAGTGTAGTAAAAGACCTATGTCCAATGATAGATGGAGTTTTAACCTCTGGCCTTGTCTGTGTTCCTGGATACACTTGTCTGTGGCCTCTCTGCAGTCATCTCATCATAGTGAACCAGGAAGCTGTTCACCAAAATGCCTTTATTATCTCCAAAAAAGTTGTTGAACTTGTTTTAGACAGGCTTCAATTACACCCTCCAGGGCTTTCTGTAGTTTGGTCTGTTTGGGAATTTATTGCCTCTTTCTATCCCTACTGTTCTCATTTACTGCTTCTAACAGGGACACCTTTTTCTTCTCCAAGAAGCAGCCCTCGGATGTATCAGTGACAGAGCAGGTCTCTGCTGAGCTTGAGGGCACCATTCTGCAATAGCTGTGCCTTGGCCAAGGGTCAGAAGCACAGATGATGGACCATGAGGCAGTGTACAGAACTTTATCACTGACAAGAAATGAAGACTAGTTCATGTCTTTATCATGAAGTTAAACAGTCATAGTTCATGTGTGCATATGTAGTTGCCCTGCTAAGAAAAGGAAAAAAGTATAACTGAAAAATTACCATGTTGGTAACTCCTGATTTATGCATACAACACACTTATTTGTGAGAACTACTGATCCCACATTTTCTGGTATTAAAATGTTGGTTTATGATAAATTCATAGCTGTCCCTAAAGCAATTTTGATCCCTGGGAGACTCAGGCAGCAAAGCAATGTTTTCTTTTAAAGCAGTTATTTCATTGCTTTTCTGTGAATTGTCCATGCTTGTGCCACTATGAGGGAGTAATACCAGTAAAAGGTAGCTGTTGGATATATACCTGTTCTAACTCAATATCTCAGTCATGGTGAGGAATGCCCAATTTAAATAAGTACCAAAAGTGACTTCTTTGTGTCAATCATAAAATCTGTCAAGTTTTCAAACGTTCCTTGAAAGACTTGCTTCTCAGGTCATAGGCAGAAGATGATATTCTGTTTTAGGAAACCAGATCTTTTATTACAGCAATGAGAAAACAAAAATAGAAAGTTGAGATTACAGATCTTTGAAAGGTGGACATTGGGGCAAAGCAAGGGCTCTGCACAAGATGCCATGATGTTGCACTTTTCGTGGAAGAACCTACAGCAATAATTATCATTCTTTGTTTAGAAGGCTAATGTTTAATGGGTTTTTAAAAATGTGCTGCATTGAAAACTTCTTGCCACCTATCCATTGATTTCCAACTTCGGGATTGTTGTAGTTACACAGTATGTTGTGATTTCTGCAACAACACTTCCAAAATCTCAGTCTCTGCTGTGTTTCCTTTTTTCTCCCTTCACCCAAAGTGAGACAACAGGATTAATGGAGCTGGTTACTGCAGACAAACACTGAAGCTGAATTTACTCCTAATGGTCTTACACCAATAGCAGAGCTGTGCCACTCTCACTCTGCCTGCTCAAGCAGCTCACAACTTCAGCTGCTGTAGTTTTGAGGAAATCATGGCAAAAAAAAAAAAAAAAAAAAAAAGACAGAAACAATGACAAGTAAACTCCAGATCCACTTTTCCTGTAGGTTTTTCTTTTAATTATTTAACTTACCATGCCCCTTGGCAGCACTGTAGGCTTTTATACTATTTTCCTATAAATATGTGCTGAAAGCCCCTGTGGCCACACATTGCTCTGCTTTGGTATTGTCCTGACATTAGCAGATCTGGAAACCATGTTCCTGATATATTTGCTGCTACACTGTTTATATTATTTTGTAAGTCAATTTGAATATATAAAATTTGCTGACCCTTTTACAATTTTAAGTGTACATAGGTATAGGACAGCCATCATCACCAAAATGTGTGTGAATCATGGTCACTGTCAAGAAAAACAAGACCTCTTTTGATGTCTGTAATCTCCAGGCTTGATGGAAATGCTTAAGCTTAGTAATTGCCTTTTGTACCATATATTCTCTGAAATAACTGTTACATTCTCTTTGCAGAAATTATTTTGTAGCTGGATGTGCATTCTTGGTTTTTTTTTTTCTGAGTGGTGGCAGAACATTATGGCACACAGTCCTCCTAGATGACCTTTTTTCTTAGAAAAGTATCCTCCTTATCATCCATATAAAATAGAAACTACTTAGAATACTTCCAGGGTAACAACTTGGAGCTTTTAAGATCTTAAAGTATATTTGGCAATTTTTCAGTGAAGTAAGATACATTTATCATGGATGTCTGAGCTATTTCCTTTCAGAAAATAGCATTAGGAGTTGCAAATAAGCCTTTTTGACTAGTGAACAGAACATGACATCATTGTTTTAACACACTTTCTTTCTTAATCAGCTAATTATATGGACATAATAAATGCCTCAGTTTTCTCAGCCAGTCCAAAACAGACTTGCTATCTTGGATTATATCTTCATCCTGGTTATAAATGTAATATTTGGAGTATTAAGTGAGTAGACTAACATAGGGCAGCATTGTTCTGGTTGAGGATGGCAGTCACAGACAGGAAACCTAAGATATTTTTCAGATGTGACAGTGGCAGAAGACTGAACCTGATTGTCTTAAAAGCCTTCTTTAACCCTATGACCTCTTGTTTTCTTAGCTTTGGTGAGAACTAGTGGTATGAATAAAACAGTTCTTCCTCTGTACCATGGAGGCATGTCTTTGTCTTTTCAGATGGTTCTTATTACAATGTGCTCCAGGGTTTGATGTGTGAGGAGAATAACAGTATGGACAACAAAATTCAGAGCACAGCTTAAAACTCCTTGTGTGCAATTGTTGTCAGGATTTTTTTTCAATATGGAGGGACTCCTTGAGGCAGCCTTAGATGAGATAAAGATGACTAGTAGAACACTTTTAGGAAAGAATTAATTTCCTGGATAAAGAGCACCTTTGTCCAAGGATGGGATCCTGAAAGGTGACCACAGAAAAAAAAAAAAAATCCTCTAGTGGCTAGGGCACTCTGCTAAGACATAGCAGAGAATTGATTGGAAAGTATGCAAATTACCAGGTTTATGCAGAGTCAAAACAAGGTTAGAGTGTGCATGTAGCCAGCTAGAAGTAGGAGGCTGATGATTTGGGGAGGGTAGTTCAGCTGATAAAAGGATGTAATTCTGTTGGGTAGTAACAAAGGCTGCACAACAGGGGTCAGAGAGGGACTGTGTGGTTTCAAATAACAGCAAAACTTTTAAGAGGCTTCAGTCACATCAACTGCCTGTGTGTACAGCAAGGAGGAAGTTGAATAAAGCTCTATTAGAGTTCAAGGAGCTTTAATATGTTTGAAGGATGCTCTGACACAAGCTTTTATGCAGTGCTCTGGAAATAAGAGGCTGAAATTGGGTCAAGAGAGCAATATTCTTCACAACACAGTATTTTAAATTGCAAGATGCATTAGAAGGCCTGAGTGACCTCTTCTCTGCATAAGAGGTTCGGGAAAATAAACTGTGTGTTAATGCATGTTTTTCATAGAAAATTTCTCTGCTGTATTTCTGTGGCAGAAAATTGTCAGATAGATAGCCTAGAGAGAAGCCATTTACATTAGTTTGGCTTTCAATTAATTCTGATTAAAGTGGGAGGTAGTAGGTGAATTCATTGACTCTGCATATACCATAAATGTGGTGTGGATACATATATTCTTTTTTTATGATACATGTTTTAAAGTATCATTAAAAGAGAATATACGTATCCACACCAGCAGGATATATGTATCCACACCAGCAGGATATAGCTTAATGGCTTCATCTTGCTATATCAGAGAATTTTAAAAGTTGTCTGTACAATTTTCTGAAATACAATCCAGAGGTATATTTATTTTTAATAAAATAAATGCATTTATTTTATTTGGAAAATATTTATGATTTATTGTAATTTATTTTTGGGGTAACATTGGACATTTTATGTACTCAGTAGTAGCTGACAAAGTTTTTGAGCGTTGTTAAATAGCTTAAGGTAATAATTGTGGTTTAAATTTTCTATGACTACAGCTGTGAAGGGATGGCAAAGAAAATAGGATAGTAATAAGTCTCATGGGTTTATTTCAAGTGAAAGTCAGCAAAACAATAACGATTCTAACAATCTAAAACAAACAAACAAAACAACTTTCCTAGGAAACAACATCAAAAGTTTAATTTGTTAAAATGTATGGACGTAGTCTTAGAAAACTTTTACAATGTTATCTGTACCTGGAGGATATTAACTTTTGTCATTTAACATTAATCAAGAGCATGCCAAAAGCCTGTGCTGAAATGTGACTGAACTCTTTTCTAGAGAAACGGTTTGGAATTCTGGAAACTCTTCCTAATGGATACAGGATTTACACATTTCTTTCTTTATTTTAACAAAGTACAATAAGCATCAACAACATTATAACTGTCCTGTATTGCTTCTTTGATTTTCACGCATCTTCTCTCTGCATCTTCTCAATCGGGACAGCCTCCGGTTCCTTCTCTTTCCCCTTCTGCTCTTCCCTTCATCCCACAGTTTGTCCGCATGGAAGACCCGTGTTTGCTCAGAGAATCGCAGCATGTGCCGGGCGGAGAGGAGCATCGCGCCTCGAGGCAGGGCAGCGGCGGGACAGCGGCGGGACAGCGGCGGGACAGCGGCGGGACAGCGGCAGCGGCGGCGGCGGCGGCGGGACGGCGGCAGCTCCGGCGGCGGCGGGACAGCGGCAGCTCCGGCGGCGGCGGGACAGCGGCAGCTCCGGCGGCGGCGGGACAGCGGCAGCTCCGGCGGCGGCGGGACAGCGGCAGCTCCGGCGGCGGCGGCGGCGGCGGCGGCGGCGGCGGCGGCGGCGGCGGCGGCGGCGGCGGCGGCGGCGGCGGCGGCGGGCGGGCGGCAGCGGGGCGGCGGCGAGCGGGACCGGCAGGGCAGCAGCAGCGGGGCAGCAGCGAGCTGAGGTAGTACTTAGGGCTCCAGGCTAGGGGCTGGGCGCTGCGGTGCAGTTCATAACTCCTTATATACAGCCTGGCCCCTCCCACAGTCCGATCGTCCGGAGGAATCATTGGGTGGTCCGGAGGAGTTCATCCTAGCGACGGAGCCTCCCCCCGCCTCGAGGGGGGCTCGAAGGGGGCTGCTCGGGGAAGTCATCCTAGCGACAGAGCCTCTCTGACCTCCTCCTCCTCCTGCCGATCCACGGGCGCTCGTTCTCTCTGGGCACGTGTCACTGACAAGGCATGTGTGGCTATTCCAGGAGTAGTACTCTTATATTTAACCTTAGTAAACCACATTTTTAAGCAACAGTTCAGAATAAAATCCAAACAATTTAAGACATTTTCATTTTAACATTAATCTTGCCCCTCAGCTGGGGGAAGAACCTTTCCCTGATACCCCTGACAAAACTTCAGGCCATTGCTTCAGGTCCCGTTGATGCCTTTTCCTGAGCCTTTGTGCATCACAGAGAAGAGATCACTGCCTGCCCCTCCTTTTTTCCTTCAGGAGGAAGCTGCAGACTCCAATTAGATCTCCTCTCAGTCTCCTCCAGGCTAAACAGACCAAGGGCCCTCAGCCACTCCTCACAAGGCTTCTCCTCAAGGCCCTTCACCAGCTCTGTGTCCCTTCTTTGGACACTCTAGTAACTTTAGATCATTTTTACATTGTGGTCTCCCAAACTGCCCCCAGCACTGGAGGTGAGGCCACCCCAGCCCAGAGCAGAGTGGGACAATCCCCTTCCTTGCCCAGCTGGTGATGCTGGGCCTGATGCCCCCAGGACAGGGATGTCCCTCCTGGCTGCCAGAGCACTGTTGCCTCATTTTCAACTTGCCGTGGACCAGGATCTCCAGGTCTCTTTCCACAGTGCTGCTCTCCAGCCTCCGTTTCCCTAATTACAGCTACATTGTTTGGCAGCTGAATAAAATCGGCATCTCAGGGAGGTGAACAGGGCAAGTAGCTCTGAGCTAGGCTCATGCTGGCACCTCCAGATATGCATGAGAGCTTTGGTTACATAATCTCAGTTGTATTTTGAGAACCTGGGACAGGTCCCAGATACAAAGGGACTCAAAGGGATCTCTGGATTCTGTGACCGTGTCTGTGATGTTAAAAAGCTCCCTTGCTCACCCACCCAGTGGAGCACAGGGAGCCAGTGGCACATGGAAGAACCTGGGAACACCCAGCCCTGGCTGCTCCCAAGGAGCCACCAGCCCTTCAGAGCCCACCTCAACACAGCCAGAGCAACACAGGAGCCCAAAGCCAGGTGGGAACTGTGCCCTGTCCAGGCTCTTCCCAGGACTCTCCCAGGGAACCCACCACCCCGTGGCACAGCTATGACACCCATTATAATAAAAATTCAAGGCTGGAGCAGCTTTTGAACTGAGGGGGTTTCTGCTGAGAGGCATAGGATATGTTAGGGGAAGAACATTTTAGGATTGCAGAGGATTTATAACAGGCTATATTGGGAAATGCCAAAAATGGGAAAGGAAAAGAATTTAGATTATTTGGGGAGTAACAAGTGAAGGAAAACAGAGGGATAAGATGACAGAAAGGGCTGTTTGTTTCTAAATAATTGCATTTGTCTGCCTTTGCCATGTGCCCAGTTAGCAGAATCTGACCTATCTTCTTATCATATTAGTTTCTAACTCTTTGTTTTTCCCTGGGTTTAGGGAGGAGGTCTGTCTTGGGGCCCAGAGGAGTCCCAGCTGCTGGAGAGATGTCAGGGTCTGGGGGTCTCCAGGGCAAAGGCAGGTGCTCTGTTTTTGTGAGACCACAATGTGGCTGTCTCAGTGTTGTCTCTGTCTGAGAGACAGAGACAACACTGAGACAACACTGTACCTCGGGTTCTCCTACATCCAGCGCCAACAACTCCGGAGTCTGGGATCCAGGGACAGCTGCTGGATCTACATCCTCACTGTCCTTCTCAGCCAGAGGAGGGAGCAGGATGATGCTGTTTGTGCTGTGTTTATGTGAGTGCTCTGTGTGCCTGTGTCCACCGTGTGGCAGGCTGTGATTACCTGTGCACATGTCCTGCATTTCTGTGCTCTGCATGCATCTGTCTAAGTTCTTGGTTATCTCCAGGTTGGTTTTTTATGTCATTTAAAGACGGCTCAGCCATGTCAAAGTAGAGAAATTCTGAAGCTCTTGATTTCTACAGAAAGTGTCTGGCAACATGATAGATGACAGTTTAAGTTAGTTACAGAGAAAGGGGCTTAGCATTTAAAGGCACCCAGCAAATTGAGTTTACTATCCCACATTATCTAGTCTTTTAATAATGAAATTCACACTTCACACAGGCCAGTAGATAAAATTTTATCTATTCATTTTAACAGAAAATATGGGGGGCTGATAAGTGAATTTTTAATTATCTTTTTTTCCTATACTACCATTACTCTTTTCTTCAATTATTTCTTTTATACTCTTTTTATTTCTGGCATTTGTTCTGTTTCATTTTTTTCTTTGGCTTTAGGTTGATTGTGGTTTTGATTATTGTTTTTTTCCCTGGTGCTGCTTAATGGAAGAAAAAATATCATTACTTATTCACTGATCTCCCACAATACTTTTGAATTTCTGTTTTTTGGTGGGGTTTTTTTCGGGAAGTAGAAGTTACTGTGCAACAAGATCCAGAATATTTGTGAGACTGGTTTTAGCTCAAGATTGGAAGTCATGAAAAAAATGCAGTATCAGTATGGATCTTTTCCTTAGAACTAATCACATGTATAGAAACATGTTTAAGAATGAGGTTTGCATTCTTTTTGACATAGTCTAAGCAACCACAATAGGAGACTGCAAATATAGAATGTAATTTCACCTCCTGCATAAATCCTATTATCTTTAGGAGAAAGTAAAAAGAAGTGGGCAACTCATGCCACAAAGAAAATGTGCCATTTATGGCATAATGTTACTTAAATTGCTAAAGCAGTATAGTCTATTTCTGTAAAACATTTATAGTAGTATTGAAGACATCCATAATGATTTTCAGAGTTCCATAATACACTGCAAAGAACATAAGAACGTCTCTTGCAGTGGCCAAGGGCAGCTACCTGTAGAAGAATATAAGTTAATCACAAATTAATTTCCACACATACACTCTCTCACCTTTTGATCATTTGCAGATAGATATTTTTATAGGATTTGATTAAATTAATGACTGGTTATGGATTTTTCTCCTATGAATTTGCCTACTCACTTTTCCAACCTGTGTAAAATAATACTGTCCAAAATTTTGCCATATGCTGCAAGGAAAACCATCTCTTTTTCCTAGTTTTCTATCTGCTTTCTGTTACTTTTATATGATGCCCTCCCCAGTTCTGGTGCTGGAACACAGTGAACAGTTAATCCCCATTCAGTATCTCTGTGTACTTGGGCTTTATTGACATCTGTTACAGACCGCATTCAGTTGTCTCTCTTTTTTCAGAACGAAGACTTCTCACTTAGGAATCTTCACTGAAGAGTCTTCACATAAATATTAGTTGTGCAGAAGGAATTGTAGACATCTGGGCTGTGTTCTTTGCTTTTCCCTTAGCCTTTTGCAGTTCTGTGTCCTCTCAGTCAGACCTACATGAAATATGCCAGTGCCTCTGCTTGGAGTAATGCTTGTAACTGTTGCGGGAAAAAAAAAGTAATTTATTTAGGTTACATCTGATAGATAGATAGATCGCATATCTTGCCACATGTTTCAGGTGTCTTAACATTTGTACATTAGGTGAAACCAGACCAACATCTGTGAGTATTGGATCTTGCTAGACTTTGATTGCTGATTTACAGAGAGTAGCATTTGCTCGTTGACCAGTTCTGTTCAGCCAGAAGCTGCTCAGAGACCCTTTTCAGAGTGAGGGGTACTGGTTTTGTGCCACTTGTTACTCATAGACCATGGTAAAGTTTCTCTTGAAATTATATCCCAAAATATTTTAGTCAGTTCTTTATTCTATAGCTTGAAGAGAAAAGATGACAGATGGTGTTTTCTTTGCCTAACATGGAGGAGTTGTTTGTGCTGGCATAGGGTAAATTATATTTCATTACTTCTCAATGATTTTGTGTGGTTTTGAGTGAGAACAGGAAAAAAAAGGGTGCTTCATGAGTTTCACTGCTCTCCATTAAAATCTTCTTGCTCAGTCATACTGCAGCCATTTCAGTAAATTCCTGAGGAATTTTTGGTCTACTTTTTTTTCCCTCCAGCTTAAGATAATGACACCCGTAGCATTATGCTTGAGGTTAAATATGATGTCCTGGTTTAACCCTGACTATTAATTTAGCTTTTACTCTGAAGATTAAATAATTCTGTTGTGACAAGAGTCCTTGCTGTGGTCACTGAGAGTTGTGGACAATATTGACACCAGTCTGAATAATACTAAACTGGTGCATCCTTCATAACTCAAGACTACACATTCTTCACTGAGGATGTTAATGATCCTCTCAACTTCTTTATGGTATGCCACTTTGTCTGTTCCAAGGGCTAATGCTGCTTGGATCTTCTACTCCCCACAGTGTAAAACTTGCCATGAAGTTCTGTACATTTCTTCATGTTGTCAGCCCTCTTTTAGAGATGGGGAAATGCTGCTATTGATGCAAGACCTCCCAGGAATCTTGGCCATTGAAACAAATATCCCCTGCAGTACCGTGGTGCAGGAGGCAGCAGTACTGCCTCTGGAGAAGGAGCCCAAGAGTCCTTTACAAGGGGGATGTGGGGAGACTGATTAGCAGTTATCATTATAAATTGAAATGATAATAAAAGACAGTGAAAAACTCTCGGAGGACAGAAAAATGGAGAGGAAAGATGATGTGAGACCTTCAAGCAGTGAGTGCTTAAATCAGAGTAAAAACTCCCCAGTGTATTTTAATTCTCTGCAATAAGTGCAGATTATGGGTTTTCATTCCTAAACTGGCCAATACACTAATGTTTCTGCTAGGTATTTCTGTTTTAGCACTGGCACTGCACCAGAGACCTATAAATTTTCCTTATGAATCACTCTAAAACCAAATTCTTCCTTAATCAGTGGCCACTTTCCCCTTTTGAAATTTTTGTTACTGCTTCACACTCAGATTGTCTGGAATTCAGTGTTTAGGAGTTTTTTAATGTAATTCTTTCTGGTTATTCAGGACATCCATTCCTGTCCTCCAGCTTAATTCTAGAAGACTTCCCACTTTTTACCAAAAAAATGCAGTTTTGTCAGATGTGTACATGCTATGCTATACTGCCCTTCACCTCACATGGAAGGTCAGAAGATATCAAGTTACGCTTGTGGAGAAGGCTTTTCAAAGACCCAAAGGCAGTGGGCTTTCAGCTCTGCCTTGGAGACAGAGGAAATGAAGCAGCTTTCTAATTTGCCTGGTCTCTCAGAGGACCCTTCTGCTGTGAAGCTGCAGAAGGTCAGAGAACAACAGCTGCCAATCACTTCCACAACTGACATGGAAGATTCCCTGGTACCCACCCATTGGTGATTTATCGCCTGCGGAAACAAGGAGTGATCCACAGGGCCTGTTCATCCTTTATCAGTCCCATATGGCCAGTGTGAAAGTTTGAGGAAAAGGGAGACTAGCTGAATGAAGGGAGGCTAATGCCTGAATGAAGTCACACCATCATGGAGTGCTGCTGTGCTGGACACGCTGAAACTTCAGTATGAACTAGAGTCTGAGGCAGCCCAGTGGTTCCACAGTGGGTATCACTGATGTATTTTTGTCAATCCTTTCGAAAGCAGAGTGCAGGCCACAGTTTGCTTTCACTTGGGGCTCTGATCCCAACTCCCTTTTGATCACACATTAATGAACTTTGATGGAACCATGAGCACAGCAGTGATGGATTCAGAACTGCTTTCCACATGCAACATTCAAACACCACACACCTTCTCTCCTGCCTGAAAACTGGTTCTGACAAATGGAGCCCAGGGTCATGCACTCAGTGAGCTCAATGGGTTTTTATAGGGATGGTCCATAATTTAAGGGAATTTTATCTGTGTGTGTATATGTACCAAAAGAGAGGAAAGTGATAGGGTTTTGGGAAGTGGGACCTGGCATTATACGAATTATATGGAATATGGAGTGCCTACTCTCTTAGTTTCAGCTGGAGTAGAAAGAATTTTCTTCCCAGCGGCTGTTAATGCTGTATTTTGGATTCAGTGTGGGAATAATACTGATAACACACTGATGTTTTTGTTGTTGCTGAGCAGTGCTTATCTTAATTTGAGGACTTTGCAGTGCCTTGTGGTCTGCCAGTAAGGAGCTGTTGCAAGAAACTGGGAGGGGGCATTGAGATGGGTAACCCAGTATGGCCAAAGGGATATTCCATACCATGGAAGGTCATGCCCAGTAGGTAAATTGGGGGAGTTGGCTGCCAGGAAACAATTGTTGCCTGGGCATCAGTCAATGTGTGGTGAGCAACTCTATTGTGCATCACTTGTCTCCCTTGTGTTTTAGTTCTCTTTCTCACCTCTTGTTGCTATTGTATTACTATTGATTTTCTTTATTTCAGCTATTAATCTGCTCTTATCTCAGGCCATGTGTTTTTTGTGATTCGCCTCCCAGTCTCACCAGGGGTGGGAGTGAGCCAGCAGCTGTGTGTATTTAGTTGCTGGCTGGGATTGAACCAAAACACCTTATCATTTTTGGAGTTTACAAATAACAGTTGTTGACCTGCACAAATCACTGGATCTGTATACACAGAGTATCCATGGATACACAGTAAATACAAGAAAGAATTTCTTATTACTGTGGATGCAAATTACAGAATCACAGAATCACAGAGTAAGCTGAGCTGGAAAGGGCCCCACAGGGATCATCAGGTCCAACTCCCAGCCCTGCACAGCATCATTCCCAAGAGTCACACCATGAGAGTATTGTCCAAAAGCTTCTTGAGCTCTGCCAGGCTTGGTGCTGCCATGGCTGCCCCAGGGAGCCTGTTCAGTGCCCAAACACCCTCGGAGGAAAGAACATTTTCCTGATGTCCAAGGTAAAGCTTCCTGGACATAAATTTAGGCCATTCCCTCCAGTCCTGTCACTGGTCACCCCAGAGAAGAGATCAGTGTCTGCCTCTCCTCTTCCCCTCACAAGGAAGTTGCAGCCTCCAGTGAGGTCTCCCCTCAGTCCCCTCTTCTCCAGCCTGAAGAGATGAACTACCCTCAGCTGTTTCTCACATGGCTTCCCCTCAAGGCCCTTCAATATTTTCACTGCCCTCCTTTGGACACTTTCTAATAGTTTAATATGTTTCTTTTGTTGTGGTGCCCCAAACTGCACACAATATCTAAGGTGGCTGCACTAGTGCAGGGCACAGCTGGACAATCACATTTACATAACATGTTCATGCCTTGGTTTAGTTGTCAGTAAATCCTGAAGATTCACTCACCTTGAAGGTGTACTTGCTTCAAGTTACTTCAACAACAGCTTACTGCAGACAATAGCAGAAAGTTCCCAGATTATGAAAGGGACAGAGAACCTGCACTGTGAGGAACAACTAAAGGAGTTCAGTCTTTTCACCCTAGAGAAGAGAAGGCTTAGGGGCCATGTGACTACAGTTTTTCAATTTTTAAAGGCCAGCTACAGAGAGGACAGAGCTTGTCTCTTCATAAGGACAAGGGACAATGAGTACAAGTTGCACCAGGAGGGATTTCAGCTTGTAAAGAAAAAAAGAAAATTTTCATGGTAAGAGCAATTTTCACTGGGACAGAGTCCAATTTACTGCAATATCTTTAATAAGCTGGATAATTAATTAAACAGAGAGCACATGGAGTGGTTATTCTGAAATATTCCGAGATGGTAAACACATGCTCTTCAAAGCATTTTTCTGCTTCTCTGTGTTCTTCTCCCCAGTTCACTTGTTTATTGACCTGACCTTTTTCCAGGTAATAATCAATTTACTTGCCTACTCAATTACATGCTAAGACAGTGAAATCTTTCATGCATTTTCCCAGAAATGTGGTAAAAGGACCACTAGAAACCTTACCCTTCTTTCTCTACCTTTTATTTATTTATGTTCCCATTCTTTCAAGAGGTTTGAGTTTTTTTCACATGTGATTGTGACTCTGACAAACAGCAGTAATTACATTGATATGTACTTTATAATGTTTCTTCCTAGCCTAAGTGTTTGCTATTTTCTAGGTTGAACTCCTCCAATGTGAAGAGGTCCTCATTGTAGTTTAGAAAACACTTGGCTCATCTTGATGGTACCTAATGGCTTTAAAAAGCACTAACATTCATTGAGTAATTTTCTCATGCCTGATTTTGACTGTTGGTGATTTGAATCCACTTATATACTGAGTATGCAAACTGGCTTAACAGGAAACAACACGTGACTACTTTGTTTTCTACATACTATCAGTGAAGGTTGGTCTTTCAGACCACTAAAACACCATCCAAGAAAGGGCAGGACATCACAAAATCCTTATTAATTTATTTTTTTCATGCAGTTGTGTAAGAAGAACAGCAAGTCTTGGTATTTTGTAGAGGTTTGGTAAGGGCTCTGTGCATGTGTGTTCATATCCTCAGAACAGGATACTATTTTACCTCTTTCATACAGTTCAAATGTGGCTCCCTTTTTACCAAATGCTTAGTTTTCACTCACATCTTCACATTTAAAGGTAGCATAAATAGACTGAATATGTGTATTTCTTCGTAAAGCAGTTTGACGTTAACATCCACAAGCTTGAACTTTGCATAGCAAGTCTCGTAGCCCCTAGTAAAAACCTTTGGATTTATTTGGGTTCCCATAGCTATGCCAAAGAAGAGATGCAAAATCCAGGAAAATATTCCTCATCTGAAAAAAACCCAACCCCCCCCCCCCCCCCCCCAAAAAAAAAATACCCCAGAAAAACTTACTATATTGAAAAACCTAAGTTTGCTAATTACTATCTAGGTAACTTTCTTTCTTGAAGGGAGGCCCTGCATGGAATTTTTGGGAGAAAGACAAAGATGTGGTACTTGTAACACATTCTTTACTTATCAAATTCTTATTCTTCAACAGCCAAATTAACTACTGCTTTGAAATAGTAGTATCACCTCAACAATTCATCTGTTTTTTTCTAGTTTCTTACATTGCCATTTCACCATAATGGAAAGATTGATTTGCAATGAGCATGAGGATATAACAAGGTACTGGAAAACAGTGTATGCAGCTCACATGTGGTGGCAGCAGTACATAAGCCTGGTGTTCAAAGGCTCTTTGGTGCTAGAGAGTGTCTGCATGGCAGTCATGTGTGACTGCAGGCATACGGAGCTCTACCAAAACAGCAGAGGCCCAGTTTTTTTGATGCCAGTAAGAGATAAGAATTATTAGCCAGGTTTGGGTGCATGAAGCTTGCAAAGGACAAGGATAGCCAGCCCAGGCCAAAGCATTGGCAATGCTGGTGATGCAGGCTTTAAGTAGATTAAAGTTGGCAAAAATTTTCCTGTTCTCTGTGTTTTTACACTTCTGCTTTAGATTGTGGGCATATTCAATGCACTGCATGTGTGTGTACAAATATATGCATGACCCCAGTGTCACTTCCAAGATCCCCACTGCCAGGTTGACTGTCATTAGTTTGGTAGTGTTATAATAACTGAAAATGATGGCAGTATTTATGGCAATTTTGATTCCTGTTTCATTGTACTGTGTCTTTAGATGGTTATTCATCTGTTCTTACTGCTTTCAGAAAATTTTGCACATCATTGTGCAAGCTAATGGTGGTTCTCTTAACTAAATTTAAAGTTTCCTATGTGGATGTCTTAAATAAATTTTAAAAGGATCGTTTACTTATTAATTGGTGTAAAAGGGAAAATACTGAAGGTAGGCAGAATGTTCTGGATTGAACTGATGGATAGATGGGAAATCAAAAGGCTAAAACTATTCATGGGTTACAGATGAAATTTCCTGTATTCAGTAGCATAAGAAAGCCAGGGATGATGAGGTAAGGAGATAAGCACTAAAATTCCTGATACGAAGAAAATGAGGTCACCATTGTAGCAATAGAACTAGAGCCCTGGGGAAGGAAGGCAGGTGTGCAGACAGCAAGGTTGCTCCTGCTGGAGCACTGATATCCAAGGAAATTGTGCCCTGCGGACCTTGGGTATAAGCAATGCCAGGTGGACTGGAGTTCTGCAACATGGTGACAGTGAGTATCAGATCCACCCAATTTAGAATCCTCCTTCTACATTGATATTTTTCAGGGGACTAGAATTGTAACACAAAATGATTGCCACTCACTTCAGCGTGTGTCTTTCACTGTGGGTACAGAAATCCAGACAGAAGTCCTCCCACATCTGCTCAGGACACAGGCTAATTGAGGTGGGGGTGAGAGTACATCCTTTTGCTATTTTCTGCATGAATGGGTTTGTCATCCTTATCACTATAGGATTGACCAAACTTCTGGGCCATGAGATTCTGCAGTGAGAGCATTTCCTGCTGTTCAACTCCTTTGGAGAAAAAAGTTGAAAAAGCCAGGAAAAAAATTAAGCTGAATGAAAATTCAATCTGCACTTGTGATTATGATATTTCACTGAGAGTTCAGATGAGAGGGAACCTCTTTTTTCTCCAAAGACTGCTCTCAATTGCTAGGCAAAAGGAGCCTGTGATCACTTTGCACACAGCTGAGCCTGTAGGCCCAGCTCTGCCTGTACCAGCCCAGTAGGAATGGAGACTGCTCTTCAGAGAGTTGGTTAGACTGTGCTATACAATAGCTGAGACCGTGGCTTCTTTGGTCCTTTTTAGAGGAGGGTTTTAGTTCTGGAATTGGCCTTGGCTTCCCACAGGCCTCAGAGCTGTTGACACCTTTGCAACCAGATGTTTGATGATAAATGTTTGAGGAACAGCAAAATGCAGACATTATATTAAATATCAAAACTAATTGTTCACACATCTTACTCTCAGGATTCACAATGAGAAATGACATTGGAGCAGTTGAGAACTTCAGTCCTAACCACACTCTTTTTCCTCTGCTATTCTAGGTCTTCTCAATGAGACTGTTCTATAGGTAAAGAGTGAAAGAGCTTTTCTGGAATGATGTATATGAGCAACACTTCGAGCTGTCTCATTGTAACTTGGCTTTCTTCTTTGGCTGTTCCTACATCAGATTTTTTCTTAATTTCCCTTGGTAGAGATGGTGGAAGGCCTGTGCCATACATAATGAAATGCTTCTGCCAATGCCAGCAAGAATATGAGTGTGCCACCGTGAGCCAGCACCGAGGCCATAGACACCATAACCACCTGTACTGCTCCTGCAGGTCTGCAGGTGGCATGGTGGCAGTGTGCTCAAATAGCTTCTCATGAATTGCAGAGGTAGCAGATACTGCCTCGAGTCAAAGCTTTTATTTTTCCTTTCAGCCCCCTCCAAAGACTCGTGTTTGACTGAGGGCAGTTCTAAGTCAGGATTTATCTAACAGGGAGATCAAGGTGGCAAATAAGAAGGCAAATATAACAACAATGCAAACGATAGGCAGAAAGCCATCGATCATAAGTCGAATACATAATGTGCATTAGTCTTCCCTCTAATCTGATACTCACTGTGGAAAAGAATTATCCAGTGCCTTTTCTGAAAGAATTAGGGCAGAGACTAATTAGCTGTTGTAGTGTGTAACCACTCACACATGGTGGAAAAATTATTTCATCTCACCAAGTCAAATATTCTGCACTTGCTTCATAGTACTATGTGATGTGTTCTCCATGATAAAGGCAGAAATTGTATAATAAATTTGCTTTGTGCAACCTTGTAACATTTCTCCTTTGTATTCACCCTCAAATTTAATGTTCTAATTAGTAGAAAACAGATAGGTACAGAAAAGCACAAACCTTGCAATGCTAAGCAGTGACTTTGACTTTGATCAGATTATGAGCTTCAAGAACACATGTAGGACCTTCACAAATCCAATTATACAGTTTATGCCAAGAGGAAAAATTTGTTCCCAGCACAACCCTTGCAGTCATGAATTCTGACACGAACCATAAATCTATTCTGTATTAACTCTAATTCTGGTTAATTTAACAGCAAATAACATCTCATTTATAAAGAATATGTTAGATATTTTTAATTACTTTTTATCCATTTAACCTATTTTCCTTGTTTTTCTGATAGAATGAGATAGTAGGTACTCTGTTTATTATTTTGTTCAGCACATAATTAAATTTCTCCTCTTGCTTCTAAATTGTTTACTTCTGTTTCTTCAGTGGAAGGTCCTTTTCTTCTTGTCTTATGGAAACTGAATGGGTGACACTTGGCTGACCCTCTGACACTGACTGTTATAGGGTTTTCCTATTTGCTCTGCCATTTTTGAGTTAGGACATGTCTAGTGGCCAAAGAAAAAAGCTTTGCAAAAAGCTGTTAGATGCTGCCAAATAATTATGTCCCTGAAAGGTCATAACCCTGTCAGCCTTGGTCTGATCTTGAGCTAAGGAGCCATGCTCCAAGGTCTAATGAGATTAGGTGTTACAGCCTACTGACATGGGATTCCAGATCCAGCCTCATATTATATTTACAGTTCTGGGACATCTCCCATGGGTGAACGAGCTTTGAGTTCCACCCTTCCAGTGAAATTCACCAGCATACAAAGGAGAATTACTCTCTTCCATGTGTAGGACCCTGCCTTCTGCACCTGAGGTCTTGCTGCTCAAGTCCATTTGTGACTTTTGCTTAGCTAATACTTGTTGCTTGGCTCAGCAGGTGACAGCTACACACATCTGTCTGCTCCTGATGCCAGTCAGAGGACATGCCGTCTAAGTGCACAGTGAAGATCTCGAAGCTGGGTGCAGATAGGGCCAGCCCTATCCGCACTGACCACATGGAGTGTCCTCAGACAGCACAGGCTGGACATGTTGGACAGTGATCGGACAGTGAATATGCCACCACTGCCCCTGTAGTAAAGCTGCCAGAGCTGGTTGCTGCACACTCCCTACTGCATGGGGAGAAGTTGCAATACAAAGATTTTCTCTCCGCTTTTGGGGAGAGGTTGAAATACAAAGATTTTTAGCATTGGCCCCTTCCTGTTCTCTCCCTTCTACAGTGGCACTACAAAAGAGAAGACACAAACACTTAGTCTGGTTGCAAAAAAGCTGTTTATCTGGGATAATTTTGTTTGGTTCACAAGAAGGTGCTCAGTACCAGTCAGTGACTGTGCTGCTCTCAAACCTGGCTTGCTTTCTTGACCTTCCTCGACCTTCCTCAGGTCAATCTGTGCTGCTCTTTGGGCTGCTCTTGTCCAGTACAAAAAATGAAAACAGTCCTGGGAGATCCCAGAACCTCCTCAACCCTGCTAAATTGTTTCTATCACTAGGCTGCTCTCACTTTCTACTTGGTCCTTCTATGGGATTATTAGCCTGTGGCAGAGGAGGGAAGGAAGGGAGGTTTAATAAGACCTTTGTGTAGATGTGAGAGGATTCTTGCTGGGAACTGAGACCTTAGGTCCTACAGATTGTATCTCATGATCTGGACAAATATCTTATCCTTTAATTGACCCATCAGCTGAGTACTTTCCAAGTCTATATGCAAGTTAAAGGATGCCAAAACAAAACACAAGAGAATGGGTTTAGTCATCAAGGAACTGAAACAAATGAATTTTCAGGTGCCTTTGGAAGTGACGGGTTTTTTTCTGAGTCTTTAGCACTTACACTACCAATTTAGACAGACTAAAGTCACTGCAGTGTGTCTGCTAGTGCAGCTCTTGATCTGTCCTGTCAGACAAATTAGCTTTGTGGATTGCCCTCCATGATCTCACCACTGACTTGAAGGGAGTGTGACCCCAACCTCTTGAATTGCCTTGTTGGTTAAAGGCTTTACAATGTCTGTTTTGGAGGTGCCTTACAGAAGCTGAAATCCTAGAGGCCTCATAGTTCTCAGAGAGAAGAATATTTGTAACTACAAATACTAAAAAAAAACCAAAACAAAACACAAAAAAAAAAACCCACCCACAAAACAAAACAAAAGAGATTACAAAATACTAATTTGTAGAAAACACAAAAATGGGGCAAATGTTTTGTTCCAACTTAAGCAATACCTCAGGGTTAAAACTGAAAAAAAAAACTGAAAAAAAACTATTTCTTAGTGCTAGTATCAGATAAGAAATAAATCACCCTACATTTGGCCCAGGTTTATCAGCAATAGTTACTGGATAATCAGTTCAAACATTACCCTGTTAGTAAGCAGAAATATTCTCTTCACCCTCTAGTGCATTCTAAGCCAGGTACTACTCAGATAACACTTAATATTTTGCAATATTGTATTGACATGAAAAGGAGATTTTTATTGTTTACCTGCAAACAGGTGCTGCATTCTTTTTTTCCAAAACCTAAAGATAATAACTTATATTTCAGCACAACTTGACTGATACAGAACTGACCTTGAAATGTTTTCTGTATTTATTTTAGTTGATCTTCTGTATTTTTCACCAGCAGAGTATTTGTCCTATATATGACTTCAGGCAGATTTTAAGATTTGAATAATGCCTCTCAGAAGCCTTATTTTCCTGCAAAGAGGGATTCTTTCAGCCGTATTCACACTGTGTATCACAAGTAAAAATGTGGCCCTCAGCTATGGATGCAACTATGAAATGTTTAAAATTGTCTACCTGGAGAAGTTTCTTTCAGCTATACTATTGTGTATTTGCCTTTATAAACTCCATACAATTGTAACAATACCAACAGAAATTGTCTGTTTAAATAAACATTTAAAAAAACCATAATGAGTCACTAATGCTATGCATAAATTTCAGCACCTTCTCATCTGCATTGGTGTATAAACACCTGACTTTCTGCAATGGTATAAAATATATTTTAATAATAGTAGAGAATACTTTTTCACTGGTTAAAATTTCAGGTTAAGTAACAGATTATCGTAATATATGGCCAGTAAGTGTCATAATTGCTCTAGCTTAACACTTTTGATTTATGTCTGCCTTAAGCCAGAACACAAAAAGTTTATCCAGAAGCCCTTTCAACTAGTAAAACATTTAATAAAAGTGATGTCAGCAGGATGGGTGAGACTCAAGTCTGTTCCTATTTTGTGTGTTGTTTATTAGGCTGCCTATACAGACTGGAAAATTCATTGACCATTAACTTTATTTTCCACCTTTCCACCTCAAGACCAAGTGTGGGCTGTGTGACAGAGGGAGATGTTTCTTCTTATATTGTCTGTCCTCTACATGTTAAATAAAGTTACTGTTTCTAATGATGGCACTTCTGATTGTTTTTACATTTTGTGTGTTTAATATGATTTTGTGGAGTTTGGTTTTCTTAGCCTTGAGCTGTTGGAGCAAAACAGTCGATAAAAAGAGTTGCAGCAGTGAACACTCTATAGAAAATAGTTAATTTGTAGTTTTAGTGTCTTTCCTCACTTACAACAGCATTACAGTTTGTCTGCTAGGAGCTGCATAATGTACATGCAAGATTTGCCCAGGTGTTCTGGGAATCTGTAGCTTGTGCTCCAACCAGACTGTCTGATCTCCCACCCAGAAGAAGAAAACCCACTCTTGTCCCTAGGCATGCCTTCCAAGCAGGAAAAATCACATATGCAAAGACATGTTGAAAATGTGGCGGACCTAGATGCACTTTTTGGATTACTAGTTATTTAGGTAGATAACAAAGCTTCAGGTTGCAACATTATTTTTCCCACTTTTATTTTCTCTTTGACCTAAGGTCTGTTTGCCATAGTGAAAGCTACCTGAAGCCGATTTTTCCATAGAAGGGACCTTTCTCTGGCAAACATTACTGCAGCAGAGCTGAACTACCTGACTTTCTGCAAGTGAACAGTCTGCAGTGGAACTGGTTATTTTAAATGGAAGAGTTGAGCCAGTGCTTCACTGGACTCAGACCAGGACACCTGAAGCATTGCAGAACTCAGCCTCTGTTCTCTTTGGTTTGATATTTTGTCAAATTCAAAAACATGTCAGCTGTGCAGCTGGTTTGTAGTACAATCAAATTGCTACACAATAAGAAGCAACCAATAGCTGTCTTGTATCTTCATGAGAGTTTTTTGAGAACTGAGTGAGATCTTTGTGTGGAAACATGCCTAAATTTCAAATAAGAAGTTAAAAAAATTCCATATTCTTTTGACCACTGTGGTCATCGTAAACATATTATAATTAGTTTGTTTTTAGAAGTGGGAAAAAAAAATCTTTCTTTCTGATAGCAAAACTTGCTCTCCTATTTTTAAAAATATGTGCTAACATAACTGTCTGTAGTATTTTTGATTTGGAAAAATACTATCAACCAGAATGCCCTGAAGTATTGGGGTCCTTTGCTAGCACAGTGCTTGGAATGCAGCCACCTCTAAATCACATTGCATGACGGTAGGTAGGAAAACCTGAAAACAAACTAAACTTGAAATGAGCCATGCATTCTTGTTTTGGAACATCACGAGAACAAGGAGGGTTGTAAGTCCACAAACTATGTATTTTTGCCGTCATCTACTTTTATTTTCCCATTATAAATCAAGCAGATTTTAAAAAATCTAGGAAAAAACATCTCTGTGGCTAGGAAAACATGCTAGAAGTGCAACAAAAAGCTGGAGCAATTCTTCCAACTCTATTATTCAAAACTTCTGACTTTTCTTAGCTTTCATTTCAGAACTTGTTAATGAATACTGGTAGAGGAGGAGCTAATACTTGTCTCTGATTTACCAAGTAGAAACTTGCAGATAGATACTATACTCTTGAGGCTGGCAAATGAGATTGGACTTTGGCATCTCTTTCTCACATGCTTGCCAAGCTGGACAGCTTCCTACACAACTGCTGCCTTATTTGGAAAATGCTTAAACTATTTCTTGGAAAGTGTTTGAAGGTCAGGCAGAGGGTTTTTTTCTGTGTTTTACAGTATTTATTATTACATAAGAAGGTTGTGTCCTACTTCTCATAGAGATCTGTCTAAGGACTACGGATATGATGGAGGCATGCTTACTGACAAAATAGAAGCCCTATTGAAGACAGTGAAAGGCAGTAATACCTACATGTCCCTCTCCCTGCTACACATCCATATTTACATTTAGGAAATAGGCACTCTAAATGTCTTTTAAATCTCTCAAATATTTATGCACTGCACAAATTTTGGGGCTCAAAATGAGGACTCTGATAACACAGTTTTGGAATCACCCTACTCTGTAGCAGAGATCCTCAAGAGGTCTTTCCCTTTGAGACACCTCAGACGTTCTCAAAAGTGGCAGAAAATTATGGTAGAGGCTGTGAAGATATAGGCAGAGGGAGTAACAGGAGGCTGAGGGTGAAAGCACAAATCATAACTGGTTAGCAGACACAACAAACAGGAAATACGTATACCAGATGTAGAAATCCCATATGTGGTAAAAACACAGGAGAAAACAGGGAAGTCTCAAGAATTCTCACAACCCCTAGAAGAATAGAAACACAGAGAAAGGGGAAAAAAATGGGAACCTAAAAACAAGAGAGGAATTGCTCCACTTTTGTCTTCTTCCACTAAGGAAGATACCACTGCTCTTTCATCTCATCAAGTTCCTATCATCCTAAAAAGATAAGAAGGGCTGGTTTCTGTTTTGCTAGTCAGTATATTTTGCCAGTGTGAAGTGTCTCTACTATCTCACTGTATAATGTAAGTTTGGCCCCTACAGAGCCCTGTGTGCATGTGTGCATACACATGTGCGTGTGTGTCTGTGTGCGCTTCCCACCCCAGCCTGCCCACCCAACAAAGTGATTGATCCACAGCACTGAGCCAAATTTAAGCTCAGAGGCAAAAACTCACTTGAATGAATTTGAGAATTTTAAACCTCCTCTCCACTCCCTCCCACAGCTACTTTGATCTCCTTTTAAAAATCTCAGACTGTCAAAACATGAATGCATGTATGCATTTATGCACATGAACAGTCCCAGCAAAGGCAAGGGAACAGGATTCTGCCTACTTTCCCATTAGCACATTTGATGGAAGACAAACCTCTCCTTTCCTCTGCACTTCTACTCTTGCCTTACCTGACCACTGGATTTGTTCTTTGCTGGCTGCTTTCTGTCCGACGCATTTGTGCATTGCCTAGAAGAGTGCAGTTAATTATAATTAATTAAACCCAGTTAATTATAATTAATTGAATTGCAAGAAAAGTGTGTCATTCAAAGACCAGTGGCCCTGCTGCGCATAAAAAGAAAAAAAATAAAATAAGCAATAAAAATTCTAGGGTAGGTATTGGTATTTCTTTTATGTTTTCTCTTTTAAGGTTAGGGCTGTTCTTGTTTTGTTCAGCATAGACTTAGATTTCTGGGTGGAAGAGAAACTGTTTACAAAACAGTGTCTGGATACTGTGGTGTTCTTAGGTTTTGGCAAAATGTCTCCAAATTATCTGAAGTGTTAGTTTAAGAGATGCTGACATTTGGATTGAAAACAGAAAGATAATAATTAGAAAAGTACCAACTTGAATTTTTGTGTATTCTGGCAAAAAAACCCAAACCAAACAAAATAAAAACAAACCAAAACCAAAAAAAAACCAAAACCAAAAAACCCTCTTTAGTTCACTTCATGGCTTTGAGAAGGTGCTCTGTGCTTGCACACTAACTGTTCTCCTACACCACCACAGTGCCACAGAATTACAGTTTTGCTGTAATTATAGGCTGTCCCAATAATTTCACTTTACGTTTACCTATGGTACAAGTTTAAAACTGGCTTTGCCTTGCTCTGAACTCAGACTGGAAGGGCAGTCGATTAACTGCCTAAAGTTTGTGAGCAAGAGCCCAGGTTGCCGCATTAACTCCAAATATCTCCCTGGCAGACTACAAACATTGATCTTCAATCTAATGGAACAGTATCACCAGATTGGTGCTTCTCAGCTCAAGGTGGCTTCCCTCATCCTATTAAAATTGTCATTGCTAACAGTGGTGTAGGGGAGATGTGAGAGAGCATAAATATGGAGGCAATGTGTAGCACAGATATTCAGTTAAAAACAAAAATTAATTAATTTGTGTGAATCACTCCCTGGGAAAATTATTGTTTTTTGAAGTATGTAGGCCAGGCCCTGTGAATGACACAATCTGATAAATTGTCACACATGCCATATGTTATAGCCTTGCTTCAAAAGCTTCCCAGAGGCAAGTTATGTGAGACAGACCATTTCAGGACTGGATGAATCTCCCTCTTTCCAGTTCTTCTTGAGTTCTCAGCAGACTCAAAATTATTTGCAGAAGAGGATCAAATTTGGTAGTGTCCTTAGAATAAAAGCACTTCCACAAACACAACTAGGGAGCAAGAACCTATTATGCAATAAATTACATGAGTTATAATTGACCTTTGCCTTTGCCATCTTGCTGAACAATTGCACATGTAGTCTGAGATAGCTTTAAACACCAGGCTAATTATATTCCTAGGATGAGCAGCATGCAGAAGTTAAAGAAACATCTGTTAGAAATTCAAGACAGATCTACTTCCTCCACACCTTGCTCACTTTCTCTCTCAAATGACTCTCTTGCAGACTCTTTCAATCTTTACACTATTCTCTTTAAGCACACTGGCATTGAACAATGTGAGGCAAATAATCTATTAATTGCAGAAATGAAAATAATATTCATTTTGTCTTTTGCTGTGACCAGGGTGTAATTGCTGGGAAAACATGAAGTTGAGAGGTTGTAAACTGATGTTGGCTACAACAGTGTAGAAAGTGATCTAAGTTGCAGGTGGAGGAAACCTGTCAGACATTCTTTCAGTTCTTGTCAGCTCAGATTTAATTCAAGGAATTGTACTAAACCCCAATATATTATTACTATCTATTACAAAGGAAATACCAGGTGGAATGTTTCTCTTATAACCTTATTTTGTATTCCATGCTGTTGGCATAAAATACCTTCAGGCTACTGGGGCATTCATGAAAATGAGCCATATGAGAATTTAGAGAATTCCCTTCATAATTACTGATTGCTTTTTTTTAGCAATTCATTCACATTGCTGCAGATGCCAGTAAGTTTAGTTTGATGTTAATGTGCAGGTTCAAAATCCGATCTGAGGCCTAATCAGTTGAGTTCCCCATCTCATAGATGCAGAAGCATTTGGTAGCTGAAAAGCTAGCTGGTAGGAAGAAATTTTTTGTGCTACATTAGGTCTTTCCTTTTATCTCCAGTAGCAAAGTAGCTGAACTCATTAAGTTAAAATTAAAGAGACACTGTTTGATGGTGGTCCTCTTATCTGCATGAAAGTCACCTCTGTAAACCTTCCAAAAGTCTTGGCTTCAAGTCTGAAAAAGAGTGGGTACAAAGCTTTCTTTAATGAAATTTAGTAACAGCTGTATTCATTCAAAAATGAGGAAAAATAGACAAAGTAATCTAAGCACTTCAAAATTCACAAAATGGCAAAAAGTTAAGTAATTGACATAAATTGCTGTCATATAATATAGAAAACACAAGTAATTCTTCATGGCAAATTTTCCTTAGAGGTAGTTTGCAAAATAAAAAAAAAAAGGAGTTTATTTCCTAACTAATATAAAGAACATCTTTTATTTAATTTCATTGTACAAGTGTACATTTGTGTGTACAATTTCACATCTATTGACTGTCTAGTTCTGACAAACCCCATAAACTCACTATGGTATCAGTCCCTAGGATTAAGCAAGAGTCAGTCCCAGAAACAAATTTTCACTTCTATATTCAGTACGATGCATAATGAATTTTTGCCTTTTAAAGGTACATGAAGTACATTATAATCCTCCTGAGGATAATGATGTTAAGCAGATGATGTAGCAGAGTTAATGGGCAGAATACAGGTGTTACAGATACACTTCTGAGGGCAGACCTAATGCTAACATGAAATCAAAACTGGCTTTTGGACAGATAATTATCCTGGTGGTTATGTGTGCCTAGACAAAGCTTGAGGCAGCTTGGATGTTACCAGATGAGCCCAGAGAAACAGGCCTTAACCTGTGAAGTGTCATGTTGTATGTTAGGAGCAAGTTTGCAGATACAAATCTGCTCCTGTATATCCTCCTCAAGGGGAATGCTGCAATAGGCAGCTTGCTCAGCAGTTTATGTCCAGCCTGTGCTACATGGTAGATTTCAGAAAGGTGGCGCTTATTTCCAGGAGTCAAGTAGATTAGACCTCTAGCTTCAACAGAAGCAATAGGTTTTATGCATAAATTGCACATGTCTGGATTGTCAGTGTCTAAAGGTTGGTCTAGTACAGGTTTTGGCAGCTGGTGGGGACAACCTGAGTTGTCCATGGGACCCCTCAGCAGCCTCACAGCAGAAAACTCTATGCAGTGATCCATCCACTGGGGTCATAAACACCCAGCCCATGCCCAAGCAGCCCCTGCCCATGTCAGTAGCCCAAGCTATTGCATTGCCTCATGAGGCAGAAATAATTAGAAATACATTGAAATCTGGAAATCTGGTTTTTCTAGGCACCAATGTAAGCTGGTGGGAGCAGGGTGGACTAGAGAGCACCTAGAGGTGCTCCTTGTTCTGCTCAATCCAGTACCATGAGTTGGGTCCATGCTCATCTCTCTTGGAAGCAGCTCCTGGTGGTCCTGGTTGAAGGGTGAAAGTGGGGAACTGCCTGCTTTTCTTAGCACCACATCAGTGGGATGAATGATTTGAGGGGGAAACTGGCTTATTATCTGAGTAGCTGTCTTAAAAGAAACCAATCTCCTTGGTTTTAATAGTTTTCTTAAGGCAGTGAGACAAAGTGAAAATTTAAAATAATTTTTGAAACAACATAGATATAGGTGGTAGAAACAATAGAAACTGGATGAAGTGAAACTTGTGTTTCACTCACTGTTTGTCTTCCTCCTCACATTTTCTGTGGTAGGTGCATCACATATTCATTTAAAGCATAGGGTCATTAGGCCAGGGACTACAGACTGCAACTTCTGCTTCTGCTGGTTATTAGATTACATGCAGCCATGAAACCAGTAGTTTAAGCACAGCCTCATCAGAGTATGACAAGAGGGCAGTCAAGATTCAGAGTTTTATGTATTGGTCTGCTTACACCCACGAAAACCAGCACACTAAAACATACATTAAATGTTTTGAGTGGGGTACAGAAAGAGAGAAAGGAAAGGATAAAAATACTGGAAGTATAAAGCACTGAAGTCTTTGGTTTATTAAGATGATCTTGCATTCCTCATTTAGGTATTGGGAGATTGCTATTGCAACCAGCCTGCAAAATCTGGTTTGAGACAACAAAGGCAAGGGGGAGTAGGCATCAAAGGCAGCTCCTTTTGTGTGACAGGACACTCCCACCAGATCCAGAGGAACAGCACCACCACCCTCAGAACAGCTTTACATGTCTCTTCCTGGCCAGGCTTGCCTGGAAAGATCTCTAAGATCTTCAGCCTTTGTCAGCAGTATGAACTACCTGCATGGTTGTGAAGTTTTTCACAGCTTGGAAAAAATTGTGCAGTTTTCTAAGATGCCCTGCAGCAGAGGCCAAGCTGTTAGGAGACCACTTTCAAACATTAAACCCAATGCTTCCTACCAGAATTTAGGCTCTTTGCATCCTCCTCTGACACTCATGGACCAAGAAACAAAATCTTTCCTCTTCCCCTTTGCAGCTGCCCTTTTTGTTGTGCTTCCCTCATGTTAGATTAAACAGTCCAGTTTCATGCAGTCTTTCCTTGCTAAGCGCGTCTTCTAGACCCTTGGCTGCTCTCACTGCTCTCTCCTGGGCATCCTCCAGCTTCTCCCCATCTTGCTCAAAGTGCCTTGTCCAAAACCAGATACACAGCTGCTCACCTGAGGTTTAGCAAATGCTGACAGGAGTGGAATGAGTTCTGCATGAGCTGTGTAGGTTAATGCTTCTGTTTGTATAATCCAGTAGAGTGTTAACTTTTCTAACAGCAGCAAATTAACTCCTCCTACCTATAGATTCACTGTGATCCCCAGATAGTTTTCCACAGAAGTATTACTCAAAACTTTGGCTGTCTAAGCACTGGGTGACATTGCCCTCCTCTTGAGTAACACTCTCTTACAAAGAAAAAAATGTCAGTTTGTCATGAAAATTTCAAGTGTTCCTGGTTTTCAGCACTGGCACTGACCGTACTTTTACCTCAGTCACTGAATTTCATTTGGGTTTCTTCCTAGTTCAATTTCCTAGTTGTTGGAAATATTGATTTGGAAAAAAGATAAGGACTTAATTCACAACTGTTTTTGTAGTATGGCTGGGCACTTTTCTGGTATGTTTCTCCAGTTTTATTCCCACACAAATGTATTTCATCCAGTCTTGGTTTGCCTAATTTATTTATAAAAAGATCACATCAGCCAATATCAAAAACATAATGGAAGACAAGATTTATGGTTTCTATTGTTTATTCACAAGCCTTTACCTCATTATAACTTTCCATAAATGAAATGGGATTGGTTGGATGCAATTTTGTTCTCATCAAATCCTTGCTGACTGCTAAAACATGGTTTGTATGATATTAATTTTGTCTCAAACTTTCAAACCTTTGATATTTTGTCTTGAAACCCTTGTGATCAATTAATTTAATTGTCTAAGGCCAACTTCTCTTATCTTGAAGAGAAGAAAGTACAGGCCTATGCACAATATCTCACAGTGTAGAGAAGGATGGAAATTTGGAAATTTCTGTTGCAAGGCATTGCTAACTCTAGAGGAGAATGAGACTATCCAAATGACTTTAAGGAATATATTCCTAGGCATAGGATAAAATAATGGCCAAATCCCATACCTTATGATAAGCAATGAGTAGACCTTTATGGCCTTAGCAAGCAACCCATCCGAGGTGAATTACAAGGGCTTAGAAAACCTTGGTTACATTAGTCAGTGTAATTTGAGTTATGAATATCAACAGTGACTATTGTATTGAAAGGTATGACAGAATTTTTGGAAAGCCATGAGTAATTTTAACTCAAAAACTTACATCAGGAGTAGACTCAAATAAACAACAAAATCCCAAATGGATACAGCAAACATGTAAATGTTCCTCACAAGTAAATCAGGGCTGAATATAGAGAGAGAAGTAACAACTATTGTTAAGCCCAAATAATATTGCTGCTAGAGTACAGGAAGATAGCTGAGGGAAAGCCTGAGGGTTGAGGCAGGTTAGCTGTAGCAGGTATTTCATATTTGTAGAGTCCTGAAGTGTCAGCAATCTGTCATTTGAGCCAGTGTTTAAAAAGAAATAATGACAACCACTGCATGTAGCTTTCATACTTCCATGTATAAGACAACCATGCTTTTAGTATGTCAGAGTGACTGGGCTGTCCCTGCAGCACTGGGAAGGAAGAAGGTTGTGTTTTATAGAGGAGTTCTGATGAAAATGGGCAAGGAAATGTGGGTAGATTACACAATTGGAATGCCAAAAGTACACTCCAACATGGAACCCATAGTTGGTTTCTTCTGGTTTTCTCTTCTTGTTGTTGTTGGTTTTATTGCTGTTATGGTTTGTTGGTTTTGAATTTTTTTAGATGTGACACAGAGTGACTTGCAGTAGTTGGCATAAGAAATCAGTGAACATTACTAGTTTCTCATATTTTTTAGTGTCACACTTTGGTCTTTGGGCTATTTTTAATGCACACTTTTAACTTGCTCTCAGGGATTTATGTGCCATCTCACATTCCAAAACCTAATCATCAGTATTATTTTCTCTTACACTCCTTCTTTACATTAAAAAGAAGCCAGGGATAACTTAAAATTACTTTTTCAAAAGCAGCTGGTGTATCAGGAGCTGTGGCTTAGAAGGACTCTAGAGATATCACCTCTTTTAAGGACTGCAGCTGTTCCTAGGGGAGCCTCCTGCTGCTCCAGGGCTTCCTGCCATGCACCCTCCTGGCTCTCCTGCATCCAGCAGCACAGGCGTGCTGGCCCTGGGGAGCAGGTGTTTCTGGTGCAGACATTAACCTTTATCCCTCAGGGATTTCAGCTCTCCTTCTGTAACTGCATGCTTTTATTAGAGTCAATAAGTTTTGTGAGTGCTCAGAGAGTGCTGTGTGGGCTGGTATCAAGTTGGGACACACAGCACATTCACTGTTAGATTTTCTCTCTACTTTTTCTTATGAGTACCAGGGAATCAGCAGTAAATCAAGAAAATAGCACAGCACAGACATCCATGACTGTTCAGACTGGCATTGTGAGGTGCATACTCCTGCAAATCCCATGGCCCAAGACATTGATACATGTATTTTTGTTTCCTGGCAGGGAAAGAAAAATATTTTTAGCAACTAGTAGAAGACAAGCAAGTCATGAGCATTGGATAAAGTTGTTTCCCTGACCTACTGCTTTCTTTTTATTTGCTTTCTTTTCAGTAGCACCCACATATCATTCTGAAAACACAAATGAAATAGAAAATCAGTCAATGGCACAGGCTTGGCATGGAAGCTGTGTACTTTGAGGAAATACTAGTTGAGACCTTCCAGCTCAAAGGCAAGTTGTGTAGTCCCAATTAGCCATGAATACACAGTTCCAAAATGCTGTAAGAAGCTGATTGCTGCCCAGAACCAGTTCTCAGGCTCAGAGAAAAGACACCTATTCTGGCCTTGAGTTACTTTGACACACTGACATACTGAGTGTGCTCAGTTTGTGCCCTCTAGGATGCCAAACTAGCCAAATACATCTGTTCCATGGTACAGAAGTTGCTTTGTGATACAGAGGAAGCAGGGAGATGTACCATTCACTTGTGTGCCCTCTCCCAGGGGGACAGCAACTATTTCTGTCCTACTCCTTTGCTTCCTGCCTGTACTGTAAAAGCAACCTCCTGGCTCAGAAATAGGCAACATGAGGTCCCTAATCTGTTTTCCTCTTCCACTGAACTTGCATAATCCACAAGAGAGCCAGGCCAAATCTGGTTATTTATAATCCAGCAAAACTTGGGCCTGTTGTCTCCATTGCTCCAGAGGGGGTTTCCTGAAATGCTGGTGTGATGTTCATCAGACTAGTTATGGCAGTTTGCTTTAAAAATATTGGTGCAACAAATTATCTACATAAAATGTAGCAATATGACCTAATTTAAATATTTGTTATGTTTTCAGATATACCTATCACCCTGAGTATAGATAGTTTTGTTCATCATAGAGTCAAAAACTCTAATGTAGGTTAACAGTACTGAAATGAGATGCTCTGAAATTATAATTTCTGCCTTATCCCTTATAGCTTGTTATTGCTGTGAAGCCTATGGAGAACCATTTCTCTTGGTTTTGCATGATATTCCTAATATAACACATTACATAATGTTTTCTAGGGTTCAAGACTTTAAGGTTAACCTGAAAACATTATGTTCTTCTCCAAAGGGAAAAAAAAAGGACATGGGTAATTATTCTCTCAGCCTTCAAAAATCCATTTCCTTAACAGCACTCTATCCTCTCAAAAGAGAGTTTATGCTTATGGGGATGGTTTGCTGATGGGCTGTGCGGGAACAGGTTCAGTACTTCATGTGTGATTCCAAGAAGCACAAGAAGCCCAGTTTTCTGAAGTGAGTCCACCTGTACCAGTCCGAAATAAGCACAAATAATATGGTTTTCAGAAATAGGAACAAACCTTGCCTTACCTGCCACTGGACAGAACACTACTGCACTATCCACAAAAAAGATGTTTGCTCCATCACAATCTGTAATTTAAATTGCTGTTCACATTTCTGATATGAGTGTTTACACAACCAATGGGGGGGGGAGGGGAGGATGTAGAATAAAAGTGTATTGGCTTTTCAGTACAGGAATTAATGCAAGGGAAGAGAGTTGTGTGCAACTTGTGCATTCTTTATGGCCCTGCAGGACAAGATCTGTTCTTGATGTCAGTTCCAGGTTGTCTTTACCTTTCAAGCACATTAGAACAATGCAGAACACATTTTTTTTAGAAGCATTAGAGCATCTGGAGAAATCTGAGTTTTCAGGGGACCTGTGTTCTGAATCCTTTCTGAGGCCTGTTAAATCAGTGCAAAATTATTCACTCCCCAAAAAATGCCTTATAGCTGATTATGTGTTGTTTAGGTGGGTCCTAAAGCTTCCCAGCAGAAAGTGAGCTCTGGCTTGTCATTCCTCCACATCAGAGTAGTTCAGTCCATCAGGAGGGAACATCACAAGACAATCACCTTCATAATAAAGGAAACCCATCCACAATTAGGGTGATGGACTTAAAATGCATGTAGAGCTTCAGTTTCTGATCAGTAGCAGCCAAGCACCCCTGAAAGGGGAGAAAACCTGAGGTTTGCCTTTCAGCACCCCAGGGTGGGTAGAAAGGCAGGGGTGGTGTGCATGGGCAAAGCTCACCTGAGGGAGATTTGTCTACCCCTAGAGTTATGCCCTTTTGCTCAAACTCTGCCTGTCTGTAAGGCAATGTCAGTGACACTGTCTGGCTATGAGAGCTGAGGTCTGCAGTTTCTTTACCTGCTGGAATATCTGCCTCACAGGTGCATCAAAAGTTTTGGGTCATCCCCATGAACCTGGTTTTGATCTTTTTTATTCAGCCTGGTAATTCCAGTGGAATAGCTCAGCATTTACCACTGTGTGAGATCAGATGGATGGTTTACTGTTTTAAAATCCCTGGGTTTGGCATGTGATTTAGGCACATAGTGTCCTTGGACTCTCCTTAATTTATTGGAAATTAGGATAGATGCCACTAATCATAGAAAAGGCTTTGATCAAGATACCTTTTTTCTATCACAGTGAGTAATTCCTTACTTTTCAGATCTTTGACCATCTTGCTTTCCAAGACTGGGATAATCCATCCCCCTCCTCTCATTTCTCTTCAGCAAGCTTCTCCCCAGCCTCTGGACATGTGTCCTGTATCATTTGATAACCAGGGTTATCAATTACACCTGGGGGCTCTAGATAGGTTTCATGACTCACAGCAGATAGGCTTGGGCTTTTCTGGCTGAAACTTGCTTCTTTGGGACCCCTTGGGCAAAGGAAAATGGAGCAGAGACCTGCAGAGAGCACTGGGGCTCTGGCAAGGTGGGAGGTGGGGTGCCCAGCTTTGCACCCTCTTGCCAGTGTCCAGCTCCTCTCTTCTGGTTTCAGAGGTTTAGGTCCTTCAGTGACAGGATAACGCCCAGCAGATGAAACTTGGGGAACAATGCCCAGTTTCTTTCCTCTGCTCTCATGTGTGATCTGCCAAGGTTGTGATCTTTAACAGTTACAGCAAATTGCAAGTCTGCTAACTTGAGGTTCCCCACTGAAAAGAGATACCTCAAATTGCTCATATTGATGTATTTCAGAGTGAAAAGCATGAAATGCATCTTTTCTCCCTTTGTTGATCAAAGTACACTTTTAAATAGTAGCAGTTTTGCACTTTATGTAACAATTTCCTGCCATGGCTGGCTTTCCAGAATCTGACAGAACTGTTTCCTGCTGCTACAGTTAAGTTACTGATAACTTACTGCTGTTTATTTACAAACACAGTGTTCAGACATCCTTTTTTGTACCCTCCCTCCCCTTTCTTTTTTCTTTTCTCTCTCTCTTTTTTTTTTTTTTTTGAAGGGTGTTTTTGCCACATGCAGCCCTGTCCTCATGCAACCTTCCTGTGAGCAGCGCTGCCAGCTTGGGTGGGCTACCAAGGAAACACGGAGAATTTGTCAGACTTGAAAAGAAAGCAAAGGGACTGTGAATTTGTTAGAGGCTGCAGGTGGTTTTGATCGGCTGAGTCTGTGCCGGAAACATTCCGGCTCCTGGGCCTCCCGGGGGCCCTCAGCAGACAGGGCTCCACAGCCACGCTGATGACTCACGGGCAGGAACTCACCTCCGAGCAAGTGGCACTAGTGGGGAAAAAGTGACCAAGCCAAAATGACTCACAGGGGAGCAAAGGCTGCAGAGCAGGGCTGTCCTGGCAGCCTGCTGACACACTTAACTCCAGCAGCAGCACTACAGTCAGTGAGCAGAATGATTGCATAACTGGTGGGAAAGCAAATCTAGATGTAGCTGTAAAACCTGTGGCAGCCTGGTTGAGAACATAGCAGGCTTTTGGGGCTTGCTGTCCAGTAATTTGGTGGAAGAAAGCTGGATGGCCTGTGGTAAGTCTCGAATGGACAGGTGCAGAGAGTTTTATTAGGAATACACAGTAAAATTTGCAAAGCTGAGAAAAGTAGCTTTGGGAAAGCTGCAGTGTTGAATGGAGAAATTATATCACGAAGATCTTTCTGCACTCTTATATTTATCAGTCGAAGTCTGTTGAGATCAACTAGAGACTTGAGACTGCAAAAATCACCTGAGAATACTGGAAAAAAATGCACAAGAAACCTGTACAGCCCTTTCATCTTGAGGCCGTGTCCTGGAAAAGAGAATTCCCAGGTGCTATGACTTTTTGGAACCTTTGGGATCTGTTTTAAGTTACACAAAATAAAATTCCCAGTAAAACGATTATCTGTTTGTACAGATTCATGGGTTTGACTTTGGACACATGCAATATGAATTTGAAACAGTGCTGTGCAAACAGGATACTCTTTCTTTGTATAAAACATCAGCTGTTGGGTCACATCTCTTCCTCTGGAATCACCAGCTGGAAAATATTACATGAGTCACAAGAATCTGAGAGCTCTGAAAAGCAGCATACACCAGGTGACATACAGGGTGAAAGCTTTAAACCCACAACTTAAAACATCAAATCAGAGCCCTCAGAGCAGGAATAGAGTAAAGCTGCTATGAAATGTTACAAATTGATTGGTGAAATCAAGCTAAGGCGCCCAGGCAGCATCAGAAATGACAAGATAGAAATGAATACACAAAGAGCATGAGCATCCTTTTCTGACTATTTTTTCCCCCAGGCACTGCTGATTTTGCAGTTACTCTGCTTCCTGAGATAATTTACACCAGCCTACACAGCACTTTGTGCTCTGGCCATACCCTGACAGACAGATGGTAGTTCTGGATGCACTTAGAAAATAGTTCAGATGGGTAGGTGTAGGCCAGCAGGATTTTCACTGTGCTAGTAAGATACCTGAAGATTCTGGGTTATGTTAACATACCAGTTGAACTATAAATGCAGGATGTATTTTCTTCTTTTTTTTCTTTATCTTTTTTTCTTCTTTCTTTCTTTTTTTTTTTTCCCTGAAGCATAAGCAGGTAGCATTTGAGTATCCAAATATGGGCTCTTTCTTCAAGGTGATACAAACTGCAGTGTGTCTGCTCTTTTATACCATGTTCCCCTACTTAGTCCAGGACTAGGACACAGTGTGAGGACCACTGTCTCAAGTTTGCCAGGCATGTCCCTGGGCAGAAAAAGTGCTAGAGTCTCAAGATCCAAGCTGGGATAAGCCTGCACCCTACCCCTGGCACCGCTGGCCAAGACTGTCTTGTCCTGCTATGTCTTTTTCCAGGGGGTGATGCCAGCCTGCCACCTCTCTGGCAGCCCCTCACTCACAAAATTTCATGGGGAAAAAAACCCCATTAACGACTGTCTCATAAAGCCAGGGTTTATTCCTGCATGTTTTTAACAGGGCATTTCACAGGTCCGTATCTGTGAAGGAAAATTGCTGTCCCAAACTGGAATGTGACACTTGTGTTTTCTCTCTGCAAACCTTGCACCTCTGGAGCTCTAGTTCAGACAGGCTCCAGACAGGCTCAAGTTCTGAATTTCTTATTTCTCCTTAATTGGTTGCTGTATTTCTCTCCATGTTTATTTCTTTTTTGTTTTTTCCCTCTCTTTTTCCTCCTCCTGGTCTTTGTTTTCTCTGCAGTAGAATGTAAGTTACTCATGTTTTCATGGCTACAGCAGCAAAGCCCTGCTGTACAGCAGCAAAGCCCTGCTGTACAGCAGCAACGCTCCTGCGTTTCGCCTCTTACTTCACCAGAGCTCAAGATGAACCTTAGTGCACACGGATGTGAAGGGCCACAAAAAGGGGTCTCTAGCTTTAGCACATAGATCATGGGCTATTACTGAGTGGTCTTAAACCATTACCTCACTTGGCTTCCTCATGTTATACTCATGTTCTTTTTTACACTCACAAGAGCATAATGCTGATGAGACAGATCTGGGCTAATTCCATTCTATTTAAATTTTCTTCCTCTGTTTGAACTTCTTATGTAGAATATTAATTTTATTTTTTATCTTTTGTAATATGGTAGCATAGCTTTAATACTAGAAATTTAATTAGAGTCTGGCACTAAAGTACTATTGACTGAAATTTTTTATGATTGTTTCCATATGTTTTATATGCTTGCAGACAGAATTTAGCTAACTTCCAATGAATAAAATTATTAATATGAATCATATTTTTTAATACACATCCTCAGGATGCTGTTAGTGGCACAAACTCTTAAGTATAATGATTAATGTATTCTGCATTTGGTAATTAATGATGGAGCTTTTTTAATATTGGAATTTAATTGATAACACATACCATTATGGCCTACTCTTCATTTAAAATATGATGCTCAATGGTAAAAACAGCTAGTTCCTAATCAGTGATTTTGTCTGTGTAGATTAAAATGCTTTATGAAAGCAAGGATTCATTATTATTTCTATTTTTCAGAATTCACCTTCAGGGTTTTATTTTTTCCTTGATTTGCTGAGGGACAAATATTGATTTGCTAGATTCTCCATGATATGTTATAAAAAGGTCTGAAGTTGGAACCAGTGTTTCCTGATCAATTTGTTTGACCATAATGCTTTCAAAATACTCTACTAGTCTATTTCAGAAATTATTATTTAATGAGGTAGGTACAAAAGTAGCTGGTCATGGTGTTCTGCAACAACTGACTGTAAGACATATACACTGTGCTTTTTTCCCCAATAATTCCATTTATATAATTTTATACTTCATCCCAAATGTGAAAATACATGTATTCAATCTGAGGGGCATTCTTTAAAATGGCCATATGATTTTTTTCTTTTTTAATGCCTAATAACTATAACTTTTTTTTCTTTTTTTTAAGCCTTATGAATCTGATACTACGTGTATACCACAGCCACTATTGCAGATGCAGAAGTGTATGCCATCTTTGCTTATTCTGCAAGCTTCTATTAATCACAGTGTCTATTGTATAATCTTTGTCTCTACTACGTCTATACTATTATGAAACCAATATATGCTCTAAATCTTAGCAATGCGTGTGTTACTTTTCCACCAATAAAAAAAAATAAGAACTGTGTTTAAGAGAGGACTGTATCAACACTATTTTAAACCAAATTGCCACACAGGGGAAATAATATTTTAATTCAGTTTACCAGAAGTAGAAAATGAAACATATTGTATTTGCCATGCACAGCCCCAGAGTGTCCTCCTGGGGCTACTAAAAATGGCATTGAGTGTCACATCTGACCCAGCCACTCAGCGGTGTGGGAAGCCACTGCCATTGTCCAGCAAGCTATCATTTCCCAGATCCAGGTCTGGCATTTAAGTTATCTTGATAGCTATTGTTTTGCAAGCAGCAAAAGGAATTACCTTTTACTTCACCAGATATTATTGAAACAAACCTCAGGATTCAGGAAAAGAACAGGTGAAAACAATTGGTAACGGGAACCCTGCCCTTATTGTAATAAGGAAAGAGACACATCACAGCTACCCTTAGAGCTTGCATATTTATTGAACAAATCCTACTAAAATAGCTAAAATACATTGGGTACTTGCATTATTAAAGATCACATTGTTACAAAAGCCTGCATTTTCAGCAGTACACAACTGCAACTATACATAAATGCCACAACTGCTGAATATTACTTCTTGCTCTATATACAGCACAGCAGATATATCTATTCTATTGGAAAATAAAGTGAGTGTACAAGGAAAGGGATACAGAAGGCAAGGAAAGGAAAGAAATCTAGAAGTGCAGTGCATGCATTGGTATTTAACAGTCAGAAGCTAAGACAGTTCAGAACAAGGGCTGCCCTGTAAAAGGAATAGCTAAAAGACAGAATCATATAAAAAATTAAGGTGGGCTTTCAGACTGTGTCTAACACAACAACACTCCATGAGTAGATGATACTGCTTAGTTTTGTGGTTTGTGTTATTTTGTATTTATAGTAGTTTGGGAGCAAGAACAAAAATGTAAATTCCACATGTTGACAGTACTGTGGAAATGTACTCTTTCCCCTTTAGGACTTCTCTTCCCAGAAATTTGCTGTATTTTTCTTACTATATCCCCTAGTTTATGGATTTGAAGAGGACATTAAAACTTGTCCCTTCTTTAAAAAAGGCTTGTAAGAAAAAAAGACAAAAATCAAGAGATTTTGAGAAGTTGGTGGAAAATTATTGCTCATCTTTCTCCATAAGGTGGTTAGGAGTCAGAAGGGAGATTTTACGAAAATTACAGTTTTGTGATTGCTCCCACTATAACTGCATGTTTGTGAGTGGACACTGATAGGGAATCAGTTCCTCACTTGTACACTATAAGTAGTTACTCACCTACAGCACTGAATAAGAAAGCCACACTGAAGACACAAGTAAACAAGTCAGTCCAGTCTAAAGAACAACATTCAGAAAAACAAAGTACCAACACCCTCTCAGAACATGGAAATAAAAAATAACTCCATCAGAGCTACCTTGCCAAGGAGCATATTTAAAGTCCAAAATAGCACCATTCATCAGTGTCTCAAATCCCGTGGCAGCATCACGATCACTTACCACAAGGAAACCATGAGTTTCATACTACTTCTATACATCAAAAGAGTACATGGATAAAATATAGATATACAGACAATCGATGAAAATAAACTACTAGGCTTGTTACATCTAAATGAAAAAAAAGAGGGACTCTCAGCCTCTGCAAGAAGCAGTTTGGGTTGGTGGAAATGGAGAGAGTGGTTTACCGGTTGTGTGTGAGCTGTGGAGTTTGAGTAGTGAAAGACATTGCTGTGGTAGAACCAGGCCTGAGGGCCCACCTGTAATGTTTGTAAACATGGATTCACAGTGTGAAATTCTGAGAGCTTTCGGTTGAGTTAGAATGTTAAAAACTAGTTTTTATGGTACACGTTTGTCCACTGTTATTCTCTAAAGCAAGGCTCAGAGTCCCATAGTTTCTTCTTACACTTGATGATTTACACAGAAACAATTTCCAATATATGACACCATGACCTCATCAAACCCATACATCATATGTAATACGAATGGAGAAATTATGTTTAAAAAGAGTAGAGGTAATTGATTTTGGTGAAATGTTGTCCATAGCCACTTGCTGGAGCCAGGCACAGCCCCTCCACCTCACTTTTCTTGCGATTCACTTCCTTCGAGATGGGGAGATTTCCCTGTGGAGAGGAAAAAGTCATATTAGCTGTGCTTTGTTTGGTGGGGTGCTCCCTTCTCTCATCCTAAAGTTTCCATAGTTTCCTAGCTTTAGATCAGCTACTAAACATGACTGAAGCACCTGATGCCACAGAGAACAAAGGGTTGTTTGAAAACCAGGAAGTTCTTGCAGCATCTGATAAAAACATTTCATGTGGGCATGAACGAATGTGTCCTAGCAGCAAAAAATGCAGAAGATCCAACACAAAAGTACATTTTATTTATGAAATATCATCTTAATATTATGAGAACTTTTTCCAGGTAGACCTCTCATTTTTAGAAAACTACTAATTAAGCAACCAACATACACTACTAAGTCACTTCCCTATATGAATCCACCAGAAAGAGCACACTAAAAACACTGCAGTGTTTTCTTGTTCTGAGCAGGTAAGGAAGTGGTGTGCCAAATGAGCCAGCTGCCTCAGATCTTTGTCAACCACACATTTTAATAGAGCCTATTCAGCAAAGTTTTTAGACAGCATTTAAATATATGTTTCATTTTAAGCCTCAGAATGAAGCCTAAAGGCTAAGAACATGCCTAAAGTACTTCACTGATTAAATGTCACTATGGGATCTGAAACAAAAATAATTTATTTATCTTAAGATAGGGAAAAAGAAAATCTGTGGGTTTTGTGTTTAAGTGGTAAGAATTGTAAAGGTGTTTTGTTGCTCGTATTGTTTAGGATGTATTTGTCACATAAGCTCAATATCTCTCTTTGGTTAAGAAATTAAAGTTATCTTTTCCAAGTTAATTTTTTTTCTGATGTGAATTTCTGAATTAGGAATTAAACACATGGCAGTTTCCCAGTCATCAATAAAGTGCAATTTTCAGCAATTTTCCTTTCTTCAAACCCAGAATTTTCACTGGGATGTTCATACTTGCTACATTTACTTGGGCTGGGAATGAAGCCATCCCATGGCTCTCCCTCTCTCTTTATCACAGTGTACAGGATAACTTCTGGTTTTAGGTAGATGAACTCCCCGTGGAGTTCTGCGCTGCACACAGGAGCAGTTTTCTGGCTGAGCACAGAGCAAAATCCCTTCCTGGAGATAGCTGGTGACCTGTTCCTTTGGGGCATCAAGAAATGGAGGAAAGGAGCAGAATTTGGTCAGTACAAATGCAGAAGGGTAAGGAGTTGTAAGGTATATTTGCTAGAGCCAATATGGGTATTCTGCAAGAATTTCAAAATGAGAAAATAACATTTAAATTTTAGTGACTGCAAAAACATGTTTCCTCAAAGTACTCTAGAAAATTCCATCCTCATGATAATATTTTTACTTATTTTTGTTTTACTAAATTTGCTACTTGTGTATCACTACAGGATACAAAGGGAAAACTGGAAACTTACACATGCAAACAGGCACACCACACAGACCAAAGGTCTGGGCAAATTTCCAAAAGCATTGTGTTGGGCAGTTCCTTTTCAGCTGTGAAAACAATCTCAGTCCTGAAATCCTGCCATACAATCATGAGATATAAAGTCCCATGTGACCCTTCTACGTCTGGAAATAAACTGTCATTAAGAACTGAAGCCTTTTATGTTTGTTTGTTGCATGAAAATAAAATTTAAAAAAACAAAAACAAAAAAAAACCCCACTTTTATCTCAAATAATAGTTATAAAAAATCTATGTATTTTAATTTATATTTTCAGAAGTTCAAGCTATTTAGCATTGAGTAGATAAAAGTGCTCATCTAGAGGACTGAAAACTTTCTGCAGTTTTTTTCACCAATTTATCCTAATTAATTTTATAGCACAAATGAAAAAATTTCGAAAGATGCACAGTTTCTGTTAAAGATGATTCTCTGCTGGAAGCTGGATTATGTGCAATTAATATTGAAATTGCCTTTGAATATCAATTGTGAAATAAAATTTGGAGCTAATTCTAAAAACTGGTTGTTGTACTAGCACATGCCAAATATCTTCTGAAGAATTACATAAAGGCTAGGAAAAAAATTGTATTTTAAAAGCAGGAATCCAGTAACTTTAAAAGGAAAAAAGATTTATAATATGTTTGGGCTAGTTGAGAAACCATTATCCTTTCTGAGAACATTTTATTTTAAACTAGGTACAGCATAAACCCACAGCTATTCATAAATCCAATATAATGCAGCATTGTTGCTATGCTGCACATAGTGCACAGTTTCATTCTTGTGCTTTAGGAGAAACTTTGTTTAATGATGAATGACAACTTACTGAAAGCTTCTAACTTAACATTTTGAATAAAAATCATCTAGTTAACACAAAGCTGATTCATAAAATTAGCAAATTCACTTGATGTAAGATTGACCCTACAGAGCACATTAATCAGGCTCTGGCACTGGTATCAGCCTTTTCAGCTGAACTTTTGGAATGCTGTGAATGCTAAGAATCACAGTACTGCCATTAATGCTAGTTTAAAGACTGGCAGGCTGGCACATGAGGCTGCAAATACCCCACCTATAAACTTTAGAAGTTCACTTGTAGAGGAAAAAGAGTAGAGGAAAATATAGTGTTATCCATATGGAACGATAGCAGAGTTTTGTTAACAATGAGCAGCAGAAGCCTAGTTATTAACTGAAACTTAATCAAAACAATTTTCCATGTGTTCTCTTCTTTACTTACCTGCTTAAGCCAGTAACTGAAAGGGAATATGAAAATAAAACACGTACATCCTATGGTTCTGCATAATCTTTATCTTTCACTACTGAAATTTCATGTCCAGTTTCACATTTTTAAACCAGTAATGGTAACAAAATAAAATCTTATTAATGCTGTCTGATGAGCCACATTTTCTGCCTTTCTATGTGGGACTTCTTGTCAAACTCAGATGAAAATTTTCAGGCTTTGTATGCTTGTTACTCAAGCCAGGTAACCCACAAGCAAGATACTTAATAAAAGATAAGCAACCACCTGGTTCCTCCTGCTGCATTATCATTGACTTTTTCATCTGCATTGCTAGGAAAGCATTGCCAAAATTAAGCATTCAAAACTCAGATGTCAACCTTGTAAAATCAAGAGACAGGCTTAAGAAATATGAACCTTTGAAAATTAGTATGTTTTCCTTCTGGTGTGCAGCCAACAAGAGTCCATGTTTTCTGCAAGCCTGAAGGCTAAAAACATAATTATAAAATGAAAACTGAGCTCTTCAGTTAACTGCATGGTACAAGGAGCCAAGGCTTTAAGAAAAACAGAGCAACATGAGACTCGTGATGAAATCAGGAGTGCTGGCTACTTTCTTGAAGTGGTTGTAAAATAAAATCCATTTAACTTTCAATTTTAATTCTTTTTTTCCCAAAAACTTTCATCTTAGCAAACTATTTCTTATATGAAAAAAATTACATAAATAACTTTACCTTTGGAAATCCCCCATCCCCACAGCTGGTTGGAAAGATCTTCTGGCTCATCCAAATCATTGAACCTGGCTGATAAACCTGTAGTGACATAAATATATATAAGATCTTACTAACAAAGAGAGATTCATTAAATGCAGTGACAGACCACATCACTAAAACAAGTCTAATGTCAGTAGAGCTTGGCCCAGGGTGTTTAATGTTTAGTACATATATTTTGTATCATGACAACATCTAGAGCATTCCAACTATATTGTTTTATGTTTGCTTGCATTCAACAGATACTTTAAAAAATAATTAAAAGAGTATAGAATGTATTTTTTAAAATATCTTTAATAAATTCTTTATAGAGGATGGCTGTACTAATGAACTTGCTGAGGATATTGTAAGAAAACCTGTCCATTCCCTTTTGCCACAGGTCACTGGCAAAGGGCTGCTTAATGAAGTTCATTATCTTTGCTGATGACTGTAGGTGACAAGAGCACCACACCTTTGATATCCTTTCACAATGACTGGTGAACTAGAATGCATAACTTTGTAAGATCATTGAAACAATTAGAATTCCGTGTTAGCTCCCTGCATTTTCCACATTAAAGAAATTCCAACACATTATAAAACACATACAATAAAGTAGCTGGCAGCAGGATTCAACAGTTAAGGTGCTGTCCTACAATGTCCACAGGAAAAATTTTCAATGTTAAATGGGCAAGATCCAAAGCTGGGCACTGACTACAGTAGAGGTTAAAGTGAATAAATATCAAGATGATGCCTCTCAGGCTCAAGATGAAGATCAGAATATCTCTTCATCTAGGTCTCAAAAACACCAAAGTTTTCAGGTACAAGTTACATACAATGCTGAAATTCTTAAATTTATTTTCTTGCTGGGTCTTTCTCCTGGGCTCTTGGAGTTGGGTGAATTGAACTCTTTCTGCATGATGCCAGCATGTCAAACTGTCAGTGTTTTGAGCTAGCCACTATAAATTACACCACTCAGACTTGTTTGCACTTTGGAAATCAAAACCTTCATAGTCAGTTAAGTGCTGGGCCAGTTTTACCCATTCTCTTGCTCCTGTGCATATATTGAAACATGAGAAAAGTTTTCATTTCTGGGGAGGTGCATGTTGACTATTAGCTGTCACAATTGGACTAGTTCTATCCTGGAGAAAATATTGGAAGAGTATTTAAATCCTCTTCCCAATAGAAAATACTGAACTCTTCTATAATGCAGAGGAGAAAAACACATAGGTGAGAAATTTAAAACACAGAGCTCAAGGCAGTGCCTGCTTTGTACATTCTCCTGTGCTTTTCTGCAGTACAAACAGTACTTTCTACGGATTAAAGCAACAGATTTTTTTCATATCTGAGGTCTCAGACAAGTCAGTTCAGCTCTCTGGGTGTGTTTGACATAAAATAACCAATGTGTGGCACAGGGCACTCTGTGAATTCAGTTAATGCTCACTCTGAATATTTGAACACTTGTATGAAAGATACCAAGTAACCTCTGAGCTTTTCTGTCGCTATTTATAATCACTTGTTATTCATTCTGCAATTATGTCTTGATTTTATTGTGTAGTCATACTTTCTGTGGTGGGAAACAGCAGTAGGAGTTTAGCTCTACCACAGGACATGCTGTTCACACCAGCAAAGTATACAAAATGTATATGGGAGGATAACATAAGCATTAGAATGCTGACTTAGTCATTATCATGAATACAAACTTGTATATTTTCCATGGAGTCTGAGATGTATTTAGGTTAGACTATGGGCTGTGTTATCCCTATAACAACCTAATAGGAATAAAATAAGCACCAAAAGTTAGATGAAAAAGAAAGGATTCCTCAAATTAAATTCATAAAAACTTGGAGAAATTGCAATTTGTGGGTGGATTTTGGGAATGAGGCAGGAGGGAAAAGATGTAAAGTGTAAGATGAGCTCACAACTATGCTCCAGGGTTTAAAAAACAAACCCCAAAACCTACCACCACTTGCAGAATACCCCACATAATCCCCAAATGGTCTTTCATAGTAATTATCTGTTAAAAAAAATCAATAATGTCCTTTTTTCTTCTTCAAAAACAAATACTGTGCCCCATATTGGCAGATAATAATCACATGGACCTATTTCACATGAAGTTACTGTTCTGCTATGAGTGTACCAGAGCCCTGAATGGACAAAGGACTTTAGGTATCTGCCTTGGGAGCAATGCTGAAAGGCTGGAGAATCATGGCTTGGAATCTGGCCAAGTGGAGGAAGATTCTGGAATGGAAAAAAAGATGCTGGTGTAGAGAAGTCCAATTTAGATTTACTGTAATTCACCAGAAGGAGAAAAAGGAAAAAAGATATAAAACAAATCATGACATCTTGCTGTGCTTTATAAATGCAGAAGGTACTTAGAAGTTCAAATATACTGATAACTAGGGTATTAGAAAAACACACAGAACATTAATTCAGTTACAGCAGCTCAAATTACTGATATAAATGTTGCACGATGAGCTATGAGAGAGGAAAGCAATGCTCCATTACAGAGTAGGATGTAAGGGTTACAACATTCCAGCTGTTAGCATGAAGCAAACACTTCTAAATAAATGCTTCCATTGAAACACACCAAATTTTCATTTCTTAGTACTTCCTGTGCGACTGCTATGCAAGTGCAGGCTTGGCTTAAATAACCAAAGTATCAGGACTCAGAACAGAATTACTGAGCTTTAGGGTGGATTGAAAAGTACAGTTTCTGCAAGTCTGCATAATGCTGACTCACACTGATAGCCTCACTGTTTGATCCTCATTAGCCAGACAGTTAAGCCAGGAAGCTTCATCCATGAACCATCAGATGTGGGAAGAGCTACCTGAGACACAACAACATGCAATTCTGCCTTAAACATTGAGGCCAGCTTGAAAACTGGAAATTATGGGTTGTCTATTTGTTCAATTTTGTAGCCTCCAGTCTCCTGAAAAGACACAAATAATGCATTTTAATATTACAGAGAGCAAAAATGGAGGCAAATAAATGCCTAGTCTGTTTACCAGATCTCTCAGATTCCACTGATAGTGGAAGTACTGATAGTTTTTTGGGTTGTTTCAACTTGGGTTTTTTCAAACCAGGAGGATTAAAAACCAGCAGAGTCTACTTTAGTCCTTTGGCCAACAGACTGAGAAACTCTTTTGCTCTTGCTCTGTTTTACTGATATTTCAAAATTCTAATTCCTGGATTTTTTTCCATTTTAAGCTATGCTTTCTTAAAGAACAGTGGTAGGGGAGTACAGTCTTTTGCCAAGCCTTAAAACAGATACATAAAATAATTTGAACAGAGCTGAACTTAACATACTCTAATAGTCACATCAAAATGCTAAAATTGATTTGGTACCCACTCTTCATTCCTATTCACTAAGAGCATCTTTCAAACATTCACATAAATCCATCAACAGCAAAAAACCCCCAGATTTATGGCATGCTAAACTTACTAAAATGAGTATACTCCTGTTAAGCATTGCCGAAGTTTTTATAGTTAAGAAACAATTGAGAAAACCCTTGTAATTATTTTTTCTAAGTTTTTTTTTCCTTTTTTTCCTTTTTTCCGTGTGAACCACAACTGAATTCTTGCAATCAAGTCTTATTCAGGATGTAGAGTGGTATTCAACTGCACTCTTGATTTCTTAACTAAAAGTTTATTGAAGAACAACTGATCTGAGGAAATCAGTAACCACCTTTCCAAGAAGCTTCAGGTAACCTCTTTGTCTTATAAACCATTTTTGAAGCAGGGGGAACTGAAAACAAAAAGGAAATGATGACAAGTGCTGTAGATCCTAATTCCAAATAAAAGGTGACCATGTCCAATAATTCTGCCTAGGAAAAGGAAAAAAAAAAAGAAAAATATTTACTATATGGATTAGCAGTGTAAGAGCAGACACAGATGGCCACATGCTGAGGAATATGGGAGTAGAATGATAAGAGGTGTGTAGGAAAAAGAAGGAAAGAAAGAGGTATGCATGTTCTCTCTGCAGCAGTCCGCAGCTGTGAGGACTGAGTCCCCTCTGTGCCTAATCCAGAACAGAGAAAGGAAGAGAGGCCACCCTCCTCCTAAGAGTGGGCTGTATAAGCAAAAAGGAGCACTGCTTCTCATTTCTGTACCCACATTTCTTTAAAATTTCTTAGTTGCCAGCTAGTTTGAGCTGTAGATGTACGTTTCACAGCACATCCTACCATGTACTATTTAATTCCCCCAAATGCCTCCCACTGCAGTAAAACATTTTCTTTCTAACCAACATCCAACAATCACAATCCAAATGCATAACCAATCTTACTGCACCACTGCTCAAGCACTAAATAAATAATTTTGTGAATGAAAACCTCACTAATTCTTTTTAAACCAAACTGGAGGGAAAGCTTGTGCTAGGATCAAAGCCTTTGCCTCAGTGCAAGGGATAAACTAATGCTCCCATCCTCAGCAATTTATTTTTAAGACTATGAGGGGAACATTATGAAAGTACAAAATACAAATATCTGCTGTGTTCCTAACCTAGCATACAAGATTTAATAAATACAGCAACTGTCAGCTGAATGGTTGCTGCTTTTTGAGAGTTTAGTTGGACAGAAGTATTCTATCAGTCACAGCTTTTATTTTCTAGATCTTGTGGAGAGGGCTAGGACAAAGCTACATCAAGAGTACTCATCATTACTCCTTATTTCAGTGAGTCCTTGAAGTTTTGATGAGCTTTTGTTATGTTTAAGAAGCTGTACTCATGATGAAATGGGAGGCTGCTGTTATGATAGCTTGATTCTGTAACAGGCTCACTGAGGAAGACTTTCCTACAGAAACAGCAGAAACAAACTTGCCCAAGTTAAAGTGCAACTTCATTACCTTAGCTTAATAATTTAAAAATGCTGTGAATGTGTGATTTAGCAGATGTGAGGCTTAACAATTTTGTGAACTTGTTTGCATTTTTGAGTGTCACTGCATCACGAGTCTGAGCCTCTGCCTGAGGTGCAGCAACAGTCATCCCAAATAACCTGACTTCATGATTTCAGTATCCTGTCAGGGCAGCAGATTTTTTGTCATCCCTGGTTTTCACATCAGTGCCATGAACATCAAAAGAAAAAAAAAAGCAGTGGGGAAAACCAATAATTTACATTTATTTCATTTGGGTTAGTTCCAAAAAGTAAAGGTTAGATAAATGGTTTGAGATGAAGAGTTACATCATGATTCTGCAGCTGGGATTGCTCCAAGTGGCACACCTTTGTGAGACTTTATCTGCCATTGCAATGATAATTAATACTTGGCAGTATATCAACAGAATGTGGCAAGACAGCTGTACACCTGAATTTGCCTTTGACTTCTCTGCATCAGCATCTTTTGATGTCTTTGCCTTTTCTTGGGGAAGATATTACTGCTGCTTTTTATTCCTCCCCATCTGATGACTCAAACTCACAACTACATAGAGATGAAAAGGCCTAAATGAGACAAGTATGCTTTTCCTTGCATCCCCCTCTCCACACTGCAAATGAATTACAAAGTTTATTTATTAGGTATTTGATGATTTTTGTAGTCCTTTTGCATTTCTTCTGCAATTTCTGTAGATTTCACAGAATAGGATGTCATTTGCTCCTTCCCTACACAGCATAGGGAAGTGACCTTGAAAAGGTTCTCCTATAAACCCCTTGTCATCTATTGTTTCCTTTGTTGTTCTTAAAGCATCTATTCTTGAGGTTACACTGAAGCATCTCCTCCTAGGCAGTCTCCTATCCTGGCTTATCTGCATCAGCTTCTTCAAGGGACTCATTCCTGTCCTCATCCATATATAGGCTGCATGTTTTATATGTGTATTTAAAAATAAGACCTCTGCACACTTCTTTATCCAGTAAAAACCCCTCTACAGAAACTTTAGCTATATTCTAACAGAGGTGATTGAATGAGGTTAGTTCTAGAAAACACTTTCCAACTTTCCCTAGGGAGGAATCCACTCCACACCACCTGAATGTGATACAATTTTTAGGGATAAATTTTCACTTTTCTGCACCAGTAAGGATCAATCCTACTTGTGTGCTACAAGTGTCATGCTGCTTTTTTACTTCGTTAATACAAAAAAAAAAATTGCAAATCATTGTTAATATTTACCATGCATACAAAGACTACGAGAAAAAAAATTAAGCAGTAATAAGTAATAAGTGAACACAGTCATAAATGCTCCTCCAACGTCTTACTGAATTAATGAATTTTACTAAGAGTAAACTATTACCAGAGTATTGCACTCCTTGAAAGAGAAAGAATACATTTGTTTCAGAAAAAATAAAAAACAAATGCATATTATGTGGAAAGTTCCATCAAGTAATAAAATGGTTGCAAATTACTTTGTTCCTCCAGTAAATTTCTATGTTCTCCAAAACTGCAAAACATCAGAGAAATCAAAATAAGCAAATCAGCCATCCAGAAAACCTAACTCAGAACCCAGTACAACCCCACATATTTGTTTGCCTCTATACCACAGTATTTTTTTTGTTTTACTTAACATGCAACACACAGAAAAAAACCAATAACAAGGCTGAGAATTGAAATAATACTCTAGTTCTCAGTTAATTCCAGAGGAGTATGTAATTTGCTCTTCAAGTGCAATAAGGTAGAGTTTAATTAGTAACTATTTGCACCTACATCTAATGGTAACTGCAGAACAAGATGCACGAGCAAGTCTTTTGTTACAAACTGAGGTGGATACACAACAAAAATTGGCAAAAATTCTGAACCAAAGGATGCAGAGTACTTTTTCAGTAGTTTCATACATAACATGGACAAAACACTTGAGCTACAGAGGAGGAAGAAATGAAGCATGGTCAGAGGCTGACCAAAGAATCTATTTAGTCCAATGTACTCATTTTATCAAGTTTTGATCTTAAGGGAAAATCCAGCAAGAACAGTGGCCTGTAGTGAATTGTTAAGAATAGGAACAGAGATAGACCAGAATAATACCTCTCCTGTGTGCCCTCCCAGACCTGGCCGTCCACTCTTGGGGTACACAAAGTGTATACACCAAGCAGTCTCCCAAAATAAGTGTTTATTTCTTAAAATTTCCTATATGTTTTCTAAATAATAGCCTGAATACTGTAACTTACCGAAGGCTCAAGCGACTGCTTTGGACTACAACAGCTTTTCTCCCACATACCAAAAAGATGAGCAGAAATCCAACCAGAGATGCAGCTCCCCAAGTGCAGAGCCCTTCTTTCCCCTCAGGAGGTGCCAGCCCCTTGCCCAAGCATTTTGCAGGTTAAAAAGTCCCAGCCATACTCTTGGAAATAGGAGAGAGAGCCATCTTGTAGAGCCAGTCCTCGCTTACCTCATTAAAAGAGATGTAATGAGGGCATCTGATTGTTAACAAGTGCTTGAAAGCACTGTGGTCCATTTACCTGAAGCCTCCCTATTACCAGCCTCTACTGGGCAAATAGTAATGCAGCTATGTGCTACTCCAGACACAAAAGCACAAATGTACCATGGATGTTCTGGAGCTAAAGGTAATAAAAAATCTGTGGGTTCTGGGACTCATCTAAGGAGCTGTGTAAACTCATACTCTTTTGTGACGGGGATTTATCACATAGTCATTTTAAAGCAAAGAAGAAGGTTTGTTCCTCTCTAACCTGACCTTTCTAAGGTAGCTATGAGGTGTCAATGTGTGCTTTCTAAACATCAGTGCTGGAAGAGGCCAGGGGTTCTTTCTGATAATGTGTATATTAAGCCAAGGCTTTTACCACCTCCAGCGAGGACGCACAGATTTCTTAGAACTTTTTTTAACTTGCTCCCACCTAAGTATGCCAAGCCAGTAGAGATAATCAGGTTACTGTTTACAAAATTATTCCAGAGACACTTCTTCCTGCAGGATAAGAAAATCCTATTTGTTCTGAGGGTGGGTTGTTTTTACTTGTTTGTTTGTTTATTTTAATGCAGTATTTACAGAAGGAAACATCAGGAATCCTCCCAGAAACAGGTACACAAGGATTCATTCAGTACCACTACTATAAATTTGCCAGACCAGAAGTCCAAACAGAATTGCATGTAACATTCAAACAGTGATTCATACCATCATTCTACATTAAATATTTGGAAATAATATTTTTTTCACCTTTGAAGATTGTGCCCTCAATTAATATGGTTTAATGAGGTGAATAAATATTTGAGATAAAACCAAAATAAAAATAGATAAAACTATTTTTATTAAAATATCCTGTCCCTGTCAATGATGTCAGCTCAATTATGTTTATAAAGTTGTTCTAGAACTATTAAGTGTTCTCCTTTCCCCATCTCTTCAGCATATACAAGGATCAGAATTTAGTTATGAAGCAGCAGTACAGCAAAGTCAGAAAAAAAGTAAAAGTATTGTTAGTGATGGCATTAGATACCAAGCCTTAAAAAACCAATGTTATATCTGTAGTGTTACTAGATGTATATTCTTATTTCTGATTTTCCAAAATTTCAGCCTTTGAGAAAAAATCAGTAAAGACTTTTCCTGGACTTAGTATTATATAAACCTCCCATTCCATGTGCCAACACAGTTTGGTTCAGATAAAGTGCGCTGGGGCAGAGTAGCAAAATTTTAGCATCCAGAGCATGTTTCTGACTGAGTAGAAATAAGTATATAAAAAGCTTTTGTCTTTTCATGTGCATATGAGCTCTACCACTGAAATATCCACAGTATCTATAGCTTTGTGCAAAAATTACTTTTTTTAAAAACTCTGCTTTTCTACCCATGATCAAGTAAAGGTTTGTTTTTTGCTCAGCTGAACAGGTGGCTTGACAGAAGTATTGCAGAAACTGGTTTGAATTTCTGCTTATAAACTCTGAAAGCTGGAAAAGCATTAATTCTCCCCAAGTTTTCAGCAATCAAGTAGCACTGTGCAAACTATACACAATGTATAGCATGTGCATTATAGAAGCATAATAAAAAAGCACAATATACGTGTTCAGATGGCCAAAACTATTTAGCTTTCATCCCTCAGAATTACTTCTCTTCACCAAATTCTGGCCATGCTATACATGAACAGAAGGGGGTCTGACAGTCCTGCAGGTTCCGTGTACCTCTGACTTACCATAAAGGAGACTCCAATTCCAGTTCCAGTACCAGGCTTGGTAATAATCAACCAGGTATGAGTTTTCTCATGCCAGACCAAGAGCTGCTTTTGTCCAATGTGCATCTAATAATAGGCTGGGCATAATGTCTCATTTTATTCCCTTGCTTTTTTTTTTTTTTTTCTTTTTTTTTTAATTTTCCTCAGAGCATATAAAAGCTTCCAAATAATGCCTGCCTCTGCCAGACCAATTCTAGACTCTATTCTCCACAAATAATTCTAAAATTATGAAAAGCTGTTCCAGCCCAGGGGCACAGAAAATTACAGAATGTGTAAAGACACCTGCATGTAACTCCCTGCAAAAAGGTTAGTAATGGTTAAACTGGTATGAAATTTTAAACACAAAATTTTTTTCAGAAATATCTTCACCTAATGTAAATGATATTATAAACTTCTCTACAAACTAGAAGGAAAAAAGAAAACACAAAAAAGAAACTAGATAGGATGGTGATTCTTTTCTCTTCAACCAAATGCAGGCTGTCTTTTCTTTCCCTCTGACTTAAAAAAGAAGGGCTTTTCTCCAAATTGTTCTCACCCCTAAAGGTCATCATCCCCTATCTCTCTTTTCCTCCAAGTAAGACTATAAAATGCAGGGAATGAAAATGACAAAACATGACAGAATAACCACAGAAGTGATGCAGTTCAGGCAAGGATGCAGGACAGGAAGCATTCAGCCCAAGTGACCTACTTCCAGAGCCTCTTTGCTCTGCGATGACACAGCTATACTGTACAACAGCCAGCCCAGAGACTCCCCACCAGTAAGAAATGCTGACAAGAAAGCCATCTCATTGTGGTAAGTCAGGAGAAAATTAATGATTGGCTCTACATTATCTTCTGTTTACTTTCAGAAAAGTCAAAATTAAATTCTTAAGGATCTGTTTACTGATATACACATTTATTAGCATTGTTAGTTTAAATTCTTTAAGCACCATCACTGTGAGCTCCCAGAACTTAACTTAAAATCCACAAGAAGGAGAAAAGGACACACCTGAGTGCTTTGAAAGCAAATAAACAGACTACTTCTCCAATTGTCTAAAATGATGATCTGATTTCTCTATTTAAAAGCTAATATTTACCATAACAAAAACAACACAAAACCCAACCCTTTCCTGGTTTTGGTAGGAGCCTTCTTTGAGATCACAGAAAACTGGAATTAGGACTTCCTTGCTCCCACTCTTCTAACATGTTTTTTATTTAAATTATTAGATCACTTTCAGTGATTGAAAGTGGCAGAAAAAAATTTAAAACAAATTCCTTTTTTAAAATTCTTTTTTAGTTAGAACAGTTTTTTTCCCCTTGTTAGCCAAAATTTTAGTTAATATTAAGTAAAATTTTAGTTTATATTTCATAACACTCAGCACTTGCCACAAACATAGTATATAGAAGTTCTAGCATTTCAAATTAAAAGACCACTTAAGTGACCTCAGGATTTTATACATTGTACATATATATAAAAGGTTCTTTCCTCCTTCAGGTAGACACGTAAAGGAAATGCATTATGCAGAAGTAAGGACAGATCTTCAAATGGCAAATGTTCTTCTGTAAAATGGCTTAAAATGTCAATGAGTTAAAATTATAAGAATAATAGAAAGTGCACTCTTCTGCTTTTCTGTTCCTCTTAAAATTGAGGCTATTATAAAACAGGTGCAAGAAAGAATGATTAATTAATCAGGTAATTCTAATTTCAAGTCCAGAAAAAGGAGAAGCAGCATTGAAAACTAATGTGTTAAATAACTTGCTTTTACTGTTTAAAATGTTTAGGAAACATTTGATGAGAAAAGAAAATTAAGAAACTAAGAGGGCAAGACAGTGAAGTTAAACCAAGAACTCATTTGTTCTCACTGAACAAGTTTATTCTAGTCATTTCAAATCTTACTTTAATCTTGGCTAAATAATTAATGAACTTTCAGACTGGCAAAGGAATAAGAAGGCTATTTTCCCCCATTTTTTAACATCTATCTGAGTCTACTGAAACACAATAGCTAAATTTTAACTGACCAGAGAGAGCAGGATAGAGCCTTTGCATATACTGTGATATTAAAACAAAGTAAGCACTTTCATCGTCATGTATTTCAGTGTGTAGAAAGTGTTGACATGCAAAGAAGAGTATTTCCTGTAAATTAGAATGGTTAGAGAAATACTTGCAGTTAATACAAGAAGAAATATGCCAAAGACAAGTGTGTCCACTACTGCAAGGAAAGTGTGTCACTGGTCTGACGTAGAATTACATTCGGTGTTAGTGTGCCAGAAGTGAAAAACAGAAGGGGAAAGGGTGATGGTAGGAGAAGAGATTCTGCCAAGTATCACATCTTAAACATCCTTGCAAGCTGGGGTAAAACCTAATAGTACATTTTAATTTTTATCACAAAAAAGAAGGGGAACTTTTAAAAACAACTAAATGAGGTTTGTATTTATGTCACACTGCAAAGCAAACAATGGGACTAGACAGGTGGGTACAACATTTTATTTTTTGCATTTGGATAGCTTTAAGTTGTTTTTTATGTTCTGGCCCAGAGATTGGCTCTATAAAACTGACTACTACAGGAACCTTGCTAGATTTATAGAACCATCTGCTGGTAGAAATCAGTGGCTATTTTATGCCTAACTAAACTTAAAATAATCTTTTGTTCCATAATAGGCACACATTGCACAGAGCAGCCTGCATAACATCTAAAATGTGGGCTGATTGTCACCTTGGTGTTGGTAGGAAAACAGTTGCCTTATCCAATATTCCACAGTTGTGTGAACAACATGTATTTTAGCATGATTTCTATTCACAGTTTAAGTGAATCATTTCCCTTTTAATTCCCCACCCCCATCTATTCACTTATACACAGATGAGCAAAGCACTTTGATGAAAGTAGGTTCCAGAATAGACTAAAACTCCAGAAATTTGCAAGTTTATTTTTGCAGATAGGAATGATGTAAAACAAGGAGCCAAAAACAAAAACAAAGACTTTTTAACAGAGTACGTATTTGCTTATTTTAATAATTCTTTGATCATCACTCCTCCCCCATATCAAAACAACCCCAAAGAACCAGACAGGGATAATATTAATGCAATTAGCCCAGTCTTCATAAGAGCATGTCCCTCAGAACCTTGCACTGGGGAAAAATATTCTGTGCTAATGTACATCCTATGCAATGCTACTTAAAGCATTGCTCAATACTAATTAACATTAACATCATTATCATGATTTTATCCTGTAGCATCCAAAATGTATGACTTTTTTGCCAGTACATGTATTTAGATATGATTCTGAGATAGCTGCATCCTCAACTAAGAATGCTATAGGATGAAAAACTGGCTGACCAAAATCTGCCTACTTTGAGCATGTTTTCTGAAAAAATACAGTTACCTTTGTCCTCCTGAGTCTGAGACAGTCCTTCTCAGAGAATACCATTTTTACATGCATATCCTTAAAATCAGGAGTTTGTCAGCAGTGGTATCTCAGAATATAAAAAATGTTCTTTAATCAATAAAAAGAGAAACACAATTAGCACTGAAGGAAAGAGGTTGTTGTTCATTAAACACATTCCAAACAAGTGCCTGTAAGTTCAGTCAGGTTTGAGGCCTAAACATTTTTTCTAGAACAGATCTGTGTCACAAAGAATGGTGGTGTTTTCAGAAGGTTAACCCCATAAGAAAATTTAGGTTGCACCTTATTTACTTCCCTGATAGACTAACATTAAATCTTTTTCACTTACAAAGTGCAATGACCTATTTCTTCTTTTTGGGAGAAAGGTGTCAGTGTTGGCATTACTGGATATTGTTTTGTCTGCATGTATTGCTACATGTGTTATGATGTGTATTTTTCACAGTAACTTAAATATTTCTTGCTTCAATTAAATAAGCCTTACTGCACAGAGACGGATTTCAGATTTTTATTCAAAAAATGCAAGAAAATAAAAGATCCAAAATAAGGAGCTTTTCAGAGTACATCAGTTACTGTATGGCAAGTCCCCCTAGCCTCAAAAACTGTCGTATAAAGGTCCTATTTATAAATGAGTATTGGGAAGAGGGAAATAAGGTTTGTAATGACACAAAAAATTATTGATACTCTGCTAAAGCAACTAATTCTTACCATTTTTAGGTTCTGTTAAGTCTTGGGATTGCAGTTTCTCTCAAGTAGCACAAGTAGAACAATCTGAAAACAATTTAAAAAAAATTAAAAATGAAAAAAAAAAGTAATTCCAACAGTCGCAATAGTTAAAAGTGGGTGAACCAAGTATAAGCTTCAGTGGTTAAGATTAAAGTCATGCAAATGATTCTAACCACACATATGCTATATATCATGCATCTCTGCACTTCAGTGGTCTGTAGGCTTAAATATAGGACAAAGGAATCCCTGGTACCTGGATTTGCAGAACCCTTTGCTATTCTTAGCACTGGGTATATTTCTGAAGAGTCCCATACATAATGGTTAACACAGGTAAAAATCAGTCAAGAGGACAAAAACCTGTCAGTGTATGTTTACTGTAATTTGTGGTCCATTGTTCCCAGGCATACTACTAAGTGTGGGTTTTTGCAATCAAGGAACAAGTATAACACAATGTAACAGCCCAGAGAGTAGGTATTTTTGGAAATGGTACTGCATTACATAACCTCCAGTTTTCTCCCTCTCTCTATTCCACACACACCCCCTATTTTAAACAGGGAGAGAAAAAAAAGAAGAGTAGGTCCTACCTCATTTACCTTAAATTATCACGGTCTTAATGGACTGAATTTGTAGCATATCTCCTTTATCAGCTTTCTTTATAGAAACAAAAATTAAAAGTTCTCTTCTATCGATTACACATTTCTTACCTATAGCATGTATGTATGAAATATAATTAGGTATGAGTCATATGTTTACACAAACACACACATACATATTGGATTTAAAACTGCAAATTCATATATCCATAAATATACACAGAAATGTTTGAAAAAAGAAAAAGTAGCATGTACATGTACAGCAAAACATGGTTTGTTTTGGCTTTGTTGTTTTGTTGCCTTTTTTTTTTCTCAAAAGAACCACCCAAAATTTAACTGCTGCACATGCAAAAATGCAGAAGGCTGTTGCAAGAATGACTGTTTTCTAAAAATAAACCCCAGCAGCCTGAGAGGAATCCAGTGTCAGGGCGGAGAAGAGGGAGATTCGTTTTACAAGGGAGAAGAAAGGAGATGATAAACCTGTCCTAGAGCCTTGCACGCATGCTAACAAAGCCAAGTGCATTAGGTTCAAAAATATATTTTGGTGTTTGCGTAGTGCAAAACCCAGAAAAAGGAAAAAATTTTAGAAAATCACTTCTCATCTCCCCTTGCATGTGTGCAGAAAAATCCTCAGCCTAGAAATCCAGCCTTAAAGCACAAAGACAAAGAGTTAGACACATACTGCACGTTTTCTCATTTTCCTTTAAAAAGCCTGTTTGGAAATGTGCACCGAGAGGGGAAAGCCAAGCTGCAGCAAAGTCCAGCTAAGGACAGAAAGAAATCAAAAAGAAATGAAAAGAAACAGAGAAACACAGAGAGAAGAAAGCAGAAAGGGGGAAAAGGGAGGGAGAGAGAGAGAAAGGGGATTAACTAAAAAAATTAAATTCTGTGGATTGGAATTGTATATACTTACAGCCAAAAGCCCCCGCTCCCTGCTCACTTTCTGTCCTTTCTACATGATCTGAAACACAAATGTGGATTACAAAAGGGCAGCATGCTACAGAACGGAATTTATAGTTGGGGGAGTGGAGAGAGAGGGTAGGGGGTGTGGGTAAGAATGACTGCACCTCTTCCAAAGTGCAGCCTCGGAGAAAAAAAAAAGAAAAAAGGGGTGGGGGTGGCTGGGGGAAAGTCTCTCTCTCTCTCTCTCCCCCCCGCCCCCCCCCCCCCCCCCCCGCCCGTTCCCTCTCTCGGGCTGGGTTTTGCTTGCCAGCGCTGGTTATATTGAACAATGAGCTAATTCTGATGGTAGCGGGCCAGCTGCCAGCTCCATCCCCCCTTTACTTACACACACACACACACACACACACACACACACACACACACACAGGCACAAGCATAAGCACAGGCACACGCACTCCCCCTGCCCGCCCGCCTCCCCCCCGCACGATGCTGCAGCGCCAGACTGCTTAGTCTGCAATAATCCGCAGCCCCGCGTTCCCCCCGCTGTCTGGGAGCCCCAGGACAGCGCCCGCCCCGCCGACGGCCGAGCCCGCCGGGGCAGCGCGGCTGCGGGGAGCGGGGCGATGGAGCGGGGCGATGCTGCGGGGCGATGTGCGGGGCGATGCTGCGGGGAGCGGGGCGCGCTGGCTCCGGGCCGCGGGGATCCCGCACCCCTGGGCGGCGGCCAGCCCGGCCGGGCGGGGAGCGCGGCCAGCACGCTGCGCAGCGCGGAGGGGCGGGCGGCGGGGGGGCAGGCGGAGCGCAGCCACGAACTGTAATAATAACCCTGCAAAGGGCATCTGAGGAGAAGGGAGGGAGGCGGAGGCAGCCGCCCGCCCGCCGCTTCGCCTCGGCCGTGCCCGTCTGGGAGGGGAGAAGGCGGTGGGCGGGGAGGCCGCGGAGCGCCGGGAGCGGGCGGGCAGCGCGGGTCGGGGCCACGGGCAGTGCCCGCAGCTGCGGGAGGGGAGGGCAGGGGGGTGCGGCATGGCGGGGCTGCCACCGGGGCTATCACCGGGGCTGCCACCGAAGGGTCGCACCGGGCTTGCAGCAGCGGGGTCGCGCCTTGTGGCAGAGCGTGCGCAGCGCTGCCAGGGACAGGCGACAGGGACAGGCGAGCGACAGCGCGACACAAAGACTCTGCCAAGGCTCCCGCTGTGCGGGCACCAGGGAAAGGGTGTGGGGAAGGGACAGCGGATCCATGGAGGGACACAGGGCGGTGCGGTGCTCTACGGGGCCTCTCCCTCAAACGGTGTACAGGGACATACAGCCAAAAAATCGGAGAAACACGTGGAAACAAGCAGATTCCCTGTTCCCCGCAGCGTGTGAAGGTGTCTTCCTCAGAGTTAATGTCCATGGCAAGAGAGATCAAAATGGTATGAAATCATTCGTGGTGCAGGCTAACAGAAGCCTTCTCTGTCAGGCCTAGGTTATAAGCAGCTAACCTTGTTTTTCAAACCAACCTGTATTTAACTCTGCATGAAACTGCATTGTTCATGATGGAAATCATTTAGGATTTCCATTTGTTGAGTGCAAGCAGTTGGCTCACGTCTCTGCCCCTTCCTGAACAGCTACTACATCTCTGTGAATGCTTTGCAGGCCTGCCAGCTTCAGGAAAATTCAGCAGCTGGAAGGGAGAAATATGGGACATAAACAGCCCCTGATATTTAAACCCCTGGTAAGCTGTGGTAATAATTCTAAGTTTAGTGCATTAGGATCAGATCATTTGCCTTAAAAATACAGTTACTACTGTTCATGTCTGTTCAGATGCCTACCTCCTCCACAGATTTCACCCATCAGCTGTTAAGACTGAAACACATCAGAGCTTGAATGTTTAAACTTTATCTGGAGAGAAGGATTTAATTGTTGGCGGGGGGGAGGTTCTGAATAACACAAATGGGTCCAGTGCAGGTAGCAGGCCCTCATGGCACATGCCCAGGTGTAAGCAAGGGGTTCCCTTTGCCTTTGGTGCATCTTCTAACGTGTAGACTATATGTCCTAGCTAGTGAAATATCAGGGATTCACCACTTGTAGAGATTTGGCACCGTGGACTGAAGCTAGGCACCAAAGACCTGATTGTGGAAGGTGGGAAGCTTGTGCTGATGAAGCCCCCAAGAGGCTGAAGTGGACAAAGCTGTTCTACAACACGGAGGAGGGGATGAACAGATTCTTTCAGGGATCCATGGCAGAATAATGGTTGCACTAAGTCATAGTTGCAACTGAAGGTTTTTATTCTCAGAAGAATAAACATCCTATATTATGACTCTCATAGCAGAAAATTTATTGCAATCAATAAGTCATGTAATACAAAATTTCTAATACAGCTTAACTTAAATTTGTTCATCACCTAGGTTCTAATTTAACTTGTAATTTCTATTCACCTGGACCCTCTGCAGTTAGTTTCCTGTAAAGCTGTGGAGAAGAGAGATATAAACTCCCAGCTAGAGCTGTCATGTCTTTCTCCATTCCCTGCTACCTCAAAACCACATGTACCCAGTTTCCACAGTCTGTCTGTAGCCCATCCTCTGCAAGCCATTTGAGAATCTATTCATATCCTAAAATTCCGTCTGGAACGACCAAGAATGGCTGTGGATAGGTGTAAACATCCTTCTGAGCCCTTTTGGCTCTAATCTCCTTTCCAATGACTGGTTTTGTAGCATGGGTAAGCAACCTGCTTTGCTGTGCTCTGTGTATGTGACTGCCTGTGAAAAGTTATACCTGTCTGCTGCCTGTAACAAGCTATGTTGATAGGATCTGCTCCAAGTCTGCACTCTCTAGTTTGGCTCTAGTGTCTGCAGTTTCCTTTTTCTTAGCCAGCTTCCCTCAGCAGCTCTGATGGAAACTGGAAGCAAAGGTTTAGCTGTTAAGAGGAGTCAGGGGGCAAGAGCCTATGTGGGAGAAGGGGGCAGTTTGGCCTCATTGTGAGGCAGGAAGAGTTTTGGAAATGCAATTACACTTCCAAATTTAGGAAAACAGAAGCCTAACATGGACTCCAGACAATGAGGTAGAAACCGAGAGGTTAAGAACCAATTCAAGCAAACTGCTAATATTGAACTAAAATATGAAAAAAAAAACACTTTAAAAAAAAAAAACACTTTACTGAAATTATTAGTCAAGAAGTAAGTTTTTTATATTAGGTCTTTGTCAAAGTGGCAAGAGCATTAGGATGCTGAGAAACACCCAATAGGTGAGCAGCCTATTAGGGAAAGTGTTGCCCTTTCTAAAATGCTCTGTTGCAATGTAGTGGAAATCTTTTTGCGCCTGCAGTTCTGGCCTTCAGCCTGGCTGGGAATCCAATACCAACATTCCAATGCTCTTTTAGTCTTTAATCACTCCTCTAAAATTTCATTATTACAAATGTGACACTCAGGTAGATTGTCCTGCTGTCCTCAGAAAAATAGGTTTAACCTCAAGGCTGATTGTTACACCCTGTGGTTACCAAAACTAGTCTGACTTTGTTCTGCAGTCAATTATAGATGTGGAGAAAAGGTTTGCTCCTTTTACTGCCTCTCATTTTGGACAATTCCCTTTGATTCCTTTTCTCTTTATTTCTATCTTTGTTCTGATTTATAATCCCTAAAATTGATAGAGTCCTGACCTACAAAGTATTACTGTTATACAAATAACCTAAAATGGGCCTGCAAAGTGGACAGAGCAGAACAGGCTGTTGTGGCTGAGGAAAAGGTAAAAGCAGCAGAACAAAAATTTACTGTTATAAAGCAGCTGAGAAACTCCATGGCTTGCAATGAATAGACCTAAAAAAGTCACCAGAAAATCACTCTGAAGTTGTCCTTTCCAATTCCAGCACTGGGCACAGCACACAACACTGGCAAGACTGTGGTCTGGAAATCCATCAGACTCAAGCCTGCTAGAGGTGGTTGAGAGCTGCCTGGTCCTGTGATGAATTGGTTTGGAATCACCTGGAGCACCTGAAGAAGGAAGGGGGTTAAAAGGTGCACAAGATTCTAGGTACAGGTGACATCTTGGCAACTGGAGCCAGATCATGCACACAACGCATTGTAAACACATTCAAACCCCAAAATTCAGTTATATTTGCTTGTGGCTTTTGTGAATATGCAGTTTCTATTTATGTATCTGCATCACTCCATTACTTACATAGATAAGTCCTAAAAGCATCACAAAGAAACTCACCATGTGGGTGAAAAGATAAAACATATATTGACAATTTTCCTTTCCTTCAAATTCTTCAGTCACTTGTGCTATTCCTATTCTTAAGTTCTATTCATCAACATATAAATCTGAGGAAGAAAGTGCATAAAAAAACTTGGAAAGATTTAAAAAACCATAAAGGGGGCAATGGATTATAAGTGGATTATTACTAGATATGAGAAACTATGTGTGATGTTTTTTGTGGCAACAAGGTGGAAGTTAGAGTGGGACGCTGTCTGTTAGCTGATGCTTTGAGGAGACACAAACTGGGTTGTATTTTCAGCTTAGTTTTCTGAGAGCTGGGTTCAGTTTTTAATGCATAACCTCCAAATTTATGAGAGTTTTGTTTTCATTTATTTTTATTAATAAACAAAATGAGGTATGCATAAATAACAGAAGAAACCAAGTTTTCTGCAAAATTTCCAAATAAGGACACCTTGGAATGGAAGGACCACACATCAGCTGCCATACAAACAGGTTCACCTTTAACAACCTGAAGTTCTTCACATTTGCAGAGTGAATTCTTGGTTTAACCTGTTGTAGTTCCTCTGCAATGATGACTGACGCTGGACACTTGATAGCAAGATGTGATCTGAAATATGCAGAACACTTAGATAATATAGCAAAGGAAAGGAAATTGTGGCAAGGCCTGGACAGTTGGATTCATTTCCTTTAGTGCATTGAAGCTACATACATGTATAGAGTTAAGTACCCTGCAAAGGTTAAGCATACACAAATTAAAGTGAAATTCTATATCTACTAAAATTCAAGGGAACTTTGTTATGGACTGAAATGAAGAGAGTTTTTCTCTTAGACCAGACAGAAAAATAATCTAAGAATATTATAGGAGAAAAAGCTGTATGATTCAGGGTCTTTAGAGGGAAAAATAATGAGCAAATTTCTGACCTGAGACACAGGGAAGTAGAGCTCCAGAAGTGACAGTAAATGGCTCAAAGAGCTGCTGTTGAAGGGAAGGAAAAGACACTGGTGCTGACTGTCTGTATTTTGTCCCCGTCCATACTAGCTCATGATGCCTACCTTTGCAGTTGTGTGCTTGGAAAAAGCAGCCATAGTACCACTAAGTGCCTAAGAGTTCAGGTGAAGTCCTTCTTTGGACTTGCAAAAGAAGAAGCAGAAAAGAGTGGCTGTATTGTCTTGCCTGCTGGATACTCTTGCCCTGCGTGTGCTCTTCCTGGGTCTTAATTCAATTGTGGTCCTTTGATCACTGGCTCTTAAAAATTTTGTCAGTTTTTACTGTATGCAGAAAAATGCTTTTTCTCATTTTATACAGTCTCCCTGACAAATCAATGTATTATCTCCTAATTCTTATGTTGGAGTAAAACAGAACAATGATTCTCCAATCAGGGTTCCCCTGGGTTTTACAGGAAGTTAGGGTTTCTTTTGTAGAGCCAGACCCAGAGTGTAGGAATTGGTCTGAAATTATCTGAATTAGTGAATCATTTAACTACACCCAGAACCTGTTGGTCTCTCTAAGTTAGCCTTTCAGAGCATGTGCATGTTACTTCCAGGATACAGATGTAGTTGGTATCAGTTCCAATATTACAAAGATTTGTACCAAAATACTAAACAGTAGTAGATAAAAAGTGCTATAGAAAAAAAGTAGTAGATAAAAAGTGGTTTACATTTTGAAGAAACCTTGCATATTAACCAACAATTGCATAACTAAATGTTTAGGACTTGGCTTGACCTTGACCTTGTATTTTTCTATAAACTAAATAAGTCTTTCAGGTTGTGCTGCCTGATTGCCGGAATATTTAAAGCAGCATCTGCATGTAGGGAACAGGGAATCTCCTGAAGTCCTGAGTTCCCTGAAGACCCCAAAGGGTGGTCAGTCTCAAGAACAGGGCTTGCTTTGTTGCATGACATTGCCACTCTTGTGCCTGAGTGTTACAGAGACACCATTAACTGAAGTTTGCTGGAGCATGGAGCAATGCCTAATTTTCTTGTAAGGAAGTGATGGTAAATTACTTAAAGAAGACAGATAGATTCATAAACTTGGAGTGGGGGGATGTGTACTATGGGCTAGACTCCTTGCAAACTCAAGTACTTTGGTCTGGAAAACAGTGGGAAAACATTTCATTCTGAGTAAGAGTGACTGGTTCTGCCATCTTGGATAAAGAATTGGCAGGTGTTCCCCGGAGAGAGAGATGGAGAACAGACAGAGGAGAAAGCCTTAGGCATTATCAAACTTCAGAAGGAAAGTTAAAATACCGATCAAAGGATTTGTTGTTGATAGCTACCAACCAAAATTACACCCAAAGCAGGTGTGTACTTTGCTCAAACCAACATGAGACCTCTCCTAATTACACTGGCAGATTTTGTGAATGTCATTCTGATCTATATATGAGTGTGTGTGTGTGTCTGTGTCTGTGTCTGTGTCTGTGTCTGTGTCTGTGTGTGTATACAAGAGCACGCACACATATATAAATATTTTTATATACACTTGCAATGCTGCCATGCTTGGGATGTTTAAGAGACATGAGTGTCAGGGCAACTCTTAAACCTTCACTTCTGAAGTAGCATTTACTCACACTAGTGACTGCACAAATGTGTTAATTGTTGTTCCAAACAATAGTTCAAGAGACCAGCCTTTCAATTCAAGTCAATTAACTAAATGCAGTATGCTTAATTTAAATTCATGAGAATTTGTTTAATTAAAAATGCACACTACAGTTTTTCTATTATGGGCCATGCATTTGATTATTCTCTGCAATCCAGTGAAAACCTGCTACATTACCTCAGTCAACACTTCATGAATTTAAGTCAAACTTAAGTTTGGCCATAAAGCAGAGTTTAAGGGTAAATTTAATTTCGCTGAGATGCAAGACCAGAGGATGAATTGTTGCTAGTTTGCCACTTCTGGAAAAGCAGGAATAGAAGATAGCATTTGATTTAAATCAATTCTGTCAGCTTATTTTCAAATGCCTGGGTTTTGATGATTTTTTTTTTTTCACCACGATGTTAAGTAAATAAATTCAATCAAGGAAAATTCATTCTAGATTGGGTACAAAGCCACTCAGGTTCACACTGCCAATGATGCTGAAAGTGTTGATGATCTGGGTACACTATATTACAACAATTGTGGTTGTATTAGAAAACAAATATCCCTTAAATTTCTGCATTCAGACCTGGACCCAGCAGGGTTCTTGAACGTAATCATAAAAGGGACAGTTAGGGTCAGACAGGAACACAAATACTTATGTTTGGGGAGCATATAGAGGAGAAAAGAATTATTTAATATACCCAGCTATATCTAGGGAAAAAGTTAAATTGTCACAGCTCAGGGACCCCTTAATGCTGTATATGTTTAGCATTTCCTTTAGAGTGTTTCAGGACAAGTACTACAAAAATGGGAAGTTGTGGAAGTGATGGGTATGGAATTAAGTGCAAATTTTTTGCTAGCTTCATAGGCTTAAAACCAAAAACACCCCACCAAACTTTCCCTTTAACCAAAATGACTTATAAATTCCTCACTACAGAAAGACATGGCCAGAATCTTCTTGCCTCAAAATTCTCCTTTTTTCCATTTTTTTTCAAAGCATTGCACTATGGTGTCTCTCACAAATTGTATCATCATTTATTTTTCCTCTTTCTGCCTGCAGGGTATATCTGAAAAAGGTCATGACTGTTCACCAACACATCTCCCATTCATTTGGTAGAGACTAAGCTTCAGTTCTTTATCCTTCATCCAATAACTCTCTCTTTTTCCTGGTATTTATCATAACAGTGGCCAAAGAACAGGCAGTAAAAGATTAAAGTTAGAAGGAAGTTAAAATATCCCTTTTAAGTGGTGAACAGATCTTCTTTCTTATAGACATGTGTGTGTCTGTGTATCTGTGTGTGTGTTCACAGAACACTTTGTATTTTACCACTTATGCTGAAGCCTGCAATCCAGCAACTCCAGCATGAAAAAGTAATTGTGCATTTAAAAAAAAAAACAAAAAAAAACAAATTAAAAAGAGATCCAAATTACAGACTCCTTCCTATATTTAGCAGATTACTTTAGTTATGCTGTATTTTATACTGATTAATGAAAATCCAGTTCTTGGCTGGAGAGGTAGTTACCCCACTTCATACCTGCCAGATATTCCATGTAAAATGTCAGACATGCTTTTCTTGTACAGTCATTGTCATCCCAAACTAGTTTGGGTTCAATGGAGTTTTGTTCTGGGACCAAAAGCCTGCAATCAGTCTTTCATTCCTAGGTTATAACACAGCCATAAGCATACAGTGTCTGCACTGCATCCTTCAGTCTACTGCCTTGTTTTTAATGACACTTGGGTGTTTTGGTTTTTTGGGTTGTTGTTGTTGTTGTTGTTGTTGTTGTTGTTGTTGTTGTTGTTGTTGTTGTTTGTTTGTTTGTTTGTTTTAATCCAGGGAAATTGTGGTTAGCTCTTAAAACTAGAAATTCCCTCTATTGAGCAGCTGGAACTGAAGTATTCAAACCATGGGCAGATGGAAGACTGAGCAGCTGCATGTTACAATCCAGAGAGTACTCACCTCTGCAGATGGCAACGGTTGCTTGCTGTTAGCAAGTCAGTAATGCATTTTAAGTGGCTTTTAGTGGCAGCTTTCTTGGTTTGTATCTGCCACTATTTAAAAAGAGCTTTGTTCATGATTGTCCTCTTGGTGTTGCCTTTTTAACCCACAAGTATGCTTCACCATTTTGTAGGGCAGGCCATTCTAGAAGCAGATCTAGAGCTCTAGTGAGTGCTCACACTTCATTGATCACTTCTATAAAACACACAGCTGAGGGGAAAATTCCACCTTTAAAAAAACCCCAAAACACCGTTATAAGAAAGTTTGGGGCAGATATGCAAAGGAACAGATGCAGAACTGTGGAATAATTGACAAGCAGTAGGAAAGATTAAAGTTAAATGATCTATGTTAATGATGTTAAATTTCCTCCTTTGGCCCCACTCAGTCATTCACACGAAGCATGTCTGACTAATGTTCTGTCCTTGTGAACACTCTATAATCACATTACAGAGTTTGCATCATTTTCAGAAATGTGTACTCAGAGAACTCTCTCCAGCACCAATAGTGTGGAGTTCCAGAATTTTAAAGTTATTCTGAGTGTTATTTTTATGAACAACTAATATGAAACAGATTTGAAAACTAAGCCCTTTTTTTAAAAAAACCTTTAAAAATATTCTACTTTCTCCCAAATGAAAAACATATTTCCCTTCAAACTACTAAATCTCAAAAACATATTTTCAAGTTTATTTCCAACCTTTCTTGGGGAAATGCATCTTTGGTCAGAAACTGCACATGAGAATCAAGAACAAGGGTAGTGAAGTCAACATCAGGCTTGTCATGAAAAATAATTACTAATCCCCTCCAAGATGTTGACTGCAGAATTTTCAGTGCAGCTGTGGACTCCATGAAGCTGTGCTTTCCTTCTGGTTTTGTAAATGTCTGGCTTTAATCATAATTGATATTTTAAAAACAGAGGCAGAATCATAGAGATGCAAGCTGGCAATTAAGAATGGAAGTTCTTTGTTGAGGATTTTCCCGGGTTGTCTAAAGGCTCTTTCCCGATTCCTATGCTGCCAGTGAAGTACAGAGGCAGCACTCAGGGACCTAGAGCCGCAGAGAGCTGCCAGAGGCAATGGGCATGGCTGTCACCAGCCTCTCCTTCAAGGATTGTGCAGAGCAGGACAAGCTCCTCCGCTAAGAGGGTTTGCATGGCCAGGTTTTGCTAGTGGGGTGCTACAGGGGTGGCTTCTGTGAGAAGATGCTAGAAGTTTCCTCCATGTCTGGCAGAGCCAGTGCCAGCTGGCTCCAGGATGGATCTGTCTCTGGTTGAGGCCAAACCCATCAGCAGTGGTGGTTATTCTTCTGTGATAACATATTTAAGACTAAGAAAAATGTAAGTTATGATGCAGATGTAGTTGAAGCCAGAGAAGAGAGGGGGGAGAGCATGTGAGAGGAGCTGCTCTGCTGACAGCCAGGGCAGTGGAGCAGGAGGGGCAGGGCCGAGATTGCCCCACAGCCATGGTGAGGGCTGGGGAGAAGCCCCTGGGGCAGCCCAGGGATGCTGGAGCAGGGGGAGGCCTGCCAAACTGTGGGAAGACTGTGCCAGAGCAGGCTCCTGGCAGGGAGCTGCAGACCTGTGAGGAAAGATTCCATGCTGGAGTAGGTTTCCTGGTAGCAGTTGGGGCCCCACGAGGGACCTGCTCTGGAGCCAGCCGTGCCTGAAGAACTGCGCCTTTGGGAAGGGTGACCCATGTTGCAGAGAACAGTTTCCTGTGGAAGGGACCCCAGTTTGGCATCTCACCAATGCATATAAACACCTGCAGGGAGGCTGCAAGGATCATTCCAGGGGCGCCCAGTGACAGGACCATGGAGAATGGGTACTGGCAGAAACACAGGAAGTTGCTCCTGAGCAATTCAGTACAGGTGGATAAAAACATATATGTGTGCTTTTTCTTTGTTTAGAAGGAATTAACTGCTTATCTGCATTTGGTTATGTTTTATCTAAGGCAGAAAAAGACATATTTTAAAGGAAATTCCTTGCTCCTGGGGGGAAAAAGAAAAAAAAAAGGGCATTTGAAAGGCAAGGAACTTAGAGAAGGTAGGGAAAAAAATCAACCAAGCAGCAACGTTAATTATATGTTATGGAGGTCTTCAGTAGGTTACTCTTCTTGAATCTATCCAGACCATCATCTGACACAAGGTTAACCACTGTGTGTGAAAGACTTGGTTGATCAGCTTACTTCATAATTGATATTATTTCACCCAATGCTTGCAGTCAGGGATAACTGGCATTCTCATTTCCTGACACAGTAACAAGGTGGTGGACTAAAAATCACTGCAGATAAATTGAGAAAGTCCCTTCAGGTCAGTGCTGTGACATTGGGACAGCAGCTGTTTGGAGGGACATGTAACCCTGTGCCTTTTGCCTTTGCATTGTCTTTCAATAAGTGTCCTTACTGTCTTGTTGTCCTTTTCTGTTAATCCAGTATATATAATGAAATATTGTATTCTCAGAATAAAGGACTTTAAATTAAGCAGAGAATGCATACTGCTGTATGTTTTCTTTTCACATTGTGGCTAATATTTGTTTTTAAATAAATGCTTTCCACAGCTGTTCAGATTCTGCTGCTTGGTCCTTTAGTAAAGTCATAACTCTGAATTTACATATCAGAGTCTGCTGTCCTGTAAATGCTAATGATGAAGTTCAGAATTTGTACTCCCACACAATAGCAATTTAAAGATAGATTGTATAAATTAAAATCTCATTTTGTGTGTTTAACAACCATGTTAAACATCTTCAGGTTGACCAAGAGAAATAGCATGTTAAGTCATATATTTATAAGGAACACTAAAACATCAAACCTATTGCAATATAAAAATTACAATCTATTTATTTCAGATCCCAAGTTAAAAGTGAGTTGCAATCTGTGTGTTTGCAATCTATGTTCTTGAAAGTAGTAAGAGTATAATTACATTTTTGTGAGAGTCATGTTCTTTTTAGGATTGCTAAGAAGTTCTGGGTAATATTTTTAAAAGTTGTAAAATTGTACTTAAAAACACCAACCAAATAAACAAACTCCCAAATGTCAATTTTTATTTGTGGTATTGCACATCTGAAAAAAAAGAAACAGTAAAGATTATCTTAATACTTTTATTTTTAAACAAATTAACTCAGCTTTTCCATCTAATTTTTCTCCTTACAGGTTGTAACCATATAAGATAACACATCATAAGAACATATTTTTACCAAAACACATCAAAGCTTATACTGATCAAGTACAGACTAATTTATCACAGATGCTTCCCTCACATTCCATTTTAATCTGGATTTAAATACATGGCTGTGAGAAAAGCACTGGGTGGTTTGACCTACAGTACTTTTCATTATAGTGGCACCCATGATACAGCCCGATTCAGCATTAGCTGAAGTAAAAGCTGGGGCTTTTAATGAGGCCTTTAGCAAGAAGGCCTCTAGCAAAGAAACAACTGGAGGTGTCTGTCCCTCCAGCTGCCTGAGAGTGGCAGGAGCTCCGCTGCAAATTCATGCTGTTCACACATTTGCTAAGATCAAATTCACACTATGTGCTGTGGAAGTCCTGCTACCTGAAAGGTGGAGTGGTATCTCTGCCCAGCTAGTGAATGGTTCATTGCTCTTGTCTCGGAGTGGTTTGAAGGATTTTACTGGAAGAGTAACTATACCTTGAATTTGAGGGCAACCATGGTGGCTCTCCATGATTTACAGTATTTATGAGCCAAGTGACTGCCTTTTCCAGAAATGGTCACCTTGGTGCTCTTCTGCAGCTCTGGCTCATTGAACTCCAATCTGTTTTGCCATTTATTTGGTTGTGCAAAAAACCTGAAGGCTTCAGATACTGTTTACCACAGCAGTTAACCTCTTACCTGGACTGAACTTCTGGCTTTCTCTGCTCCTTAGATTTGGTGGTCTGTATTTCCACCTCCAAATTATAATTCACAAAGCCAAGTTTCAACAAGGTCTGACTTTCTCAAGTTTTGATTTCTGCAGAAACTTTCCCTTGTGTCTGTGTTTCTTAGAATGATGACGAAGGCATGCTTGTACTCACAAGGATATTGTGTGTCTGTTCGTGACAGAATGGTCATGTCCTGCAAAGTGTTTTACTTCACATCTGGATCAAACCTCCATAACTTGTCCATCAGGGCACAGTGTGAGGCACCTCTAATTAAATATTTATCTTGCCAGCCTGGCAGGGAGAGGGAATGTGTTTGCTGGCAGCAAATGACTCCTTTGTATTGATGAAATTGTGGCAACCTCTCTCACTATTTTTGTATCTGATCAAATAAATGCAAAATAATTCAGGCTGGAAAGGATATCAGGAGATCTCTATTCCATCCTTCTGCTCAAAGAAGGGTCAACATCTGAGGTCAGATAGGTTTGCAAAGGACTTTTTCCAGTCAGGGCTTGAAACTGCAAGGACAGACACCACCTAGCCTCTGCATAAGTTCTGCCACTGATTTACTGCCCTCATAGGGAAACTTTTTAAAAATTCAGTTTGAGCCACACATTTCAACTTATGTCCATTATCTTTGATCCTCTTTCCATATGCCACTAAGTGTATGGGAACTTCTTACTTGATTGTTTACTCAGCCCTAAGACATCATTATACATTTCATAATAGTCAAAGGAAACCAGCAGTGTCAGAATCATCATTCCAGTGTGGCAGCAGCAGGAGAACTCGCACTTCTATCAACTGAAAAATGAAAAAATATTTTTCAAGCATATTACAGCATGCCATAAATTTTATTACTCAGTTTATTCTAACTCATGTTATCTGAAAGCTATGTGATTTGTAGACATTTTTAGTCAACTTGAGAACTTTCAGTTATTTGTGTTGTTCTAAGACTGTGGAGTTCAGCAACAAAACCACCACACTGAAGAAGAGTCAGACTCTGGTTTTAATGTCAAAAGAGAGAACTGATCTTTCTGGACCTTGTCTAGATGAAATATAAAACTTCAAACTGTGCTAAATGATCAACAACAGATAGCTTTGGTCACCTCTAAAAAGGAGGAATAGAAAGACAATTTTCAGAGTTGTTTATACAGACTGAATATGTTTTTGGAAATGCTCAGTGTTATTACTCCAGAGAGTAAGTAGCTACAAGTGGGACATACATTATGAAGTTACCTACCTGGGCTTTTACAGTTCAGTAGGAGCACTAACCATAATTTATTTACATAGTCCTGAGAAAAAATGTCCTTAACTTCCTACTTTGCCTAACCGTGCTGCAGTGTGTCTGAGCAGGACAGCTGTGTCTCGGTTCTTTCTGCAACTCCAGTTTTGAGATGTGGGCCAAAGCAGCAAGCCTTAGCCAGGTCATTTCCTTGGTATGGAGCCCAGGAAAACACTCACACCTCACCAGCAGTGCTGTGGCAACAGAAGGGCTTCACACATCCAGCCGTCCTGTTGCAAAAGTTCTTGCAGGGATACAAGTTGTACTCCTTAGGAACCTGATTTAGGGTATGCTGGCAAAAATGCTGTCTGTACTAACATCAGGTACCCTGCTTTCTACACAACTCACTCTACCTACAAGCCAACTGATGGATAGAAAAAGTAATCTCTAATGGAATCATAGAATCATACAAAAGCTCTCTAAGATCATCAAGTCAAGCCATTCATTTACTATGCTATTCACCCCAGTCAGCAACCAGACATTAATGAAACAAGATTTGTGACTGGAAAAATAACGGGATTATATCATTTTGTACTAATAAGCATCTTCTATTTTACTATTTTTACTATATTTAAATCTTTTAGCTATAAAATATTTTTAAAGAAAATTATGAATAAATGGTCTAGCCCAGTCAATTTGTCAGTCTGTTACCTGGAATTTTCAGATTATTTATGACCCCTGTGATTCCCCTCTTGAAGTGAGCCTTCTAGAAATTGTCAGCTTATTCATCTCCTTTTGAAGTAAACAAGCATTGCAGTCAAGCATAGACCAAGCAGAAAAGTTTAAGACACCTGGGCTTCTGTGAGTCTTTTTGCTCACAGAAATCTTTGAGCCTACATCTGCCTATCTTTGAAATGGAGAAAAGTTACATTGTATGGATGAAAAATTTGGATAAAAAACTAAGAATAAGTGTGGTAATTTAATATTTGTTTCAAGTTATTCTATTAGGAAAATACTTTCTCCACATCTTACAGCTCACAGGTTTGTGTACATTAAGACATATATTAAAATATACAGCTTAGCTGTATCTAATAGTCTGATATAAAAACTATGCAAAAGGGATGAGGGAAAAATTACTCATAATCATGCCATAATACCATCCGAAATGCCTCTTCCTTGCTTTATTACCTCCGAGCACAATTCTGCTGCCATACTTTTCCATTAAACATATTTCAGGAGCATCAGAAGAAAATAAAGCCACTTTTTTAACAGGCCATGTGAGCATAGTTCTTGGCTTCCTCTACAACCAAGAGGGGTTTATAATGGGCCCCATGCCACCATGTGTGGAGCAGGAGGGGGTGTGAGCCATGGGGGCTGCAGCAGAGCTGTGTCCCAGGCACCACTGTGGCAGGGGCAGCTGGGCTGTGGCAGTGAGAGCTGTCATGATGTGCTGCTGCTCTAAGGACACCTCCCCTTCCTCCTGGCAACCCTCAGATGGAAACTGAGAAAGCTGTGCAGAAGGAGATCTGTGGCGAGCACAGAGCTGTGTTGGGGTAGCTCAGGTGACCCAAGTGCTGCAGTGGGTGGCTGCAAACCCTTCAGAGGGGACAGGCAAGGAGGAGAGGCACTGGGAAGCCCTGTGTGTGAGGGAGTGTTTTGACTGCCAAGAGCTTTATTATGGTAATGATTAAGGCTGAATTCTTATGGGTGAGAATTAGGGGAAAGGCCAACAAGGCAGATATCCCAGGAGTCTGTTAAAGACCACCCAACCAGGATGAAGAGGCAGGTGAAATACTCGACAGGCAGCTCAGGAGTACATGTAGGTGCTGGCTCTTGTTCTCTTGCAAAACAAGAGAGCCCTGTAATCCAGGAGGAAACAGTCAGTGACCTGCTGCTCCACTTCAGCTTCCCAAGTGGTACTAAGGGAGCTTGTGGAAGTGCTCTTTGAGCCACTTTCCATTATTCTCCAGCAGTCTGGCTAACCAGAGAGGCCCCAGGGAACTGGAAGTGAGCAGTGTCTCTGGAAGTTTTCAAGAACATGTGTAGATATGGTAATTAGAGATATGGTTTAACAGTTGACTTGGAGTGCTGGGTTAATGGTTGGATCTGATGAACTTCAGGGTCTTTTCCAATCTTAATCACAGAACCATTAAGGTTGGAAAAGACCTCCAAGATCATCATGTCCAACCTTTGACCTAATACCACTATGCCCAGTAAATGAAGTGAGAGGTGGTTTTGACTTTGTATTTTGCAATATAGGTAAAAAGAGAAAAGTTTTTTCCTTTGAATCTTTGTAGCAGTGAAAAAAATCTTGTGGTTTCTCCCTGAGCCTGCCTCAGCGATTTCCTGGCAACACTGCTTCAGTGAGAAATGTTGCAAAAACTAGAAAGAATTTTCTGGGCCCCTCTAACACTGGAAAACTTCCACTTGTTAAGCTAAAACTTCAGCATGAACTTCAAATGTTAAAGTTAAAGCTCTGTATGATAGAAAGTTATGCTTTTTACCAAACAAAAACTGAAATACTGCAAATGTTTAGTGATCTTCGTTGCATTCAGGAGCAGTTTTGAGGCTATTTTGAAACTTAATTTTTCACCTTCAGAGTGAATAGAAGAGTCTAGTCCTTAACCAGCACATCGCTTCCTATTTATTACTCTTTTGCTAATAGTTAACACAGAGTTGTTTTCTCATGCTGCAATTTCACTGTGACATTGGCACTATATTGTGAAGAAAGTATGAATCTCCTGCCACCTCATTTTCAGCTACAAAACCATATTTGTTCATTGCTATGGCAACGGCTGCCCCAGCCCAGCCTAATAGGGTGCTTGTCTAGACAGCATTAAACATATCTTGTGCTTATGTGTGTCTGGTTTTAGCAGCCAGGTGTGCAGAAGGTGGGGTAAAAGGAAGAGAGGCAAGTGAAAAGAAGTAAAAGAGTAAAAGCACCTCAGGAGTGACCACATTTTACATGAGAATTCTTAGCTCTGGAGGCCTTTCCTGAGATGCAGTGTTAAAATGTGTTTCTCACTCAGGGCACACACATTTATAGACTTGCATGAAAGAACTTCAAACTGATTTCTGATTGAACTGAGTAAGGGGCCAGCATCACCACAGGCTACTCCAGAACGAAGGCATTTCTCTGGGGCAGAGAAGAGTGATGTGTCTGAGTCTGATCCAGGTCAGCAGGTCTTATCAAGGACCTGAGGAAAGCCTTGGATCTGTGATTCAGATCTGCTGGTGGGATCCTGGGGGAAACAGAGTAGAGCACCCCAGCACTATCCACCTCCCTGTCATAGGAGACGCCTTGGAAAGGGAGAGTTACCACAGGGACAATGGAGCCCAGGTAATCCGACAGCCACTTCATTCATGCAATAAAAGGAATGCATATTTTCAGCATTTTTAATTCACACTGATAAATCCGTATTTCACAGTGGAAGAGCATGTAAACAGGAATCCTTTCCCCCTTTCCTGTGTATGATACAAGCAGATACTCCCAAAGCCATTTCAAAATAACACTTAGATGTTCCTCTGGAAGACAGGACCAACCTTCCAGCTGGCACTAAGTGACAAAGAAATACAGAGCTGTTCAGACTCAATTCAAGGACAAGGTCTGATGGCAAACAAGCTCTTAGCCGGTTTGAGAAAAGCCAGAGTTGAGTTTTAAAGTGCTTGTGGTGCCAACACCCTGCTTCTGTGTTGTGGGGATGATTTGTTGCCAGAACTGCTCAGAAAAAGAGTATCTCTCGTAGAAGAGAAGACAGCTAGAGATTGTTGGTAGAGATACATATTCAGCTTATTCTGAGGACCACCTTGTCTAGACAGAGAGTTACTGAATCCATGAGAAAATATGCTCCCTGTGGAAATATTGCAGGCATCTCCTACTGTTGACTCCATATTTTGTCTGTACAGCACAAGGGGATGCAGTTTGCACCTTCCGAAACAGATTGAGTAGGTTGAGAGCAAGGACTGAAAGGGACAGTTTTTAACAAAAACATTATTTGCTGATCATATGTCCACTGCCCGTTTTGCAGCCATTCCAAAACCATGGTCATAGCTAATATGGTGTTCATATGTTGCATCCCAGTATCCCAACCCAACATCATCAGAGTTAGATTACACCCTTCCATGTCCTTGGCTCAGCACAATTCAAATTGGAGCATCTGATCATTCCAAAAAGGGATATTCTTGTAGCACTTTCATTCATCCCATAAATAGGAGGAAGTAGTAAGCAAAACACCTACATATTGTATTTTAGAGTTGAAAAATATAACTACAGTCTCAACTGTAGTCTGGCAAACAATGTTCCACTTTTCAAGAAGGACAAGAAGGAGGACCCTGGAAAATACAGGCCTGTCAGTCTCACTTCAGTGCCTTGAAAAATTATGGAGAATATTATTTGGGGAGGTATTAAAAAACACCTGAAGGACAGCACAGTCACTGGTCACAGCCAACACAGCTTCATGACAGGAAATTCCTGCTTATCCAACCTTATTTCTTTTCCAAGGTTACCCACATAGCTGATCAAGAGAAGGCAGTTGATGACATCATTCTGGATTTCAGTAAAGATTTTGGCCCTGTCTCTCACAGGATCCCTCTGGACAAAATGTCCAGCACACAGCTGAATATTTACTTTATATCAACCTGTCCTACTCAGAAGATCCCCATTATTTGGATGTCAGATCAGGACTGTTCCAGCCTAGGTGTCAGTGAGGGTTGGACTTTGACCATCTGTTTATTGTACCGTACTAATAGTTGTAATTGTTTGGTCTTAGGAACATCTCTTATATACTTACTGCTCTTCAAAAGTCTTGAAAGTGTCCACATTATACAAGTCAGTCTCATGCAGCCAAATTAATTACTTGTAGCTCTTTGAAAATGCTTTAATTGTCTAAAACCCAGTACTATTTGGGTTAGCAATTAAGCCCAAGCTAAGCTTAATGAGAGAAGCAGTTTTTATGAGAGTACTGTTGCTAGGCTCCTGCTTAAACTCCTTCAGTTTCCTTTGTTTAAATGCTCTTGGGAGAACAAAATATCTTCCTGAGACATGAAGTGCCTAAGCTGAAGCATTACTTGAAAGAGCTTAATATTTTCCATCAGGAGGCCAGACTGCTGATGAATCCCAATAATTGATATAATGTAGAAGAGATTGTATATTAGAGGATTTTATCTCAGTGTTAGTATTGCCCCTAGGAAAATTACCATCTGTGTCCAATAAAGGATGAAACTCACTGCTTGAATATTATTTTTGTGTCTAATGCTTAGCATCAGTTCTGTTTCTGAGGCAGACAACTATTCAGGATGCTCTTTGGTGAAAAGTGCAGATGAAGAAGCGCAATTCAAATCTGGAAGAATGATGTCTATTATACAGAGAGATGCTCCAGAAAGTTTATTGTTTTTCTAAACAGAAATGATGTCCAGATGTCCAAAGTCTACTGTCAGCTACTTCTCTCGTGGGGCTGCCAGACATGCAGGAGAGCTGCCCATGGCTGATTGCTGCCTGTGCTCTGATCCTGATGTCACTCTGCACTGGAACTGCTGGATCCAAACCGGATTGAAGCATTTGCTTCAGAATATTAGGAGCACATCATTCTCAACTGGACTGATAAAGGAGTGCTAGAGAGTATTTGTGTTTAACATCAATTAATAAATATATCTTTGTTTCATATGTCATGAAATGTGAATTGTAATAACTCCTGATCTCCATGACTAATAACAGCCACCACTATTATACATTTTATTGCACAGTAAGGTTGCAGGAATTGCAATCACTGCACTCTTTAATGAGGAAATTATATTTACTGAAGAGATGCAAAAAGACAAATAGGTTGCATATTTTAAAAGGAAACAGAAGATCTTATTGAAATTCTTTTATTTTAAATCAGGGAAATCAAACACACTGCAGAGGTCTACAGCCACACAGTAGAACTTTTATTTTTCTTCAGTTCCCTGTCATAATTCCCAAAAAACTCAATGTTTTCAAAGCTTTACAAATTTTTTAAAAAAACTGCCAAAATGACCAGCCGCTCTGCTTCAATGCTTCTGCTTATAAAAAGGTGATAACTTTTACTTCTGCAGAATCTTTTTTTTTCATGCTCCTTGCCTTAGTGGACAAAGTTTTGTAATGTTTGCAAAGAATTTTCAAGCTAGCATCTTGTTTGTCTGTGCAGCTTTTCTGGCATGTGGTTGTACATTTGCTGTTATTATTCTTGATGTACTTACTGCTGCTTTCATCTTGCCAGACCCTATCTAGAAAGAATCACTAAAACAGCTGCTATACTGAGTGACTTCATGAAGGAAGAAAGGAGTGTTGCATGCCTTGAAAATTTCTCTGGTGTACAGCTTTATCAAGTAAGTATTGATAAAGTTGTCTTGATAAAAGTCAAAGGTGCTTTTTTTATTAGTATACTAGGAGTTTATTTCAATGGGACAAGGATTTGGCCCACCTGTGTATTTTACTGACAGTCCTGAGCATGAACACAAAGTATTTAAAGTAGTTCTTTTGAGAATGATTTCTTACTTTAGTCTACTTTTTACAGTTTCTCATCTATGCCTCTGTTGTGCTTAGCTTGACAAAACAATTCTCAGTTGTAAACTCAGCCATGAAAACTGTAAAAACACAACGCGTCCTGCTTTTGCCAGCTGAAGTAGCACAACTGTGCTTGGTATGGATGCCACTAGATTGTAACTAACTAGTAACAGGAACAGTGTCTGTTTCTGCCCTAAGGTGGCGAACTGCAAAACTTCCACAGAGCAAATCTTGGGGTCAAATTCTGGTTCCAGGTACAGCCTGACAAATCCTGGGAAAGAGAGTCAGGGGCTGTGCAGTTGAAAGCAGAAATCAGTTTTGTTCAGTATTTAGCTGCAGCTGCCCCTGTAGTGTGTTTGGATTTTTATGGTAAAGTTTATTCTCACACATATGAACGCAGCTGTAGCTGCCTGTACCCAGTCTGAGGGCTGCCAAGAGCTGTGGCAAACACAGTTTCAGAGTGTGCTGCAATACCACTGATGTCACACACAGGAACTGGTATGTGTGGCATTCTCACCTGCAAGCCAAATTCTGTCTCAGCCCTAATTGCATTAAATAAAGTACATGAAATACATGCATAAGAAAATCGCTGCCTAAAGGCCAGCAGCCAGAAAAGCCGTCTGCAGCCTACAGCCCCCCCAGGAACACCATCGTCTTTGAGAAAGCCAAAATAGGCCTTCCCATCCTGTTATATCCTCATGCTTCCACTGCAATATTTCCTGAAGAAGAATGAGCTGAAATTTAAATATCCCTCCATTGGACCCAGAGGCTGAGAAACACTTCTGGTGTGTTGCTTGCGAGGGTAAACTAAGCACTTGGGGTAGAATCTGGCTTTTATACTTCTATTTTAGTTTCAGCAGCAACATTAATAAAGCATGGTAGTTTGTCCTCATTCCAATTCAGTGGCAGCCTTGTTATACAATGTACTTTGATGTACAGTAATCTCTATCTGCTATCAGTCTGGGAGACAAAATCATGCTGCTACACAGAATCTGATAATTTATCTCACTCTGACTCAGGAACATGAAGGTTGCATCTAAAATGTGGAATTTGGTCCTTACATAATTAAGTTTTTATAGGATTTTTTAAAATTGCTTTTTGAAATCTGCTGTGACAGGTCTTTTTGTGTTTGTATGGATTTGTGTCTGCAGCATTGGTAGCAGTTTGGCCTTTCAGCACAGTATTTATGGAAGGAAGGGAGAACTGGCAAAGGGAAGATTCACTGAACCATGAGTAAAACATTAAAACAGAGTAAAATATTGAGTGATGGCTGGTGGATCTGACTGGGCTTCAGGAATGGAAGCATAAGCACTCCCAGTTCCTCCTGGGTCATTATGTTTACTGTTGTGGGTTGTTATGGGGTACCGTTTTATTTTCAATGTTCACAGAGAAATTGAAAACATTATCTGAGAAAGAAGGAGTTCCTGGTTCACTAAGGTAGTTTTTCATTAAGTAAATTAAGTATCCTTAAAAATTAAGGAGAAAATTAAGTATCCTTAAAACCAAATATGATAAAAACATGTTCCTGAGTAGTAAGATCTAATAAGTGGTTTTATTATAGACCAAGTAATTAACCACAAACTGGTTTTATTTTAGAAAGTGAAATATTTTATTCTTTAGCCTTTCTCTCTAGGAAGGGATTTGAGTGTCTCTGCCAGATTTGAATCTCCTTAACAATTGGCCACAGAATAATGTGTATTAAAATTCAGAGAGATTTATCATTTCAAGAAGATCTAAAATAACTTTAGTGCGAAGAAATTAAAATAATAGAGACCTTTTTTCTCTATTGTGTTAACAGAATCAGCCAAAGATTAAAACCAATAGGATCTTAGTGTTCCCAAAAGGAATAATATTGATAGAATGAAACCACCTTCAGATTTGCATGAAAAAAAAAAAAAGTGCAGTGAATTCTTTGGCCTAGTATGATGCAAAGAGAGTCCTAAGAAATTAAAATGTACTTTTTCTTATTAAGCTTCTCTGAAGGCACAAAGAATGTCATTTATATGTTACTTTATTTCCTGTATTTCTGCCATAGAGTAACAGAAGAGTTTTTGTTGGAAGAGACCTTTAAAGTTTATCTAGTCTAATCCCCCTTTTATGGGCAGCAACACCTTCATCCAGAGCATGTGGCTTAATAGCCCATTCAGCCTTGCTTTACAGTTCCCAGGGATGGGGCATCCATCCACAGCTTCTTTAGGCAACCTCTGCCAATGCCTCATCAATCTCACAGTAAAGAATTTCTTACTAATATCTAAAATAAGTCTACCCTGTTTTAGATTAAAACCATCACCCCTTGTCCTATCCCTAGACACCCTGGTAAAATATTTTCTCTCTTTCTTATATGCCCCTCAATGTTTCCAAAGGGCATATTAATGTCTTTTCAGAGCATTCCCTTCTCTGGTTGAACATCCCACTGTCTCAGCCTGTGTTCACAGCAGAGTTGTTTCAGATCTCTGATGACCTCTGTGTTCCTCCTCTGGAGCTGTTTGCGCAGGTCTGTCTCTTCCTTGTACCAAAATCTGCAGAGCTGGATGCAGAGGGGAGAAATGTAACTCAGAGAAGTGCTGTTCTGTAGTGTACCCTCAGTACCCTGCCCCCCCAATAATGGCATTTCACCAGCACTCAGGTCAGACTGCATGTTGTCTAATATTAGTGAAAGGCACTGGTATCAAAGCTGAGGTTAAACATGTAGGGAATCTTGAATATGTGAATGTAGGGAGAGACAGAGAACAGATGACCTAGGAAAGGTGGGTGTCAAAGGTTGGTCAAGCAGCATTCTTCTCTTCCAGTCTTTTCTCCCTCTGCTACAAAAAACTTCTGTGTATTTGATTTCCAGAAAGGGCACAAGCCATATTTCGCTGAACTTTTTGTTAGGGGGCATAGTAGATGAAATGAATGCAACACAACAGTGTTTGCTGCAAGCTTTTACACCTTATTTGCTTGTGCAAAAGAAACAACTGAATTCATAACTTCAATCATAAAAAAGGAGAAAAAGGGCTAGACTACCATGAAGCAAGCAGCTTGATGGAGATCTCCCTCTCTGGCCTGGAAGCAGCAGCATCTTTCACCTCTGCAGCAAGAAATGCTAGCCCTGAAACTCCACAGACAGATCTGCACACCCTGAGAGAACCACGAGGAGATGAGGTTCTGCATGTCTTTTTCTAAAGAGCAGTTGCAGGGATTCTTGCAGCCAAAATTGCTATTGGAAAAACTTCTTTCACCTGAAACTTTACCTGAGTGTTAATTCTCTCACTGGAATTCTGCCCTTCTAAGTCTTGCAGACACGGGATCAGATTGTCTGTGGCATCCACCTCATACTGTCTTTTGGCAGAGTGGGGTGGCTGACAGGGAATTCATAACAGCACTCTCAGTCTTTCTATTTGGGGGCCCAGTGTGGGTTACACCACAGAGGATGCATGCCAGCTGCTGCACTGAGAAAAAAATCTCATTTTAGTTGCTCTCCTCCCTGCACTCTTGGTTCTTTAGGGAAAAAATCATACTCAAGCTATGACCTCTAAATACACGGAGATTCTTTCCAACACAGAAATTATCTAAGTAAAGCCTTTCCTTTATATTTCCTACCTTTACTGAAATATACAGGAGCCTAAGAAAACATCCAAAGGTAGCTGCCACCCAATTAGAAGACTTCTAGATGTCTTCAGGGACACTTTCATAACTTCCAGTAGTATGAAACCAGCAAATTTCAGACAGTGGTTTTAACTGAAAAAATTGTGTTCTGGTGGTGATAGATTGCAATGAAAAGTCCTAAAAATGAGCAATATGACAGAGAGGAAAATGCTTTTGATCTTGTTAGACCTAGATTAGAGCCTTAAGTAGTACCTGAATGTAAGGCTCAGAGATATTCTCGTACCTTAGTGTAAGAAACCATATTGCACCAGACTGTTCAAAATTTCTCTGTCCTGGAGAGACTATTTCTTTGTAAGAGTGTCAAATGAATACACATTTACCATTGAACTTATCTTCCAGTAGATACAAGTACATAATTTTCTATTCTATATGCAACAATTGTGCTGGGGATTCATCTCATTGTGCTGTACCAATTCTAGCTGCAAGTAAGAGGTTGTCAGAGTTGCTCTCTGCTGCTGGGCCCCTTGTTCCTCACTTTTATTTCATCGTTATAACAAGTAGAAAGGTACCAAGAGGGCTTATAACTTTCAAAGACTATTGTCCATGAGCTATATTTGACTTTTGTCTGTCAAATTCCTAATTCTGTAGCTTAATGTACATGGCCCCATACAGTCACCATGTGAATAGGGAGACCCAGGAGTGCAACACCAATTCTTGCTTGAACTAGTCTAGTGAGGCTGAGGGGGTTATTTGTTTTTTTTTGTTTTGAATTTTGTTTTGATTTGGATTTTGGGGAGTTTTTGGTGGGTTTTTTGTCACAATCTATAAAATAAATCTGAGAAGAAAGGGAGCAGTTGTCTGTGAATTATATTGCCAGTACATGCTCTTATCTGCAATACTGACATGGTACTGCCTGATCCAGTATTTAGTGGAAAACAGTTTCTCAGCAAAGAGTTACAGATTGAAGTAGGGTTTCTGCCAGAGCAGAATGTCAGCTTAAGCAACAGAGCCTTGAATCCAGGGTGGCTGTCATGAATCCTTGCTGGAGGACACTCCATTAGGCTTTAAATTTTCATGCACTGCAGAACTGCCAGCTTTTTCTTACTCAGCTTCAGTCATTCATTACTTTGTATGTCGCACTTTTTTAATAATGAATCTCAGTAGAGAATTTATGAGCAACTCCACACATGCATAAGAACGTCCCTTACATTCTCCTCTTGAAGCTAATTTTGTAACCCTGTGTAAAAGAAGCTGACAATGAGATCATCTGTAAGGGAGTTCTGGATCATTTCATTGTTACTGGAAACACAATCAAGGGAAGAAGAGACCATTTGGAGTATATTTTTGCCAATCTTCCATCATACAGTGGCACACAGTCACTGACATCTACATTCTTGCATAAAGTCTGCTATTTCTTTCCTTCTTTCCCTCTATTAAATGACATCCCAGGAAAAATTAGTGTCTGAACTTCTGTGGAACAGTAATATTTAATGTTAGTTTGTGGTACCATAACAGTGGGGGGTTTCTCCCCTTTGGATAATAAGAAAAATGTGGATTTCAGGAGCACAAGACTAGTGAGAAATAGTGAAGGTATGAATGCTTGCCTCTTGTTTTGCCAAAGAAAAAAAAGTCTTCACTCTCTCAGACCGGGTCAGAAAGCTAAGCTTATCAGAAGTCATGCATTCTGAACAAAGCTTTTTATCAATAGCTTGACCTAATAAAGATGTTTGGAGAGGGAACTTTATGCTTTGGTTAGTTGGCAAACATAGGTCAGAACAGATCAGTTCAGCCAGTGGTTCAGATAGAGCCTCAGTAATCAAAACGTACATGGTGTTCAAGAAAATGGAGTGACAGAACCATGATGGTCTCAGCTTGGTGTAAATTTAACAGGACTAGGGGGCAGAGCTAGCCTAACTATCTTGAAGACAGGCAAATGCAGTGACTGTGAAATGTGCTGTCTGACACCCATTCCCTAAGGAGAAGCAGCGTACCTCTAAATCCCCAGGCAGAAACAATTCCCCAGGCAACAATAAACTTCAGCTTTTATTTAGCCAAATCATTCCCAGGTGTTCAGTTTTCTCTGTATTACTACTGATATTGTCAACAAGACTGGCCATTACTGCTAAATCTTTGTTTAGCATCAACTGGACTTGTGAGGTCCAAAGGGAATTGGATCTTTTCTAGGGGAATCCTAGGTGTGACAGGATACAGCCTTAGGGAACAATTTTGATTCAGCTTTACAGAGAGGATAATTGCATTCAGGGAATTTAGATGCTGGTAGAAAGTCTTGTGTTGAGTCCTGCCCTAACGCAGATGTCCAAGGACACAACTGCTAATAATGGATCACATTTCCAGTGACAGCCATATGGGGGTTTTTTCCCCTCTCAGATTTCTTTTGTTATGGTTTAACCCCAGCCAGGAGCCAAGCCCCACAGAGATGGTCCTCCATGAGAAGGACTGGGAAGAGCATCAGAAAGGCAAAAGCTACAAAACCCATTGGTTGAGATGAAGACAGTTTAATAGGGAAAGCAAAAACCACACATACAAGCAAAACAAAACAAGGAATTAATTCACTGCTTCCTGTGGCTGGGCAGGTGTTTCAGCCATCCCCACGAAAGAAGGGCCCCATAATGTCACTTCAGAGACCTCCCTCCCGCTTCCTCCTTCTTCTCCCCACTTAATACACTGAGCCTGATGTCACAAGGTCTGGAATATCCCTTTGGTCAGTTGGGGTCACCTGTCCTGGCTGTGTCTTTTCCCAGCTTCCCAGGCACCCCCAGCCCTTTCCCCAGGGAGGTGATGTGAAAAGCAGGAAAGGCCTTGGCTCTGTGCAATCCCTGCTCAGCAATAACAAAAACATCTTTGAATTATCAATTCTGTATTCAGCACAAATATGAAACACAGCCCCATGCCTGCCACTAGGAAGAAAACTAACTCTACACCAGCCAAAACCATCACAGAACCTCAGAATCAAAGTTGAGTAAGATACAAAGAGAAGATCAAAAAGAAAAAGCTCTTTCCGAAAGTGCAGCAGCTCAGAGGCCACTATGCAAGATTGCACTACCTTGTGATTGCACTGCCATTGCACTGCAGCTGTTCACTGGGAGTAAAGCAGAGGTACAGAATCTAAGTATGGGGATCATGGGTCTGTTCTTTCATCTCTGAGATACTCCTCACACTCCCAAATTAATGTATAGTGCAATCACTGGTCTCTATCACACTGATTTCCCAGACATGCTTGAGAGATGGGGAATGTCAGATAAAGATAATAACACAGTAAAAGTTAATTGTTCCAACAGGATCAAAGCGAGAAATTTCTCGAGGATCCTTCAGATAGAAAGCATGAACTCATAGTATATAGCTGTAAAAATTACTCCCTTAGTAAAAGAGCCACAGAGTACAGGCAAAGGTCTCTTCATTTTCTCCCAAAAGATCCAGATAAAAGTATGAAGAAAAAAGAGTAATATAAAAGCAGCAAAATGTACTAAATGGAACAGTCCTTGTTCCAGGACTTCTTGTAAGTTATCACCCTAATACCAATGCTTTGGGTTGCCAGGGAGTCAGAGAAAAGCAGGCCTGTAAACGTATTGATTCCTCACAATATTATTACCAGCAGAACAAGCAGTACTAATATTTAGTCTTGTTCCTCCCCTTTCCCCCAGAGAAGATTGCGCAAGGAAAGCCTTGAAAATATGTTGCTGCCAGGTACATATCTGGAAAACAGATATGCACCTGTCTTGGAGATGGGGGTGCATTTCTCTGGGAGGCTGTGTCAAGTGGTGACAAACCTGATGGTGAACCAGTATATTGTGCTCCCTGACTTCTTGTGGACTTTGTTGTGGCCACAACTTTGACACAACTCTTGGCTATCTCCTGTTCTTCCATGTTTTGTAAAATTTGTATAAGCTCCTGCCACAGCACCATTGATTGGAACAAAAATCCAGAAAGCTTTTGCTGTTATGACACTGTTATTTTCCATAAAACAAAGGGCTCACCAAGGCAAGTTTATAAGGAAGTTATTAGACATCAGTGTGAATGTCTATTGTTTAAAATATTATATATTTATTCTGCAGAAGATGAAGGTGTATACCTATTATAAGAAGCTAAGCTTTACAGGAGAGAAAGCATCTTTTACTAGGAAACTGATACAGTTTATAACAGTCAGGTAAGATCACACAGTCCTTTCATCAAGCCAGACAGAAGCTCCAAGCTCCAAGCCAAACAGATGCTGGAAAAGATACCTGCCTACACCATTCTTCCTACTGCCACATGGGCAGTAATATGTCTTGCACTGGATTGTCAGTTGTTCCAAATAAACAGTGACATTTTGTACCACAGTAATTTTTTAATAAAGCAGTACAGAAATTACCTGCATTAATTAGAAGCATTCTCTTCTGTACTGTTGTTATGTAATTCTAAATACAAAATACCTGAACCATAGATTACATATCAGACCATGGTTCACTTTGTCCATATAAATAGCAAATAAAAGCAAATATTTAATTGAGAAAAAAATTATGTCTTCAGAATATGTGATATATCACAGTAGCCACAGAAAAGGAGAAAATATTCAGCACTTTGAAGGTTGAGTATTAAAAATATTACACCATAATTTTTATGATAAAGGAAGGAAGAGCTTTTTTTTCCAAACTAGAATAAAAATTGTACAAATGTTTCTAGACTTCAATATCTTTAAACTCCTTAAGAAGAAAAACAACCTCATGAAAACATGCAAACATATTCTAGGAAGGAAACTGTCTTCTTTCTCTTGTAGTGGGCATTACAAAACTGCAAGAGAAAATCTCCTATTCAGTCTGTAATTTCTAAAACAGGTTTTCAGTACAGATCACATATTCAGGCATCTCAGCCCCACCAACAGCAGATGAAGTGTCTATACCCCCTTTCCATCCTCACTGAGGAGGCAGGCAGGCAGGCAAGGCATATTGAGGGAGACTTGAAAGAATAGGGACAGTGTTCTACCTTGGAAGAACCTTGCCCTGGACATGTAGTCTCCTCAGATTTTGGGAGTGGTTCTTCACCACAAACCATCTGTAAGCAGCTTCTGTGCCTAGAGCAATGGTTGTGCTTCCAGCTCCTGTTGTAACTTGTGTGAACTCCCCTGCAGAACTCATCAAGGCACCTGGTTGAGGTGGTAAAATGAAAGAAATTTCCATCATTTATTAGAAGACATAATTGTAAAACTGGTATTAAGGACTTGGAGGGATTATAGAAAATCCTCCAGGTGCTTGAAAAAAAGCCCTGTTAGTCCATTAGGAAGGGCTGGAAAGATTGCTATTTCAGCTAGTTTTCCTGTACAACTCATAAATATTCCCTGTCAAATCCCAAACTCTTTACCCAGACAAACTCCTGCTGAGCAAATGGAATTTTGCCCGAGGAAGGACTGAATGAGGTTTTCTGCAGTTAACTCTCTCAGCCTGGCACTGAAGGACTCATTGTCATGATAACCCAACCTATTATCAGTGAATCTGAGAGGGTGGAGCACATCTTTATACATTGTCCATGTGCATTTGTTTAGTCTGGGAATTCATTTGTCACCAAATATACACAATGCACTGGTCAAATTTGTGTTTGTCCCTCACACACCTATAATTAATGCATTGTTATTTTTCATCATTTTTGTGCCAGGTAAGGATACAAATACAAGTGGAATTTTTTTGTAACTGTCAAGCTTTCTTCAATTTGTAGTTCTCCTAAAGACAGAACATTATTGAAGATAACTTCACTGTCCTTAACTGTCTTTTATTAATTCCTCAGAGGCATCCCTTAAGAGTTGATGTATCCAAAAGCTGAAAAACATTGCTATCTAAAATTATTTCCTTTTAAGTACTAAAGCTGCACACATGTAGTCCACAGGCTAAGTAGTATTTTTAAATTTGACAACAAAAGGAAAGGTTCTGATGTTTTCACTTGCTCTTTGACAGAAAGATTTACAGTCCACTCCTGCAATGAAGTAACATAAGGTAAATAAGAGCATTATTGTACAACTTGAAATTATTGCTCTTTATCAATACTGTGTGCAGTATTGGTACAAGTATCCACTGTAGTCTTGGAGCACTGCAGGACCTTGAAATTGTCCTGACCTGGATTTTGCTGGTAGTGGGTAACTTCCCATTATTATTCCTCATAAATGAATTATACAGATTGTGTTTACCCTCTGTTGGAGGCACAGCACTGTGTGTTATTGTTATGTCTAATGTCAGCATTTGCTCAGGGCAGAATCAGACAGAAATAAATTGGCTGAGATTAACCTAACACACTTGAATTTCACAGGCCCACATGAATGCCAGAAGTAGTAAATTACAAAAGAAAGTAAATCTAAGTGTTTTGTACGCAAAAAGTTCAGCTGAAGTGCTCTGAGAGAACTCAGTTCCCAGTTCACCCATGAAAGAGGTGCCTTGGTCAGATGCCAATTCAGCTAAATACATGGAAGTCCAATTTTCTGTAAGACGTGAATGAGCAGATACTATTTGAATGATCTAACATCATTTCAATGGGCTTGATGCAAATCCCGAGACGACTGACACCTGAAGCCAAACATATGAATCATCAGCGTGAGATCTACTCCCCTTTTCTGTGCAGTTAGAAGGCAGTGGGCTGTTTTCTGCACTGATCTAGTGCACTGAGGAGAATAGTAAAGCAGCTATGTTTGTTAAAACATAGTCCACTATTCTCTTTCAGTGGCATTTAAAAGGAGCTGTGAATATTTCAAAATAGAAGGCCTGAAATCATACTTAGCAACACAAATGAGTGACTTGATTTCCAAATTAATTGGACACCTGATCTTATCCAGCTGTTGTTACTAAGCACCCTAGAAAACAAAGCCACTAATTTGTACAAACTAACTACACACAAGATACACAGAGGAATGTGTGTGAGCAAGAGGCCATCCTCTTATGTCCTTTCTGTCTTTACCCACCAAAAGTGATGTATCAGAGAAGATGCAAGAAAAAGTTTGAACTCAATAAATTGCAGATGGAAGCACGAGCTCCACTTAACACAGATGACAGTCTGGATCCTGGATGCCACTCACTTTATTCTTAGAATTATAGAATAAGCTGAGATGGAAGGGACACATCAGGATCATTCAGTCCAACTCCTGGCCCTGCACAGAACACCCCAAGAGTCACACGATGTGCTTGAGGGTGTTGTCCTTCTTGAACTCTGTCAGGTTAGTGCTGTGACCACTACCTTGGAGAGCCTATTTCAGTGCCCTAACACTCTCTGGGAGAAAAATCTTTTCCTGATATCCAGCCTAAATCTCCCCTGTCAGAACTTTAGGCCACTCCCTTGGGTCCTGTCAATGGTCACCCCAGAGAAGAGATCAGGGTCTGGCCCTCCTCCTCCTCTCATGAGGAAGTTGCAGAGCCCAGTGAGTTCTGCTCTTAATCTCCTTTTCTCCAGGCTGACAGACCAAATTCCCTTAGCCACTCCTTGTATGGCTTCACCTCAAGGTCCTTCACCATTCTCATGGCCTCCTTTGGACATTCTCTGATAGCTTAATGCCTTTTTTATATTGTGATACCCAAAACTGCCCCCAGGACTCGAGGTGAGGCTGCTCCAGTGCAGAGCAGATGGACAATAAAGAACTATATGTATTCTAGTGTGAGCAAATTCCAAAGGATCTGGCATATATTGCTTGTGCTTCTTTGCAGCATGCATGACAATGAGTTTGCAAAATGCCTGTAGAAGCTGATTTTATAACAGGATCTTCTTACACACACAAGGAAACTAGAGTGGGGCTCATGGCTCTGTGTTTAGTCATAATTTATGCAGGTCTGTGAGCTGGGTATGCACATACCTGTGACAGTCAGTGAAGTCCTGATCTGTAGAAAGGCTATAGAAAGCAATCAATCTCACCACAGAGAGGTGTGTGCTTTAGGATCAGATTAATCAATTTCTCATCTGCATTGCTTAGGCAGACCCTACACACGAGGCACATACCACTTTCAAGGTTTTCCTTGAAAGCTTACAGCCCATCTTCTTTTACCAGAAATCTTTGTGAAAAGTCAGCCATCTTCTTGAAATCTTGTTTTGCCTCAATGTTTCTTCTCCCTTTTCACTTTGTGAGACTCTTATATTCTTGCAGGCCAATCCCCTTGTCTGACCTTCCACATTTCTCACGGTTGCAATACCATTCTATCTCCCTTGTTATCACATTTCTCACTCCTCTTGCTTGCAAATACAAGCCTAAGAATCATCATACTAGCCACAGTGTTACCCCTTTAGTCTGAAGCTGTCTCATTCTGGCCAACCCAAAAGTTCAGCAAGTTTCTCCCAAGGAATATCACCTTCGATCCAAGCTGGGTCTTGGCCCTCATGTTCAAGTCCTGATTAATGTCAAGGATATTCTTTTCAATAGTAGATGTATGGTATTACTGGACCCTGCTCCATGACACATGTACATATCAGGATTTTTTACTATAGCAGCACACAGGGAAAGCTCAGCCCTGATCTCCATTTTTAAACTAAAAGATAGTCCTACAAAAATAACAGAAGGCCAAATTTTCATATCATGTCTTTTCCAGGAATGAACTTCACATGGAGAAACGTCACTTTTCGAAATGATTGCTGGCTACTCTAGAGAATAAATATGCAGCCTGCAGAAGGATACAGAGCTTGTAAAAGTCTGCTGCACATACCAGTATGTTTTTTCCAAGGCACTTTTTCATTCAACATTTTTTTGGATATAGATAAGAGAATTCACCCTCATTTTAGTATGGTATGCATCTGTTTTTTTGTTTCAACAAGAACTTGGAAAATACCCATTTCCACATTATTTTTGAGGGCTTTAGAAAAAATAGAGCTGAATATATTCTTCTCACTCCTATTTCTGACTGAGTCCAGCATTTTTTGAGGGATGCTTTAACTACAAAACCAGGTTGTTTTACATCTACAGCTGAGAGTGGAAAAGGTGTTAAAATAATTCTTTCAGAATTCCCTATGGTCATAATTCTTAATTTTTCATTGTCTCTAATATTCTCCTTCTAAAGCCTGTTTTCACCAATGACGCTGTGGTGAAATGGCTATGAGCCAAAACTGGGAAACAGCACATATTTCTCCAAGTCTTTTCCATTTCCTGGGTTCCATCACAGTGATGTATGTGTGTCCAGAAAAGTGGTGGATGGGGAGGGGAAATTATTGAATCTGTTGGTCTCCTGCTAAAAATATTCCTGTTAATACAGTAGACATAAGAGCAGCTATATCAGGCTATTATACCAAACGACACACTGACAAATCCATGAGCTCCTTCTTCTGTGGTGTCAGTACTTTCAGAGTGTACTTTCCATAAATCTTGATTAAGTGATCAGACTTCTATATAATAATTTATAAAACGCCCTTCCAAACAATATACCCTCTCATTTGAAATTTTACTGGAGTCCTGTTAGCTTGCCGATTATTGTGAGTTCTCACAAACACTCTTAACAATGGACCATATTAAAATGTTTGACATGGCAAACATTTCACAACTTCACTGTTAAACCTACAGATTCTGCAAGGCTTGCCTCAACTACCCTTAGGACTTGGCATCTTTGCCACACGGTGCTTTGCATCTGCTTAATTGTCCTCGATGCAAAATGGAAAGCAAAGAATTACTGAACAAGGAAGGTTGTTGAAAAAATGTTTTATATTATTACCTCTCTGCTATCTAAAGTCCACATTTTCCATAAACCTCTATTACACATTTGCTACATATACTGCCCTAATCATTACTTCAGTAATTTCCTTCATCACTGTATTACAAGTAAATTATTTCTGTAAATGTGTTGTAAACACATTTATTTTCAATCATGCCTATTTTCATTTCCATCTATTTTCACTTCAGAAATGTTAAATGACAAGACTGAACAGTCAATGTGTCAATTTTAAATGTTAGAGAATCTTAATAAGTATGATTAAATTTTTAGGTGCTATGACATTGTTTTCTTAGAGAAATATTCATAAATTTAGAAGGAGGGGCAAAATTAATTCTTGATTTATCTACTTCTGAAGACAGCAACTCAAAACAGTGAAATTCAATGGATGCAGAAGGGGAGGACCCTCAGTGCTGTGGATCAAACTGTGTCCTTGCTCCAGTCTCGATGACTGGGGAAGGACAAATGCTGTCAGCAGTGCCTTGCAGTGCCATCAGGCCATCTGCTTGCACACCTCAGGTGCAGGAGGACTGCTGCAAGGCATCTCATTTGCTGGCCAGCAAGGTAACATATGAAGCCCTCACGTCAACACCTGTCCGATATAAAAGTGCAGCCACACCTCCCGTGCCACCTGGCGCCTTTCCTGCCCTTTTTTCGGCAGGTGCAAGTGCAAGTGCAGGTTTGAAATGTGCTAAAGCAGAGCTTTTCAGAGCTCAGACCTCTCTGCATCAGACACTCTGTGCCATGCCAAGCATTACCCTGTAGCACACAGCCAGGCATTCTCTCACTGTTCCTACCCAGGGATGTTAGGAAACACTACAGGTGTGGTGGGATCAACTGCATGCTAAACTGGGATTATCCACTAGTCTCTGCTCTTGATCACTTAGGGATATCATGAGCAAAGAAAATGGATAGCAGGAATGGGTACTGGCAGCACTTTCTCAGGTTCTCCAGGTCTCTTGTTTCAGTCACTGGCCTCTTCATATCAGGAAGAAACACCAGAGTGTTGTGAAAATACAAGAAGAGACAGGTGGCACAGAGATTAACCTGCAGGGAAAGTCTGTAAGCAAGTAGATTGCAAAATAACTGAAAGTAAATATTGGCTTAATGGCTATATAAACATATGTCTCTCCCTTCTTTTCAGAGCCCTGAGGGAGAGACAGGCGGGTATGAAAGCAGTCTCCATGGCAGTGTGGCTGTGACACTGCCCTGGTGTCATTCAAACCCCTCATTGTTAATCAATAGCAAGATGGAAACGTTAACAGCAGAGAGAGAGGGAAACAGAGCTCAAACCGTAAACAGCACCTGCTTCCAACTGTCTAGTGGCTGCATCTTAAAAATCAGGAAGGGGTTGTCTAAATCCATTAAGGCACTTAGCATAAATATGTGTAGCAGACCTGTCATTTTGGGTTAGGGAGAAAAGAGAACAAGATACCCAACACACTGAGAAAATATATGAAATTACAGAGAGTTTAAGTCACACTGTGCAGTTCATGGCCTGTCAATTTCTCCATTTAACATCCATTTTCAAGATTCAACTGATACATTTCCCCTAAGTGTTGCCACACAAAGATTTGGAAAAGGACAGGCAAGCAATCTTCCATTATTCCTTTCTTCACAAGCATTTGAAAACAATTGTGAAGTCATTTTAGACTTCAATAGTACAAAGGGATATCTATTTTACAGTAACTGGGTAAAGATTAACAAAGATAGGATGTAGACAACAACATGAATACCTACAGCAATGAAGCACTATGAAATGCAAGTAAGCATTTAGATTGGAGATAACACTTCAACAACCAAAATAGACTTCTATATGCTGGAAAGGGTAACAGTGAAGATAATAAAAAAGTGAGCATAAATTAAAAATGTCGCCTGGTTTGTAGGGGAGGGGGGCAGTATTTGCTTTTAACTCTTAAAACAATTTCATTTTCAATGTAGGTCTTCAGAAAATGTTGTACCTTGTTCAGAAATTAATTTGGTCACTTGATATGCTGCTAAGCTTGCTCAGATAAACTGTTGCCCCTGTGGGTACTTGGGAAATAATGAAAACTTGAGTTCAACAAGTTTTTCTGTGCAGCTCTGGAACAACTTGTGGTATTTATTTCAGACTGGTGTGCTAAGAATAGAGAAGGTCACTTCATGAATGTGATCAAAAATAGTTAGTACCCCTTTTGCATGTGATAGTGAAAATGTGCTACTTAATTTATTAGATTACTATGGATTATGTACTTTACTGTCACTCCCAGGTAGGTAACCAAAGATTGGCAATGCATGGTCACCAGTCAGCAGCCAATGTAATACAAACTACCAGGCTCAAAAAGCCAATGGAAATGAAAATGCTGTTGAAACATCTTTTCCTTGAAGAGCTACTGGTGCTTATCTAAGCTTTTGAGTGCTATGCCTGCAGGACCACTTATTCTTCTGGGCTGAAATGATGAATTCCTTAAATGCATTCCCTTGTGGATCCAGACTTTTCACCCAAGGCTCTCACCTGGTTTTAGCACAGACCCATTGTAAAGGATTGCTTAGGCTGATGGGGATTGTACTTAGGCATAAACACTCAAGCTCTGGCATGGCTCTTTCCCAGGGGCTGCAGGTCAGTGCTACCTGGCGTTGTTTGCAAGGTACATATAACCCCCAAAAAAACCCCCCAAAATAACCCCCCAAAATAACCCCCCAAAATCATACAAAGGAGTATAATCTGTCAAAGAATAGTGAGAGGTAAATAATGCTTCTATTCCTATTGGTAGTCTTTGGAAACAGAGGTGAAACAACCTCACTGATTGTGCTCAACTGGAAAGAAAAGCCATCCAAGTTTTTACATCAGGACACAAAAATATCATAGTTTAGGCAATATGTGGTTTAAAGCAAAGAGAACATTCTTTGTACATAAAACTTGATAGAAAAAACTGGAAAAGCTTGATGGGAAGTTAATAGTGAGCTAGAATGTAACCTGCACAGCTCTTAGTAGAAAACCACTGTTCTCTGATGCACTTTCAGTTTCCTTTTTAGGGTTTGTCAGGGTTCCTCTGCCTTTGGAGTTGTAATTCAATTTTCTCTCCAGTTTTCCTCTATGCTTATTCAGCAAAATCCCTGGCCAGCCTAGGGTTTGAATCCTTTCATCCTCCCATTTACTAAGTCTCTCTTTCTTCCTACAATTTATCTTCCCTGCTCTCTTTTCCTTCAAGCCATCACAATGGCACTAGTCCATAAAAACCCATACCTCCTCTTTCTTACCTCTGTTGCCTCTCCATTAGACCAGAGTCTCCTGTTCAGTCAAATTGACTTTCTTAGTGTTCCATCATATTTACTGGAATTTTGGCCCTCACATGGAACTATGACTGGGCCATCCATAATAAACCCTGACAGCAGCTGCCGTCTGGGTCTTTAAATAACATGTCAAGCATTTTTTCCCTCTTAGATTATTTGCTTTGCATTGATTTGAAGCCACTGGTGATCCACAAAAGAAGACCAGAGCAGGGTGAGGGTGACTGCAGTTCTTCAGTACGACCATTTGTACAGTAGATTAAGTGCTGTACTTCATCTGCAGCATGATTAACAGGATCAAAGGTGCTGGCAGATAGCTCTGGAGGTTGACCTTCTATTTTGACAAAAGTTTTTAGAGGCTTGCTACCAAATTATTGCTTGAATATGAAGTGGGAGGTACACATATCTACTTTTTTTTTTTTTTTGGTGCCTGGAGAGCTGTGTGCAGGCTGAGTGCTCTTTCCTGCAGAGAAAAATTTATGCAGTCATAGAATGGTTTGGGTTGAAGAGACATTAAAGATCATCTTTAAGGTCAGGGACACCTTCCACTGAAACAGCTTACTCAGAGTTCTATCCAACCTGGGCTCAAGCATCTCCAGAGATGGGGAGTTCATGATCTGTCTGGGTAACCTGTTCCAGTGCCTGAACATCCTAATAGTAAAGAATTACTTCCCAATAACTAATCTAAACCTCCAGTCTTCATGTAGACCCACTTCATGTGCTAGAAGGGATTCTAAGTTCTTCCTAGAGCCTTGTCCAGGCTAAACAGCCCCAACACTCTTAGCCTGCCTTCATAGGAGACATTATTATAAGAAACAAATTACCATCCTCCACCACAGTATAGCAGTGTCAACAAGTGGAACAATAGTGACATGGTCCCTAAACTACTCCACAAGTCTCTGTTGACTAGCCTGCTGTTTCACAGCACTGCCTTCCTATTCACATCTGACTGCTCTCAAGCATCCCTTCTCCCAAGAGGGAGGGATGTGTCCCTGTTGTCTGTGTGTGGTATAAGGGTGGTAAATGGGAATGTAACCTAAACCATCTCCCTTTTTTTCTTTCCTGTTGTATGCCATCCAGGGGTATACATCTGAGGGAAGTGAATGGGGAAAAGTGCATCAAGCCAGAGGGCAGCTGTAGTATGAGCTATCTCTCTTTGTCATAGCAGTCTTGCCTGGCTTGAGCTTCCCAGCAGCAGCTCTTGAAATGCAGCAGCAATCCAATTTTATTATAGCAGAAGATACTAATACTGGTTTTTTTTTTAACAAAGGATAAGAATAACATTTATTTCTGCCTGAGGTCAGCCGTATTTCTAAACTCTTCAGAATGTTTGCACTTAAATATTTACATAGGTAAAAATTACATGACAAAAGCTCATTATGCTATGACATATTATAATAGATTGTAATTTTACATACACAGAATCAGATTCTTTATATGTATAAACACAAAAGCACTCTTTTAACTGCTGTAACTGGGTAAAATTACTGCATATAATTTCTTTTTTCCCCCAACTGTTTAGTTCTTAAAACTCCACATCCAATAGTCACTATGGGGAAGCTCAGTACAAATCTAACAATTCATATATGTAGTAAAATTAAAAAATAAAAAAAAGATAACTTGAGTGCACCGAAAAAAATAAATGCATTATTTGTGATACATGTTTACTCAAACTGAAGGACTTCACTGCCTAAGATACAACAAAACATCCCCAGCACAGGAAGGATATGGAGCTGTTGGAGTGAATCCAGAGGAGGCACCAAGGTGATCAGAGGGATGGAGCACCTCTGCTATGAGGGAAGGCTGAGAGAATGGGGATTGTTCAGCCTGGAGCAGAGAAGCCTTTGAGGTGACCTATCTGTGGCCTTCCAGTCCCTGATGGGAGCTCACAAGAAAGATGGAGAGGGACTTCTTACAAGAGTTTGGATTGTAAGGGGGACAAGGGGGAAATGTCTTCAAACTGAAAGAGCGGGTTCAGATCAGGAGGAATGTCTGTTCTGTGAGGATGGTGAGGCCGTGGTGCAGGTTGTCCAGAGAAGCTGTGGCTGTTCCATGCCAGGCTGGATGGGGCTTGGAGCAGCCTGGGATAGTGGGGGGTGTCCCTGCCCATGGTAAGAGGGGTTGGAGCCAGATCATCTTTCAGGTCCCTTCAACCCAGCCCATTCTGTGATTCTGATTCAATGGGCACTTCATGACATGATGGACTCTACCAGGAACTTAGCATTAGATTAGGACAGCATCAGAATCATGGTTCTTAGCCAGAATCATCAGCTCAGCACTGCACTGACCTCATGTGCACACCATACAGCACCTGAAGCTGCCCTCAAGCAGGCCAGAACTGGTGCTGGCATGAAAAGAAGAAATGTCAGGAAGCTAGTCAGGAAACAGAACTTACTCTTTTTCTCATTAATGGGCCAATAGGGAGCATGTGTATGTCAGGCCAGCCAATGAACAGGAGCACATCAACAGCAACAGTGGCAAGAAATGCCTCCCTCTATCTTTAAGCCAAAAACTCTGTCATTTCCTCTTGGACCAGAGCCTTGCTACCATGATTGATGCTCTGCTTGGTTACTACAACCCACTGCATCTGGAACTGCACAGATGCAGAATAAAAAGCTACAAAACCAGACACACTCATGAGAATCCTGACTGAGGAATAACTGTCTATGAGACTGGGGTGAGACATTCTGGTACTTTGAAAATGTAGTTTCAAATAAAATCTTGTCAAAAGTCCTGCCATTTTTTCTTGAGCAGAACATAATGGAACCACAAAGAAGTAAGGGGGAGATCTTTTATGTCAGCAACCAAGTCATTAACATAATGGGTGAACATATTTAATATTACTCTCATGTTTACCTCCATTGTCCAGATCTACCAGTGAGAAAAATGCAGGCAGATAGAAAGTAGAAATCTATTTCTGTCATGCAAGGAAGTTTCCATTGCTTACACAGCCTCTAGAGTTTAAGGTCTACATTTTCCCCATAAGCAATGAATTCAGTTAAGACATAACATTTTGGACACAACTGTCTTTGACTCATTTTGTGGATCTGAGTCCAGCTGAATTTCTCTCCAGACTGGGGAAATCTGAATTTTATCAGCTTCATTAATCACTACAAGCTTTCCTTATTTGACTCCAGAGTCACCCCGTTCCATTCTTTGGACATGAACTCATTCAGAAACAATGTGAAATAATGGGTGGAGGGTCCTTCTAATACAGTGCCTCGCTGTGAAGAAGGGTTAGTCATCTAGAGCCTGACAAAAGTCTTCACAAGAGAGCTGGTGTCCAGTTATTCAGAGGAGAGCACTGAGTACAGCATGTTCCAAGACAAGTAGTGTCTTCCAGGCAAATTGATCCCAATTCCTGTCGTTTTTATATAGTATCTACAAGACCTTGCAAAAATTATGGCTTGAAGCTGCACAAACCAGGTATAAATGAACAAATTACCTTGGCAAATGGAACAGTAGCTACAGATGATGATGATGTAAAGTGGATGGATTTGTATCTACATAAGACATTCAACTTAGTGGCTTTTAAATATATGTTAGCATTCTAACAGAGTTTTGCCTAATTTTCTTATGCTAATATCAAGCCAGGCAGAACCATGCTGTATGAATGTTATTCATCAGTGTCAGTCAAACCAGTCATAATCAGAGTTTAGCATTTTCTTTAAAATATATTTTGCTGTTACCAGGCTCATGCCTAATGAAATATAATAAAAGAGCAGCCCCCAAACACTGCCACTGCAGATTTAACAAAGGTGAGGTTTAACAAAGGATAGCCATTAAAATTAAGCAAGGTTTAATTGTCTCTAGTCATTCAGCATGGAAAGCCTTATGAAAGCATCTGACAGTGACTATACTAATTTATTTCCTCAGTTTAAATATGATTCACACTACCACCAAAGTTGATTCTGTCAACTCTACTACACCATTTTTAATGGGAGGGTGGGTAGAGAAGATAATGAGAGGATAAAAAAGGATATATAGATAGTCAATCAAGGAATTTGTAATTAATCTAACTAAATAGGTTCCCAAACCATACTACTGGCAGAAAGACTTTAAAATCTTCAGAAATGTTGAAACGTCTAGATGTAAGTTCCCAAATGCATAGACACTTTAAAAAACAAGATGTAGGCTCCCAGCTCACTGCACTGAGTGTCTTACACCAAATTTGTGTGTACTTTCCTTCCTACTCAGCCCCCTGGCCACAGGAGAAACGACCGGAGAGAAATTTAAAATGGATGAAGCATCTAATCCCAAGCCTCTAATCACCACTTTCTAATTTTAAGCAAAACAGTGTGTATCTTTTCCAGCTCTGTCTCACTATTATTTATGCAAAAAGACATCTAAATATTAAGAGAGCTGCAATGTGGTGTGTCTTTGGTAAGGCTTAAGCAAGAAGCAGCTTCATCAGTGCAGCTCGGGGACAAGATCTAACAAGGTCTCTCTGTACTCTGACTCCACCCTGCTCATCTTCTACATCCAGTCCAGTATCTGCAGCACTCTCACATAATGTCCCATTTTCAAACACCTAATCCTGAAACAAACTTCAGGTGCAAAGCTCCAGCACTGCTCTGTGAAAGCCAGAGTCTGGGCCTGTGCATCAACGCCAATTTACTGCTTTGGAATAACCTTTATGAAGAAAATCAGTCTCCTTTAAATGGAGAAGAGCCATGACTCCTATACCTTCAGATCTTGCACTTCTCATTCTTGTTTATCCTTTGGGGTAACCTGAATCCAGGGCTTCATTGTATTTACTCCCCTGTTTCTACTGGCCAATGAGAAGGGGGAACATCAACCACAAAAAACAGAAAACCCTGTGATCGTGGAAAAACCTGGTGAGACATCTCTGTTGCTATGGTGAACTTCTCAAGTTTTAAATATGAGTGTATGGTAGTGGCTATGAACAAGCCAAGCACAGAGGGTATGAGATGACCACCTAGGCTATAATAATAAACACCTTCACTTGCATACATTGAACAACAGTTACTGTACAAATTAATTACCTGGTTGCTGCCCTGATGCTGAGAATTCCTTCAGACTGGCTAGTTCTCATTCTGAAAAAATATGGTCTTATTTGGCACTTTCTTGATTCTCCAAGAAGTGTCCAGACAACAACATAAAAGCAAGGTGTCAACCATGGACAATATTTGGAACAATTGCATCTCCATTGTTCACCTTGACAAACAAGCCTTCCCAGAGTACTCATTTATCAACTGTCTGAACCATATTTTACATTCAAAGGTTTCTAACACTGGGAATTAAACATGATGGAGGCAACACCTGGAAAAAGTCTAAACCTCCCCAGTGCTGCTGGCAGATTGGAGAGCAGAAAGCTCTGCGCATATTGACTGAAATCCACTCTACTGAGGGTGAAAACAATCCTATCAATCTAAATACAAAATTAGTATTTAGAGACATTCTTTGGATAGGTAAGGTGAGGTTATCAGCTCTTGGCAGATTGTACAAATGTATGCATGGTAGGTTTTCCCAGGGAGTGATCGCTAAAAGGTGTGCCCCAGCAAAATTACTGTAAGAATTTTGCTTCTTTATTTGTGCTTTCCAAACCCCAACTTTTACACAATTTCAGAGTTTTACATTTCATGGAGAGAAGATGTATCTAGCAGACTTTAGTGTCCTACTGAAAGCAAGCATGTGTCTTTGGAAAACCCTTGTCCAAAACCTCTGGTGCCTGTGGCCTATTTATCTTTTTATCTGCAGATTGAGAAAATAGGAGCCAAAGATTTACATAAAATGGACACTTAATAAAAGGTTTACAAATTACAGTACATAACAACTATGTATCTGGAAGGAATACTGATATTCCTTCTTTTTTTGATTCTTATCCCCTTCAATTTGCTTGAAAAGCTCCTCAAAAGAAGGGCTAGTCAAAGCATCCATTAAATGATGGGAGCAGGGGGGCCTGTCAAGGGAATAGTAACTTGTGTGAATATTTTAATTTAGTCATCATTTCTTGAAGTTCTTTATTGCATTAAACTATGGAGAATGAAAAAATTTGCTCAGGTTTTATGTGTTGAAAACTGGCTTTGTTCCTTTGGCTTTTTTGTATTTAAATTATAAAACAGAAACTTTTCAGCAGAAGATATCTTGCCAACAGTAAAATATCTTTGTGGGTAGCCAGTTTCCAAAAAAGAATGTTGATTTTTTGACTGGCCATTCTTATCATTGATCTTTCCCTAACAGTTTGGAACATGATGTCAGTGAATAATCACACAGAAGAAAATTATTTTCTTTTCTCACTGTAGTAAACACTAGGTTAGCTTGTCTCAAACAATATAAGAGACACCATTTAATTTAGACCTGAATTGATTTAGTCCACAGTCAGGCTGATGAATGAACTGTTGACAATAGAAACACTGAAACTGAGCTAAAACAAAAGAATTAACATATACCATAAAATTCAAGTCTGGAAATGGTGGACATTCAAGCTTGAGCAGGTTGAATTAACTAAGTTATCCACTTAAAATCTGGTTTAAAAGCTCATAATGAAAAGGAATTAGTACAATACTGCTCATTTAGTGTTCCATTTAGAGTTTACTGCTCATTTAGTTCCCATCAGCAAAACGGTCATTTTACCACTTCGTGGCTCTGACAGGTTATGTCACAGCCCTCTCACTTCAGGACTTTCCAGTTAAGCAAATATTTTATTGCTTATTAGCAGTGTCATTGTCCCACCAAAAGCACATATCTAAGCACCAGTAAGACCATGCATATAATTAACTAATTAAATACAACAGGACTGTTTGCCAACAGAAGAAAAAAATCACATTTCAACCCTTGAATCACTACAGCCTGGTTTAATGGATGAAAAAAAAATGCATAATCTGAAAACAAAAGCCTACTTATCACTTGTATTCCCCACAGAAGGAGTTGTATAAGGTCAGAGTGAAACCTTGGCTCTGCCTTCCTGACACACGGAGTAGTCCGGCTGAACAGGCACAGTTGGTGTTTTTCTGCTGAATTCTTGCAAAAATTTGATCCTGTCAGATAGCAGCATGAAGGAATCTGACTCATATTCATAATGCTCCTGAGGTGCTCTGGGGTGATGGCAGTAATGTGACTCTGTTTGCTTCAAACACTCAAGAGAGGTAGAAGAAAAACACCACAATATGGTATGTATGGTCTTATTCTTGAGCATTCTACAGCCATGGATAGACTGGAAACAAACAAACAAGAGAAGAAATGTAGCCATGTGTTATTTAGGTAAGAAGCAGTAAAGACTTAACACTCACCAGTGAATGCCTGTGACAGGAGATGGGCTCAGAGCCAGGCATGCACACATCTGCCTTCCCTGCCAGAAAAATATGCCTGGTTAGAAGTTAGCTGCTAATCTCTCTAGCAGGGTATTTACAGTCCTACTGTAGACCTGAAAGAGTAGCTATGGAAGATTTTTAACAAATCTTCTTCATGTTTGCAATGACGAGGTTCATGTATATATTTTATGATGAGCTGAAGTTTTTACTCTGCCCAAAAATTCTGTTTTTCTGGGCATCCTAACACCTTTTTTTAATACTGGAGAAAGAAAACAGAAATCACCTGTAGTGACAGGCAGTGAACTCTGGATTTCAGCCAAATTCACACCTGAAGACAGGAGAAGTTAGCAAAGAGAGGAGCCACAAAACTTCAATTATCCATTTAAAGTGTTTGAAATATCAGGGGCAACACCAGCAGAGAGGGTACAAGCCCATTTTTGACCAAAAGACGGGCCAAAAAGTAGTCATTGAGTGACCCTGTGCTTTAACACAGAGGGCTGGAATATCACTTCAGCAGGCATTCCACATTCTGCTTATCCACAGCCCCAGCCCTCAGGAATGGTGTGGGTAAAGCTGATATCCCTTTTAGAAGGACAGCTATCTTCAACTCAGCCACAGACTGGATGGGGTGATGATCATTCCCCCTCTGTGTTATTGAACCACCTTGGCCTTTGTGTGTTACTTGGACAAAAAAGTCCCACCTGGAGATAGGTCTTACTTGACTAAATATATCTAAGCATGAAAAAAGGTAAAGTAGCTGCCATGTGATAATCAGTTAAATTTGTTGTTATTCTAAGCTGTGTTTTTAATGGCTCAGAGTGGCAGAAAAAATATGAAAAAAGAATGTTCTCCTTCTCCGGTAGTAATCTGCGCCTTAATTACAACATTCCGTTGTTAGTACCCTTTAATAAGGCTTAAATTAAAAAAAAAAAGGATCATGAAAGAGATGAATGTAGAAGATACAACTGGGAAAGTTCATAGTGGAGGAAGCTTGGGAAAAGTAAATGGATGTGACTTTGACGGCAGAAGCAGACCATGCCTGATGCAAGAAAACATAGTTATAAAACTCCTGGCATTTATACTGAGAAAGAAAACGTGTAAGAGGTTACAGAAAATCCTCTTCCAAGCAGTGCTGCTTGACAAGGGCTAGTTGGAAGTTTACAGAACATGCCTGATAAGCAAAGCAGTAGGAGCTAATGGATAGAAAGGGGCTTCCTGACAGCTGCTCTCATATCACAAGATAGCCAAGGGTTACTTTTTTTCTGTACATGCTGCAGCAGTTTGATTTGCTGACCTACTTGGGTGGAGCAATTTGCCAAGAAGAGTCTGTCCAACAAGCCATTATCTGTATCGTGTGATGTAGCCAAACAAACCTTCAATTTTGCCAGAAGCAAGACTGATTCAGTAGCAGGGGACTTAGCACAAGCTGTCTGGGCTGGTGCTCTGATTCATCTGCAACACTGGCTGGGATAGGGGAACTCTTTTCTTCACTACTGTCTGCCTGAAAGAAGGCAGAAGGAACAAGTCTCATTAGTCCTGGCCACCATCCTCAGAGGCAAAGTGCTGCAGAAACATAAAAATCATACAAATCCAGGAAAACAGGACTAGGAGGCAACTCAAGAAGCTATCTAATTCACATCCTACCACTAGTACTTCACTTCTTGCTGCCACCATAAATGTGGCTATGAGGAACTATTCACAAAAGAGAAAAATGTGAACCAAAGTGCATACATAGCCACCCACAGCAATGCTGAAGGAAGGGGAAACTGAAACTCATTTACTACATATTCATTTTCGCCTTAGACACTGTAGCTTTTGTAAGTCCAGACTAAAAATAAAGCCAGAATGTTGGCTAATATTACAAAGAACTTGATGAAAGTACTACAGAGCTCTTGAAGAAAGAGTGATAAAATTATCCTTTTTTCCCCCATTGAGATTTTCACTCTATTTTTAACTCTGTTTGTTTCCACTCTCTGAAATGTTATAATTACTGGAGAAGCAGAGCAAACTTATGAAGGAGAAGCTGAAAATTTCCTGGTGTTACCAAAAATTTCAAATTGTACTTCTGGCTTCGGAGCAGTTTCCTTTATCTCTGCGTATAGAAATAACACAGCTTCAGGGCAAAGATCCCTCAGAAAATTAATACCTATTTTTGATATTGTTTCTTTCTTTTTTTCCTGTCTTTTCAAAAGTACATGTTCCAAATACAATCTTGTAAACTCTCAACAAGTATTCTTCTTCAATATTGCAGTATTTTCATAAACAACTTCAGTCTGGAAAAAAAAAAAAGAAAAATCGTTAGGAAGCAAAGACAGATTGCAGTAGAAGCCAGAAACAAATCTGGTTTCTTGAGGACTCTTCAACAACTAAAGGGAGCTCTGTTCATTTGCATCATTATTCCGGTGCTTGGGTCAAAGGTATGACTGCATTTTTGTTTTTGAAGTTTCTTAGTGGTTGCATATAGTGCAATGTGCCAGAGTAGCTGGAGGGTTTTTCTAACATATTTGTTTTATTTATGAAATAAACACCTGCTGTTTACTTTAGATTTCCCTGGAAGCCTTTGTAAGATTGAGTAAGACTGTGGTTCATGTCATATATTTTCAAGATCTTTTTCCTTGGCTGTGTAGAACTGGGCTACCTGAAATAAAAACTTTTTCATTTGTGAAGAATTTGCTGCTAAAGCTCTCTCAGTTTTCCTCTAAAAGTAGATTTTCCAGAGCTGAGTCACAGGTCATGCTCGATATAAACAGGGGACAAACAGCACAGGCCAGCACATAGCATTGCAAGAGAATAAAATGTTGCAGCAACACAGCTTCAAAAAGATGCTCACAGTACAGCTCCTGTGAGTCACAAAACTTTCAGGATTATTCTTTTATGTGCCATCTAGCCACAGAGAGCAGTCACAGTTCTGGCACATTCAGTCTGTCCTTCAGGAGGTGTAGGCTGATGCCTCTGCTCTCTCAGGGCTATTTCACATGGCTCATGGGTGTTTCAGCAGCCTGAACAGCTGGATGTCTTTTAGAAACAAGTGGGAAACTATTAGCCTTTTCATCAATGATCTTAAGATTCCTTCAGTAAAGAAAAACATTTTGGGAATGTGGGTTTATTTCAACTTAAGACCCAAAAAACATCATGGCTTAGTGTTTTATAGCTACTGCCCAACTCAGCTCGCTTTGGAATCCAAACTCTGTTGCATTAGTCATTGGTTGCATCAGTCAGCCTTTTCTTATAAAGGGCACCCTATCAGCTCTCTCTGAAGGCATGACTGTAGAGCAGAGGGATCTAGGCCCCCACACATGACCTGGCCATCCACTGGCCCCTCAGACACAGGGCTGGACACAGGACAAGGCAGGAACACGCTGTGGTCCCCAGGTACACAGCACTGCTACACCTTCATTTCAGAAGGACAGGCATTATTGTAGCCAATATGACTAGTTCCCTGGAGGCAGAGTGAGGAGGAGATCGTACTCTCTCAGATCTGAATCTATGAAGCATAGTTGGAAAACTTACATATTAAAAACTCTTCCTGGTCCTTTAACACTAAGAAGGAAAGGAACTCCTTCAGACACAGTTTGTTACTGCTTTCCAGAGCTGGGCAGCCCAAATAAGTTCATGCCCCTTGCTTTGGAATGTCAACTGCTAGTGTTAGCAGTGTTTTACTCAACAGTGGTGAGCATTAATAACCACTAATTAGTAACCATTAATGGCTGAGATGGAAAATAGCTCAAGAGAATGGCCCTTTCAGACAGCCATGGACCATTGGGTGCATCGATGCTCACACCTGTATTCTCCTTACCACAAGAAATGCAGGAACCACAGGGGGAAACAAGTCCAAAGTCCTTGATTACAGAGCCAGACTTACATAAATGCAGGCACCAAGGTATCAGGGTGGGGCACACATTTTCCATTTACCACTTTAGAGAGGCAGAGCTCTTATTTACACCCAAGACATTTCCCACTTTAATACGTGCCCTCTCCTGCATTTTAGAAAACCACATTTACCCTCTAATAACACCTGGTATTTTACTCTTAAAAAAGATCCCCTGGCAGAAGTGTAATAATATAGTGAGGAGTGGCAGGCTGGCTGCTGTACTTGCACTTGCAGGCTGAAGGCCCGCAAAAAAAAAAAGCAGGGTGGCACAACTGTGTAAGAAAAGATAAGGGTTTCCATTCCCTTATGTGCCCATATATTGTCCTACAAAGGCCATTCCAGAAAGTTTGCTACTTTCTGATCCTTTTTTCATTCTAAATGTCTGTGCTGGCATACAGGCTGACTGAAGTACTGCAGTTATTATAAAATAATCAGGGGAATTTAGGAAAGCAATGTTCTTGTACCAGCTGCCTCTGCACAAATAATCCTTGCAAATGTAAAAAGAGCAAATGTGTGCCAGGTTTTGCCATGGGCCAAAGGACAAGTTGAAGAACCATCTATGGCTGTGCATTTGTGCACAACAGCAGGAAGCTTTCATAGTCCTGTGTTTTTTCAGAAGACCTCTTGTCCCAGCTCTACATCACATGAATTATCACAATTATCATGAGACACTTGACAGGTTGTCAAGGTACTTCATGACATTAAGCCCTTCTTTAGTCAACTCTGTCACCAAGGCAACAGAAGTGCACTGTTGAAGTGACATATTCCATGCTCAGGTGTTAGCCATCCTAAATGTGATCTTGTCAGGAGTAGATGAGCTGAGATGATTAAACTTTTGGATGAGTCTGATTAACTGATTAGTCTACAATCTAAACAGCTGTTTTCAAAATTATACTCTACATCTTTGAGGGAACAGAGAAAATATGGTTTGCATTATGAGGTGTATTTTTCTTACCTCCATTACTTGTTTTTTGTTGAATTTTCATCAAAGTCACATTATTGTAGTGTTCAGTGAAACTTAGAAGACAGAAATTGCAGATATATTATCAGAATATAGGAAAACAATTAATGGAGAGATTTTCATAAGGTTGTCTTGAAGTGATAAGAAGAAAAAACATCATACCAAGCTTCTTCTGATTTGTGGTTAAGAGTGCTTAGTCATGTATGTGTGTATAGCTTTAGCAACCTATGGCTATGAGTGCATAAAATGGCATTGATATCACCAGTTAAGAAAATCAAGTCCACAATTAAGACAGAAATAGATTTTAATTACAAATGAAGGTTATGTAAGTGTAAGTGCAGATGGAATAATTAGAGCCTTTATAGTGAAATCCTGAATGCTTGTTCATGAAGACATAAGAAGTTATAGCAACATCTGGTTTCATAAGAGAATAGAATATTCTTTTCATTTTTTTAAGTATCTGCTAATGTGAAAAGAAAATGTCTCTGAACTGGAACACTTGCAAAGTGCACACACTGCACTTTGAAAGACATAGCAGCATGTTGTTTATTGATGCATGCTGAAGGTTTTAAAGTAAGGCATGACAAGCAATGCATAAAGAAGTAAATCAGCTAATTTAATCCTTTCCACTGTGACTCATGTTATCCAGGCTGCACAGTGGAAAACAAAGTGGCACCTTGCTGAAAACCAGCAAACAGCACAAACAGAGAGACCACCCCTTTACAAACACTTCACTGGAGGATGTCCTTTAGAATCTGGGGTTTTTTGCAGTCTTTGGTAATATTGCAGTAAGATAAATTCCTTTTTAGCCTCTGCTTATGACTACAGCAATTTGCCCAATTTTTTTTAATAAAAAAGGCACATCACTTCAGATCACAGTTACTGTGATTCTTTGATTATAAGTCAAAATCCTAATGCTTCACAGTCCATGACAAATAAATTTATGTGGCTTTTTCTGTTAGAGGAAAAAATGCCCTGAAACTGAAAAATAGTAGCACTTGTGGTGTAATTACAGTGACATCAATTGGGAATACCCCTAGGATGACTGTGCCCCAGAAGTACCCACTAAATATCTCATGGAAAGAATAAGGAAATACAAACTGAAATAAAATTGCTCTATAAAGATCTTTCAGTGGTAAAAGCAATATGACATGTGATTGCACTTCCTGTGTGCATAAAATTTGCACAGGAAGTCTAGAAAGTTAAGATGTCTTTGGAGCCTACTTTGGTCAAAAGAACTCAAAGAAAATGTGTTTTCCATTACTCCCTCTAGCTGGCATTTTCTAAGTGGTTCCCTAAACACAGATAGCAATGCCTCATCTTGAAACAAAAAATAAACACTTTATCTCCGTTTTGACTTGAAATCTGAAGACTTGGATTCCCTGAGAACTCAAAATCCTATTCTGCAGAATGATTTTTTTTCAGTCTGTAAAGGTATTAGCTGACAATTCCTAAACCTCATGTACACCTTTTGTTCATTTACCTTCTACACTAATTTCCTTAAAAATGCCTTATGAAAAAAGGTGTTGCATTGACCTCAGCAACTTGGTCTGTAAGAAAAATATAAGAAAAATATGGATGCAAAACTAATGTTACAATCACAAGAGATAGGAAGAGAAAACTCTTTCTGGGATATAACCATTCCAAACAAAGGGCTTTTTAATAATGATTTTATCTTCTTTAATTTTCTTTTTCATTCTCACTTTTTTTTTACTTCCAAAGTAATTTGAGAGCTATTACTTTATAACTAAATATACTTCTTTCTGCTCTTTTTCTGTAACTCAGAGACCCCAAGGTTTTCTGCGGGTGGAAGTGATGCCACCTAATGACAGATAAAGACATTTAGTCCTTCTTTCTACCTCAGCTTAGTTAAGAGAGAGAGAAGATAGATCCTCCTAAATCTCCTGTGTACAATAACTCTGACTTACATTAAAACAAAGCCATCATAAAACTATCTCAACCTCTCAAGGGAACATAAAACCGAAATTTGCCAACTCACTGTGGGGCAGAGTAGGGCTGTGTCCAGGACACAGACTGGGAGTGGGAGAGCCAAGCACTGTTTGATTGCTTTGTCTGGCACAGGAGGGGCTGGGGATTATCACAGGGGCTTCAGCATCATTGCTTCACTTCAGACAGTGTACCAAGGTTCTGAGGTTTCAGCTTCCCCACAGAAATTATCCCTTTTCCTGCATGTGCCTGTAGCAGACTCTGAAATGGCAATTCCCATGTAAGCACAGCATATCCATGGGCATGGCGCTCTGTTGATTGATCTGCTAGATATAAATCCAGAACCAGCTCTAAGTCACAGGCAAAATGCATTCCAAACAATATGGTCCCATTACCACTGTAAAAAGATGATGAGGAAGTTGTGAATGGGAGATGTTTAGGATACAATCTTCAGACAGAGGAATTTTGTTTATTTTGTTGTTCTGGGACATGTGATATCATTTTCTTCTGAGCAGCAGGTTATCTGCATTTGGGGATCCACTTGGAAACATCAAAATAGAGAAAAGCATTCACTTTTCCTTTACACTGGAACCTCATTGTCTAAAAATTTTTCATGAGTTTCCTGAATATATTTATTCGAATATAATAGCATGAAAGAGTGAGCAGAGGTATGCTTAAATTAGTCTGACGCTTAGTAAGTTTGTTTCAGTGAAGAAAAGCAGTCCCAGCCTTGAATATAGGATTCCTTGTTTCCTTTATGGGCAGCAATTATTAAATTTTATACAGATATACGTTGACTTCATGCACATGCACACAAAAAGTCCAACAGCAATAATGAGAAAAAGGAAAACAACAGAAAGAAGTCTTAGAAGTTTTTGCAGAAGATACCAGGAAACTAAAAATTTTAATCTAACCAAGCCTAACTGAAGTAGTTGCATTCTGTGGCATACCTGATCTGAATGGGTTTTATTCATTTTAATGACTAACAATGTGTTTATTATTTTGCACTATGTAATAACAGATTGACAGTGATATCTCTAAAGTATTAAAAATGCGAATGACCATAAGAGTTTCCATCTCAGTCTCTCTCTTATTTTTCTTGGGCTGATTAAGGACTATCTTCACTATTCAACTCCATGCTTAGAATATTATCTGTGCTTGTCTGTGTTCTGGTAATGAACCTGAAAAATTAATTTGAGGAAAAGGAAAATACATACTTTAACATTGATTTGTATGAGAAAACCTGAGCTATTTTTGCTTCATAAATAAATAATCTAGTACCTGTTCAGCTGCTATGGGAGTTCTGACTTTGTCTCTTTTAAGCCTACCCCTGTTTTATTGATTAAACGTGTCACAGTTTTAAAACATCTCTATCAAGGACTACTGATGAAACAGCTGGAAACACTACTATATACAACTGTTACTTTCAAAAGGAAGTGAGTAGAAAATAACCAACAGAAAATACAATAACCAGTCAGTGTAAAATAATCATAGTGATTTTTGCTGCAAAGAAAACTGGCTGATTTCATCCCTTTCATACTTGATGGATCTTTATCAAAATCTATAACTTTTTTTTTTTACTGGAAATTATGGCTAACTGGCTTGTCTCTCCCACCAGTTTTGCCTTGGTTGCATTATGTTTATTGGAATGTCCCTGCAATTCACTGTGGTCTGGGCTCACAGCCATAGTCAATGAGTGCCCTAGAGATGACAAATACATCTTGTGATAACAAATCTGCCACTGAGTGAATAGAAGCTGGGCCTTGTTTTCATCCTGTATTCTTTTCCTTGAGTAACCAGAGGGTACAAATGACCGATAATGTGAGAAATTATTGGTGCCACAAGTTCAAAAGCTCCTTCTGACACCAATGCCTTTGTCTGGACTGAGCTGAAAGGAAAGAGTGTTTTACCCCTGCTAGAGCCACGTACTCCTTTGTAATCCTCTCAGTAATACAGAAAATCTCCTGGCACATATGTAGTGACCATGATCTCTGACAGAGAAGACTGAGTGGCCAAGGATTCAGCTTTCACAGCTGAAAGAAAGTAGCAGAGTTTTGCATGGCTGTTTGTGGTTTCCCCCACCTTGAGTGCAAAGACCTGTGCTATTCTAGCACTTCCACTGTGTCCCGCAGTTTGTTGGAACTGGAAAAGGACTGATGGAAAGGTTTGCCATTGTAAGGGAGGCCCAGCAGACAAAGAATAAGCACAGTTTCTTTTATTTTTTTTTTAATGGAAATGGCAAAATTATCCAGAAGAGCTGTTTCTCTGTCTTTCTCTTATCTGTACTCTGGATGCTGGGGACCCGCAATGTTAGCAGCTCTGCAATAGCGGCAGACTGCTCTTCTTACCTTCTTCTCAGCTTGCTTACAAAACTCAAAATTGGAGAACTTGTATCCAGTGTCATTTTAAGAGAAAAGATAGATCCTCTTCATGAAAACAGATTTCTAGTTTCCACATGAATACTAGATGACAACTGCTTTTCCTAATAATCTGTAAAGGAAAGTATTTGGGAGTGAAAATAATTCCCCTGTTGCCATCAGGATGTTTGTTCTGTTTAGGCCTGCTTCTTGGAGATGATTATTTTACATCTGGATTGCAGTTATCTGATTGTATCAGAGGTACACAGTGGTATTTTGCAGCTGAAAATAGTCCATCACAGATTCTCAAATTTATTAAGTTCATGGAAAAATTCTTATTTGGAAAAGTTAAAAAGGAAGGTGAACAATGTTGCTGAAGATGTAACCCCCACTCACTTCAAACAGTCCATCCCAGTGCTATGCTAAAATAAGACTCGATTTGCTTGCAGATAAGCCTTTTTCATGTTGATCAAAGATTAAAGAACAAACTAAATGGTATTATTTTAATTTCTTGTGATTACTTATACTGTGTCCAATCTTGATAACACTGATCAAGAACACACTACATATGTCAAAGTTTAATACCATTTTGACAGCATTGTGCCATCTTTCTCTTGAAAGATTATTGTATTTTTCTCAAAACACAAGGCTGACAATATGGGTTTAATTTTCTAAAAATAACTCCCTTTACTGATACTAAGAACTTATTCTGGAGCCGTTGAAAGAAAATTTTCTGTTCACTCACTGCATTGATAGTGACTACTTATAGAAAAGAGGAGTGTTGATTGTAACTGTGGTTTCAAAAGTCTTCTGAGGTCCCCAAAATGGATTGAATCTTCCACAATTCACATGTCATGGATGGTACAGAGATTTGTGGGCTGTATTTCATCACAAATAAAAAGAATGGAAACTTTGAGCATCTACTTTCAAAACAACATTGCAATATTCTTTCTTTCAGGACCATGACAGGTTTTCATAATCATAGATAGGAGGAAAAGAAAGAAAGTCAAACAGCAAAAAACAAGCAAAAATAGCAATGTGTTAGAGACAACTAATTGCTCTGGCAAGTCAAGTACAAAAGGTAGAGGTTTTTGATCAGAAACAGTGCAAATCTATGCAGTGAAAACTCAGAAATTAAATATGAATTTTAAAGGGACATGTTGATGGTCATTAGTAGAGTTTTCATACTATACCTCCTCCCTCAAAGAAATTGGTTGGCAAAATCAAAAGAATATTGGATACATTTGTAAGACATCTGATCCTTGGAGAAATGAGGCTTGATAAACAGAAATTAAAATTGAAGATTTAATGCCACTATCGCAAAATAACTCTTCCGGCTGCTATGAGATAGATACTCATGAAAGCTGTAATGAGTTGGATGAGTAACTTGCTTTTAATCAGCCAGCTTTTGCATGATGACTTTTTAAAATATGCAATTTGGTAATAACACAAGAAAAATTTTGAAGTAGCAGCTGGAGAACATGGCAGGAAACCTTAGGTAACAAAGACTTTAAAAATAATACTTCTTTGCTTATTAGTCAGCAACTAGGTGGTTTGGTTTATCCATATCTTGATTGCAAATTAACGAATCTGTTAAACTCCATATTTTTTGAGATCACCAAATGTTGACTAGCATTATGCAAATAATACTGCATTTTTAACGAAGCAGCTAAGAGTCTGCTAGGATGCAGATCCTCCTGGGTCCAGAGGTACAGTACTCATGTCTTCCCAGTCCATTCTTCCTTTGCTGTTATAAATATCACTATTAAAATCAAAGTTCTTATGCAGTCTTTCCATGCATAGGCACTTCCAAACCTCAGTGATCAGTTTTTCATCAGTGAATGCAGTATCTCAATCAAGAAGTGTCCATGTCTGTCTCTGTCGGGACTGCATGTCCGGTCAGGTCTGGTTAGAAACAGGGCAGCTCTCATGTATGTTGCCATCTGTGGTAAAGATCTTTGGGCAGTGATCTGTGCAGAAATGTCTTTTCAAGTATCTCTGGGACCAGGATCTCAGGAAGTTTAGGCACAGTGGTTCATTCAAAAATCTAAACCAGTGGTATGCATGAGTAGGTATGAGCTGGGCATTGAGTTCATCTGCCATGACAATCTGAGGCTCCTGTGTATCTGTAAAGAAGCAGACTCTTACAGGGTGGAGGACATGAAGAAAGAGACCATCAAGGAGGGCTCATAGGAGTGCAGTTTTGAATTTGAGTTTTTTCTAGCTGCACTACAGTCATCTTAACCTTTGCAAGATTTTCAGACTGAAGAATCACCTTTAAAAGTTCATTGAAAGCCCTGGATGGACAAAGGAACTGAAGAGTCACCTTACTGTTCCATCTGTTCTTTCCACCAAGAATATCCATCAAGCAGCTTTTCTGGTCCCAGATCTAAGGGTCAGTAGCAGCTCTCAGGCTTCCTCAGTCTGACCAGTTCCTTACCCAGCTGCTCTTGCCTCTTGTGTGAATGTCTTTCAATGGCCTTCCAGAGCCTTCTGTGTTCCTTTCTCCAGTCTTGGCTTCTAGACTGACCTGCTTAACCACTATGACAGGTGATATCTAACCAGGTCATTCTCTTTAAAATGAACTCTGGATATCCAGATTTGGAGACTTAGTCATGTGCACTGCAGCCAGCCCAAGGCTTTACTGTCTTTCCAAAGGAATGAGAGACCACCAGAGCTGAAAAGGCATGATGTAATTCCTGCTTAGCCCCTAAATTAAACAAGTGCTATCCTGCTGGTTTCTCCCTCCCGTTCAAGAAGAAATATGTAGTGATAAAACGAGTTCGTTCTGGACAGTCCTAATGTTTTAGATGCAAGAAAATATAAGCTATAAAGGCTTATACAAATCACCAGAGAAGTTTGCAGGTGTCTATTACTCTCTGACCAGTCCTTTAGCCAAATCATACTTTCCAATGCAGCTATTAATTACTTTACCAGGACCTATCCTAGACCACACATTCTGAAGTCTGATGCAGTTATATTGACAGTGACATATTCTTTTGACAGATTTTTTACATTAAAAGTCCCTCCCCTGTAATTAATGTTCTCTTTTTAGTTTACTAGAAGCATCCCAGTGCTTACTAGCCTCACAAATGAAGACTGAACCATATTGCATTAGTTAATGAAATAATCAGAGCAGACAGTCTGTCCAGAGGTACTTGTCATATACTTCAAACAAGTCACAAGCAGGAAGAACAGGGAGGGAAAACAAGTGGGTAGGATTGTGCAGTTGCAGTGACTCAGCCTGTGTAATTAGCATTAGATGGTGGCTTTTATGTCATTACTCAACATAAGGTGAAGTGCAGTTTACTTCAAGATGCTGCAGTCTTTCAAGGGAATCTTTGTACACTTGGTAATGAGTAATTCACTCATGCACTGTGTCCACTTCATTCCTCAGCATGCAGCTTTCAGCACCCTTAGGGCCCACAACAAGGAGGGCTGGCATTCCCATGCTGCAGAGACTGCTGGGCTGCATGAGGAAGAAAGAATTGCCACCCTAAATTCTGGCTACAAGTAGAAGTCTCTTTTTTCTTTTTACATGCAAGAGAATTGCTTGAGTAAATGAATGTGTACAATGTATGTTGCTGTGCATGTGATAGAGATAATTAACTGCAATACTTCCTTCAAGGGTAAATGGAGGTGAAAGGAGTTTATCTGTTTGTAATTTCAGCAAGAACAAATTTATTTAGTTCTCATAAATATAAAAAAAACTAATTCGTCCAATTTTTTAATTTATTAAAATTTTCAACACTAATATAATGGTAGCTACATAAATCTACCACAATAGCAAAAGAAGTTCACACAGACATCTGGCAGTATAATTTTTTTTTTTTTGCAAATGTGGTTTTGAAAGGTCAATATAAAAATATATTCTTTTCAAATAAATTCTGAAATGAAACCTACAGCTTTGTCAATAACCATTTCCTTACCATTATTTTACTATGAATAGAGCTTGAACAGAATGCTCTCCAATATTTTAAAAGATTCAAGTTTCTCCTCAACATCAGATCACTATGTAGAGCTTCTTTTTGAAATATAAACCTTGTATGTTACACAGTCACAAATAGCTTAGTAAGTGATAGGTCAAAATAAATCCTGGCCCATTAAATTCTGAAACACATCTGGTTAAATGTAATATTTTCTGCAAAGTCTTCTATTCATTCATTAACAAGACAACAAATCCAGTTTGTATTCAGAAAACAAAGTAAATTATATTAAAGAAGATACAATAGTCTGGATTTGGAACTGGGTAACCAGTAGCAACTGGTTTATCTTTACTTTCCATGGTGATGTTAGCATCATTTGTTCCTTGAAATGACTGCATGTAAAGGAATCAAAGAATACATGTATTGGAAAGAAATCAAACAGTAGAATAATTTTATATATTAGGAATTAGATTATAAATGTCAAGAGTTCCAAAAGCACCAAATACATTTTTTTACATGCCATCTCTACTTGCAGTAGCATAAACGTTCCTAGTTCAGTAATAAAATGTTTCTTTATGACACAGTAGATAATTTTCCAGTGATGTCAGTTACTAAGCCATGATCTTAAAAAGCAGCTTTGATACTGACAGCAAGGAGACTAATAAATGCAAATTCATATTGCTTTATGACTGGCCTAGTAATGCTCAATGCAGTGAAAATTACTTCAATATTGTAATTCACAACTTTGTCCTTAATATCTGGCAGCCTTTTAGCCTCTTATTGAAGGAAAATTCCTGGAGGCAAAACTAGCTTTACCTCTTAAAGCATAAACCAATGTTTATTTTTCCTTCATCTTACCTAGGTCAAAAGAATATTTGTTTATGTAGTTTTTTCATAAAATCTTGATTTTTATCAAAACCCAGGACTACTATTAAATATAATACTGAAATGGCTATTGAAATGAGAAAGGTTAGATGTTATTTTTTGTTGAGAGATTCTTCATGCTGTGTTCATAGTTACCGAAATGACAGTAGACATGATTCCTACCACTATGTACAAATCAGTAATTCTGCATGTTTCACTGCACTTCATACTACCTGATAAAAGAATACAGCCCTAAATTTGGTAACATATACTATTGGTTGCTGTGGAAAGGAAGTGGAGTGCAAGCTGGGACAATGAAGACCTAGGAAATGGGGAAAACAGGGAGCTGCCTTTGGGTAGAAAGGTGCTCAGGAGAACATGGGACAGGAGATGAGAAATGGGAATTGAGCTACTTAAGGGTTTGGTCAGGCAAGGAAAGAGCCTGGAAATAAAAACTAAGTCTGTAAAACTAGGACTGAAAATACAGGTACCTATATCCATAGGATACAGAAATACATACCTTTCTACCTGTCATCATACACTCAGTTCTGCAGAGGACCATATGACAGGGAGTCATGTACTTCTTCCTATGCTTAGTGTGTACTGTATTCTTTGACTGCACTCACCTCTTCTTCCCAGATTTTTTTCTCTTCAGGTCTATTTTTATGCTTCCTTTCTTCTCCTGTCTCCCTGGTGTCAGCTTTGTGCCAGCACCAGAAATGGTGCCCATGTCCTTAAGCAAGGTGGGGCCCTGCCTGCTGGGGGCTTCTCAGCCCAGCACCAGGGCAAAGGGCTGGCACAGTCACAATCCCCTCATCCCACAGCAGCCACAGCTGGAGAGAGGATCTTCCACGCTCCAAAGCCAACAGCCAGGCTCTGACAAGCTCCCACAGCACTCCTGAGAGATGATTTCTTTTTTTGGACTCATCATTTGTCTAAAATACATTTTTCAGTGATGTCAAGAGACGCATTTTGGTTGTAAGCATCCACCCTTCCTGCCAAATCTCCCAGCCCTGCTTCAAAACATGGGCGTGCAGAGCTTCAACTGAATGACTATACTGCTTATATTAACATGGAAGGGAGCATGGGTATTTTTGCTTCACACAGTGTTCAGATATGGCTGAACTTTCCAAAATGTTTAAGTCTGAAGGTTAAATGATACATTAATGTACAGAGGGTTTTATAAGGCAACTTGCCAGGCAAAAATAAAGATAGGCTACAACAATTTGCCCTGTTTAAAATACCATGATCTGATAGGAGCAAAGATACAGATGAAGAACTCAAATATGAAAAATGAGAGGAAGTGTTTAGAAGAGATAAGCAAGTTTAAAATAAAATAAAATTAAAAAATTGAAAACCTATAGCAGAAAAAAAATTATTCCCAGCATTGAAATTTGGTTAGACATAGAATACTGGTCCTTTGGGGATGGTGTAAGCCCCATGATTCGTGACCCAGCCTATAAAAATAGGTTGGACAAAATATTAGAAACATATGTCCTGCTAAATAACCCTGTGCTCTGAGATGGATGAACCAGATGACCGAATATGACTTTTCCATCTGTACCATCCATGAATCCAAGAGAATTTCTGTATTAATCTGTGGATGAACAAACCAGAAACCTCACTGAAAGACCTAGCCCTGTCATCAGTGTCCATGCCAATTAGCATCTTGCTTCACAGCAGCCACTCTCTCCTCTAAATTCCTCTTAAAATTGGGATGAGAAAAAGCTCACAGAGGAGAAGAAGATAAATGTGAAAGCTCTTGTGTAGCAATCCAGGAAATGTCTGAATTTCTTCCCTGGACAAAGGGGACAGGAATGCTAGAAAAGGGAAGGAAGAAGAAAGAGCATGATTTGCTAGAAATGTGATCTGAAAATTATGGCCAGTCATCAAGGTCAACACCTCATCCTGCAACACTGCCTCTCCTTCCCATGAGCAGCACGAGTGGCTCAGAGACTTTATCATTCTGCTTACTCACTAGCAAATGTACACCCCCTCTTTCATCAGCGCAGGAATTTTTGTGAGATGCTTCAGTGATGATTTAAAAAGCAAAATTAATTTACAGCTTGAACAGCCATCCACAGAAGAATTCCTAGTTGGCATGGGTAACCTGTGCTGTAAGGTCAAACACAAGGTTGACATAAGAGAGCTCCCTGCAGCAGCAGAAGCAGGCTGCTCAGCAAGACAAGAAGAAAACGGGCAAAACAGAGAGTGATAACAATTTTCACATTGTCATAAAATTGCAAATTCTTCACTTCCTACAAAGAGAGCCACATATCTCACTGCAATAGAACTGAAAAGAGAGCAGTTTGAAGCCATAAACTGCATGATTTTGAATAAAAGGAGTGCAAAAAATTCTGTGGCTTAGTAGTTGGAATGCAGTTCAACAGTTCGTAGAATTATGAAATCATAGAAAAAGCTGAGTTTGAAGGTACCCATCAGGATCATCAAGTCCAACTCCTGACCCTGTGCAGGACACCCCTAAGAGTCACACCATGTTGCCTGAAAGTGTTGTCCAAAGGTTCACTGAGCTCAGTCAGGCTGGTGGTGTGATCACTGCCCTGGGGAGCCTGCTCCAATGCTGCTATTATTGAGCAGTTGTAGAACTGATCAATTGCAACAAATCATGCAGCTGAGTTCTAACACTTAACAGGAAAAAATAGCTACTTTACCTGCCTTCTAAGGGTGGTCATTTTGGATTTTCTGGTTTAAAATTCAGTATGAGAAGTGACACCTGGAATTACCATTTTGAATTTTCTTTCAATTCAGGATGACTGTGTGAAAAGCTGGGTCTTTGATTTTCATCAAGCCAGACATAAATATATAAACTTGTGGTGAAGACATTATTTCTGGATCACCAATTTCTGTTTGGCCTAGTACACACCACTTTCATCCAGATTCAATGAGGATGAAGAAGTGTCCTGTCACGGGGAGCTATGACTGGCTGTCAGATGCTGAGTTTGGATGAGCCTTCCCAAGAATCTCAATTTCTTTGGTAGTTAAAGGGCAGAAACTGGAACTTCCTGAAAACTGTTGGCTGTCCTGTTCATTCTCTTCTAAGTCTTGATGTTTTAATGGTTACAGGTGTTTGCATTTGACAACACTTAGATATTGTTGAGGACAAAACCTGCTGTTTCTCAAAAAGTCTTTCTAATTCTAATGGTAATGTCCTGAGTAGAGGAACATTTCCCTAGCAGTGGAGTTGCATTAATCAGTACTACCTTGCTGTGGATCTTTCTTCTCCTTTCATTCCCCTACAATACAGCATTGAAGAAGATTTTCGTAACTGACTTATGCATATAATCCCATACACTTGCTTTTAATTTTGCAAAGATTGCCAACAAATTATACAGCTTGAGTTTCCACAGTTAACACCAACAAATTTCACATTTAAAGCAGGAATTCAGCCACTTTCATTATGCAGGAGGAAAGAAGCACAAGTTTCACAATCATTACATTCATCCTCCACTTTACAAAAAGTGACTAGTTGTATTGGGTTTCTGTGGCCAGGCTTTGGTAGGAGTGGATTACTGGATGGTTTCTGTGAGGAGATGCCAGAAGGTCTCCCCATGGCCAACACAGGCAGTGCCAGCTGGCTCCAGGATGGATCCACTGCTGGCCAAGGCCAAGCCCATCAGCAATGGTGGTAACACCTCTGTGATAACAGATGAAAGAAGGAAGAGGAGTTATTGAGCAGATGTAATTGTGCTCAGAGAAGAGAGAAGTGAGAACATGTGAGAGGAAAAGCTCTGCAGACACCTGGGTCAGTGGAAAAGGAGGGACAGGAGGTGCTCCAGGCGCCAGATCTGAGATTCCCCTTCAGCCCAAGGTGCAGCCTGTGGTTGAGACCCGGTGCCCTTGAAGCCCATGGAGATCCATAGAGATACAGAGATCCCCCTGCAGCTTGTGGAGGACCCATGCTGGAGCAGGGGGATGCCCAAGAAAGGCTATGATGCCCTGGGAAGCCCACGCTGGAGCAGGGTCCTGGCAGGACCTGAGGCCCTGTGGAGATAGGGCCCGCACTGGAGCGGGTTTCCTGGAAGGACTTTTGACTTGATGGGGAACCCAAGCTGTTCCTGAAGCACCCTGTGCTGGAGCAGTTAATGAGGAATCATAGCCCATGGGATGGATGCATGCTGGAGAAGTTCATGGCGAACTGTCTCCTTTGAGAGGGAATCCACGCTGGAACAGGGGATCAACTGCTCTCCATGAGCAGCACCAGGAACCAAGTGTGATGAACTGACCATAACCCCCATTCCCTGTCTCCATGGGCCTCTGGGAGAGGAGGTAGAGCCTGGAAAGGAGGCAGGGATGGGGTAATGCTGTTTTTAATGGGTTTTTTTACTTCTTATTATCCTGCTCTGATTTTTGTTGGTAATAAATTCAACTAATTTCCCCAAGTTGGGTCTGTTTTGCCTCTGATGGTAATCACTGAGTGATCTCTCCCTATTTTTGTCTCAACTTATAAGCTTTCATGATATTTTCTCTCCCGTCCAGCTGTGGAGGGGAGTGACAGAGTGACTTTGACGGGTGCCTGGCATCCAGTCACAGCATCAACCCACCACAATAATAAAGCAAACACCATAACAGGCATGTTGAGAGATATTGTTCTTTCTCTTTTAAGTCCAGTGAAATGGAAAATGTTATCAGTGATAAAACACAGAGAGATGCAGCTGGAAATGACTGAGGGCTTGGCATGTAAATGAGAATGTGCAGAGGCAGAGGATGTCTCTTTGCAGAGGCCAACCTGGCACAAACCATTGCAGTGCAAGGTTTGGCCTCACGAAGGCAACAAATGATGAGACCTCAGACTTCAATGCAGCTGTAGAGAATAACAGAGCTTGACAGAGATTCATCATGGTGATGGAGCAGAAAATTGGTAGGTAACCCAAGACTGAGAGGTACATCACAGAGAAAAGTAGCAGAAGAATACCTTTTTAGATGGGCTGCCTGTGGAAGAATGTGAGGACAGAAGAAAGGGAGGAAAAAAGCTCCCAGAGCAAAGATATTCCCAAGGAAGGGTTTGGCTGCACCTAAGGGAAAACAGAAAATAGGAACTATGAAGCAGCTCTTCCCAAAACGGGGTGGAGAAGAAGAAATAACAAAAATAGAATGTGGCATAAGGATGATAGACAGAAATAAACGTAAAATCAAGCCAAATCACAGAATAATATGCAGACAGGAGAAAAATGCAGGGTAGGAATTCCATATGAACAGCAAAATAAGTGGGTTTACATTCTCCTTTAGAAGAATTTTATGGGCCATTCACAGAATGGGAGAGTGGGCTGTCTGCCAAGATGAAAAATGTGGGCATATCTCTGAAGGGATCATCACAGGAGTGGAGGAGAGGGCAATGAGATGCATGATACAGCCAGATTCCTACTGGGATGATTCAAAGACACTTACGTGCAGCTGGAGAGGACAGGGAAGAAGATGGAGGGACTCAGTCTCCAGTGAAGTGCTTCTAGTACTAGAACAAGATATCAAAAAGTACCAACAGGTATTAAGAGAAACAAACCTCTAAGAATGAATGCTACTTCATGGAAGAAATTTTACTACTTCCTCCTGTTTTTTATGTATCCAGACACATAAAACATGAACATCTTACTCTAATTTTTTTAAAAGTGTGTAACTTACTCTCTTGTTCCCAGTAGTCCTCAGGATTCCACACACCAGCTAAACACCTGGGCTGGAATAGCAAACTATCATTAGCTATGGAGACTCCTCAAAACTACTTTACTCGTCTTAGGCAGTTCTCACAGATGAATGCTGTCATGAGTGCAAAGGAAATAAAGGCTTGTGATACCAGATAAGCTTTTCAGGTCACTGTCTGAAGTTAGCTCTGCTGAGCCTCATTATTGACACGGTCATTCTTCCCATGTATGCTTCATTTTGTTATTCTTCAAAGTAAATTATGAAACCACTGTATTTATGTGATCCTACACACAAAATATATTAGATTTGGCAGTGGGATAAAGGGATTATTTCCAATGCTCAGGATAAATTAAGAAAGACAACTCAATTATAAAAGCAGTATATTTTGTGTTGTTGAAATAGAAGTAATCTTCTCCAATAATCTCATAACCAATACCCTTTGAACCTTTGAAAGATCTCCTGTCTGCAATAAACATCAAATCTACTAATTTTAATGTGTATATCTTCCAGCATTCACTTCCCCTGATCCTGTTATCATGGCCCATATTTTGTGAAACCTAGGTTTTCATGCAAAAATGAGAAGATTTTGTCCAAAGGATAAGTCATGTACCTCTCTTAAAATGAGTATGGATAGCAAAACAAAAAAAGATAATAAATTATTATTTTTACTACCATACATATTCATAAGCCCTTAATATTTACTCTAGTCAGGCACAAGAAGATTATTAACCCTTTTAAGATTACTAACTTTTATTTAACTAAGCCAACTATTCAAGGTAGGTGAAAACTTTTCTTAGAATGGCAAGATATGTTTGTATGTCGTTAATATTATGTATGCAGAGCAGGAGATGCAGAGAGATTTCCATTCTGAAATGTTTACCCTCGGATACCAACATCTGTTACCACGATGTTTGAGATCTTGCTGATTTAAAACAGAAGAGGGACTTACAGCAATGTGTAAAAAATCACTTCAGATGTTTCCTCTTTGACTGTTTCAGTCCATCTGTATTGCTGGTTTCCAACATCCAAGAAAATATCTTGCCAAAGCACAGAACCACTGGGAAAGAATTCTAATATCCTCCTAATTCAAGTATGTACTGTCCTTGGAGACTGTATTTTGAAACCATATTATTTATTGTTTGTAAATGTCAGTCATGCTCCTATCAGACATTTTTAGTTTCCTAAGATGAAGAATTAAGGATCTGCAGAAGAATTTGGAGTGTAAACTAAGTCAAAATGTTAAATTCAATTTCAGAATCAGAAAACTAACTTAAATAGGGAGATTAATAATTTTAGTGGTTTTCCCTTCAATCCCTTGTGACCTTCATGTACACTATTACATTATCAAATGTAAGAATGAAAATGTCATCTTTTCATGATTTTACAAATTTAAAAAATATTACTTACAAAATAGACTGTATTTATATGGAAGTTTTCATTTTGACATTCCTATTCTGCAGCAATTCCTTTCTCATGAAAAATTACTGAAAACTCATAGAATATTTGAAAAGACTGCAGTGTTGAGATACAGTCTTGTAACCCAAATAAAAGCAGCAGGTACTGGAGATCACTGAAATCTGAAAGGAATACCATTAGGAACTGCCACATGCAAAAGAGGAAAGTGAGTCATGTACATCAAAATTTCTTCTCAGCATCACTATTTACTTCTCACTGATGTAGGTCTCCTTGAGATAGTTACACTGCTAGCAAAATCCATTCCATTAAATGGGATGAAACTATGTCATCCTTTGCTTTGCTGTCTTTTCTTCTTTCTACTAGAATCTAATAGTAAATTCCCTTTTTTGAGGGACCACTCACTCCCTTCCTCTCTCGCCTGTTTTTCCCTCTTCTTCCATCTTTCTGCCAGACTAAAATAACCTTTAGAAGAGCATAAGGCTGTCACAACCTCCCCCAGTAAATAGTGAATAAAGGAGATAATAAACTCAGGATATGACAAAGAGCTTTCTTTCTGTCGCTTTTCTTTTGAAGAGTGAGTGCAGAGTTATGTAAGAAAAACTGATTCCCAAATTCTTCACATTCTAGTGGTTCAACACAAGCATTCCTTCCAGCCATATATTTTCCATAGGGAAACCGCACAAAATAATATGTAATAAGAAGTCTTGCAGGCAGACTGTCTTGGCTTCCTGTAGATTTTGCAAAGAAAATGCTGAACAAAGCAGACAGCTCCTAGGCCTGCCCCATTCCTGCCCGGATATGGAGATCCTACTGAGCTCTACCAGGGAGGAGAATAGAGCTGGAAATAGCAAAAAGGCCCACAATCATTTTATACAGTGAAGTATTAGATTAAAATAGTAATTCAGACACTTCAAATAGGTGACATCACTACCAGAGCAATTGAACTGTATTTGCCTTATAGAAATATTCAGTATGTGTCATCAGAGTCACAGGCTGAATTGAGATCAGCCTGTATGAGCTAGGGACAGCACAAGCTAAGCTGAATTCTGCTGTGTTCTGATTTTGTCATCCATTCAATTCAAAAGCCGTAGAAAAATCACAGCCACCATGGGCAGTTGTGCTGTTGGAGAGGCCTAACTCCAAACATGCATCCTGGGAACAACTAGAACTAAACTAGAGTACAGATAATATTTATCACTAAAATAGAAAGGACTACAGGAAATATGAAGACAGACTCTCTTCTGATGCGCAGTGAGGAGAAAAGAGCCAACTGTCCCATCTTGCAGCAAAAGCAATTCTGACTAGATTTCTGGAGAAAATGTTCTCTGTGGGAGAGGTTAAGTACCAGATGCCCCAAGAAGATACTCCATCCTTGGAGGAGATGTCTTGTCCTCAGCCAGACCAGGCTCTGAGTGACTTCATCCAGTTTGGGTATGAGATTGGACTAGATGATCTCAAGAGAACCTGCTAAAATGGATTTTTATTTCTTTTTTATGAAGTTAACATTTTCTACACAAATATTCTCCAGGCATGTTTAGACTCACTTTTCTACTTTTTTTTTTTTATTTTAATACCTGTCTTTACCAAAATGTTACCAACCAGGAAGCACAGCAAGTGAAAGTGTAGATAAACTTCCTCAAGTCCACGTTACCCTCCAGTCCCAACCTCTCTCCTGACCAAAATCTGTTCACGTTTTTTAGCAGATTAGGCAAAACAAGATTTTTTGCTTTGCAGACCAGCTCAACATTGCAGCTCTTGTAATTCAGGCCAGGAGCAGACAGCTGATTTGGCTACCTCCACCTAAAACATGCTCCACACAGCTGCTCAGCAGGTTGCCTGGCATGTGCTAGTAGCATCTGTATCCAGGGTATCATGCACTGAACAAAAAGTGGGATGTCAATGCTCCATTTTGACCAGGGCCTAGTCTACCACCACAGCCATGCTGGGCCTGTGCTGTAAGTGAACACAAATACCTTCCTCAGGAGAGATGAAACACTGCTTGCAATCAGAATAAAGGCAATGAAAGGTCTTGTGCTCCTGTCTTGCCTAGACAAACCCAGTCCTCAGTACCTTTATACTGCTGAACAAATTAGTGCAGAGATCTTCATCCACCCTTGTCCTCCTCCTCACCTTTAAAAGGCCACACTGGGCATTTGGAACAATTCCTAGACTCACAAATTGTTTCCAGAACTTGTTTCCAGAACTTGTCAACTTGTCATAAGGAAACTCAATGTTTACCAAAGTTTTGTTGAGGAGTCTCCTAAAAGGCTGCATGGGCAACTTCTGCTTGAGACAAATAATGGGCTGGTTCACAACCTGAAAAAGAGCCTTGTGTATGATGTGCTCAGCAAAAACTTCTCACTAATATCATTCTTCAGAGGTTTACCAAACAGTTTTATTCCATCTCCCACATAGATTTCCATGCCATGGTGCCAACCTCAGCACACAGGCAAAGTTCAAATAAGTGCCATGGCTAGTAAGCAATGAGACAGATTATTAGAAACAGCCAAGAATTCATTCTAGCAGGAAATTGTATAGCAACCAGTGCAATATCAAGCAAATGATGAGTCATATTATATTAACAAAATATGTTAGGCAGTTTCTCTTCACAATATGATATTATCTGTGGCAGGAGCTTTCCTGAAAATTTGTAATTGACTAGATGAAGAGAGAAATCAGTTTGAATAAAGCATTTCAGCAGGCAATTTGAGCCAAAAGGTCATACTCAGGGATGAATATTTTCTACGAAACTAGGAGGAAGAATGTCTCAGATGTTGAAGAATATATTTAGTGCAGGTAGCTCATTGTGCAGATTGAGGTCTGGGTGGCAGAGCCCAAGGCAAGCGTCCATGAACTGCCAGCCTTTTGCGTAACAAATGTACAGGCACAGCCAGGTGAGGGACGCTGCAGGAGACAAGGACTCAGCAGGGAGACCCAGATGTCCCCATGCAGACTGACAGAGTATAAAACCACAAGGGTCCCTTTTCTAGGGTCCCTCCTCCTCCAGCCTGAGGTGTTATTGTGTTGTTGCACAATGATTACATTTTAGGGACCCAGAGGTCTGACACTCTGCTGTGGCAAACCTGAAGTCAAGGCAGTAAGGAAAGTGGTCTGACTGTGTGGGGTGTGCAGGGAGCCGAGCAGGGCATCCATCACCTCCCTGGGCTGCTGCCACAGAGGGGCTTCAGTCCCAAGCAAGGGGTGCCAGTGTGGCTGACAGAGCAGCCCCTGGGTGCTCAGAGAGCAAAGTTTCCTTAAGGTGCTCTAGTCAGACACAAGAAAATGACCTCCAAGTGCAGATATTACAAATAAAAATCATAAACTCATCTAGGTTTACACTACAAGGAATTTGTTTGAGAATAATGTGAACCTAAGAGGAATACGAAGCCCTACCAAACACAGCTGTACTGACAAAAGACCTTACTGGAAAAACAACATTTTTTCAGAATAATAGCTTATTTCCCCCAGGGGCAGGTGAGTGGGAGGCCGCGGTGGCTTTGCTATACGTGTAAACTGCAAATCTTTGCCTTTATAGCTCTACTGCTAATATACAACATCTAGGTGTCTACATTCCAGGAAAGCACTCCTTATGTAAACAAACACAGGCTAAAGTTCAACCTTTTCTTGCTAAATTCCCTAGACATTTATGTTTTAGAAGTCACCTTTCAGATAAAATTGGATAGGTTCTGTGTATTTCTGAAGTTGTCATCCAGGCAAAATCTTTTGGCATCGCCAGAGCATTACCTTTTAAAGGCAGTGCTTTAGAACAAGCATATTCAAATGCGAGTAGGATATGCTACTGGTTCAGATTTTTAAGCTTCAGAGTAGAAGTTAATAAATCAAAACTATAAGAAAGTAATTGACCATGTTCTCTAATAGTGAACAAGACTGATTCACATCTCTTGGAAAAGTTTGATAGTTGCCATATATCTGCCTCCAAAAATAGTGCTAGTGCTGGCATACCCCACTGCTGGCAATGCCTGTAACTGCTGCCTCAGCATTTTCCTCTTCTGGTAAACATGCTAACCTACCTGCATAAACCTGCCATTTGGCCTTAAACAAATTACTCCCCAGATTCTTGGCTGAGGTAGCTTGAGTATGTTATTTAAAATGCAAAAAACCTTTCTTTTTTTCTCCTACTGGTTTATCCAAAGTGGTCCACATAAAAGATTGGGCTTAATGGGAGCACAATTTGTTCTGGTCAGGTTCTTGTCTTGGTATCATGCAGAAAGCTGGGTAGCTATCGGTCTTATAGGCCCCTATAAGAGTGGTAACCAAGTTTATCTAGCAATTGTCTTCAATCTTCTGCTGAACATGAAAGCAGGCAAAAATGTCTTCACAGTCTTGAAACAAAACCAGAGGGGGGAGTGTTAAAGGAGGACTGCAGTGAGGAAGCAATTAGTCAGAACTGCAAGGATTGTGCATTTCAGGCAGGCATGTGTTCCTTTATTATATGGGTTTATAAGTGAAAACTGCAAGGGGAGCCAAATTTTAAAGAACAAATTGTACGTCTTTAGTACTTAAGTTCCATAAATATGTAATACTGCATGTCCCAAAAACACTGATCCTGGGCCAAGATAAAGTCAGTTAAGAACACTATAACAAAAAAGGAAAAAAAGAAAAAGAAAGTAAAAATAGTGTATTTTCATACCACAAAAGATCTGTAGATCATCTTAAGCAAAGAAATCATGTGGGCTTTCTTATATTAGATTCTGATTTCTTCCACTGTATTACTTACGGAACAGAAAAAAAGAAGATACAGGATTTTAAGTATCCTTCATGACGAATATGCTAGTCTCAAATGAAAATATTTATACATGTGATTATTTATTTATACATTTTTATAAAATGCAGCTATGTAAAGCACAGACCTCTGCTGCTCTGTGGCAATAGCCCTTATCTTTCCACCTTCAGGCACAAAAGTCATTTGTACCCTGCAAATGTAAGAGGTGTCCCAAGGCAAGGTTCAAGACCAAATGTGCAATTCATACAAACTGAAAGTACAGGCCAGAGGCCACTTTATGAAAGACACTACATGCCCAGGTATGTCCAAAGCCTTGGCTGGTTGCTGGATGTCTTAGCACACACCCTTAGAGCTGACAGGCTCCCCATGGCCTACCTGTGGGCAGTCAGTGCAGCAGGGGTGTGGATTAGGAAGAGAAGTCAATCCTAATGCTGCTCACAGCTTTTTCTGGCACCACTCACAAAGCACGACATAGATGAAGCCATAGAATCCAAGTTGTGTGTGACTGCAATTCCACTGAGCAAGGAAGACCAAGGTGTGGAAAGTTTCAACTTTTCTTTCACTTTGGCTCTTTCCACCCAAAGCCCACTAGCTCAGGGCTATGAACTACCCAAAGAGTGGATCTTGCAGACCACCACAGAGATGAAGGGAAGCTGCTGGGTAGTGCTTACAAGTGTGACCACAGGCAGAATACTCCAGACATGCCAAATGGCATAAGAGATAGTGGATAATGAACCTTTGTCTTTCTGACCAGCCCTAAGGGTCTTGCAAACACCCTGTCTCATGCAGACTGTGCAAGATTTGTGTACAAGAGCTTTCTCTCTTTCTCCTGTTTCATTCTATCACATGTTTTTCACAAAATGAGACACATGTTGTAGTCTGATTTTCAGCCCTCTGGCTAGGTATTACATAGCAATTACAAAATAGCAGGTGTTTATGATGTGTGTTTATTCTTATACATATTTTCTTATATTTGCTTAATTAGGTTCTGCATCTTTTCCTGTTATTATTTGCTCAAAGACAACCGAAGCCATCTACCTTAGCTATTGCCTTTTCTTACTTGAAGATTGGTGTTGATAAGCATTAGGTTTTCATCGCCAATACCACACTAACATCAACGACTCATGAATACCATTTACTCATTTAGTAGAAACTTGTGAGTAAATGTCATTGCTTAAACTAACAAAACAAAAAAAAGAGCAGCAGAATACAATGTGGATGACAAGTCCCTCACTAATTTCTCTGCATTTGTTGTCTGAAAAGTATAAAATGTTTGCCATCCTTCACATGATTATTTACTTTGTTTATACCATGGCATTTAATTCATTCTCTGATTCACTAAAAATAGCTTTCTTTCCTTGTGTAACACAGGAGAAAGGTTGGTCTTAGCTCACATTAGAAAATGAGTAATACCATTGCTGTTTCTCAGTGAGCTCCCAATTCCTGTGGGTGAAATTCATCTTCATGGGTGGGGAGGAGGGGGGAGGAGGATCTACTCCAGACCTGTGCAACATTTTAGTCCACAGAGCAGGCAGTTAGCATTAAGCTGATATTTAACCCTTCTCACCAGAGACTGACAAGCCATGAAGCTGAAAATGAGTGTCAGTTCAGAACCTTGTCCTGATAAAGACACAGCAGTCTGCTCTCAGCTTTCATGTTACAGATCCAAGCCTATGACTCAAACCCATGAAAGGATTTAGATCTCTGAAATAAATCACCAGCAGGACTTCAGTCAAAACATTCAAGCCTTGTGACCTCTGTCTAACCACAGTGCTGAGTAAATTTTAGAGACACCTCAGGTCTGAGGCAGGCAGTTTAATGGGAGCATCTTGTCCAGCTCAGCATCTGTGCAGATGTGACTCAGAAAAGCCTCTGCTGAATTCACTACCAGTGAGGTCCTTCAAGGCCCAAGGATGCTCCCCACCTCAGGGATTTTAGCAGGCATCCACAAATCTCACCACTCGTTCAAAACTGTGGCCAGCCAAGAGAAAGCTGATAACAGCATAGCTGATAACAGCACGTGTATCTAACAGCAGCACACACAGGAGGTGTCTACCAGCATATTTTGATGTCACTTGCCAAGATTAAGATACACAGCTCCTAAAATAAGTAGTTTACAACAGTCTTACGATACACTAAATATTTTCATTGGCTCCAGAAAGGATAAAAAAATGTACTAGTACCATGAGGTCTGGACAGATGTTTTGTCTTTCAAAATTAAATTCTGAAAGAAACCACAGATCTGGATCTCCAAAAATGAGAACTTGGTTTTCCAATATGTACACTGGCTATTACAACTATCCACCAACTGAATTCTTACTCCTTATTTCTGAAATTTCCATCAGTCATTAGAGCTTTTTATGGAAAAATGTTGTCTTCCTTCAGTTTCACAAACAAATTACACATATAAATTAGTGGCTAAAAAAAGATTTGAGGAATATCCACTGATAATCAATGACAGTAATACCTTACAAACAAATATTTCAAAGACTCTGCCATAAAGAGGATCAGAAAATATCAGGCTTTGACATATTTACATCACAGAAATTCAATAGCACCATACAGACTTTACATTAAATTATCCACATTTCATGGCAATGATGAACAGTGAGATCAACATTTCAAATATCACAAGAATCATCCTTGTAATTAGTCACTAGGGAATGACTACTACACATAGCAGACTGTACTGAGTAACTAATATTCTGTAGTGCTAATGAAAAGCAAATCTATAGGCTTATGTTATTACTAATATAATAATTAATTCAGACACAGATCTTTCACTTATTCTAAAGCTGGGCCTTAAAATCAGAAACGAAAGGTCCGTTCTGTTCTCCATCACTTCAGCTACTCTGAGGAGCTGTACAATTATAATCAGGAAATGCACTGTTATAATTCATTGGATAACTTAATCCAATGAATCAAAATATTTTTTGTATTCAATAATTTTATGCTACCAAGAAAAAATGGTCATTTACCGTTTTGAGGTCAAATGGTATGAGGTCATTTACCTGCTATTATTCACTTCCAAGAACTCCAGTAGCTTTACATACCACTTAATCACTCATTTCATACACTGAAACCTGTAAAACTTTGTAAAACTATTTTCTTTCTTGGTTTCAGAATATCACAAAAACATTCCTACATTACAATCACATGTTAATCGCTATATCATCTAAATTGTAAATCTTTTAAAAATTATTAGTACAATTCAGAATTATTTCCTCTTTAAGGAAATTGGTCCAGATTGTTTCAATATTTTGCCATTTCATGAGCATTGTGTATATTGCTTGCCTTATTAAGGGATAGAGATTTTGAAATTTGACTACATTTTTTGTGTATCAAGTTTAGATGCATTAAGAAGACTTCACTGTCTAAACAACTCTCTTTAAAATTATCAAGAGTAGGGAACACAAGGTTTGAATCCATAACTCAGATTCACAAGGTACTTTTGGAAATCAAATTAGCTTCTTTTTATAACCATGTTCAAGAACATAAAATAAATTATGTCGCTTAAACTCAAATTGTCTCTCACCAGGTTCCCATGTGAGGACATGACAGGCTGTGCAACACAGAGGAGGATGAGAGAAACAGTGGTGGGAATCTTCTCAGAACTCTGTAGGCTCAGGAGTCTTGTCCCACCATGGCAGCAGAGGTGCTGGTGGACTCTGTGCCATTTTGAGCAGTAAGGCAAGAGTCTGTTGAATGTGAGGGCTGGAAGCAGGTCACTGCCCACACAAGAAAGAGGGCTCCTGCTCCTCCTGAAGACCAACAGTTAGCAGATATGTTTGGTACCTCACAAAACAGGTATGAGAGTCTGGAAGTGGGTGGAGTGATCACAGATTTATAGAATGGTTTGGGTTGAAAGGTGTTGTAAAGGTCTTCCAGTTCCAACTTGCCATCAATAGTAACACCTTCCACAAGACCAGTTTGCTCAGGGCCCCTTCCAACCTGGACTTGAGCACCTCTGGAGATGGGGCAGCCACAACTTCCCTAGGCAACCTGTGCCAGGGCCTCACCAGCCTCACAGCAAAGAGCTTCCTCCTAATATCTGATCTAAACCAACTCTCTTTCACTTTGAAGCCATTCTCCCCTGTCCGGCCACTACATGTCCTCACAAATACTTCCTCTCCGTCCTTCTTGTAGGCTCTCCCAAGGTACTGGAAGGCCAAAGCTTTCTCTTCTCCAGGCTGAACAATCCCATTTCTCTCAGTCTTTTCTCATAAGAGAGGTGCTCCCTGCCTCTGATCACCTTGGTGGTCTCCTTAGGACTCACCTATATTTTTAAAGAAATAGGTGACTATTTTATTATTCCATGTTCAATTATAAGTTCAACAACTGAAAAGATGGGCAGACTTTCAAAACTTCTTAGCTTCCATGACTGAGGACAGATTTTTGGAATAGACAGATATATCAAGCACAAAGTTCTCAGGTGTCCAGTCAGTGGGGTAACAGTGGAAATTGGTAAACAATGAGTATTAAAAAAAAGGCCCTAAACTAGTAATTGCAATGGGAATTTAAAGCATTCAGTATTGCATATTTTCACTTCTTCAAAATATTAAGCACACAATACTCAAAAGCCAATAATTTCTTTTGATTTAGCAAGGCTCACAATTCCATGATTCACAATCGTTCATGTTACAAATCAGGAATGTGGTGGAAATGAATTAGTATTAAATTTTAAGGAGCAGGATGATGTCTGAGTCACTTCCCCAGATCTTTAGTGTTTAGAAGATGGATAGTGTGGAGAAGAGTATACTTCTCATCAATTCCATTATATATTTACTTGATGTCAATATTCCATTTATTCCACATTTATTCTACTTAAACAAGTCCACAGATGCAGTTACACTGTAAGTTATTAGTTTGATTAAAAATTGTACTTAAAAATGTGTTTTTCAAACTGGTCTTTCTCTACCACTTCCCAATGGTCTCTGGGAACTGCTATATACAGTTCTGGCAAGCACTGACTTCACAGCTGCTATGAGTTAGTTATTTATTTATGCACCATCCTACTTGGCACAATAGGTTTGATTTTGTTAAAGGCACAGTGAATGGGCACAAATCAGAAATTTCAAATTAATTCATGCTATCAACTGTTAATGTTAGAGGCTGAAAGCCATTGCTCAGACACTGCTCACCCTCCAGAAGTGTGAAAGCCATAGAGGTTGCTCAGCTTTCCTCTCTTAAATCTAACTTGGCCCTGAAGCTGAAAGGACAATCTCTGGCATCTCAGGGTCTGGGCCAACAGATACCTGACTAGAAAAAAAACTCACAGAAATTATCTGAGTGGGAATTTTGGATTATGAAACATTTTCAGGGCCAGTGCCTTAATTGATTTTTTGTCTACCACTTCCAAGTAGGCAGCTGAAAAAGCACTATGAATCTTACAGCATGAAAGCACTTCTCACTGAGAAGGTGCTGAAATTACGTTTTCTTCAGGTTACCCAGTAACTGCCAGATTCCGTGAGGCTTTCTGTCACCAGTGATCTCCACCTGTGTTTGAAGCCAAAATTCCAAAGCAGTGAGGTTCTGGGCTGTGCTGGGGAGGATGTGTGAGGTCCTTCAGTGGTCAGTGACAGGGGAGCTGTGTGACACCCCAGCATGCCATGTCAGTGGAGCATCCCAAAGGTGCCTGACAGGGCACATTGTGACACCAGCCTGTGCTTTGCACCCATCAGCAGATTAGGACTCAGGGTCAGTATCAGAAAAAATTACCCACTGGATGATGTCCCTTTGCAGCCCATCCTGATGGCAAATCTACACTGCTTCTGAGGGCTCTTGGGACAAGTGCCTGGAAGGGCAGTCAGGGCATTTCCTGGTGGAACTGGCTTTTGCTGTGAAAAGCAGTACGAAATATCCATGTATGCATGCTGCAATCAATCTGGCATGTTGTCCAACACTGATCATCACTATAGTTACAGGGCCTGATCTATTTTGGGTCCAAAATGACAAAGAAAAGTAGAATATCATCCATTCGTAGGCTGGCCAGATACTACAGTCATGCAAGCATTAAAAATATGTGTGGTAAATTAAGTAACTAAGCAGAGGTAGGCAGACACAAATGTGGATTTTGAGATGCAAAATATTATGCCTATATCTGTTTCCATGAAATGACACATCCTTCGGCATAGGATCTGGTATAGTCATGTGTTTTTGTGGTACTGTATAAGTAATGCACTTCTGGCAATTACCACTAACTAACTCAAAAAAAGAAAAAACACACAAAAATTATGGCACAAGTACTGTCTTACTCCCCTTCTTAAAAAAATAAAACCCAGGAACTAGAATATCTTGGGTAAATTGTGGAATAACACCTCTATTTGTTTTTGTTTGTTACCAATACACACCATACTACAGTGAACTGTTTGGAGTTCTTCACAAATGCATTCAGTCTTTTCACACTAAATGGGAAGGTTCCTGTAAAAACTGTTTTGCTTGTGAAGTGAAGAAATATATTTTTAATAATTTAAACATCATCTACCAATATTGTATTGTCCCACTGAATAATTCAAAAGTATATTAGGTTTTTGTTATGACATTCCAAATCTACTATTTGCATTTTTCAGTCACCCTTTCTAATCAAGCCTCCATAAATAATGTGATTAAGATAAATTAATCCCTGGTTTGATGCCTTGTGCTGGTAAGTAAGTGCAATTTGTAGGCTAGTTTAAAGTTGGGGCTGTGTCTAAAGAACCACTGATTCAGTCAAATCTTTTGAATCAGTTCCTCACATCACATTGCTGCTGAAAGCTAAACCACTTTTGATACCAGAAAATGTTGTCTGCAGTTTGGGCTCTTCATTTTCAACTTGAGAGAGACTTGGCAAAGGATTAAAAGAGAGCTGATACCTTCTAGAGATTTTGAATAGCAGAATAGCGCTCTGCTACCAAGCTGCCTACTCCACTCACCAGGAACTTCCAACACTAGGGACATGAAAACAGTTGAAAAGACAGTTCTGAATTCTCCTTCCTTGATTTCCTCCAGAATGTCAGTCAGGCTAGAGTCCTGGCCCACACATAACCCATTCCTAACATCAAAATCAGACCAGTTTAGCCCTCATCCTTAAACATATTTACACACAGCCACATTCTGTCCTTGTTCATACAAGTATGGATGAGAGCCTTGCCAATAGCCCACTTTTTGGCTGGCAGCTGTCAGACTTGCAGGGCCAGCCACAGGCACAGCAGCCAGCTGTTCCTCTATTCTAAATTGCTCATGAACCTGATGCTCAGCACCTCACTGGCTGTATGCCCAGGCTTTCTTCTGGCAGACAGTTCACTTCCTTTTTTCAGTCATTACTATCTGGGCTATTTTCTTCTTCCCCAAGTGATTCAGTGCTTGTTGAGCATCATTTCTCCACTGTTCCACCATTCTTTCATAACTTTGCCCTATCCTTCTTCTTCCTAGTGGTTTGCACTACCTTTTGCTGTTTTTATTTTATCTTCCTCCTCACCTCATACCTGTTATAGTTCTATGTTCTCTTTCTCACAGCACTATTCCCACCATCTTCCTGTTCTTCCTCTCTATTTCAAGCAAAATTTTCTTGCCTCCTCCTGGCCATTTGTCTTACTCAATCTTTGGCTCATTTTCCTACCTTTCCTACTTGCCATCTCTGTTCTTCCATGGTTTGCTGCTTGATCCTTGCTCCTATATTCATGCTTTTTCACCTTCTCCACGTCTTCACACATTTCCAGAAGTCACCAACAGTATCTGGCTGCTCCACTTGGTGTAGACCCCTGCAATTAACACAACCCCATTTCTATATTGGCCTCTTCTGTTCTCCTTCATGCTGCCCATTAACACAACTAAGAAAAAGTAGCTGGAAAATCAAGTTTCTTTTTTCCTCTTCAGTTCATTTCAAACTATCCCTTTATGCTCCTATACATCATATGTGAATCATTTTCTTCTCAAATCTGGCTCTTCCAAAAAACCTTTTGCTGTGCTTCTCAAACAATGATTAAAACATTTCTACTATGAAGACTTTGCCTGTTTCCTCCAATATTCCTTTTCATTTCAGTTGGATGTGTCTGATGTGAGTAGACTGAATTTGCTTGTAAAGTCCCGAGGGATGTTCCTGACATGCTCTAGGTTTATTTACTGTCTTGTATACTTAGGTTGCAGTACTGTTTGGGACTTAACGTGCACTTCTAAATGAAAAACAAATACAAGTGATAAAATTCAGTTCCTCTGCAATGTGCAAAGATATTACTGCTTATTTCTAATGCTGAAATTAGCAATTGAAAGTGAATTTTAATTGTAGATAGTCCTCTTCTACTCTTTCTGTCACATAAATTCCTCTTCCAGTAGTGAGCCTGAGAAATGCCTAAACCAGGATGACAGAAACAATGCAAAGAGAAAGGAGAAAGGTAGGGAATTCTAAAGGAATAAATAAACAAATTTTAAAAAACAGCAACAAAAACCAAACCATAGAAATGAAGCAAAACAAAAACAAAACAAAAAAAACCCCTGACAAATAAACAAATAGAACAAAACAAGACCAAAAAACCCAAACACAGAAAGGAAAGCATGCACTCAGGAGTTGATCTAAGACTCAGGCTTATTGCATTCACTGAAAATGAATCTTCCATTTTCCTGAAGCTCAAGGCAAAACCCTGCGCCCATTACAGTGACTTAGGCCAAGGTATTGACATGTTACCTGATTTCTGAAAATTTTTCCTCTCTGTCAAAGTGAAAATATTTGATTGAGGCTGGTAGAAGCCTCTTTTCTAGTTAAAGTACAAAAACACTTACAAATGCACCCTTATGGCAATATGCTTCTGTCCATCTCCTCAGGCCTTGACACAGCCGAAAAAGAAAAACCAAGGACAGTTTCTGCTAAGGTTTTTTTCAATTATAAAACTCTATCTTCTTTTTTTTCCTATTATGTGTTAGCTGAATTTGGGTAAAGAGTATCATGTCTCTGAAATCATGAAGGGAGCAACATATTTGAAAAAATATGTTCTAGAAAATTAATGCAGTTCTTGGAAATTGTGTTTAACAAGGTTTCCTAAAAGCTGTGGGTCATAGCAAATGACAGGATATCTCCTCCTCATGTACTTTTTTCTGATTTGCAACCCACAATTGTACTGGCACTAGAGTAGGAGATGCTGCTATGGTGTATACTGCCTGTCCTTGAACCTTATTGCACATAGTAAATCCATAACTGTGTCAGGTGACCTTGCTGGAGGATAATAATTTAAATAGTCAGAATAGCAGGGAAAAAATTTAATCTAGGGTGGAAATTAATGTCAGGGAAGGACAGGAAGATTTCCTTCCATTACTTACCACTGCAGCCAATATAAAATCATTGGTTTCCACCTTGGCATTTGTGGCTTTTCTGATGCCACCTTAATTGTCAGAGGCCATTGCTTCAAAAAAGTCTCTAACCTGGACCTGCATTATTCATTTGTTCTTGTTGACTTACAGAATTTTCACATACACTTATAAATGTGTGCCTGCATTACAATTGTAATATTGATTGAAAGGCATTTTAAGAACCACTCAGCATGTACTCCACTAAGCTGGCAGTAGCAATCTCTACACAAAATGCCTCTTGCAGCCTAATTTCAACAATCCCACTCTTAACAACAGCTTTCATAGTGGGTAGCAAACATCTGTAGATGTATTTGAGTATCTGTACAACTGTAACCATGGGCTTGAATAAATCTGTCTTTCTTCTTCTTCTTACAAAGGTAGCCAGCAGTGATTACTAATTATGGCAAATTTCTACACTTAAATTTTACTCTTTTTTATCATGCGCTGCTACAATCCTTGCTGCAGTCTGAGTGTGAAAACAGGAGTGTGTCTGTCTGCCACAAAAGTATCAGGACGGCCCACGTCCTGGCTCCTGGACAATCCCACCTGCAGCTTTCTATAATGTGCAAAGAGTTTTACTAGGCCATAATAAGAGAATTCATTTTGCATTCTTCTCTCTCATCATTGCATCTCAGTTGTTGTTTTGGTCTGCATTTTGTATGCAGTATGCACAACACCATTTACAAAGAGAAAAGTTATTTACCATCAGGGAAGGAAATGTTTGCATGTTTTGGTCACATTGAAATATGTGGCTAGGTGAAAGGGAGGTATGTATGCTTCAGTGCTGCTTGAGATGGAAGTAGGTAGAATTACAGAAAGTACAGAGCAAAAAGGTTGGCATGACCTTTTGAGAACCATGTGTAATGTTACACTATCAGACAGGAATATAATGTGAACAGACAAATGGAAGAAGAAATTTAACATGTCCTGTTCCTGAGACAGTTGCCAAACAGGCTGAGTAAAATCTGCCCACAAAAAAAGCATGAGATAATGCAGGCATACGTTAGCCTGAATGACTGTATCACAATTAAATCATAATTATTTGAGAAGCATTACAGCACAAGCAATATACCAAGAGCTGCCTCAGTATAGCACAAGCTTGTTGGTAATACAGATCACATTCCAAATCCACTTCAGTCTATGGCACACAGCCAAGTGGAAGAGTATCTGCTATGAGCTCATTGTCCTGGGGGAAAGGGGATGGGCTGCAGGAAGCCAACTACACTGAACAGCCACTGCTGGCCGGGTGAGCCTACTTCTCACTCAGCCAGTGGCTCCCAGCAGTGTAAGGTGAGGTACCATCTCTACACAGAGATGACTTTACAAAGGGGTGTTAATCAAAGGGTTTGCAATCACTTTCTGCCTATAGGTTTCCTTCATTTATCTCTTTTTTCTTTCTGGAATTAACCCTTCTGAGGCTACTCAGTACTTAAATCACCCTTCACCCCACTCTCCCGCAATGGCCATGATTATGGATTGTTTATTACTCTCAGAATTTCTAGAAGTGCTTCTAGAAATAAAGGACATTTAATTCTTAACTTCCCAAGGTTTTCCTCTTTCCACTCTTCTCAGTGCCTTCTGAACCCAAGAAATATATGCATCTCTACATCTCAGCGCATAAACTGCACTGAGAAAAATTATATATATTTATTTATTCTAGTCATCTGCAAAGGAGTCTGTGTACAGGCTCAATTTTCAGGGAGTCGCAACTGAGGAAGCCTTGTCATTTGTACAGTTGTCTATTCTTTTCTTCCAATTTCAACTCATCTGTCACTGACTATACAGGTAAACATAACTAATTTCTTTCAGGTTACAGTGAAGTCCACTTCATTCCAAAGTCTGGGGTTCTTTTGTTTGTGATGTGCTGCAGAATATTGCACCATTGCTTACTGCAGTATTAATAATTCTTGTCCCCAGGCAGCATATCCTGAAAGATCTCTTCGACACCACATGGTTGCTGAGGCAATTGCAGTTATTTCAATGTGCAAAGCTTGGCATCTGGGTCCAGGAGCCCAATAACCAGAGGGTTAGGTCCTGCTGAATCCCTTGGGAGTCTTGAATAAACATTTAAGAGTAGACTCTATGGAAGCATATAGTTGATATCTTGTGCTTAGCTGAAAGATACTTCTACAACCTGAAATTTAGACAAATTCTTGGACTACACCTGACAGTTTACATTTTATGGTTTTCATTAAAATTTTGGATTTAGACAAGTTCTTACTTTGACTGGTTTTATGATACTAATTGTGCTTTCAGTCCCTCGCTGAACCTATGTGAATGACGCCCTGTTTTATCAACTGGAAAAATTCCTCCTTTGCTCTGTCATTTTTGGTGCTAGGTCCTTATGTGAGACACCTGCATATGTCATCCTGATTCTCCCACTCACTGACAGATCTGTAATAAAAGGAGCAGCTAATAACACCATGGCCTCACATTTCTTGGCTAGGGTGTACAAGTTGGTTTCATCACTAGATACCAAAAAGATGTACCAATAATCCTCAAATGGCTACTGTTGTCTCTGTATCCCTGGGATTACTCATGCTCTGTATCTCACTGGACTTGAGCTAGAGGGGGGTCAGCCAGCCCTGGAGCAATTCTAGTCCTTTGCCCAAGGTGATCACCATTACTGCTAATGTTAAATTATACTGAGTTTCAACAGCTTTTGTGCAGCTTTCCAAGCAGCTGGGAGCTGCTGTAATGCTGCAGTCTTTTCCCATGATGTGCCTTCCATCCAGAAGCAGTCAAGAGAGAAGACACAGGTGAAATTACCTGTTAACTGCCATGCATCAAACTGAGTACTCAGGAACAGAACTGGTACCTGAAACTGAGTTTGTACTGGACTACCTAAAAAAATTTCTTGTCTATTAGCCTATATAATTTCCTGAGCTTTGGTACCATTATTCACAAGTGACCTCACTGACCATCTAGAAAGAGTTTTGGGTCAGATGTAATTCTACCCTGTTATTATATTTTGTGCATCATTACATTCTCTTGGTTTTATAATGCTGATTGGGGGTTTTTTACCACCTTGAATCTCCATGAGAAGCAGCAAAAAGAAAGACAATATCAAACTGTGTTAGGGCAGGTCCTGTCAACATAATAATCCATCCCTGAGAAGTGCAACACCCGCCTGCAGTACAGCACAGAAATACTTTTCTTTCATTATAGCTGTTTGTGTTTGCTCAATTAAATTAACACACACAATAGTTCTATCTAAATCAGAGCTTTCAGCTTTGTTTGCACAGGCAAAAGGAAACCTCAACCCTTTCAACACATCCAAGAGCTACCCATTCAAGCAGAATGTCCCAAAAGCAAACATTCTCAAAAGGGAAACTAGAATTTTAAACCTGTTAAAACCTTCAAGTTTCAGTGCAATCTGTTTTGTGGTCCCATTGTTTCAGCAGAAATTGCTCCAATATGCAGTCTAGACCATAGCCTTGACAGACTTATCTTTTATTCATGGAAGAAACTGAGAGAGCAGAAAAGAGAGATGATCTCGCCATTGCAGATTTCATTGTACTCCTACTCACTCCTTGCTGCTGTTTCACTGACATCAGTATGTTTTGTCCTTTTCCATCTATTATCCATCACCATATGTCCTCTGTTCACAAACATGATCCTCAGGGAATCAAATAGCAAAGCATTCTAAATATCAGATATTCAGATTTGCAAACAGTCTGTCCCTTGCACCATACACTCACCATGTGCATGGCCCCACCACTGGACAGAAGCAGGTTTCCACTCAAGCTTTAGACCTCTTTTCCACAGACTGTGGGGACACAGGGCTTCAGGTCAGTCTACTTTTGTTTAATTTGAGCATTATGATGTCAGTCCTGCACAATGCTGATGCAGGCAGCACCCTGACTGCACAATTCAGAGGCTACAAGTCTTCCACAGCCCTCTCCTTATTGTGATGGTGAGAAGGGGAGCATCTTTTATGCCCTACAGGCCACAGGAGGAAGCTGGGGTCAAGCCATGCCCCAAAATCCTTCTGTCCTCTCCTTCATTCCTTCACTGGCCAAGGACTAACTCCTCTGCAGAGGAAAGCAGCAAGAACAGGGCTCTGAGTTGAGTGGGGGTAACACACCTTAGCAATGCACCAGCAGTCTGCAGCTGTCTGACTGTCATGTCCCCCTGTCTACTGCAAGTCACCCTTGCACAGAGCAGGAGGAATGGAGGAAAAGCATAGAGATGCATTCTTCTGTGACTGTGGGCACACTTTCTACCCTATCAGGGTAGGGAGCTTGGAGCTGTTTCAGGTTTGCCTTGCTTTAACTGGATGCATCATGCACCCAGAATCTTCTCATTGGTCTGATTCCTAGGCTTAAAAAATCCCAGCTCTGCTGGGTAGCCATGACTTCTAGCAGAGAAGTGATATTTTTGAAACAGAAGGCAAGGAGATTCCAAGGGAAAAACAGGATGCCTGATTGTGCACCTCAGGGAGAGACTGAGTAATGCCTGGTGGCAGTAAACCTCCGCTCACTGCTGAGAGAGACAACTGTGGACAAGGGAGGAAGATAGGGAAATGACTGGAAACACCAAAGACAGTGGAATATAAATAATCTTGTATTCTTCCACTGTATGCCACACTAGAAATTATTTTCCAGTTGCTACATTCACAGGCATTAGACAATCAGGAAATTCAACCTTCTCTCCCTTTTAACATCTTACACTTTTGGCAGCTCACAGCAGTTCATTTGGCAGGCGCGTGCACCAAATGTGCCTTTCAGTCTTGTAACAGATGGAGTACATTACACACAGAACTGCATGCCTCACATACAATATCTAACACTTAAACTAGGAAAGGACATCCAATAGATCCCACTGACCACAAAATTACTTCCATATTGCTGAAGGGAAGAATTTTATAAATCAGTTAGAAGCAAATATTCTCTCTCCTCATGGTAAATAAATGTGCTATGCCTGACTCCGTAGGCCTTGTTTTCAAAGATGCAAACAAGTTATTCTTGTATTCACATTTTACTTTGGATATGTCCCACCTGAAACCTAAACATAAATAATTAAATATCCTCTGATCTGTTTACATTTGTGGTATAATTCTTTCAGAAAGAATGAGTACTGGATCATTTTGCTAGCTATTTGGTTTTAGTGGCTTCTTTGTTATATGTTTATAAATCCTAGAATAAAATATAAGCCATAGGCTTATAGGATCATAGGCTTCTGATTAATCTACAGATTAAAATGTTTTACTCAATTAATAGATCAAATCTAAAGGTACTGTAATTTCAAGTACAACTGACAGAAGATTTTCAGAAATTCTCAGAAATTTGTTTCCTAAGTGCCAACAGCAGATAGGTTGATGGAGCTAAAAAAGGTGCCTTTTAAAACATGGCAATTACCAGGTGCATGGAAAAGAACAGCCGGAGGGCAGAATGGAAAAAATAAAAGCAGGACAAAATGTTAAAATATAAACACTGATGGGTTTACTATTTATATATTCAGAAACTGAAGGAGGGATTTGCACAGTTGTGAATCACACAGTAAGTTAGAAACTACCAGTGAATGTTTAATATATATTAAATATATGTGCTAAGTTATACAGCACATTATATAACATATATTAAGCACTCATGGGTGCTTTCTAACTTGCAGTGTGACTTGAGGTGAGATAGTCACTTGTTCGATTTCAGAATCTTTCAGATGGGGATAAAAATAATTGTTGATATCAGTGGTCTAGCCTGAGGATGTCCTGGTATTTGAACAGCACCCATTCATGTGTATAGTGTTACAGTTTTTATCACTGAATTATAGATAGTGCTGTCAGTACTTCAGCAACTCAAACACCAAAGTAAGCCATGGACAGAAAATCCTATGCTTTTCACTGCAGAGCTCTACTTAAGAAACAGACTGGGGCCCATTTTCTTCTGTGATCAACACTGTCTCATCTAGAGCAGGGTCAACTGTAGAGACAAAGAAATTAAGTGAACGATGGGTGCTGCAGTGTTAGCTGCTGCTCAGTGTGACTTACCAGAAATCATGTGAGACTTCATCCTGTCCCCTTGTAAATGTGGGAAAGAGTTTAAAGAGTTTATTTTCTGCAATTTTTTAATATATGTTTGTATGACTAGCTCTTTATTGATATACATCCTGACATGAAATAAGTCTGATATAAAGCAAAACATAACACTTCATTTGTGGACACAGCAATGCATTGTTTAGTCGGTCTGAAACCAGACCATGTTTGGTCTGTCTGGAGGACAAGTGCAAATGATTAGACACTATAGTATTAGTAACTATACATATGTGAATAGAATTGCTGTACAGAAAGGTTCAACAAAATAATTGACTGTATTTGTTCTCATTTTATGGAAGATAACAGTAGATCTTTAAGAAAATCTCCAGAGCCAAATACTTTTCTTCAAAAAATTCATTTCCTGCTGTCACAGAAACAATCTTAAACTGACAAAAACAGAGGAACAAAGTTAATGTTGACTGAATTCTTACATTCCAAAAACTTATCCAGACCATGGAGACAAGATAACAGAGAGGGTAAAGAACAACCCTTAATTCATGGAAAGAGTAAAAATTTACAAAAAGGAATAGTCCTGTATTCAGCCAAGCCTTATCTCTTTGCTCCAAGTACAGATGGATTTTATTATGCCAGAGACAAGAGCCAATAAAGCAAGTTCACAAATTTCTGTATGACACAAAACAATGCTGTTTACAACAGCAGTATGTAGATGTATTACTTCAGTATAAACGTATAACAAACAATTTCAGGCATAAAAATTCAATCCTGCTTAAGAATTCAGTTGCACCTATAAAACAAGTCAAAACAAAGCAGGCAAATAAGAGGAATAAAAAGCACATCAGACTGGCTGTGACCAGTCCAAGGCTTCTCCTCTCACACAGGTACACGTGAATCTTCTTGGTTCTGCTGTGCTATTGAATCTAGACAAAGGAAATATTGTACCCCACAGACTCAGACTGCTCTCCAGGACTGGGCTCTTGACTGTAGGGTGGCATTGGTAAAGTGCTGAGGACTGGGGCCTCATGGGGCTTTTATAATGTTAATAATGATTATATGGACAAAGGCACTGATGACAACGCACTCAGCAGAGACAGAGCTGTGCTACCAGCAAAAATGCTGCACTAGATAAATTATCAAGCCTGGGTTGTCTGAGTTCTTTGCTTCAACAGGGGCATTGCATTCATACATTGGGTTGCAAGACATCAGTCAGTTTAAGCAACACCGCCCTGTGCTCTGAGATGAGCTAAGCATACTGATTTCTTCAGATCTAACTCCAGAAATAAAAGGATAAATACATGCAATATATAGAAAGAGTGGTGTAGGACTTGTGTGCACAGCTCTGGATTTGCTGTAACTAAAACCATGACTTGGCAAGCCATAAAGGTCGTCTCAAGAACCCATGGGACACAGTGCTGTGCACATGCTGTGCTAAACACGCTGACTCACAGACATTGCCAATGTTAGATGACAAATGTCATGGTTTAAAAACTGATGACTCTGCTGTCACCAAGCATTAGTGGCAAAAAAAGCAGCATGTGCCCCTTCAGCAACAGCAATTCACATTCAGAGCTTTGATTTGATCAGGTAAAAATTTGGGGTGGTAACACCTGGGGTACAGGACCATCTCTTACAAGATTTCTGATGGAAACTGCTGCATCTAGGCCAGCTAAAACCAAAAGGGAGCCTAAGTAAGAGCTCAGATAGCCATATTTCTACTGTTGTGCCTATCTTAGAATACTGCAAGGCCTGGTTTGCAGGCAAATATCTAAATATCCCCTTAAATTTTTTCAAAGAAATGCACACATAATAAAGGACACCTTTCCAACATCTATGCTCCTGACTTTTGTTTCTAGTACACTGAACACAAACCTACAGTGTGGATTTGCTGTGGGATTGTTACTAGGATATAGACAAAAATACAACTGACGAGACTCTTGTCAGCAAGCACCTTTAAAAAAGCCCCACCATGTCAAAACCAAAATCAAAACAACAAAAGCAGAAAAATCAAACACAACATCAGCAAAACAGCATTGGTTTTAGCCAATTTTTACTCATAGTCACCAAAGGAGTATAAAAATAGTAATTAGATCGTTATACAGCAGGCATGAACACAGAACAAGTATTTTGGTTTATGTATTCTGAGGGTCTCAACCATCACTCAGAAAGATTATTAAATAAATAAAATATCTCAGCATTTGGGTTTGTATTAATTCTGAAGGTCTCTGCTAAAATTTTGTACAGGGGTGAAGCAACTACAAGTTTCAACTAGATCACATCAAATGACATCTGCTTTCTTTACGATCTGTATTTCATTCTTTTTTGCTCTCTCTTCCATTTGATATAAAGCACATTTTTAATACAGGCTACGTCAGTGCCACATTCTCCAAGAACATTTCCCATGATATAGAAGGTTTCCACATGGATGAGGGTAATTTTATTTCCAGTTTTGGTGAAATTCACAAAAACCTGTATAGTGGCTATGCAGGTTTGTAAAAACAAATCATTTGAATTCTTCAGGCCTTTGACAGGTCATGTCTTGGCAAGCTTCCATTTCTCTTTCCAGATATTTGATAGAATTTGTATGACTTTCTGACAGCTAAGCTTGATGTTGTTGCAAACTATTATTCCATTGCAGCCCTGCTTCATCCTCTATCTGCTCAGCCACACTCCACCTGGTGTGGGTATGGATTTTAAGACTAAGTGCAGCTGCTTCAAGGGGTAATCACTGCAGCTCACAAACTGGAACAGGAGATGAACGTGGACCAAATTTTATATTGCTGCTGTGATGAGCTGGAAACAGCAGTGGCTAAAGTGCCTTCACTGGCCATTATCCAGATGTTTGCCATAAAGCTGGTGATCTCCAGGAGGGGAAAGCTGAGGAAGAGGGGGTGACAATATGACTTCAACACTGGGACTCACACTTGTTCTTCCAACCCCCCTAGAAAAAACTCACCTATTCAATTGAATTCCACTCCCACTTAGCAATAATCCCTTCTCACATTTTTATGCTTCTTTATCTTGTAAAAATTACCATAGCTAGTTTCCCAATTGGTTAAGATAATCATATTGCTTCAATAGCCAAGGCAGCTCCTTCCCATCTAATTCTGGGCATGGTCTAAGGACCCAGATTTTGAGTTTAGACCTCTCTGTTGTTATCCACACCTTACTCACCCTATTGTACTGCAGTGTGATCTTAATGAGGTTTCCTCTTCCAGGCTTGAAAAAGTGACAAAGGATTTGATTTTCAATGATACCCCTTCCTGAGAGTGTGTAGTTACTGACACTCTTTGACCTTAGTAGATTGTCTGTTGGATTCTAGGTGACATTTAACAGCATAAGCTCTGATCTGAATACATTGAGAGCTGTCCATTTGGAAAAATTACTCTTTCCTCATGGGATAGTATTAATGCATCTGCCAAAGGTGCTGGTCCACCTGGAACTCCAAAAAATAAAAGAAAGGGAGTGATGGAAGGCATTTTCTTCTATAGCCTAGCTCCAGGACATCTTCATCTTTCAATAAAACCTGCCTGGGATTTTTTAGACTAGTGCAATGGGTATTGTTAGACATTGAATTGAATCTCACTGAACCTGGTTCAGATATCTCCCCTCACCGAACAGGCATAGGAATTCTGTTCCTACAGGCAAAGGAATTCTGTTGCTATATATTTTTATGTGAAGTTTGAATGGATGCTGGGCACTTAAATTAGGAAAAAAGTGAGATGCTGATAGGGCAGGACAAAAAAATCAGAATTGCTTGGGCATAAAAAGAGGTACAAGACCATGGTTGGTCTGTAACTAAAAGACTATGAGGAGGATATTACTTGATTACTCTTCTGTTAAAAAAAGGAAAAAAAAAAAAACAAACAAATTTTTGCAAACAAACACACCAGAACAAACTAACTCAGCTCACTGCTTGGTCTCTTTTCCTCACTGGAATATCCTTAAAAGCCCCAAAAGTTTTCTAGTCACTTGGACCAAGAGGAAGGCAATTATCTGTGCTAGGTCTTTCAGGAAGAAAGAGAATTTGTGTGGGTAGATCTATTCCCTGCTGTTCTACATTTGTTCATGTTTCTGATGGGTGTATTATGGTTAATTAGGCTTTACATAATTTGTTATTTAAATAATTGCTAAATTATTTAATTCTCAAGTAATTGTAGGGTCTAGATCTGGAAATGGATGGGAAAAAAAACCAGCATAGTTGCTCATGGAACAATATTAGTCAGGTATTTTAATTTTCTCCCATTTTCCTTCTCTTTTTTCCCCACCTCCCAGGATATGGGTGGCATTCCATAACTTGACCCCAACCATACCTTTTCTTGAATGATCTGAATTTTCCATCTCTCTTACTAATACCAACACCTATTCATTACTTGGAAAGAGCTGGAAGCTTTTTACAAAAGAAAAAGGGAGGAAATGAACAAGACAGCATGTTTTATAGTCCATCCAAAAGACCAAAAGCTTTCTCTCTTCAACACACCTCCACATGAAACTGTGTTGTAAATAAATTCAGGGTCCAAATTCAAAGGAAAAATAAATCAAACATAATTAAAAGAACTTTACAGAAAAAGCTTTGGATGTTATTTTAGCTTTCTGCATTGTCTGTTATTGACTCCAAACTGACCTGTTTGAAACTAAACATCTTTGTTTAAAAATAAATACAATTGTCATTATCAAAATGATACTTTGATTCATCTCCATCGATGTTATCTCCACACATGGTGGGTTGGCCACCTGTTTAGTGTCAACAAAAGAGCCTCTTCCTTTCTTACAGGAGGGGCAAGCCAAGGATATAATTACTATAGATGGTGCATGGAACACAATTGTCTTACACTTTCCAGCTTTTATTTTTCATGATAAACTTTCTTCTCTGTATCTTACTGTTCTGGGTAATTTCATGGTTTCTGCACTTGAAGGGGGAAATGAAACTAGAATTCCATCACAGGTGTTGTTGACTGATAAAGATAGAGAATGAAGTCTATTTTTAGAGCTAGCTAACTAATAAGTTTAATTGTTTATCACTAATGTTCCCAGTCTCAGATGTTGTGATATTTGCAATGGATGGTCTGAAATGCTATAAACAGATGACAAGACATGAAATGTTACATTGATGTATCGAAGTTTTACTTCAATATATTCTATCTGCTTATAGGGGAAAAAAAAGACAACTTAAAATCTCAAAAATTAGGCTTTTCTTCAAAGTCATCCATTATTGATGGAATTAGATTTTATCCAAAGTACCACTTAAAACACTTGATCTTTAGCACTAACAAATATGAGAAAAAGACTTTAATAACACAAAACCCATAGAAAGTGATTAGCACTTGGAATTTTTTGATATGTCTGTCTCCTCATCTTCTTCACATTTATCCCTTATTTAAGTGGAATCAGTAAAGTTGTCCCTGCATTTGTCTGGTCCAAGCTCTTACCCAAAACAGGTCTCCAAAGAGTCTTCAAGTTGGATTAGATTGCTCAATGTCTGGCGTCCAATGAGAAATCTCCAGAGATCAACATTAAATATTTTCACGGGACACCTGTGCCAAATGACTCACAATTAGCAGGTTTTTTGCCTTATACATACTTAGAATCACTTTTTCTGCAAGTTGGGACTGTCGCCTTTTGTCCTTCAAGCTCACAACCCAGGGAGTAGTGGGGTTTCATCTTGTAAACAGCCCTCATTCCACAGTTGAGGAATTAAGTATTTTGAAAATTGAGACAAAAAAACCCATCGCCTTCAGTCAGAATATGTTATGTGCTCAAAGCACCTACTGCTGACCATACCTGAGTTTTGGCAAGAACTTTCCCATACTGGGGTCTCAAAAAGGGATACAGTACTTCAGATTTGGCCTCATAATCGTATAAAGTGAATAATGAGTGGTAAATTAATTCTGGCTAATGAAGGCCATCTTTCATACACAATGTCCATCTTAATCACCATGCTGCTAGTACTTAATATTTGTTTCTACAGGCACAGAGGTTCCAAACAGGCCAAAACCTTGGTTTTGTGTACAGCCTAGTTGAAATAAAACCTACACTATCACTCATTTAAAAAGATCATTAAACAAATGTTAAATATAATACCTCCACAGAGGTCATCTGATGAGCAGAATAATTGTAGATGTCCAATCCTGGTATCACAAACACTTAAGATATGGAACATGGAAGTCTTGTTATTTCAAAAGGCTGTTCTAACCTCAAGCCTCCAACCCCTCACAGCATGCATAAAAGAATGGTTATTTCCAAAGTAGCCTTGAGTAAGAAACTGGATCAAGCACTGGACTTTTCACTAGTTTAATGATGATGTTTTGCTACTGTTAGACTGAAATGCTACTTTTCTCTGAACAAACACTAGAAAATTGGACACTGATTTTTGCTAGCAGTTCGAAAAGTGTAGTACACCATGGATCATTTCTTTTGGTCTGCCCAGGTAACTGTACATATGGCTCACCATGGTATTTTCTTTTTAATATAAGAAGACCTGGTGTCCTATTGAGAACTCCTATCAAGACAAAATTTATTTCAAGATATTTCATAAAGTGGTTCTCTTCTTGCACAAGTAAGTTCTACAAAGAAACAATGGAGAACTAATTCTTCCTTTCTTCCTTACAAGTGCACTGAATTCTTCTTACTAAACAGAGTTTTTATGTAGTCTATTTTAACATGTTGTTGCTAGTCTTCTAAACAAGTAAAGCAAAGCCTCTGGAGAAGATAATTTTCACTCACTTTACACTACCTTTTCTTAAGCATAAACTACTTGTCTTCTAAGCAAGTCTCTCAAACATCAGGTTCTGAAAATGAAAAATTATTTGTTTCTGCTATGAGCATTTTCAGGATCTGAAATGCTGTCTGAATGAGATCTTTTTCAGAAAATGTTTTTTCAAAGTCTGTCTAAGCACAAACAGTGATTTTGACAAAGCTTACAATAAGGTAGGGATTGAACTATTATTTTTACGATGACGTGCCAAAAGATTATAAAGAATCAATAAGAAATTACTTGTATGATTCTGAAGTCAAGCCACATCTTGCTGTGGTAAGAAAGCATAGCCATAAAATGAAGGATAGACAAGATTTTTACATAAGAAGGCAAGTTTTATTCATGTTTACATCAACTGAAACAACACAATTTTTTGTCTCAGTCTTGGGGGAGTAAAAAAATGAACAGCAGTTCATCTAAGCAGATAAAGCCTTTATCACTGAAAGGCACATCAGGGAGAGAAAAAGCAGAGAAAAGACATTCCCTGTCATTAACTTTTGCTTATCAGTCCGCATCTCCACTTCCATCTCTTGAAGTTCAACTCTTCAAGCCTGTTGCTGTTAGCCCTGCAATGACATGTCCAGAAATGCTGGTCAGCGTCTAAGTGTCAAAACTGTCAGAGACATACCTCGTCAAGAAAAAAACCCAAACCAAAACAACAGCAAAATCACAAGGTTTTTGCTAGTATGCATTAGAAAATTTGCATATAAAGTTGCAGCTCTGTTAGGAAAATCTTTTGACTCAGCTAAACTCATTAACATTATACTGACAAAATCTTTCTATTGGTCCTATTTCCAGAATGCCTTATACAGGAATGGGAGCTACTAAAATCAACCCATCTCCCAGGAGTTTGAAATTGCTGAAAAGGCAATCAGGCTACTGGTGGCTAGAGCCACCCAGCTACTTGTCAGCCATACTTTTTCAGAGCTAACTTGCTCCACAAGTAACACCAGTGACTTGATACAATCGATACCAACATCAAGGAAGAGCCCTAGTGGAAAAGCATTTCGAAAATCCACATAAATTAGAACAGCAGATACAGGGGAAGAAAAAGCAGCATAAACAGGGGGATAAATGAGCACAAAGTCATATAAAAAGTCAGACACAGAAGCAACTGCAGAGCTTTGTGGAACAGAAAGAGGCATCTTCCACTCTTAAATGTAACTTGCCCATGTAACTTGTCCATGAAAACAGTTCAGTTTGAAGAAATTCACTTGGAGAAGTGAATCTGCAGCCTAGATTAAAACAGTGAATTCACAGAGAAATTACATTTCCATGATTTTCAGTCCAGACTATGTAATACTTACTAATTGTTAGGAAATAAAAATAGTTAACATTTTTAAATATAATATTAAGTACATTGCTATGGTCATCATGAAAACAGACTACAAAACCAAGCAGCCTGAATTATACACATTTCATCAATTTATAAAAAATACCTGGCTGTATTTCAGCTTTAGTCTTAATAAAAACAGCTACTTGTACACTAACTCATTCATATATGAGAACAATTTTTACACCTACCTGAAAAAAAAGTATCAACAAAATATACCGTAAACATTGCTTATCATTTTTAAATTGACTAGGGAAAAAGCAAATCCTAACTTAATGACTATTCCCAAATGTACAATATTCTACTCATGACAGAAAAGTACTTCACTGCATAGATCCTGTTTGAAGAACTAAGTTCATATATTGTCAGATAAATTGCTTCCTAACCAATCAATCAGCCTGGGAAAAAGTTCTCCAAGAAAGCCTACTACAGTATGCCCAAGACACAAACTCAATACCTTTTGCCTTTGTATATTCAACAACTATTATAATAAATGTGTGGAGAGAACAGGAATGTCTCCCTGAAGATGGTCTGTTAAGTGAGCACCCAAAAAATAGAAGTTTTCAGATCAAAACCATGAACTTAAGAAAAAAAGGATATTTTTTTAAGAGAAACATATCTGAAGCATCGGGAAAAGCAAAACACACCCTATCAAGTGGCTTCTTTTCTCAACCAAAACTAATAAACCTTTTCAATGTCATATATTAAATATGTGCAAAGAAGTACTCAGAATTTACATTAACAGAAATTGCTTAGCAACTTATTTCAAATAACAGAAAAATACAAGGAAACCATAAGTAATTCACACTTAATTAACAGCAAGGGAACATATTCATTGAATAAAGGATTTGAATAAAATTATTGTCTTGCATCTCGCAGTTCAAGTTTCCATGACAACTTTTCTTTACTCATGAATAGCAGGTTTGAAGTAGTACCAAAGTATGATTCAAATGTACTCTACATTTTATTTGAGCTTATCAAGCAAGATCCCTAGTGAAGAGAAGAGAAAATACATGCTTATTACATTCATTTTACAAAATACCTGAGTGTGCACTACAAAAGGGTCCACAATGGTGATGTGATGGTGATTATTTCAATTTAAACTCCTGACAGCTAGCAATAGTGGCACATACTGAAAGCCTATGCTTACAAAACATTTAATTACCATAAATGAGGCTGGTCAAATTTATTCCAAATATGAAGTTGTGCTTGCAACTGAAGTGTCTCTATACTTACTAGGTTTCATCATGAAAACTGCATAGGAACTCAAATCCTGTTAACTTCAAAGTATCACTATCTGAATAACCAGCAGTAGAAAAAGCAAGTTTCTCATGTGAGTGGAGCTTTAAATGGAAGGACAAAAATTATGGTGAAGTACCTTCCAGTGACTGTGTGTCATCAAACTAGCTTAAATAAAATTATCATTTGGGGTACCTTTGTATTCAAAAATTCAATACATGCCCAACTTTTGAAGATGAAAATGTTTTAAAAAAAATGAAGCAAGGAGGATTGCCACATAAATAAATTAGCTGGATTTCTTTTTCAAGATAAATTCTTATTACACAAGATCCATTCTCTGGGTTCATCAATTTGAAAACTCCATAGAATTAATAGGGCAGGTTTAAAAGACAGAATTTGCAATTATCACAAAAGAAGCATTTCAACTTTTCCCAAAGGATACATATCTTTTTCTACTACCTCAAGGAGCTCTGGAGACAGGTGCAGAGACACATGAGCTTGCTCAGCACAGCTTATTAACTCAGGATCAGAGCCATGGTAATGAAGCTATATGATCTGCAGGCCAAAGCTGGCCTAGTTCCAGGAAACTTTAAGTGTAGTCAGAGGAAATATATTCACTTTTTTTGTCTGTCCATAAAATGGCACTCACGGACAGTGTTTCAGCTTCAGGTGTTCATTCTGCTTGTCACAAATTTTTGAGACTCAGCATGTGATTTAGAGCTGCCCAAAATTAAGCATCAGCTACATCAAATCCCAGGAACATAGCTCTCCATCTGAGTTTACTGAGTTCACATTTGAAAAGACTGGCCATGGTCACTGATTTTCAATCTGAGGTTTCATGCATTATTTCCAACTGTGAAAACCAGGCCTAGTCTCAACAGGCTAAGGCTGAGAATAAAAGGCACATCTACCAGAGTGCTTTTTAGAAGATCTGCAAGGTGAAGAACACTGGCAGAAAAGTACTTTGTTCACTGCCCTGGAGCATCACTCCACATCTCCCACCAATTGTACTGAGACTTCTCATTCCACTGAGATACTGAAAATACAGCTCATGTGCAAATATTTCTGCCCTCTATTTGTCAGTGACATTTTCCTCTATGACAAAGGTCTTGTACACAGCCCTACTCCTTTGCACTCTGTACCTGCATAGGCAATCTGTTTTCTGTCACCTTGTGCTAATAATATTTACTCACAAAAGATTGTCACCAGGAACTACTTCAATCTGTGGCAGAGAAATGCTCATTTGAAGTGTTTCAGAGTGTTTGCCTGAGGAATACATTTGACCATTGCCTGTCACTTACTTGTGAAATAATGCATTTTTAAGCACACTTAACAAGTTTCTGTTATGTTTCGTCCTTCTCCCAGAGATATTAAGATGCTAGAATCTAAGATAAAATGTAAGTTTATCACATCACATTTGTATCATAGAAGTACTGTTCTTGATAATCTGTACAGAGGATTCCTAAAGTGATGTTTAGAATGGCTGATTCACTCACATGAGTCAAAGTCACAAGAGTGAGATGAAATCCCAATTCAGAACTGTGTTGACTGATGTCAACAAATGAAAACAGTATGAAGAAAACACAGAGAACAGTTGAGTCCTGAATAGCCAATTTTAGTATTTTAAAGGCAAGCCCAGTTGTCAGTTTTCTTCTATCACATATACAGTTGTATCAATGGTAATTTCTGGTAAACACCAGCTAGCTGAGGTTTTATATAATTCCTCATGTCATCTTACTTCTATATACTACATACACCATATGTATAAAAATAGGATTTGTGAACACTAAAATATGACAATGCTGTACATAAACGCTTAGAGAGTTTATTCTTGTGCATCTTGTATTCAAATTAGTAGAGAAATTTTAAAGCCATCAATAAACTACACAAGCTCCCTTTCCTTAAAAAAGTTATGGATTTGATGGTTTTAGTCTTTTAAGATATTACAGTTGTCAAATATATTAAACATTGCAGTTTTAAGGCAAATCTTTGCTTTAAAAATCCAAAGCTAGAACAAATACTGGATTAAATTACATGAATAATGGCTCATGAACATAGGCTATTTTTGAAATAAAAGACTCCTACATAACTAATTTTTAGAAAACTGAAGAAAATGTTTTCTTGTCATGCTCTCTTCTTCCTGTAATCATTTGTTGTGTTTAGAGGTTTCAAAATTTGGAATAAATCTCGTAGGTGAGAAATTAATAGGAACTGCACATTATCATGATCACAATCACCAGATAAATTGTAGGGGTTCAGACAGATTACTAATCCTGCATTCATATACATATGTATGTAGGAGACATGGAATGGAGCATGGGCCAGTCTCTCTGTTTAGGTTTTACCTGAAAACCACTTCAATACTGCAGCACCATACAAGCATGACAGGTGCAAACAAGAATGATATTCTCTTTTCCATAACACAATGATCCATTTGTATTTTATGGAATTATACAACTTTGTAAAAAAACTTCCAAGGGTGTGTGTTTACCAATGTTAAAAATCCAGCAAATGACAAGTACAGTTGTAATATTCATTGCCTATATGTGCCACCCTTCACAACAGACCTAAACCTACCTCCTGCAAGTGACCTTTTTTATCAAGACCTTAATGAGATAAACACATAGTGACTACTTTCCTTTAAATAAAGGCTTGATTTTGGTCTTATCTGTATAACAAACCACACGAACAACTAAACTTCAGTGAACAGTCCCACTAGCTCCATTTTGTGAAAATAATTCCAGGAACCATAGTGAACTGTAGCAAAAAAGTCAGCAAGCCTTGGCATCATTACTGTTTAAAAATTCTGTCTAAATAAAGGCTGTCTTCAGCATTAAAAGTGAAGAGGTCTGGCTCTGCAAATTTTTAATTTTATTCTCTTCCACTCTGAATACAGTAAATCTTATATTAAAACAAAACAAAATCACTTCACAAGCTGCTTTAAAAATATATTCAAACCTGTAGGTGTGTAGGTGTTTGTATAGAGACAAAAACAAAAAGAAGGAAGAATCTCACTTTTAAGGATTCCATCATTTATAGGAAAAACTCCATTACTCCCCCACACTATGAACCTTCCCAAATAGATAGATAGATAGATAGATAGATAGATAGATAGATAGATAGATGTATTAATATCAAGCCCTCCATATCATCTCCACTATCTTTACCATCTGTTAGCATATATGACCAAGAAGGTACTTTTCCAGAAAAATTAATTTCATGGAGTTGTGTCTTTTTCTTGTTCTTAGATCAAAGCTCCATTTATGAAGTTGTGCAACACTTCACTTAAATCAAAACACACCATGATGGAATGACATTGCATAAAAAGGCACACGCAAAAACACTATTTTGAGATGCAAAAATACAGTTTGGTTTATGATATAGCATAGCAAGTGTTTCTGAACTTCTCCCAGATCATTTCAGAGCAAGCAAAAACATGTGCCCAAATTTTCAATTCAATTGAACCAATACACATAAGTTCTTCTCATATACTCATTCTCATCTTATTATGGTATATATGAGCTCCTATTTAGTATTACAAATCAAGATGATTTTCCATTCTGGTGTAGTATGTTACTGCCAAGAATGAGTCACCTAAATCACATGGAATTTTAAGTGGCTAGTCCTTGCTTTTTAGCTGAATAAATTAAGTTTTCTGCAATCCTGACCTGCCATGGCCCACATTTAACAAAACTGTTTATCTTTCTAGTTTCAGGTAATTATAATAAACAAATGCATAGTTTCTGAGATGACTTAATATTTGTGCAAATCTGCAGCTTTGAATCTGAGTTCAGTGAAGTTATCCCATAGGCAGAGTGTCATAAGTTTAAAAATATTCCTTGACTAGAAGTACTCCTTTCTCTTTTTTTAAACCTAGGCCTAAAATACAGCTATCCCTCTAAAATTCCTCAAGTTATGCTTCAATGTTAGCTCAGATGCATTGCTCTACATAAACAAACCAAACCAAACCAAACCAAACCAACTAAACAAACAAAAACAACAACTCAGAGAGAAACAGGAAAGATGATCAGGAAGTAATAAAATAGTGTCCTGGTCCTATCTGTTTTCAAGTGCATTTTTCTGGAAATGGTCAGAAAATTTTTTTGCCTGCATTATGCAATCTTTCTAGCAGTCACATAGCTTATATTCCTTCTTTAGAAGCTACTTTATTCTCTACTTTAAAATCCCTATTTCAGTATTTAGTTTTTCTTTCAGTAACAAACTTGTCTTATATCTAAGTGCTTTTCACTCCCAGGCAAAATGAAATCTGCTTTTGCTTTCAATTTTTTAACAGCTGTGTAACAGCAATATAAAGGACACAAAAGTATGTGGACATGTTTTCAGTTTACCTTTAAAAGGCAGAATTAATTGTAACTCTCTATTTTCAAATCACTTACTTTCTTAGGCCCAGAAATGCATTTAACCTTAAGCATATAATTAATGGCACTGTTGCCCTGCAGGAATTCAGTTAATCTTGATAACATTGTTTTCACTAGCTCTTCACTACAGATCAGGTTTTCAGAAAACTAGTTCTCAAGGTTGAAAATTATAATTTTAAGGTTTTTACTCACATCTGGGACATTAGGGTTCCATTATTTTCTGAGTCTACTGAGTGGTCTTCTGAGCAATACTGGAAATGAAGAGGTATATACTGGGATATATGGAAAAAAAGCCTAGACTTTACAAGTGACTGCAATTTGGACCCTGCACGTTTCTTGGCTTATCTGTAAAGAAAGAAAAAGGAGATTAGATTCAAAACTAGGAAACCCTTTCCAGGAGCAATTTAGGATTTGGAAAAACATCTCCAGCCTGAACATTAGGCTGTGCCAGAGAACATGTTTGGCTAGGCTTCAGCATCAATGCTTATCAATTTGCAGGGCTCACACACACACACTCTGATGCCTCCATTTCAAGGGCAAGTGAATTATCTAATACTCACTTTTGGGGCTGTGGGCAGTGGCCAGTGGCATCTCTACCATGCTATCTAAGTTTTTCTGGAGGTGACCAAGGCAAGCCTTCCAGGGGTAACTACAAGTGCAGCAGCGTGGGGTTCTGCTTAGTCTGTCCCAGAAATAAACCCTTGTGCAGCTGGGTTCTGCAGTGCTGCACACTGCTAAAGCTGCATTATTGTTCATTCCTGAATGGCTCCATTTAACAACACCTTGCAGGTGTCTGCTTGAGTGAAGGTCATAACTTCCTCTAGATGTGCATGGAAGTAGAAAGCCAAGACTTACAAACAACCTCCTATTCCCCTATAAAACTAAAGAATGTTCTATTTTGTTATAATTGAATATTATTAATTATTCTGTTTTAATGTTCTCTAATGTTCCACACGTAGCTCTGACCAGTCTCATAAACCAGCAGTCCTGAGGAAAGATCCTATTTTTACATTTCTCATTGGATCAATTTCTGTTTTGAAAATACTGATTTTCTCATTACCTGAAAGTATTACAAGGTGTTCCATGGGTAGCAGAACTAAGAAGCAGGCTTCTTAGGGTTGTATCCTTTGTTCTCAGCCTTTAGAGAACCCTCACAAAGGCAAGAAATAGAACATGCAGCTGCTAACATCCAGCTCCCAGCTGGTTAATATGCTGCCAAGCACAACACCTAACACCTGAGCTGTCTGTGGTTTTTTTTTTTCCGTGACAGCTTTTGTTTCTGAAGAGTCAGTAGTTTTCATTAGATCTATAGGAGGAAAGTTTCTAAAAAATAATTATTTTATTTTTCATTTATTATTTTTATTATTTATTTTTATTTATTATTTTATTTAAATCTATAATACTAACCAAGAATGAAGAAAACATACTACTATAGACACTGTAATATCCATTCTCTGTGTTAGCTGTGTTCCAGCTGCTTGATTGCTCAAGCACCAGTTACCCATCACCTGCTTCTGGGTTGTAAACATAGAACACAGCACTACCAACTAGTGTTTACCACATATTAGCACACACAGAGAGAGGTTTCAAGCCGTTTTGTTCTTAGAATCTTTTCTTCACATAAACAGAGAAACCTGAAGATTTTTTTTGTTATCTCGGGACATTCTGCTCCCTATTCATTAGAGAGGGAAACACAGCACATTACATTTGATAGTTGGGATTTTTTAAGTAACTGAGTAATAACAGACTATCTCACTTTTAGCTATATGCCAAGGAAGTTCCCTATGAAGAACTACAGTGACAGCTTTCTGAGAGTCAGACCATTACACATTTGAGAGGTATACAGATCTATTCTCCTGGCTACTTATGTTCCTGCCCATCTGTTGCAGTGGCAAGGTGACTGCTTATGGACAGACATGTCCATTTCAATAAAGCAAAAATAACAATTGTCAAGAACAAAAAAGCTTCCAGGTGACGTAAAACTTCCAGCACTCATGCTTCCACAAGGAATCCCTCCTCATTTGCAGCAATACCATATGCTCCTCTCACACCACTCCCAGTGACATGTGTGCCATGTCACCAAACTCTGTTGGTGGGAAGAAAGGAACCATGAGTTCACAATTGCCAGAATGACAGACTGAATATAGCAGGAGGAACCTGAGAAGTACACTAAGACAACATGTGGGGTTCCAACATGTCACAAAGAAGCACAACTGGCATCTGTGGCTGGTAAAAGCATTCACGGCTGAAATGTGTCCATTGTAACTAAGACACTCCAATTTGTATTCTCCACCTTCATATTAAAACAAAAACTTTCTTTTTTTTTTAACTGATATACTGATGTCTTTTAGGCAGGTCTTTTGGGCATTCTGCATTTATTATTCTTCTGGAACCTTCATATCAGTATGTTCAAATTAAAATGAAGTACTTTCTGACAAGCCCAAATTTAGCATGGGATTTGAAAGTCAAGATGAGTTAATTCCTGTTTGCATATGATCGTGAGAACATTCAGCAGGAACAGGGAAACCCATTGTTTTCAAAGGACATACAAAAGTTGGCATTCAGTAAGCAACTTCATGAAAACTATACAAAAAGAAGACAGTGTATTCCTTTTAGATGAGTGAACTCTAAGATAACAGGAGGAAAAGGTGGTTAATACTTGTTTATCCTGTCCTCCAGAATCCAGTGAGCAGATCTGTTGAGAAACAAAAGCTTTTCCTGTAGTCACTTCCTGACACAAAGCAGATTTAAGTTCTAAGTAAATGAAATTTAGACAAAATCATATCTGGATGCCAGTGTAAAGGCAACTTCCAGAGAAGCTGAATGGATTCTGGATTTTAACTAGTTGAGATGTTAAACACTAGGGAATGACATGTTGAATTTGAAAATCTGCATTTATTCCAGGCACCTAAAAGACAAATTTGAACCTGGCCAGGTAGCAGCAGAGTCCTCCATTTAGAAGTCTTAGTGAAACAGCAAGTATATATTGGTAAGCAAAGCCAGCACTACACAGCAACAAACAGACAATGAGCACAGTGAAATAGTGACATCTATGTTTGAAAACTGTTTTCAAATGGGTATCAGGGTGCTCTGAAAGGCTTCTGCCTTCATGCCCATATTGAGTCATATGTACAGGTGTACTGCAGTACAGAGCAAGACTTGGCTGCTCTGGATCAGATCCATAGAGGAATATAGGCTTCACAATCCTGAGAGTACTATGGTGATTCCATGTTGCCTTGGCTTTGAAGTCTATCTCTCTCTACTCTACAAAGGGAGAGCTCAGTACTTCAGAACAAGCATGAGGAAAAAAAACCAGTATTTTCACACAGAATCACACACACAGAATCACAAGGTTGGAAGAGACCTTTAAGATCATCAAGTCCAATCCAGCCCTAACACCTCAACTAAACCATGGCACTGAGTGCCACATCCAGGCCTTTTTTTAAACACATCCAGGGATGGTGACTCCACCACTCCCCAGGCAGTGATGATTCCACTACTTTATCATCCTTTCTGTAAAAAATTTTCTACCCAACTATTTATCCTAATATCCAACCTATGTTTCCCTTAGCATAGCTTGAGCCTGTGTCCTCTGGTTCTGTCAGTTGCTGCCTGGACAAATAGACCAACCCTCTTTTTATTCCTAAGCTCCTTCAAAACCTCATTGCCCATCGAGGCTGGATGTTTTCCTCATCAACTCATCCTTCGGCACACGGGGACAGTCTGTTCTGTGCCTTCAAGATCTCTATTGAAAGCCCACCTTTCCTGAACTCCTTTATTTTTAAGGGCTACTTCCCAAGGAACTCTCTGAATAAATCTCCTAAAGAGGCCAAAGTCAGCCCCCTAGAAATCTGGTATAAAAGTCTTGATGTTCCTCCTGATTTCACCAAACATTGAGAGCTCTATAAGTTCATTATCACTATGGCCCAACAGGCCTCCAACCACCACATCTCCCACCAGCCCATCTCTATTTGCAAACAACAGGTCTAACATAGTCCCTCCCCTGGTGGGCTCACTCACCAATTGTGACAAAGCATTGTCCTCCACACACTAAAAACTCCTGGACTGACTCTTTCCTGCTGTATTAAGTCCCCAGCAGATGTCTAGTAGGTTAAAATCACCTACAAGAGCAAGGGCTGGTGATCCTGAAACATTCTCCAGCTGCTTATAGAATGAGTTGTCCACCTCCTCTTCCTGGTTGGATGCACGACAACAGACTCCCAGTAGGATGTCAGCCTTGTTGGCCTTCCTCCCTAATTCTTACCCATAGGCATTCAACTTCAGCATCATTAGTTTCAATATCCATGGCATCAAAACCCTCCCTAATATAAAGGGCCACCCCTCCACCTCTTCCCTCTTTCCTGTCTCTCTTGAAGAGCTTGTAGCCATCCACTGCAGTCCTCCAACTATGTGAGTCATCCCACCACATTTCCATGATGGCAATTACATCATAGCTCTACTGCTGAACAATGGGGCCTCCATTTCTTCCTGTTTGTTACTCATGCTGTGTGCATTAGTGTACATGCACCTCAGCTGGGCTGCTGATTTCACCCCTAAGTCAGGCTTATCACCCTTGGGCCTGCTTCCAGAGAGCCCAGCTGCATCCCCTTCCCCCTTCAAACCTCAGGTTAAAGCCCTCTCAATGTGTTCTGCCAGTTCATGAGCTGAAATCCTTCTGCCCTTAACAGAGAGATGGAGCCCATCCAGTTCCAGCAGGCCAGGTGCCAAAAAAGTTGCCCCATAATCAAGGAACCCAAAATTCTGCTTTGGGCCACTTGTTAATAACATGGGTTCTCCTGTTCCTTTCAACATTTTTCTCCATCACCAAAGGGACTGAGCAGAACATGACCTGTGCCCCTGCCCTATCAACCACTTGACCCAGTGCCCTAAAGTCCCTTTTTATTGCCCTGACACTCCTCTTTTCAATCTCATCACTGTCAGCCTGGAGTATGAGCAGTAGGTAATAATCAGAGGGTCAAATCAGCCCAGGGACTCTCTCAGTAATATCCCATATCCGGGCCCCAGGGAGGCAGCAGACCTTCCTGTGGGATGGGTCTGGCCAACAAATGGGGCCCTCTGTTCCCCTCAGAAGGGAGTCACCTACTATGACTACCCTTCTTTTCATTTTAATGCCAGAAGTAGTGTTCTGTCTGGCAAGTAGGAGGCTCATTGGGCAGATAATTTTCTTCTACATCCGCTGGCTGACCCTCTGGATCCATGGCCTCGTACCTATTCTGAAGTGGCACCTGGGTAGGTGATGGGGGTTGGGAGGAGTTTTTATTACCTCCTCAAGCAGGGACCCATTTCCACCCCCCTTCATCCACCAGATGTCCTCCTACTGCCTCCTATTGACAGTGGGAGACATGGGAGTCTTCTGACTCCTGATGGATCTCCCTCAGGGATGGAAGGGCTGAACTCCACCAGTCTATTTCCCTTTCACTTTCCCTGATACTCTTTAGTCTTTCAACTTCCTCCTTAAGCCTGGCCACCAGCGAAAGGAGATCACTCACCTGTTCACACCACAGGCAGGCTTCTTCTGCAATGCCCCCTGGTACCACTGATAAGCCCAAACACTCTGCACAGGAATGGGTTGGGACAGACACATCCTTTTTGGAGGGTTGGCTTCATACACTTTTACTAATTGCAGGTTTTGATTGTGCAAAAACCATTACCAACAACAACAACAACAACAACAACAACAACAAAAAAACCAACAGAAACCAACCAACCAAAAGAAACAACTTACTAAAAACCTCACTAGCAGGAGGAAACCTGCAACCCTGCCTGTGCGAACTGCCACACAAACTGCCATGCCATGCTCTGAGAGCCGTGTCATGCTCCCTAGAGCCCTCTTTTAATTACCCCACCACTCACAGGAGGAAAAACCTGCCCTGCACCTGGGTGGCTAACAAGAATCACCAAGTGCTACCTGTAAGGGTCAATAGAAAGCTTGCTACCAAAGCCTCACTCTGCCCTTTCCATAGCTTGGCATTGCATTTACCCCAGTGAGAAGGCAAGTCTGCAAGGAGGAACAGGTATGTGAGGTATCCAGTGCCTCAGCTGGCTCACCCTGGTCTGCAACTAATGTGCCTCCCTGCCATTGCAGCTGGGTATGTCCTCAGTGGACCCTGAACACAAACTTCTCCTAGGGAATGGACACCTGTGACCAGCAGATGTTCTAGTCTAAGTTAAAGCAAATAGCTCTTGAGGAGAAGTGAAAAGTTGTATCCCATTTCCATAGTGAATAAAGCTATGGGGGTTTTCTTATGCATGGGACAAGAATCGCAAACCTATTCATGTTGCAGTACAAATGAATACCACAGTGTATAATTTATCATTTATAATTCATCACTCATAATTGCTCATCGTGAATGGGACAAATATTGTAGATTAATACTGACATTTTTCATATTGCAGCCTGAAAGGATCTTCTACTCTGCAATTTCCTAATTAAAAGAGGATGTGTGCAATCACAGAATGAAAGAAAAGCTCTGATTATCTTAGCCTATGTCAAGCCAACACATTTGCCAGTGAAACTACAATACTGAGGGTTAATGAGCAGCATTAGTGTAAAATAATGTTAATTCTGCATATTAACACTAGCAGATAGCATTATTTCTCAACTAGGAGCACAGTCTCACAACTGAGTATTTCATTCTCTGAATCACACTGTGCTGTCATTTCAAAAGAAAAATCTCCTGGAATTTTACATCCTACTCAGAAAGGATATATTTAAAAAACCTGAACCATGCAAAAGATCAATGGTCATCAAATAATACTATAGAAGTGCATAGCAGAAGAAGCACATGGGGAAAGAAGGCAGAAAAGCACATGGATTGAACTGAATTCCAGTTCTGTGGTCAGTCTGCAGCAAGCCAAGCCAATTTTTCTGGCCTGCAGTTTCCTTCCAGATGCACTTTTCCCTGAGGACTCTATGGAAGCAAGTCACAAGGTGCATGAATTGTCACATAATCTTCACCTAGCTTGCACCTAGCTGCCTCCCTTCAAAGGATCCCTCAAGATCTGTCACTAATTATTCCATATTTCTAGGAAGCCTCAGGTCTACCATTTAAGCAGAACAGAACTGTACTATATTCATAACTGCTCTTCTGTTAGGGGATAAGTAGGGCCCACTGCCACCATTAGGTAAAACAACACTGCTCACTGACTAGAAAATATGATCATCAGGCAAACATAGATATGTGTCAAAATACTCTTAAAAGGGCATAATTTTTTCTTTATTAGTCCAAATTAGGTAATTCCTAAGCACATCAGGACTAGGAACTTCCAGCAGGGACACAGAAATGTCAGATCACTACAGAAAAGGCCAGATGAAAGACATCAGTGGTTAACTTTTTCAGAGATGGCCATTTTTAAACACTCCTCTCACCAGAAACTTTGTCAGCACATCTCTCTCCTTCCAGTTCCCCTGTTTCCCAGTGACCTAGAGACATGGTGATTTTCAAGATATGTCATTTATATACAGACAGCAGCACTTACAGTAATGATATGCCAGCACCTTTTTCAGAGTGAGAAATGCTGCCAACACAGTTAGTGCCCAGGCAATTGTTACAACTTCCTAAACCTCTATAGAAGTAAAAGCCAGAACAGTGATGCATCTGTAACACAGCCATAGGCTCCATTCTTACAAAGCCAGAGGAGCTGCAGCTACAGAACATTTTTACAAAGGAAATGGATTGGTAATTTAAGTACCTAGGTGACAGCTCCTGATTATCTGCACAAGAATAAACAAGAACTTTTCTGTAAAACAAATGTTGTTGAATCTCTTCTTTCCACTAGAAATTAAAGGACAGGGAACAAGGAGAGAGCCTGGGACCTGTCCAAGGGACTCTACAAAGAGAACACACCCTGAAGAAAAGCAAGGATACTGTAATCTTACTCACTATCGTTCTGCCCATTTCCACAGGACTAAAAGAACTTTGTTCCAAGAAACTGAAGAAATTATTCAAACTAAACCTGGAAGCCATATTCAAAATGTGCCCAGTGTCAAATTAACTGACACTACTCCTGGCTAATGTGCAAAGTGCTGTAATAACACTGAACTTCTAGTGGAAAGAAAAAAAACTACTTTCACAAACCACCCTAAAAAACTACTAGCACTACCACTACTACATGATGGTAATTTAGACAAAAAAATAGTCACCATTTTTACTCCATGCCCACCTTGACTGAGCTTCTCAACAACAAATAAACAGTTCAAATCCTTAACAATGATGGTAAGAATGAGGTAAGAATACACATAAGTGTATGTTTACGTTAACTAATGTTTTGAAAATAAAAGCTGTTTCCAGACCATTTGAATGTATCAGGAATTAAGAGTTAACTTTTCCAAAACAAGTGTAGTGTGTATACCATATACAGTGCAAGACAGTGCCAATACACATATAAAAACATCATTCTTTGAAAATAACCAGTCCACCAATTCAAAAATTAAAATTGTTTGACTTAACAATGGAGAAATTCTCACAATCAGAATCTGGGGCAGGTTCATGCGCTGTCCCCACAGAGCAGCTGAGCAGAGCTCATATCTGCTGAGCAGAACTGTGGACACTATGCCAAGGACTAATGTGTCATTTTCCTGAACCAGGTTCAAGTTTTCTGCCTAATTCAAAAGTAAATAAATATATTCTGCTGGGCAGATCTCTGCACCAAGCCATTCCCATCTTGATTTTCTGTGGCTTTTTCAATAATTGTGAGATTTATACAATAATGGAAACATTATCCTAAAAGTATATGTAAGGGAGCAGTCTGTTATTTGCCACTGATGCCCAAATCTACACATTAGTAAATGACTCTTCTTTTGGGGATGATCAGGTCCATGAAAATCTGCTTTACTAACTGATTTACCTGAGCCTGAGTACTTATTTTTACCAAATACTCAGTCCTAGAACTACCACAAAAGAGTCAATTGCTGGATTCATATGACAGGGGAAAAGACAATTGCTCTAAACATTTGTTATGTCCAGGATAACCTAGCCCACTGTCTTGTTAGTAGTGATAAACATCACAGAACAGGTAGGAAAACACTCTGGCAAATCAGCTCCAAATGCAGTGCAAGAGAAGAAGAGACCTTTGATACAGAGTGGTTACAAAAAATTTCTGAAAACAAAAACTCTTACAGGTTTAACAAAATTTTTAGTGTGCCGGTATTTTAGTGGGTTTTGTAGTTTATCATACTCAGCAGGTGAGGCTACCAACAGAAGCTGAGAGGAACTTGCAAATGCCTTGCACAAATCAGCTGAATAGGGAAATACAGTGGCAAACAAAATCAGTAACAACAAATAAAAAGGAGAAAAAAAATTACACTGAGAGTCCCAAAATGTTTTCCATTAATATTATAAGTTTTGAAGGAAATTGACATGTCATTATAGTCCAGTGAGGGGCTTCATTCAATGAAAAAGTGTTGCCAGAAAAGGAAGGGAATGAGCCATTGAGAGAAGAGCTTAATAAGATTCGGCCATTCTTTTGCTCTCCAGAGTATCTGAAAAACTGCTAATTGACATTAAAACTCTTTCAAAGATATAGCCAGCTTCATGCTTCTGGAGGCAAGCTCACCACCTACAGCTGACTTCACACTGACTCATTGCCAGCTCCATACCCTTTCTCTAATTCAGCTGGTACTGACAAAAGACAGGACGCGCTGTTGACAGATCGCTGCTAGGCTCCTAAAAGCCCGGCAACCTGGCATTACTGTCCTGGCCGTACTGCTCGCCATTCTCGGAATTACACTGACCTCTGCTGGGCTGCAGGAAAACAAGACGCCGAAAATTAAGGCGGATAAAAATCCAAGGAAATCATACCCTGCAACTTCGGTGGGAGTTCAGCAAGGGCATGCAGAAAATCTGATTTTGCAAGTGCCTCAAGACAGCCCAATAGGAACACACTAATGCCTTGCTGCTCACAAATCACTTTAGAGATATTTCAGCTTTTACAACTACGCTCCCTCCAAATAGTCCACTGTGCTGTGTTAGGATTTTCTGTAACACCACTAAAATATTGTGCACACAGTGGCCCTTTAATCTTTATGAAGAAAAGGAAGCAAAGAATAGGTGGATCTGCAAGCTTTCTTTGCAACATACATCTCAAACTGAAGTCCATATGTTTAACCTTTCTTGACTCTTCTCAGGCTATATTGAACTATTTTTATTAATTTTATCATCTTCTACTGCACATTTTAGTGTGCCTGAAGGCAAATTGCATGTTTTTGGGACTCTGACCGTTTCAGTGACCGGATTTGTGGCATGCTGCCACAAACACCAGCACTGACAAAACTCATGGAACAGTTAATTGATGTTGGGAACTGAAATGAGGCCATAAGGCAGGAAGGGCAGGAACTGGTTTTCTTGTTGAAGAAAGCACAACGGGGAATTTTAGCCTTACAAGTTAGTGTTGGAATTCACTCAGGAAAACTAAGGACACACCCAGACAGAGTGGAACAAAACAAGATGTTTATTGCAGATTCAGACTTTGACTGCTTATTAGCATTCATAGGAAATCAATGACTACTGAAAAGGATAAGGAGACAGAACTGTGCTTACTCCACTTGTAGGGTAAGACTGAATATTCACTCTCCCTTGAACATAGTAATAAATTTATAAAAGACTTAGTTTGACATTATTTTTCCTGGGGTGTGGTGGTGCAGGGAGCCCCCTTCTGACTATGTCAGTTGCCAGCTGTTGAATTCTACTTTGAAAAGAAGTAAGAGTGAATTAAGAGATCATTTATGATATGCAGTACTTTTTAAAACTGAAGTTAATGTCATTTAAAGCCTAATGGGCTCTTTCAGTACTAACTTGTCAGAAATATTCTCAGGTCTGACAAAACACATCAGTAATAGGTATAGGCCTTTTGTGCATGTTCAGGAAGTGCTTAAGAATATTTTAACAGAAAGGAAAGATCTCAGCTTATGTAGCTGTTAACAGCAGACTCACTTAAGTGCTGGGTTTGAAGCAGTTCAGCAGACCTTGAAAACACAAATGCTGTCCACACATACTCAGAGACACAGGTACCTTGCTGCTGGAAGTCTGCAGTGCCATTTGCAAGTTGGTTAAACAGATTGAAAAGAAATTTGTGCAAAAGAATGAATACACTAGAAAATGTAGTCATTATCATTGCTTCCTCCCATGTTTTCTCCATTTGGCAGGATGACAAGCAGTGCACACCGCACTTTCAGCCAGCCAAATGATGACTTTTCAGAAAACCTTCAAGAAATTAATATTCTTTAGCCCTTTTATAATTTGGCTTTAAAAATATTGCCAATTGACACTGAAATAATTTCAGTGATTAAATAATTGATCACATGCTTAGGAAACAAAAGAGAAAGTAGTACCTTACCGTTAACTTCAAAGACAAAAACCTGAGTGTCTTATGCCTTTCACTAGGTAGGTTCAGGTTTTCTTTCTTAATCACTCTAGGGTCAAAGTTGTCCTCTTGTGCCTTGTGGTTGTGTTGACAAATTGGAATACATCAACCACTGCATGTACTGGACAGTGGTTTAACTCAAATTCCACATAAGAGGCCACAAAGCTACAATGGGGCTTTGTACCAGAGCAGATAATTCAAAGCTGCTAACCATGCAAAATGTACAATAAATAATCTGAACAACACGGCCAACTGCTGGGACAGAACTGTCCTGACCTGGCAAAGCAGGACTCACACTTTAACCTTCTGTTAAACCTCCCACATATTTAAATGTGGTTTCTGTTTCCACCTCAAGAGGTTTTTCTTATCTACTAGGTAACTAAGAATTATTGTTAGTTATGTCTTCAATCTAGCATGTCCTGGTTTTGTGGGAATATTCGTAACAAATAAAATGATCACAGTCTCAGAGATTAGGAATTCAGATTCACTGTGATCATCTAGAAGAGAAGCACATTAAGTCATTCCAATTTGAATTATGTTGCCACTTTCCAGAAAATTCTAACCCTAGTAGGACTAAATGAATCAGTTTGAAAAAGTAAATAAATCCAGCTGTGCAGTATCATCTCCTGTCTTTTGTAAATTGTGCCACTGATTATTTTTACTGTCTTCCAAGTTGTTCAGTAAAAAAAAGAAAAACAGGATGTGTGATCAATGTCCCTAACCTGTTCATGATCTGAAAAGCTTTGATCACTGTTTTCTCATGGTATATGACTGCTTCAGCAAGTTTACCAAACTGAAAGGCTTGAGAGAAGGGATTCTCTTCAAAGAGACCTCAACAGGTTTGAGAGGGGGGGTTCATAAGACTTGGTGTTGTTCAACCTGGAGAAGACTTTAAAGCAGCCTTTCGATACTTAAAGGGAGCTTATAAGAAAGATACAGACAGGCTTTTTACCATTGCCTGTAGTGACAGAACAATGAACAATGGTCGGAAACTAAAAGAGGAGAAATTTAGACATTAGAATTGGACATAAGGAATAAATTTTACTCTGAGGATAGAGTCAGATTGCCCAGGGAAGCTGTGGATGTCCCCATTATACTGGAAGTCTTCAAAGCCAGGGTGGTGGGGTGTCTTTGTGCAGCCTGGTCTATGAAAGATGCCCTTGCCAATGGCACAGAGTTTGGACAAGCAGGTCCCTTCCAACCCAGACCATTCTGTGACTCTGTGACTCAGTAACAATTTCTGGGTTCACCTGAAGGGACCATATCGTTCATACAGTCAGTTATTGTTCTATAGATGGAACACAGCAAATCAAGTTCTCCTGTATCCCCAGGCAAAAATAATAAATATCACAGACATTTAAAGCTTTTTCTTCACTATACTATTTACTTAGATAATCAAAACCTACTTATATCTGACTTAAACTTCTGTCCAAGCGCTGCTGTCCCTGAGCAGCAAATCAACACTTGACTGTATCAGCAACACAGAGTAACAGATCTCCACTGATTTAATACCTTGACTGTCACCTACAATCTCATGTGTCCCTCCAAGACCACTACTTGTGAATTATAAGTATCACTTTACTCAATGTGCTGACCTTTATGCATGCATAAGTTTAGCTTGAGACAATGCCTAAGACAACTGTGCATCTTCCTCATGTGCAAAACAGAATTTCAAATGACAAGCCAAAGCTATTAGAGGTGAATCTATTTAAAATTAATGTTGATGTTATTTTAGTTTGTGCTATAAACAGAGCACTAATATATGCTTAGACATGTCTAAGCATAAGGATGCAAAAGCTAATTTCTGTAAAGCAAACTAATGTTGCACCCCTGCAAGTATGAAGGCTTTCCCAGAAGCTCTAAGTGATGACATCTGCTTGCCCCTTAACTTTTTATTTGTCTTTATTCCTCCTAAGTGTCTTGGCTGCAATGAATCATGTCTCTTTGCCTGGGCATTAGGCAGCCTTCTCATAACCTCCTGTAATTTAGCTAAGGTGAACAAACACCTGCAGAACACACTCCAGGCTGTCCTGCAGAAGTGATTTGGCAACTCTGCCTTTTGGACACTGTGTAAGTGCTTCCTCTGATATTCCCAGGTACGGAGGAGCCAAAAGAAGCAAGCAGACCACAGCAGCCCAAAGAAGCAGAGCAAGGTGGATTCCAGCAAAGAACGTGAAACCCCATTGAGTGCAAGAAAATGCTGACCACTCCACAAGCAAAGAAGCAGGCACACAGACGTGAACTGCACAGAGATTCCAACTTGCGCCTTAGGTCTTGTGTTTCACCCACAGATTGGGTGGGTGGGATTTATAAGTGTGGGAATCAGTAGTGTTGTAGAATTTTTTGTTAGATGATAGCTTAATCCATCAGAGCAAGGCAGGTAGTAGAGCTGTACAGGTTTCCCTATAGCTGGCACCAGCCTCACCCTGCTCTTCCCTGGACACGCTGCCAGTTTATCCTCCTGGTGTACCTGCCTGCTCTGATTCCCCCTTCTCACAGGATTTCAAATGTGTGAACACAAGTTCAGGAAATGTGGAAAATATCCACTCTGGGAGAGCTGAGCTTCTGCCAGCACTCAAGCCTTAAATATCGAGGGCTGTCTCAACCTGTAGTGTGCACCAAGACCGGTTCCTCTCTCCATGTGCTCCCGGCAGAGGAAACAGCAGATGAGGCACATTTTGGCTCTCTGAACTGACATAACAGCTAAATTTAGAAAAGAAACATTGCGTATTCTGCAAGGGAGCAAAGTGGAGGCTTCCACCAGTCAAGCACAGAGAAAGGTAAAAGGTCACAGCTTACAGAGCAAAACATCCTCGGTCCACCTAATGCACGTTTATTTCTGTGATGTAACCTTGCGCAATTCTTCAAACACAGTCCTTTTCTTTATTAAGCAACTTCTACTGTATGTCATCTGAGGGCACTGGTTATGTTTACAAAAGGCGAGGGGAGTTCAGCCTGGGGACAGACAATTTAACCTGAAGACATCGCAACCACGAGCGAGCGGTGCACGGGATGGGGTGTTACGTGCAGTCACCTCACCGTGGGAACCCCGGGAATTTTCCCGCCGCAGCCTCGTCGCCGCGAGAGCACAGGGAATACAGGAGTCCCCGGAGCCCCCACAAAGGCCCCGGGAACACCGGGAGCTGCCACAAGGAACAGGAAGCACCAGCAACTTCCCCTCCGCAACACCACACGCCTCGGCGGGCGCGGCATTGCGCATGCGCAGACAGCAGGATGCGACACCGCTTCCCTCTCGGAGGCGCCTCCATCGCCGCAGTAAGACAGGGGGGAGAGCCGATGCTGATCTGCACCCCGGCGCCTTTCCAGGGCGGTGTCGCCTGCTCAGAACTCCTTTTGCGTGGATGGCCGAATCTGTAGCCTCGCGTCTGCGGCAGAGTCAGTACGCGGGCGCTGCGCTGCGGGAAGAGGTGGAGGCGGCGCACGGCGTGCCCCCCTCCTTTTCGGGAGGGATGGTTCGCCCCGCGGGAGGCACGCCGGGAGCGGCGCGGCGGTCGGGGCTGCTGAGGGAGCTGCGGTGCGGGGCTGTGGTTATTGGCGCTGCTTGTCTTCGAAATCGGGTACTTACCTCTAGTACGTCCTTTTAGACTCCTTGTACTGTTCGTGTGTCTGTCGCTCTTCCAAATATGTCTTCTCCCTTTTTTTTTTCCCAGATGAAAGCAATGGAAGTTGGTCAGTGGCCGGAGCGTGCACCACCATGACCAAAAGATGTCCCAGGAGGATGGTATTCTTGGCTTTTCCTATTAAATGTTTGCGCTGTATATAATATTACTTAATTGCGAATTTTGAAATATTTTTCAGCTGATTAATTTCTCTTTTTCATAAACTGTGAATTTAATTTCAGGGGTAAAGAGTTCCCATACGTAACTTTTGGCCTTTGTGTTGCCCATTCATTCCTGTCCAGAATGGATGTGGTGTCAAAAAAGGCAAACAGGAATTCTTGCTCAAACTGGTTGAGGGAGCCGGTTATGTACCTTCCTTCTTTCTGTTTTTGCAAGGACAAAAAACCCCAAACAACATGTAGGAATAGTATGGTTGAGTAGCTATGTAGTAGATTTTATTCTGCAGTCTTTTAAAGTGGAGAATCTGACAGTTATTAAAAGAGGAAAAGCTAAAATTATAATGGCCACTTTTAGCATGGTTTAGCTCTCCTGTCTGTCATTACATCTGCAAGTAATTAGTACATAACTTTCCAGGCTTCTAGCAGTGGCTTCTAGATTTTCTATTGTAAAAAGACATTTACAGCTTAATACTCATGCACAGAAAAGATTAAATCTTCTTAAAGAGCAAAAATTGTGTTTTGTTTCTGTAGATTTGTGGGTTTCTTATTCAGTATTGAATAATATGTTTTCTATTCTTTTGTCAGAACAGAATATTTCTATTCTGACAAAAGAGTAGAAAACATATTATTTAATACTGAATAATAGACTTTCATTGATGCCCTTTTGAAAGTGTAAAGTGTTCTTGGATATTGTCAAATTCCTGACAGAACGTTTAATGCTAGGAATGCTTCCTGCAGGTTTCTAGTGTGTTTTGCTGGAAGTTTGGGATCTCCCTGTGTGGTGAAAGCCTCTGAGCTTGAGAAGGACATGTGGGAAGAAGCCGCCAAGTGCTGATTGCAAAGCTGTGAGTAGCAATAATTCCTTGTGCAATGCTCTCCTGTAGCCTGCCGTTAAAATGAAGCAGGCTTTCTGCTGAGAAGGAGGTTTGGCACAATGACTTTAGAGCAGAAATCAGAACTGAAACAGTGAGAGTGAGATCAGCCTGATGGCTATTCTTATCAAAAAGACCAAAGTGAAAGCTACAAAATAAAAATTTTGGTGTGGGTGGCTTTGTTAAATCAGTATGTGGCTGCCAGTGTGTCCAAGACAAGGACTTGCTTTCTCATGTTTGCTTTTAGGGGTGTGATATTGTGGAGCATTTCAGAACATAAGGATTGAAAATGTTAAAAAGACTGGCAAAGTATGAAAGAACGCTTGGAATATGCCAGATACTGCTTCACTGTAAAGTCTTGGAAAAGCCAACACTACTGAAAAGCTGAGTAGCGCAAGTCAGCCCAAATTTCATTAGTACAGACAAGGTATTAATAAAAATTACATGCACTATCAAGTCTTTTTTTTTGTGTAACCTACATTCCCAAGGGTGTGACATGTAATCCAAGTCTCTGAAGCCAGGAACTTATAGGTCAATACTGGAAATCTGGTGTAAGAATGATCCCCTACTACATCACTGTAGATTTTGTTTGGGTTGGGTTTTTTTCAGGAGAAAATACAACTAATCTTCAGTGAAGTGATGAAACTCCTCCAGGTTGGCCATAATGCTCTTGAAAGTAATAAAATCTGAAAGTTTCATCAACGAAATGTGAGAATCTGCTTGAGCAACACAGATGCACTGAATCCTTTACCCCTGCTGCTGGTAGGAAGTGAGCCTGTGAAATCCATCCACAACTTCTGCACCCCAGGCACTGTGGGCAAGGTGGGCACTCTGTGTATAAATCTCTCTCTGGGTAGAGAAAAGTTTGTGTAATCCATTACTAGTAAAGTGTCCAGTAACAGGGCTGTTGCTTGTTTTCCAACATAAAATTATTAAATCATGTGTATTATTGGCCTACTGTTCCCAGAGTGTTTTCCAATGTGCACGAGTTAGTACTACAGAAATTTCTGTTGATTCCCACTAGCCAGAAAGTGTTATTACTGCCACTAGCCTGTAGTTATCATCTGAATTCTTGCTTAGGTGGGCAGAAGGCTCTCTTACAGACAGGCTTCCTAAAAATTAGATTTGCAAATTTTACCTTTTCACCCAAGGGATGAGGGGAAGCTCGTCTTTGTAATATTGTATTAGTGTTGGGGATTTAGAGGATGTTCCTGCAAAGAGTTGTGTGCTACATGTGTCTCACATTGTGTGTTTATTTTTTCCTTAGGAACAATTGCTAGAACCAGCCTGAGAGCAATGCCTGTCTATTGAAACACTCTTGCCTAAGAAACAAAAAAACTGTTTAAAAGATGGACTACTAAGCCTCCATGTAGTAATACAAAGTGCATTTAACTGCATTGTGTCAGTGTCTGGTAATGTTTATGTAGACAAAGAAATAAAGATTTATGTTTCTCCTCTCAGAATTTTTGTCTTTTCCAAGCTTTAGTGCTTCTGTTTCAGAGTTCAGATGTCTTTGTGTTATTGTTGGGATACCAATAATCTCTGTATGAAACAAAGCCTAGGAGTGAGTTGGGATGTGATGATTTAAACCATGGTGTCCTGCAGTATTTGGAGATAGAGTTGGCTGAGATTTGTATTGTAAGCAAAAGCAGAAATTTAAAAAGTAAAAATTCAGCAAACCTGGGTTTAAAAATAGCAGGAAAGGTGTTTATCCAACATGGAGAACATCAAGCTTGGTTTATTATCACCTTGACCATCTACATTATGTGGTACTTCAGCATAACTTGGACTGAAATACTCTTGAGATAATTGGGATTGCTGCTTATTTTCCTAGGAAGACTTAACATGGTTTATCAGAAGAACAAATGCTTAAATTGTGTATCTTGCACTGTGATTTTTCAGTACTGAATGTAAGCATGTTAATACTTCTAAGTGCAAGGTTGTTTTTAGTTTGTCAAGAGAGAAGGAGGTTTAGACAAGAGTAATTAATTTTTAAGAGATCCAGCTTGTAATTATGGGATGTACTTGAAAGTTTAGGGTTTTTATTAGGGATTACATTCCCTGAAGATACCATCTGTTCAGGAGTTCCGCTCGTGGGCCTTTGTTCCTGAAGTGTAAGACCAAGATGAGTAGCATTTTAAAATTTAAAAAAAATCTCATGAGCTACAGCTAGTGACAGGATTTGATGATTGGTACCTAACCCCAGGGTTAGATACTTGATTGGTATCAACCTCAGGGTAAACTTCCTTTCAACTAAAAAAGATGTAGAACCCCAAGCTTTAATATGTAATGCAGGTGTTAGAGTGGGGTAGAACAAGAGAAAAGTGAGCTACATGGAGCAATAGGTGCGTGCAAGGGTCACAGATTACTTAAATAATAATGCTGGTAAATATGAAGTACGATGTTAAACATTAGGACTGCCTTTTACTTTGTATGACTGGCTAACTGAATTGCACCCTTGAAAAAAACATCAGAGTATAAGAATCTGCTCAGCAATAAAAACTGAAGAGAAAGGATAAGGTATTCATATTCTGGAACAACCTTCTACATGCACTGAAACCCTGCTTTGCGGGAACTTGGTGGACACCATGTGCTCCTGGGTAGTAGAAAAAATAAATCTTTCAGAGTTTGGTTATTTTTTGCTTTTGTTTCTGCTTTACTAAATTCCTTTATTTTGACCCACAAGGATTTTTTCCATCTAATTCCCTTGCCCATCCTGTTAAGGAGGGGAGCGATAGAGCAGCTTGGTGGGCACCTGGTGTCCTGCCAAGGTCAACACACCACAGGTCTTACTAAGGAGAACAAATACAGGAATAAAAACAGACACATTAAGGAGAGAGTGTCTGCCACACTGGCTCTGTATCTGTGTTTTTGCTTTGACAGCTTACATAGTCTGCTGCTTCCTCTCTGGTGATTTTTAGGTGAGAAAGGAAACTGGTATAGATGTGCACTGGAAATGCAAAGCTTACACTGACAACTTCCTGCTACAAGATAAAATACTTAATCTGGAGAAGCTGTATCCTCAAGTGGATTTTAATTGGTACTACACCTGTTTTTACCAGATGGTGGTGTCAAATGAATCTGTGTTTCTGAAGGCTTTGCTCCTTAGTGTAATGTAAATAAGACACACAGGCAACCATGCAATGCCCTAAAAATTCAAGTTTTACTTGACTTTTAAATAACCTGGACACAAGTATTGACACAGCCATCTATCAAACTCATTTTAAAATAAAGCACACAGTTGCTTCATGAATACCTAATGTATATGGAACAAATGTATCACATTGGTATGTTCATGTATGTTGTCTTCAAATACCTTTCTAAGGGGTTCTGAATTAAACAAATCTTCCCAAAAGAAAACATGCTATCTCTTCAGTTCAATATCCACCTGCATAAAGGGAATGAGTTTGGCAACTTAAATAGTAATGACTTTGCAACAAACATCATCAATATAATGAGCTTGGTTAGAATACAAGTTGCAGAGTTAGTGATAGTGGTAAGAGGTGCAGTGTAGAAAACAGCATGTCCAGGCTAGTTCCAAATGAAAGAAACCAGCCAACTAAGCAAGGGAACCAGTATAGGATATACTACAGTCCTTTTGTGCTGTGATTAGCAAGCCCTCTTTATTGTATAAAATACATGTTTTGCAAAAGGTTGTGCAAATATGTTGCAATTGTTGCTAATTAGTGAAAGTTCTATAACTTACCAATGCTTAGCACTTATGGAAGTCTCAGAAAAGGTAAAGGCAGAGGCACAAAGTTAAAATCATTGGCCTGAAATCAGTTCAGGAGAATTAAGATGAGAAGGCCTCAAATACCAGTCCTTTGTCCAAGTGAGCAGGGGTCTGTGTATGGCATTCAACCCCAGGGTAAACTTCCTGACACTGTTACAGATCTCATGTCTTTTGCCTGATTCATCAGGATGTACAAGGATTTTAGACTGACATCCAGACTCCAGCTCTGAAAATGCAACTGCCTCTAGGCACTGAACGCCCCAGGAGAGCTGGGGAAGGGTAGCAACAGCGGAGAGGGCAAGGTGTAGCTCAGAGCTGTAAGAGGCTGATCACTTAGACATGTAGAGCTGGTTTAGGTGTAGAAGGCATAGCTGTGACACAGTGTTTTCAGTGATTGATCACTTGTGTGTGTGTATCTCTCACAAAAATATCATTAAAAAGGTGCTTTTCCTCAAATGATTGAGGAAAAGAAGTTTGAAGGGAAAGGAGAATCACATATATGAAAGAAACTTGTTTTTCTGTACTGTTAGCTGACAGTGATATCCTTGTTGCAAGTTTTGCCTTGTTTTGGCACAACAAAACATTTGGAAAATGTGTAATAGAGGCATTATATCTTTAGTCTTTTGTGGACACAAAACTGAATTGTAGTGGCCCAGGCTAACAGACTTGCTAAAAACCTGCTTCATCAGGGAGAAGATCACTAACTCAAATCTAGGGCTCTCTCTGTAAACTTCTCATCTAAAAGCAAAAAAGTTGGCTTGATTACAAAACAAATCTCCAGTGACTTGAGAATTTAAACCGTTCACTACTAGACTAGACAAGCTATTTTCTGATGTAGTGCAGTAAGTAAAATACCATGCACTTGGCTGAGGGTATCCAGCAATAACACACAAAAGGCCACAGGAAGATGAAAGCATACAGGAAAACATGAGGTTTGATATAAACCTTTGATCAATATTTAAAGACTGGCAAGATAGGTACACTATGTACAGATAATTCTCAATAACACAAATCCCCCTGCAGTAGTAGATATGTGATACTTACCTGTGCTGGGTAAGGATAGCAAACTCATAGTAATGATTAGAAAGCACCAAACTATAAGCAAGTGTGTAATGCTCCAAGCTGGAATACCTTCTCAAAGGAACAAGGAGCAGCTTTCATTGCTGATACTAATCAGTTCTTGTACAGTTTGTCATTTTTCAGTTGCCTTCCAAAAGATTGTGATGCTCTCCATTAAGCCATTTTGCCATGGTGATTTCTTTGATCAGGGTTTTTTGTTTTTGTTTTTCACCATTTTGCCATGGTGATTTCTTTGATCAGGGTTGATCAGGGTTTTTTGTTGTGGTTTGGGTTTGGATTTTTTTTTTTTTTTCATTTTGGTTTGTTTTGGTTTTTTGTTTTGTTTGGGCTTTTCTTGACTGTTGTTCTTGACAGTACTACACAAGGTCATAAACAGATCCTACAGGATCACTTTAAATTGGAGCAATGAAACCATTTAACAAACTTAAAAAGCTGAGTAAGTACTTTAAACCAAGCCCAACAATGTCCTAGAATTAAATCCACAGGAAATTCAAAAAATTCTAAAGAATCTCCATGAAAACTGAATTTTTACTACATGAATTTTTTTGATCTTGCTCTTTCCTTCCCTTAGATTTGTTTACTGAGACTGTAGAAGCAGAGCTGTCCCAAGTAAATGACCAAAGAAAAGTATTTGTTAAGTGAATCTGCCTTCCCTGCAGCACTTGCTAACCTAGAGACCACTCTATACTGTGATAGGAATATATAAACTGTATGGCGGCCACCCTGGCTAGTAACATCCACCTGACCACTTCACATCATGAAACAATGAAGAATCAAAAAATAAAGTGGAAAATAAAACACATTGTGCAACATTTTGCTTACCAGTTTAGTCAGTTAAAATGTGTATTATAATCCCATGCCTCTTGTAAAGTGTAACTTAAACACTTTATGCTAACTCCAGTTCTCAAGCAGTGTTGCTTTTCTGACAGGACTGCAATTCCCTGGTGTTGCTTGGACTGGAAGACACAGGATCACTGCAAATCTCTGTGGATTGTGAGGGTTGAATGTAGAGAGGACAGATGTAGAAAGGCACATGAGCTGCTACAGCTGTTTGTGACACTGTGTGACAAATTCAGTACTTAGTTCAATGATTACACTTAGCAAAAAATTACTTCCACAACACAAAGACTTTGCTAAGCTCCCTAGCAAGTCAGCAACACTTGAAGGTTCATCCATGGGCTGACTGTGGACAAATGGGAGGCAGAGAAGTGATTTTCAGATATATGTAAGAAGTGATAGGACAAGAGGAGAACCAGGCATCACTTCAGATATATATTAGAAGATAACCCACTCAATGTGCAGCATCATTAAAACTTAGTATTCCTACCATGACAATAGAAAAAAAAATTATAGTTCTCATACCTGAAATACCGCCTTTGTCATTTTAACATAGTAGAAATGGCTCAGAGAAAAGTGTCAGATTATTTTATATGAGATATTAAGACAGATTTTGCTAATCTAGATTAAAAAAAAAAAAAGGCGCTATTTTCTAGCTGTTTTAAATACTACTCCACAAGTTTCATTTAACCAGCACTGAAGTGCCTTGTTAAGCAGTCTTAACACAGTGGGTCAATTTATCTTCCCCAGTTTCCAATGTGCTTAACTACAAGTTGGTAAATGTATTTCTGTGGTATGGAATGTTCATTTAAATAGTCTCTCTACACAAAAGGACATTCAAAATTTAGAACACTTAAACCTGCCCAAAGCAAAGTAAGTCTGTATCATCTCTGGAATGCACTGCTACAGCATGTTACAGAGTCTACTGTTTTTGAGCTAAAATGGGTTGAGTCAGATTTTGTATCAACAACACAAGCATCTGTTACTGTGCTAGGTTAAAATAACTCTTATAAGAGCTATCTGTCCTTATGTCTCAGAACATAAGTTGATCCCCATATAAATTGTGAAGATAATTTCCCCATATCACACTGTATTGCACAATTGACCAAAAATATTACTAATTTACTTATCTTGAAGCATCTGATCCTGATCATGTCAGTTAACAGTCACTTCTTGGAACAAGGCTCTTCAGTTACAGAGCAGACCATGAAGCCTGTTTTGTTGCAGCAATTTTTTTGTTGTTGTTCATTTTTTGGAAATTTAACTACTGATCTTTCAGTTTTGAAAAGACTTTTGGTTTTGGTTGTCTATCAGGCAGCTTGTCCTCAATCAGTCACACCTCTAGAATGGTGTTGGTGATAAAACCATTGCTTGGTCTTCCCAGCAAGCAGGCTGCACTGCCAGGTGTCCTGAAGGAAAGACCACCACGTCGACTTCAGTTCCTTCTCTTGCACAAGTAAACAAATTCTCACTTTCCAAAGACCAAAATCCATTCACCATCTTCAATTCATCAGTCAAGTCTCCACCTTGAAGCGTGACACCTGTACAGTTTTTACAATCTTAGTGTTGGGTTTTCCATCAACATTATTAGTGGATAGCAGAGATGGTTCTTCTATCAGGCTGTCCTTAGATCCTTTCTGCCTCTGAAGAGAATAAATTAAACATGTTGTTGAAAAGATACAGAAGAATTTAAACATTGTATTTTGCTAACTTGCTATGAAAGCCTTAGGCTATGGTATGGCAATTCGTGTATACGTATATATACGTGCATCAGGAATATTAAAGTCTCTACATTTGCTTGATCAAACAGAACTTTTTTCCCTTCTTGCCTCCTGCCAGCTGCTGCCCCTTTGTGCTATTGCCTATTCAGGAAATGCCATGTTGATATTTAGCAAAACACTGCAAGTAAACACCCACAAGGAATTCATGTCCACTGTTGTGAGGGAGCCTGGGGCAGAGGGAAAAGAGAGGTGTTTGTACACACTGAACATTTTAACATTACTGGTATGGTAAGTTAGGTGTCTGGAATTCTCCCTTCCATGTTTTGGTTCTCCTTTTGTGTGTTTGTACAAAAGACCTGTGAGTGCTTTTGAACAGAATTTGCTTCTCACATTCTGAGCTCAATAAAACCATCAAAACTGAGAGATATGGTAGTGTAATATATGATGAAAGACAGTGATTAAGTTAGATTAACAAAAGGCAACTTCTGTCCTTTTTAGATTTCAATAACCTAAAAAATTATTTGGGGGAAGGAGGTGGTGGGGGGAATAAAAGAGAAAGGAAAATAAAAGAAGCGCTGTTTCAAGCCCAAGCAACAAAACTCTTCAGACAACCTCTAAAAGAGATTAATAAATGATGTGATTACACCTGCATCACAACCACACCTGCATAATTCAAGAAGTGGTAAAAGTCAGTTTTCCTTCAGTGACAAGCAGAGATGCATCTTAGGAATGCATCAGATGGGAAAGAGTTCTCCAACAGCAGGAGCAGGTGTTCACAGTGGCATATGCTACAGAAGTACATGTATTTTGGAATACAAACAAAGTGTAAGTAAAATACAAAAATTTGATTAAAAAAAAATCTCGTCTTTATTTTTCACTGTAAATCAAAGACTATCTTAAATAAAGCACTAGAGTCCCACTTCTCCCTCCAATAAGAAGGAAAATTGAAAAGGGTGTACAATCACTAACCTGCTGAGTCAGCTGGATACTAGGAACTTTCCCATCTGAAGATCGTGTAACAGGCAGTGGAGGGACCAGATCAGTTTTGACACTGGAATTATGATATCACAAAATGGATGTTGCTTTAATGAGGTTAACTATAACTGTGCAGAGGAAGAACAATGAAACTGACACAGACTACTCTATTGATCTGAAAGGCTTCTATCACCTGACTTAGGACATCTGAAAGCTGTCATGCTGATCCTCTGTGGGCACCTTCAGGGTATAGCCCATCCCATTCCTGTCTTTTCCTGGTCTTCGGAAGGAGCCCAAATTGATACAACATCATTGAATAACTGAATGTTTTGATTTTGGAGGGACCATAAAGATCCTCCAGTTCCACCTCCTGCTATAGGCCTGGATACCTTCCACTATCCCAGGTTGCTCAGAGTTCCCTCCAGCCTGGTCTTGGGCACTTCTAGGGATGGGGCAGCCACAGCTGCTCTGGGCAACCTCTGCCAGGGCCCAGCCACCCTCATGGCAAAGACAAGTCTCATATGAAATCATTGGTGTGCCACACCTCCTTCAGAGTGCTATCCAGCTAAAACTAGTCTTCCAGGCTGGGACTGTTTTTCATATTTTTATGGCCTTGCTGCAACCGAAAATGGGGCTATTACTTTTCCATTCATCAGTACTCTTCAGCCTTCTAGGGAAGACTGATCCACCAGATGATGAAAGGGGTTGTACTAGAGTTCCCATGAAAAAAATCACAGGCCAAACACTGATAACATCTTAACTCTATCAAGGATGAAGTTACTTGGAAAGCAACCCATAGATTCTCATCCCCGAAGCAGCTTTATGACCCACCACTAAAGACCAATACAGGTTTACTTCAGCCTTTTCAGTTTTTCTTCCTTTCAAATGGATCAAGAAAACCACTTTGGCTGAGAACAGACCATAAATGTTTTTGGAGTTGTTTCCTTTATGTTTAGCTCTGAAGACATACTATTCAGGGGGTCACCTGAACCCTGTGCCACCAACAAGCCACATTTATGCAGCTTCTTACCACCATGACCTCTGTCAACTTTTGGGCTGCACTAGACTAGTTCAGTGCTAATAACCATGTTCACATACTTCACTTCAGACAGGACAGATCTCTCCCCATCGGAGCACTGGGACCGCCGGTACTGCCGGTAGCTGCGAGGGGAGTGCGAGTGCCGGATGCGGATGGGGTCACCTTGAGTCCTGAGAGACACAGAATTCACAACAGGGTTTGGTAAACCAGATCTTTGGCACAGAACACAAATTCAGCTGCAGACTAAGTCTTCGCATTTCGTACTGAAGTGTAACAGATGGCTTCTTCTTGCACTGGCTGAATTTAAAGGGCTGATGCTTCTTTTTGGAAATCTGCACTTGGAATTCAATGCTTTAAGAGAGCAGAGGTCACAAACTGGCATGCCCATGTTTGAGAATGGAACTTTAATGAAGAATGCATTAATTCATATGTCCTTAACATCAGCCTTTTCTGCCTAGTGGTGTTTGGAAGTACATTATAATGCAACCCAGGATCCCATTTCTGCCACATTCAAGCTGCTTGCACTGACACTTGGAATCCCAAATGGGCAATTATTTCAGTGAAATGGATGTTGGTTCTTAAGGAAATAGCTATGCCCTGGCAGCTGCCCATGACAACCCAGGGAAGGGGTTGCAGAGATTAAAGAGTGCCTTGGATGATTGGAATATTTAAAACAAAGAAGAAGTTTAGGAAAAAAATTATTTTCTTGTTTGCATTCACTTCTTTCTGGTTCTGTAGTTTATAATATAAGTTTCATGGCTAGCATAGGGAGACATACAGAACATACAGATACCTTCATGAGTGTGTGGAATAGATTAGGAGAGATTAAGATGGGTTTTTTTTCTTATTTTGAAAAGTAAAAATATTTGATTTAAGATTATTAAGTATCCCCACCAAACCCATCCTAGGGGAGTATTTGGAATAGATATGAGCTTATAGATTATATGTAAACCCATTCCTATTTCAGTAGGACACAGTTCACAGTAAAGTAAAAAAAGTGGGCTTTTATATTCACAAAAAATAAATTCTGACCAAACTCACTCTACTTTAGTGTATGGAATTTCTTTCAATTGCTCCTCAGATAGGCCAGATGGATCCACAAGGTCCTTCCTATAAAGGGTTAGGAAAAGTAAAAACTGTAACATTAACTGTGAAGTGCAAAAATTTTTATTCTATTTGGCTAAAAATATTTACTAAAACAAGCTGTTGTCAGCCCTGAAGCTATCTTGACATCAAAATAGGACACTTATTTTGAAATAAGTATAACTTCACCATGATTGCTTCAACTGCATGTCTCATCCTGTTCTACCTTCTTCTCACTTCCCTGCAAATCTGATCTTGTTGCTTCACAATATCATGAACATTATGTGTGCTGAACAGTGAACATGCTTTGGAATTGCTAAATATCTTCCTAAGGGGTAATGGGGTGTCATGCTAAAAGTGTCAATATTGACATTTTGGAAGCCACACAGGAATAAATCTCTAAAATTAGGTATTGTTCTTTAATAATTCATTTACATACAATGGTCATCTTTATTCAGTGCACTCAGTGACCTGCAGTATCTTCTACACACAGGAGGTCATTAACATATACATAATTTACTGAAACTAAATCAGTGTAGTGCCACAGTGGATGGGATTTTAATAACTACATTAAAGGCAAACCAAGCATCTCTCAGACCCTACAAGGACCATACTTACTGAATATGTTTCCACAGTTCTTCTTTAGCTTGTACATCTGGGCTTCTCCTATAAATATCAACAAAGAAAACAAAGGCTCAGCTGTGAAAACCATTGTCTGACCATGTTGCTGTCCAAATAACTTTTAACAGCACAGACCCTGCACAGAAATCATGATAAATATAATCCACCAGTGACTTCAATTTTAAGGTTTGTTATCTCAGAAAATTCATTAAACTTCATCGCTGTATTTCAACTGAAAAGTCATTTCTTGAATGACAGGCTCTCAATCACAATTCCAGTTTCACCAGCCTTTATCAAGAGTGTACATAAAATATAAACAACAGCAGAATTCCCCAAGCCAAATCACTGCCCAGTCGCTGCCAACACTTATCCCTCCAAGGACAGCACATTTTGGAATAACACTTCTGAAAAAGGCCCTCAGAAATGTCCTGTGGCCCACAGAGCCCTTGGTGGGCAGAAGGAAGCACAGGCCACAGATCAGCGATCCCAGCCGTTACCCATGGACACCACTGGGAAAAACCTGAATGAAACAACTCCACTGCAATCACAGTGCAGCCTCTCTCTTTCTGGTCATCTCCAAAAAAGGTTTCTGCTCAATTTATGTATTTTTGGTGTCCAATACAAAAAGAAAACCCAGCAACAAACTAATCAAACTAGCAACTATGCCTACTTATGCACCCAAATATTTCAGCAAGTATTCAATTCACACACAAAGAATTTACCAAAAATGGTAATCTCCCTGTTGCAGACATAGAGATGGAGCAAAGCAAGCCTGAGGGGGAGGTTTCACATTTTCTACTAAATCACAGAATAGATGCTTCTAACTAGAACTCCTTTATTTTTACTTTTCTTTTCCTTCTCTATTGCAAGGTAAGTGCAAAACCACCACTGTTGTTTAAGTTGCACCTGGAATTCACCCAAACCCATTCAGAGTAGTAGATAAGTAAAGATTTTAGACAATGGCAAGGACTACATTTGCATTGACAGATCTGGTAACTCTTTTCCTTGTCATTATATAAGCTCAGTGTCAACAGCTAGACTGTTCCACACTATCTAAGATGTGAGGGATGCAACTTTTAGACACATACAGCACACATAAACACGCCCAAAGTTTCTCAAATACTAAGTCTTACACCATCAGGTCATACAGCCTGATCTTTTTTTCTCTTAGGCAAAAAGGCCTAACATATTCAAAGATGCTTTAGAAGGGATATTATCCAAATTTAGATGCAGATCAAGGAGGACAGCAGAGATCTGCATTTTTACCATGTTTGGCTTATTTCCAGACTTCAGCCTAGGAATAATGTTCAGAGACATCTATATGGCAGTAAACACTATACAGCTGATGTAAAGGCAGAATATTTTGGAATGGTGATGTTTTGGGATATTTTTTAGATTTTATAGGAGCAGAAGTACTAGGAGATACTACTTGACTGGTTTATAAACACCAGAGAAGAACCAAAGGGTGAAAAACAATCTAGCATTTGTGTTTCCCTAGTAGGGCTAAAATTAATTAATGCATAACCACCTCAGGCTACAAGACTTTCCAGGCAGGATGATTCTCATCCTTGACAAACTGCTGTCCATTCCAGCTCCTCAGGTTCTCATGATGGCAACAGCTACAGTGTGGGTGGTTTACAGTCCATTTGTTTTCTGTGTTCAGAGCTTTTAAAATATTTTTGTGTTTCTGTTTATTATATTGCATTAAATTTTCTCTGATTTTCACTTCTATCTGTGCCTCCTGCTTTCTGTGACCAGCTCCAGGTATTTTGCTCTGTGATTTCTGCAATTTTCCCCTCTTCCATCCCTGCAATTAGCCTAATAATAAAGACTTTGCTGTACAATACAATTCAGCAGTATGGCATCCCATGGGAAAAAAAAAAAAAGGGGCTAAGCACAATACTCCTAATACTCCTTCACTCCTTCACCCTTCTTGCATTTACTTCTCTTTATTGCATCTTTCCATGCTGCATTTAACTCCCTGATGCAGTAAATTCAGTGGCATTTAAAAGCCTTTTCTCCCCTCAGTTTTGAACTGATTTCTGCCCCCATGTAGCTTCCTGCTCACAAAATAGCAGCTGCAAACCCTGCGATCACCCTGGGGGGTGGAAGATAGGCATCCTCTTCTGAGGCTGAATAATCAGACAGCAGGGAATGTGAAAGCTCCCTGGAAATGCCAGCTTCTCCAGGGAGGCTTTGTCATGCTTACAAGCCCTAGTTTGCCTGAGGAAGGAAAGCCCCAAGGTTGCTCCCTAACCTAGGACCCGCACAAAGCAGGGTATTGTGCACACCACTGACCCATTTGATCAGCTCATGGCTTTTACTTATTCATGGAAATACAGCAGTTCAGGACCTGGCCTTAAGACTCAAGTATCACAAAAGCATCGTGTGAAGCCACACCAACAGTAAGAAATATTAATTGTGGGACAGCGTGGAAAGAGAGTGGTTAAAAAGGAAAACATCTCCATTTCTCCACTTTCTAGGAACTGTGCTTCCTGCTTTCTGTGACCAGCTCCAGGTATTTTGCTCTGTGATCTCTGCCACTTTCCTTCTTTCCATCCCTGCAATTACATTAATAATAAAGCCTTTGCTGTACAATACCAATTTAGCAGTATGGCATACCATGGGGAAAAAAAAGAAAAAAGGGCTGAATACAATGATTCCTCAGACCAAACTTCTCTTAGACTTCACATCCTGCAACTAGTTATTTTCCATCCATTTAAGAAGTGTTACCATACTAGGATAACCTTACAGCACTTATTCAGGTTAGCTCCCCACCAAAGAATATAAAGAAATATGATGCAGATAAAGTAACTTAATTAAGGCGTTTTCTTTCCAAAGGCCTGTTCCCCCTTTCTTTGAAAGTAAAACGACAGAAAGCTTACAAAAAGAAGAGTGAAATGTAAGATGAAATGTAGGTATTGCATATTCTGCACAGGACATTTGTGTTTGTATGGTTCTTAAGAGCCCACAACAAAGCAATTCTTCTGTTAAATCTTTAAAGTCAGATCACAATCCCTCTTTTACTTTGTTTTCATCTTTTTACTGTGAATTTTTTTTAAAACTCACTGGTTTGATATATAGGACTCAGATTGTGCTATCTCAGTATCTGAATCAATACCTTCTGGACAATTTGCATGCTAATAAGTTTCTCTAATGCACAAGAAACCTAATGGGACTTCCCAGTAAGTGATGAATCTCATGGGGGTTTTTTGTTTATTTTTTATTTCGTTTGCACAAGCTGGAACAGCTCTACACATTAATAAGGTCTACATTATTTTTTGTGCCTGCATCTGCACCCTTATTAATATTTCAGTTTGAGTCACAAATGGTAAATTTAAATAGCCATGGAATTTTATGGCCATTCTTCTTAATTAGAAAAAGCCCTTTGGCTACACAGATGTTTTACATGAAGTCTTGAAAATAAACCCTGTGGAACTAGAATTGGGAGCTCTCTGCATTTGCTTATTCCTTGAGGAGAAAGAAAGGTCAAATTCCTGTCAAATACTTTTATTCCCAAGACCAAGGAGACACTACCTTGCCACCACAAATTATTAATATTACTCATTATCAAGCAAATGAAATGCACTATACCAGGCACAGTAACAAACATTTCAGGCACTACTTCACATATCCAAAGGGGAGTTCCATTTAAAAATGCAATAATGGACTTACTGTGAAAGAATTACCCGTTCTACTAAATTTAAGGGTTTGTATCAATTTTTGAATGGGCAAGTTGAAATGACCATTTGACAACATTTAAAACCAAAACAACCATAACCTATGGAATTATGTTTCCTTTTCTTCTGAACTGTATCTAGTCAAGTAAACAAACAGCTGAGCCAAACTAAATGAAATACATTCTCTAATAATGTACTACATGTTAACAGTAAAATGCCTTTTACAAATTTATTTTCAAAAATTAGTTTGGGCTTCTTTCATTGTGGGTTTGTTTGTTTTTGTGGGTGTTTTTTTAACCTGGAGAGTATGATAAAAAGGAGAAACTCATGAATAACTAAAAGAATAGCAAAAGGAAATGAGACACCTTCCAAAATCTTCAGGACTTCCTCATTTCTTTGCTTCCGCTTGGACCTTTTCTTTCAAAGTTAGATGCTTAACATCTATGTGATTTTGCTATAAGTAGTTTAAATGAAATATAACTCAGAATGTCACTGTGCTGGAAAATCAAAGCAATTTCATAAGTTAAGTTAACCACAAGAGGGAACCCGTGCAGTCCAAACAATGAGATTTACCTGGCCTGTGGGTAAAAAAGAAAAGTTGGCTACAAATTTAATTGTAACCATTATTAACTGAGTACATTTCCTAGTTTACAGCACTTTCTGTATATAATAAAACAAACCAAAATCAAATTAAATGAACTGTATTCACTGGATTCCATACAAGTAAGCTTTAATATTCCTAAAGTTTAGTAATATATCATTGTATAATTACACCTAATAACACAAGACTTTTGCACAGCTGAAAGTGAACAAGTCTGTACAAAGCCTGTTAAAGAAGAAATTCCAATACTTGGATCTTTAAAGGTAAATTCTGTTCCTCATAAAGAAATAAAACTCTGCACTGTAAAACTGGAGACAACAAAGAGTTCTAGCGACATGGACAATTGAAGATAGAATTCAAGTGGATTTTAATGCTGGAAACTTCAATGCTGACTAAGATTTCAGTGATACCAAACAGTGTGTCTATGCCCCAAAAACAGGCCGTTTTAGAAAAGAAATATAAATTAAAGGAAACCAACATTTTCATTAGCTTGAGAAAATTAATTTCAAAAGCTGATAATTTCACCATGTCAGATCAGGCTGTAAGCAGGAACAGCAGCGCCTGGCAGTACAGCTCCATCATGGAATCCTGACATTGAGAGGCAATATATCACTGACTGCTGCTTGTCAGGGATAATTTGACATGGAAACATGAGCAGCTGCTTTCATCTGGAACACCACTGCAGATATTATATGATTAAACAGGTGTGCATGTATTCCATTAAAATGTTTGCAGCTATCAAGTAAAATCTCAATGCCTCCACAGATGTGCTGCCCAGAAAAGAGGAATCATTGTACTCATTACAGAACTGATGTTCAATGAGCCACAGAACCAGCCCAGACTTCTTCCCAGGTGATGGACAGAGTTTCTCAGAATCTTTGTTACAAAGCCCTCTCTTCCTTATTTGTGCCCTAAAATTCAAATCACTAAACAAAAGCAATTTGACCACAAAGACAAATCTGCTAATGTGGGAATATGCCAGGTGAAAATCTCTGCTCCTCAGCAGCTGAGGGCCACCGCCACACTGGAGATATTCCTCCTGCTCTTTAACACGATTCAACAGCCTTAATTTACACATCAAAGGGTTCAAGGGTTACATACGATCGAGATCTGTGCCTGGATCGCCGGTAGTTTGGATCTGCTTGGGTTTTCCCCTTCTGCCGCCGCAGCACAGCTTCCCACTGAGGAGCCGAGTCAACCATATCATTTTCCTGCCGCAATCTGCAAAAGAGGTACCAAGAGTTTAGTCTGAGGGCCCTAAGGGCAGGATGCTCTGAGAAGCAATGGGGTATTTCTACCCCCACCCCCCAGAAAATCTGCTCCTGCAATGCTGTACTTAACCTTTAATGTCGCTAAATTTTAACTAATACTCCCAAACTGCATTAGCGTAAGAACTATATAAAAGAAAACCTGCTGATTTGTTATTTAGAAACAGCATGAGCCAAAAATGTAATAATCCATGCCTTTAAGGACAGACCCACAACTTGCATTCTTCTTCCCAGTCCAGGCCGCACATCTGGAATTTTTTCCCTGTTTACATATTCCACTCTACCTCATCTGTACCAAATGGGAGAAGACCCACATCATGCTACAAGGTTCTTCTACTACAACTTTCAGAATCACTTATTGCAGCATGCAACTTCCTAGGATCCAGGGAAAAATCCACTCAGTGAGTCCCCACTCAGAAGAATCATCCTTTCATCCTGACCTGCAACAAAGCTCAGGAAGCATGTGGATCTCCATGGCTCTCCTTCCGCACCATCCCCTGAGGGTTTGGTCCCTGTCATGGCTTGTGTGGATCTAAATGACATACTATGCCTTTTATTCCTTCTTTTTTTCAGGTTTTTTTTTTTAATCCATTAATTAATTGATGGAATGCATTACAGATTGAGCCAAATATCAAAATCCTGTCAACTCAGCACATTTGTCAGCAGGCTGCAGTGATTCCACAATGCCACAGTCCTCCAGGCAGATGCTTCCCACAGTTTTGAGGTTGCACATATGACTGCTGAGATGAAGTGCTATGGTAGTGGAGCAAATGGATATGTTTGTCACAGCAGTGAATTTAAAATTCAGCAGGGATTTCAAAATATCCCTAGAAAACATCTCCCAAGTGTAGACTGTCTGATTGGATGGTATGGCTGGGATACTGGAGAAACCAGGGGGGAAGACTGACAGGTACAACAAATAAAGAAGCCAACAGAGATAAAGGGATTACACTGGAGATGTAGGCAATGCAAAGTATGTTGTTGTTGCTCTTCACTTCAGATGTACTTTTCTCTTTGAGTTTTGAATTGTATCAGGCTAAACCAGCTACACAGGCTTCTGCTTTTCCTTTAATCAGATCTTCTCTTACATGCATAATGAATTTTGAGCTCAATCCCCAGCTACTGTAAACAGACACAACTCTACCAAATGGTATGAAGCATCTGGAGAAGACTGCAACCTCAGGTTTTGATTTCTAAGCAAATCTTTTTAAATCTGTAATCTGCTGACAGGTATTAACATAAACTTCTATCTAAGGATTTAGTAGAAAGACTCACACAGCAACAAGTAATGAGTTGTGATTTTCATCCCAAATAATCCAATTTGTGCTAACAGCAATCATCCCATATGGTAGAGACACCACCAACTGCCTCCCACACACGGCAGCCACTTGCACAAAAATACTGAAAATCTAAATATATAAAGTTAGCATTGCAGCTATTAAAACAAGGGATGTTAGCAAACTCAAAGTACTGTTGCACCACAGCAAAACTCTACTAGATGGAGACATGAAGAACATGCATTTTGCAGTTGCAAAGAAAGGTAGTATGCTCACATTTAACAAGGTAAAAGATGACCAAGGTACCACAATCTCTATATTAGATACATTATTTGAATGCAATGTTCAAATTCTAATCATTTTGGGGCAATTTTTTTAGGGTTTTGGTGACAGAAATGACAAAAAAAAATGCTGAAAGAAATTTAACTCAAATCCTAATTTTCTATTTAAAGATATTTTTGAATAAAAACTGTTGCCCTTGCCCTAAAAGTCCATTACAGTTTTCCTTTCAAAGTTTTCACTGGCACAGGTTGCCCAGAGAGGTGGTGGCATCTCCCACCTTGGAGATACTGAAAAGCTGCATGGGAATGGTACTGAACTACCAGCTCTTGGTGGCCCTGCTGGAGCAGTGGTTGGACCAGATGACAGCCAGAGGTCCCTGCCAGCCTCAACCATTCAGTCACTCTCTAAATCTATCAGATGCATCTTCTAAGTGTAGCCAGGAAGGAAAGTATGCTTCAGTATGTACTGCCTGCTCCTTTAATCTATTTTTATCTACACAATAAATTTTGACCACAGCATTGAAAATGCAAATGTATTTCTTCTGTGATTGAAATATGCTCATCACAGGCTCTTCTTCACTTTCATATGAACATCTGCTTAGGAGAAAACATTTATATAATGGAGTGAAACCTCAAAGACTGAGATCAGGTAAAAAGATCTTCCCCAAGATTTTTCTAGTTTTCTACCTTCAGAAGCTCTATGTTTCTGGTTTTCTCTGATAATTTGTTTTCTTCTGGCAAATAGTTCACAGTGATCTCTTGTCATGTGAAAAATATATTCTACTCTAATGTGATCAGAAGCAAACGTCTTTGGTTAATGTGAATATTCACTATTTTTTTCAACAAAATAAACCACTTTTGTTTCTGGTTGTGTCAGGAACCTGATTACTGTACTGGGAAATAAATTGTATTAGTCTATGCAACAGCAGAAATTTGGGTAACAGCAGTTGCAAGCCTCATTATAATGTCCTATTTAACCCTGCTAGTGCTGGCTCATCTCTGAAAACAGGAAAGTTGCTCAGAGCCTCTGACCTTCCAGCTTGTTATGTTCCTGCAATGGCTGCTAACAAAATGCAGAAATTCATTATGACTGGTTGTTTTCCTGCACCTGCTCACAAGGAAAAAGTCTTAGACTTCCAGCTCATTTAGTACTTGTTTAATCTAACACTGATAATGATCTTTTTTCTGGTCAGATTTCAAGTGATCACCTAAGAACAACAGATGCTCAAACATTAACATTTTTGTTGTATCTTCCATTTCTGAAAACGTGAAAAACTTAGAAACAAGCAAAAAAATTGATCTTTTTTTCTTTTTATTTTAATTCTTTTTTTCCATTAAGTGAGGAAGTGTGGGTAAAAGCCCTTTCATTCTTCAAAAAATGATAAGCAGTACTTAATCCTTCTTAAAATTCAGTCTTTATATTTCCAGGAGTTCTTAAAAACATTCTTGTGGTCAGTCTCTAATTTCTTTCACTTGCTTGTGGAGCTCCCTGCAGAAGGAGTTTCACAAGAGGAAAAAAACCTGGCAAGAGTGTTCTGGGAGAAAGGGATACAAAATACCATTTATTGCTGATCACTGAAACTATATTCAGCATGTCATTTAAACTTCAGCTGGAAAACAAACCTTCCAGGCACACTAGGTTATTGTTAGCCTAGTACCCTACAAGACTGTGCTCTGATTTAGGCAAGCTTCAAAGAAATCTCATGTCTCAGATGTGCTTTATGCCATCCCATGTGAGTGTCACAATGGTTTTTAATATTTCTTTAACTACTGCAAGTCATGCTGAAAATGTAATTATACTACATACTCCTGCTGCACTATATAGCATGCAATTATTTCTCAGACCTTCCAGAGATGTGGAAATCATTTATCACTGAATATAAGACATGAAAAAATGATGGCAGCTCATGCAGACAGTAACTTAGAATCTTCGCCTTAAAACAGCTCCTCTTTTGTCTAGTTACATTTCTCTTGCACTGTGTTTATGCAATATGAGGAAATTCTATGTGCTTTTACAAAGTATATTTTCAGAAATACCTCCAGTATATTGTGATCTCCAGTGCAACATAAAATACACAGCTTTGAAGGGAATTTATAGGAAATCAATAGTTATGTCCTCTTTTTCATACCAGCAAGAAGAAAAATAGAATATATAATACAGGACTTGTTAGCATCACTTGATATGAACTATTGCTGTCCTATTAAAACTTGATGCTGTACACATTTTAGGTTTGGACCCACACCTGACATTTCGGAAAACAAAATCTTTACACAATTAAATACATGAATTTAAAAACAACATTGAGATTCATACCACTAAAATATTTTTACTTCTCAACAGCAATTTTCTGCTTGAAAAAATCTGCACTTGAATTTGTGAGGTAAAAGTATATGCTGAGAATATCATTATCAAGATATTATCCACTTTCTTTGCATTTATACCACAAGTCTTTTGTAAGCGTGCCCTGTACTTGATCTTGTGGTTCATTACTGAGCTCTTCCCAAGGAACAGGAGAGCAGGCATTCATTGCATAATGATGTATTCTGGCAATTATCACTCTTCTTTTTCAGAAAAGGGTCTTCAGCTGCCTCAGGAGGACTCTATTCACATAAAATACATTAAATCCATTTTTACTATGTTTATCTGAGAAAAGTCCATCTCCATTTGTGTGTTTAATGTCTTCCTAAAGACATGAAATTCTTCATGTATTCCTGTGTAAAATATTTAATATATTGTCACCTGTTTCTCTTCTTCCGATGCTCTCTGTTGGAATTTTCAGATTCACTGCCACTGCTGGTGTTACAACGGGACCGTGACCTGGAGAAGAGAAAAGCAACATCTCAGGATGAATTTATCTACCAACACCAAAATTATTGCAGTGCTAAATGAGGAAAGAACAACACTGTAAAGACATTACTCAGAAAACCAGAATTAAAAGACTCTGGAGTGCTTGTCTACACCTGCAAGTCATATTATCTTTTTCTTATTAATTGATTGGAAAGAACTGCTGCAAAAGTAGTGCACCCAGACTGTAGTATCAGGTGAATGCTGTTTTCATTTTGAATAATTTCACTGTTTCATTTATTTTTTAAAATTTTTATTATTTTATTGTTCAGCATTCTTTTTGTGAATGCCACATCAATTTGTTTCTTGGAGGTGTGAAATGTTGCATCTCTAATCTGTATGGCTCTTTTCTTCTTGCAGATTCTGGTACACCCAGCAGAAATGACCCAGAATTCTGTTTGCAGGCAAAACAAAATGCTCACAGGTCTATATATTCTATTCCCTTCAAATGTGTAAGTTCTTAAGTCCTTAGTCTATGGAGTCTGTTCTCCTCTCTATGCTAAATTAGAAAATCATTAGTTCAAATGTCTCTCACTCAAACAAAAATGTGTTAGAAGAACAGGACAGCTAAAATCTAGAAAATCAGTTCAACCCATCTTGTCTGAAGGAAGTGTTAGGCAGCATTGAAGAAACACCAGTAGCACTAGGATTCTGCTGCTCTTTATGGAAAAAAGAAGGCTGCACTACCTACAGGCAAATTCCTCTCTACTACCTGAGACCCTTAAATCTGTGACTGCATTTTGGAGCACACAGACCAGATGTCAGGGCTTTGGTCCTAGAATCCAGGACTCTGCCACTCTACCACTGGCTAAAGCTGGCACTCTCATCACAGTCTGGTTTGGACTATTTGCTCTTTAGTGTGAGGATGGCTTGGGAATGGTTGGATTTGATGATCTGGAAAAGGTCCTTCCCACCCTGAACATTTGATTCCAAAGACAGACATGTTTCTCTGCTATACTGACAGCCCAGCTGATTAATGAGGAAAGCTGGCTGATGTTAACAGGAGCTGGTCTACAAGGATTTAGGCTGAGTTGGAATCAGTGATGGTTTTGCTTCAATGGAAAACAGACTCTTTCTTCTGAAATCTCTGGCCATGAAATAGGAGCTATAAGGGGATAACTCCTGATGATGCTGGTAGAGATACATATTTTCTTATGCCTCCTGGGTTTTCTTTCACTCTTAGTTGACATTTGTAAGAGGGCAGATTTGTTAAACTACACCTCAAACAAGCCAAGGAAACAAAGCACTTCTTAGGTGTGAGTAACAGGTAAGGGGAAGCATTCAATGACAAGGTAGGAAGTGCCTGACTAGCACCTGCTCAGTGCATGTTCTAATGGTTTAGGAAGAAGAGCCCAAGCAGGATGAGAGAAGATTGTTCCCAGAGAACAGCACAGATGCAGCATGGAGCTGTTCTATCTGCTCAGGCACACATCATTCTGCTCTCTAGAGGACTATGTCACTCAGATACACCTGAGAGCCTCATGAAATTCTCCATAATACCAGTGAATTATAGTTGCCTCCAACAAATTGCTGAGCCTTTAAATCCCCTGGTCTATGGCATCTGTTCTCCCCTCTCTTCCAAATTAGGAAATCATTAGCTCAAATAGCTCCCATTCAAACAGAAATGTCTTAGAATAATATGACAGCTAAAGTCTAGGAAAATCAGTTCAACCCAGCTTGCCTGAAGGAAATAAATTTGGTAAAGTGAACTTTCCCCCAGAGAAGGAGCTTCTCCCTGTTGGAAAAGACACCAAGTTTAATTTTTTTCCCCATTTTATAGCTTTAGTCAAGTTTGTTCATCTTTGCCCTGGAGGAAGGAATTGAATTTTTTTTCAGGGCATTGTTCCACTAGGCAAGGCCTGATGAACTTAACATCTTAACAGACTGGGAGTAGCACAGAAGAAACACAAAAGATAACGGCCATCAACAACCATTAATGACCATCAACTCTAAATATCAACCCTGGCATGGTCAGAGACACCTGGTCTGGGAAAGGAAAGATAGGAACAAGGACCAAATTAGCATTGGAGGCAAACAAATTCATATACAATAGAAAACCAAATAGTGGGAACTACATAACTTGAAACCAATGAACACTGAACCAATGAATCTCTATGGGTTTTGACTGTATAAAGTTAGTGAAAAGTCTGGTAAAATATATGTGTAATGGAATTATTTCCTCTGCACACTGAGGCTATGTGAGGATGAAATTATTTCTGTTGTTCTGTTGAGATCCTGGTCAGAACAACATCCTATCCAGAATAAAGTAATGCCTTGATTCTCTAATACTAAAAATTTTGTTGGAGGGTTTTTTGTTTTTCCCACAGTTTCAGTTACATTGTCATCCCCAAACTTCATGTTCATAATTTAAAGCCAGGTTATCATTGCTGCCAGCTAAAAATACACTTTTCTGGGTGAAGCTCAAAGTGGGAATAAAAAATATATGTGTTAATACAGAAAATTGTAACCCCAAAGGAAGAAGGAAGATTAAAAGATGATGTCAAAAAGAGTCACTCAAGCACAATGGAAGAGTGAAGAGCAATAAAAATGCTCTAGAATTGCAGGAGACTTTACACAGCCAAAAAGATACCTTTCCCCAGCCCAGTCTTATCAGATGTTTAATAAATATACCACTAACATCAACATCAATAAGTTGTTTGAGCAACACTGTTCTTTCACACTTCCAGGTCATTAACATGACTCTTCTACATTTTTCAGTATGACAAGAAGTTTTTTCATGGGATTTAAGTAATTTATATCATAAGGTAACCAAACAGCCAAAAATCACAGCATGGCAGGCAAAGTATAAGATAAAACATCCAAATTGATCAAACTCAAGATGAGCCTTTCTCTAACTTTTCAGGAATGAAAATCTGATTCACCTTTTAGATATTGCCCATTGAATTACCTTGTGTTTCTTGTCAGGAAAGCATTTGTGGGGAGACAGAAGGACTCCTGAGCTGTCAGCTGAGTGGCAGCTGCTCATGCTTGTTTGTCAGAATATTATCTTTCACTGAATATTAACTATAATCTTTTATTAAAATGAATAAAATACCAAAAATGGGTAGAAAAAAATATAGTTTCCCATATCAGGTGCAAGAATACATGAGGCCATCCCTATCTCTGACAATTTTAAGGTACCTTTTGTCCTGCATTCCCCTGTTTTCCTTGTCATGCAATATATTTGATATTTTGCAGGTAGAATACATATATACTGTGGCATAAGGAGCCAGAAAGAGGTCATAGTCAGTACAGAACAAATACTGCCTAGGAGGGGGCTTGGAGGGCTGAGGAAAGCTCACATTCTGGCACAGTCTTTTTCTGGTAAAAATGAGAGGAGAATAGCCAAATTGAGAGGAAGTGGAGAAGGTCTTTTGCAATGTACAATAACAAACATGTGGTAAGAGGTCCCTTCTGAGCCCTGAGGCTTTCCACCCGAGATGCTTAACTAAATCTTCCCAGTTTTATGTGCTGGACATCTATCACAAGATTACCACTTAGAGCTTGTAATGTTAACATCCTTCCAGAAAACATTCTGTTATCTCATAGAAAGTACAAAGTACATGAGCACTTTCTCTGGCTTCCCGTGATTGTCCCGAGATGTTTGTATCTCTGCCAGAGCTCCTTTCCCATGCTGCTGCAGTGATTCAGATCCTGGGAGTGCCTCCTCGCCTTCCCAAGCTCCAGAAGCCTCTGACATTGAAATGCGCTCCACTGTCTCTTTATTCCAGCAAGCAGGAGCACAGGAGCAAGGAGGAGCACTAAACAGAGTCATGACAGGCAGATGTGGCAAAAATCTGAGGTTGTTGAAGGTCACACCCAAATTCACACCTGCATTTTATTTGAAATGTAATAACTAGTGAAGTCTGAAATGGGAGATGGAGGCAGGGAGAAGAAGCTTAAAAAAATCGACAAAAAATGTAAAAGACAGCAAGAGGACCATCAGGAGTTACATATGCCTTTGCACTTACCTCTGGCAGGACAATTTATCTCAGATGACAGCACAATTGTTTGCAAAACAGATTAATTAAAAGCGGGTAGGGAGGCTGGAGAAGTAAAAACAAATCTGCAGATTCAAAATCCAAAAGCTAGAAGTTCTGGAAATGACTTTCAAGTTGCAGATAAGCCCTTAGGAAACTTTCACAAGCTGCTTCTGACATGGAGTAGTAACCATGTACTGCAAGACTCTGCTGTGATGAGGCTACACCACAGAGCATTTTAGCAAAAGATAAGAAATCAAAAATAAAAAGATCATAACACAACAAACCTTTTAGACATTTAGGAAGATGAGGGAGAAGAATGAAAGAAGGGAACGCAGTGAACAAAAATATGACCAGTACCTTCAGTATCATTTCAAAGGTGCTATAGATCATATATTTACCTTCTCCTTTGCTTTAAATCTGAATCTTCACCACTGTTTTGATTTTTCCTGTGACATTAAGGAAGTTTTAATGAAGTGTCATAGAGTTACTTAATACAAATACACAGAACTACCCATAAAAAACCCAGTGTTTTAGTTTTTTGATGGATTTTTTTTGCCAGTATGATGTCAGGCAGAGAAAATAGGGCATGTGCTTGTTTTAAACCCTTCAGAACACCTTTACAATAAGCTTTGAAGGCATGATTCCATTCAAGGTCTCATCACAAACCCTTGACTTGCAAAATTCAGCAGAGCATGCTGCCTTTAGAGTTTCCTACTGTTTCCAGCATAGCAGAGTGTGGTGGTTTCCTCTTAACTCCAGTAAAGGGTGGATAAACAGCAGAGCTATTGTTATTAACAGTTGGAAAAAGAAAGTGCATGAATAAAACCAAGACTCAGGAAGGCATAATTAAGTTAAAATCTACCTACTGTTGTCAGTCTTCACAGTCTCACATATGAGATAAAACTTTAAAAACATTTAAAAACCACAGTTCATGTGGTAGCTCAAGAGAAAATTTGCTATTGGCATGAGTGTCCACTGACTAGATCAGCCCAATGCAAATCCCAGATGATAAAACAATTTCCTGCTGCACAGTGCACAAACACTTTTCTTGATATGAGAGATCTTTGCATTGCACATCTCTACTCTTTTGTTTTTACAAAGCCAAAAGAGCCCTTCTGAGAACTAAGGTAGCAATGCACCAGAAGAACTGTGCTGGTTTTGTCTGCAGTGGAGTTAGTTTTCTTCACAGTGGCAGGCATGGGGCTGTAGTTTGGGGTTGTGCTGAACACAGGGTTGATAATATAGAAATGCTTTTGTTATTGCTGAGCAAGGACTGTTCAGAGCCAAGGCCACACTGGGGAGGAGGCTGGGGGTGTGTGGGTGGCTGGGAGGGGACACAGCCAGGACAGGTGACCCCAAACTGACCAAAGAGATATTCCAGACCTTGTAACATCAGGTTCAGTGTATAAAGTGGGGAAAGGAGGAGGAAGGAGGGGATGTTTGGACTGATGGTGTTTGTCCTCCCAAGTAACCCTTAGTATGATGGGCTGTGCTCTGCTGGAAATGGCAGAACATCTGCTCAACAATGGGAAGCAGGGGATTCATTCCTTGGTTTGCTTTGCTTGGGTGTGTGGCTTTTGCTGTGTTTCTCAACTCACAAGGTTTCTATCTCCTACCCTTCTGATTCTCTCCCTGCTGGCAGGGGAGTGAGTGAGGGGACTTGGCTGAGGTTAAAACATGACAAAACCCATTCAGGAAACACAATGCTGTTAGCACCTACAAGGGCTCTATCCAACAGAGCAAATAAACATAACTCCATTGCCTAAGAGTTACACTGATTTATTTGAGGTCACTAAGCATGCTAGTCACTCACTATGGGTGAGTTTCTTCTCTCCTGTCCCAGACAGCTAATGGCAGATAAAAGGTCTGAAACAGTTCAGAAACCTGACAAGGATAAAAGCTCCACATGAAATTGGATTTCCTCATCAATATAGCTGCATTGTCAGAGATGCCTTTGCCAGCTCTGGCTTTGAAGGCCCAACAGGTACTCATTTCAGAGCTGTCAGAAAGAGATGTAACTCTCAGGTGCTGGCTCCTGAGGCAGTTCTAGAAGACTGCAATGAATATGGCACAGTATCTGTGTTTGTTTATACTTCATAACAGATCACAGCACCAGGCATGGTGCCCCAGTGATGAAAACAGCTTCTCAGCAGGACAAATCATCCCAGGTAACACACAGTCTTCTCAATACTCTATTGCTTCAGAATTGTCCCTGTAATTTGCTTTTTGGACATGCTCAAGGACACACTGCACAGAATCTCCACCCATTCTATTTTACTCCTCTAAGTCATTCCATTCAGTTTATACCAATTGAAATTGTCACTAGTTGTACTTTTGCTGGCATCCTTTCTAATGCAAAGTGGTTCTTATATGGGACTGTTGAAGACAGATTTATGGCTCATTTGTGTAATCCTTGGGGCAGTTAAAATTAGGAAATGTACTTATAACACCACTTTGGAAGCTCAAAGAAAGAAAGCAAATCCATCAGGGCTTCCATTCACCATGCAAAAAGAGCTCCAGTAACTAAAGGAATCTTGCCATGCCAATAATGCAACTTTTTACACTTTTAACATCATTTCTCACAACAGCACACAAGCAAACAACCTGGCCAAAGCTTCCTTTCCAAAAACAGCCATGGTGTTCTTGCTCAGGTGTTTTTTTAAAATTTTTTTTAAAAAGCAGGTATGTTTTTTTACTGCCCCCTGGAATAGCCCCTTTCCCAGGATCCAGCTGTGCCTCCACAAGCTGAGCACTGAGCATGCAGAACCTCAGTTTCTACACAGAAAAGCTGGCAGTAGTTAATCCTGAGGCTCTTACCTCCTCCGAACTGGCTGCCCAGACTCATTCTCACTGCCACCAGATGGGTTCCTTCGGCGAGAGTAAGGAAACTTTGGTGATTTATTGCGGTCACTGGCAGAATTATAGAGTCCACTGAGGTTAAGAAGGAAGAGCAAAGAGTCAGCTTTAAAATTTCCAGGGCAGCTAGGCCAGCTGAGATTCAGCTCACAAAAATGAACAGATCCATGCACGCACGCACACACTCATGTACAGGTGAGCATTCGGCTATGTGCGCTTTTCTGGGTGTTAGTGGGTGTTCTATGTAAATGCAGATAGCACTGAACCTTGAAATGTAGGAGAGAGAGGCCTCTTAGCATTGCCAGGTCAACAACTCTAAGCTTACAAAGAATAGATTTTACCTTATTAATATTCTTTTACCATAATAAAATTTCTGTGCTTTAGTATGGCGTTTCCAACCCAAAGCTAGGTATCCTTCATGTTTTCCATGGATGTAAGTATGAACACTTCCCATGTTTTGTCATGACATTTGTCTTCATCACAGAGCTGATGCTTGGGAACAGGAAACAATTCTATCTCCATTTCTCTTCTGTTCATCCATGCAAACCTCTGCCAATGGTATAGAGGTGTTCCAAGCTCTAGCTTTCTTTCTGTTTTCCTTAAAGCCTCTGGCCTTCAAATTGAATCCATTCTTATTCATCTACCTCTGCACACAGCTGATTACAGCACTGCTCTGCACAGGTGAAAAGTTCCCACAGCTCATCTCAATGAGAATTATTAAGAGCTGTGAAAGCCTCTGTGCAACATCCAGCCTGCTTATGTGTCTAAACCTGCATAATGCTTTAGAAATAATAGTTTTGCAAAAACTCAATCCTACCATTGTTTGCTTTCTGCAAGATCAAACCTCCTGCTGTCCTGAGAGCAATTGAAACACTGGAGACAAAGTGACAAGATGACACCACTTTCCTAAATATAACCAAAGGAAGGAGTGTAGCAAAAGAATATTTGCTCACTGCTTTGTTCCTGCTCTAGAAACTACCACTGTTTACAGAAGGAGCACAAGGGGTAAATCATCAGGGTACCCCAAATGACACACCAGATATAGATCTGAATTGTCACAGAAAGGTAAGACCATTCTGGATTACACTTTACATGCTGTCTGGTTCAGTAGCCTGTTTCCAACAGCAGCTGTTAATAGCCAGCTACAGGAAGCAAAACCCTGAAGGCAGCTCCCCAGTGCTCCCTGAGTCCCACACCATTCCCAGTCCAGGGGACCTACTGAGCCAGCTGCTGCACCTCCGTCTTCACAAGCCCTTCAGGATTTTTGTTCCAAGACTCACCCAGCTTCCCTCAGGAATTCACCTCCTTGCAAAGGAGGACCACAGGTCTCCCACTCATGGTGAGTCACTACTGACTGCCTTTTAAACCACTTTCAATAGCTTCACCTGAAGATCCTTATTTCTTTTACTGGAAAAATAGAGTCCTGGTCATTTCCTCTTTTCTCAATATGACTTTTGATTTTCTATACGTCATCCCCTGATATTCCCTCTTTTACATTCTGAAGGAAGATTCCTTTCTGCCTCTGCCCTTGCTCCTTGTACAGATTTACTGCAGAGCCTTTCACATTTTTGATCACCTTTGCTGCTCGTCTCAAAGCCTATGCCTTTTCCTGAGATAAGAACATCAGGAGTGCTTCCAAAATGTGATCCACCAATTTATATAATAGCATCATTCTGTCCTCTTGCTTTACTAATGATTGCTAGTTGTTTTTCTGATTGCTACACAGCTGATGTTTTCTTTGTTATCCATCATAATTTCATAGTACATCATATTAACCAGAAATCTAGGGTTTTTTTTTTTGTCCTTATGTACCTCTCTTTACATTTTTTGACTCAACAGAATATACCCATCTGTCACATTAGGAATCTTTCTGCCACTCTTAACAGACAAATTTCTCACTATCCTAAACAATTTTGTATTGTCACCAAACTTTATTACCCCTTTTTCAAATTCTTTGGCAAATATTCTAAATATCAGAGGTCTATGAACAGATCTCTGTAAAAAGCCACTGCTGACATTCAATCACTGGCTACCTCGTCTTACACATACTTTCTTAATTTTTAACTGTTTATTTATCCATGAAAGAACCTATCTGCTTACGTGCAATACATATCTATTGTGAATCAAATAACACATTAATATATTGTATTAATAACCTTTGACCTTCTGCTGTGGTATGATATTTATTATTGCACAATACCTAAGACATCAAGTCTTGCCTTACCTTTGTGGGCCATTTTCCTCCCATGGAGCACTTGTTTTACTTCTTTGTGTTTCTGGACTGTTTTCATTTTTCATCTTTTTAAAGCTAAATAAGAGTACAGACAAATACACATGTATATATATTAAAAAAAACCTCAAAACATTGTACGCAGATCACATTTTCTTTTATGCTGACCACTTAAAATTTAATTTTAAGACATACAGTTATTAGAGAGATCAACCCTGGCATACAGTTATTTATTTGTCATGTGAAAGAGGGCAAAGAGCTCCTATGTTGAAAAATCTCTCCCATAAAGAGCAAACATAAGGAGAAGGAGAAAGAAGAAGAAGAAAAAAAAAAGAAAAGAGAGAAAAAATAATCTCTGCAACCTCATAATTGTGGCAGCACTGAGTCAGAAAAACAGGTAATGCTGTCTCCAAATAAACGTGAGCAGATACTTAAGCAAGAAGTCTAACAGTAGGGCAAACATACAGCATGATCTCATAGTCGTCCATAATATGCATTTAAAAGACTATTGAATCAGAGCCTTTACCTCCTTTTTATTTTACAAAGCTCTAAATGAAACTTTTTTCCATGGGTTTACTTAAATACCTTTAGAACATTTTTTGATTTTTATCATAAATAGTGCCTAGTAGGAGAATATTCCAGTATCTGGCTATGGCATAAACAATTATTTAATGTTATCTCAAAACTTCCATCTGGTTCAAAACTTCAATCCCTTGTTCCTGACTGTTTCTGTGATTATAAAAAGAAATAAAGAAAAACAAACAGCTATGAATGATGGCTCCCTAAATCAAAAACTCTACCCCTTACTTTTTTTTACACATTTTTAACTGTCTAATCCCTTTTCCAAGTGAAAGAACCACAGACTATTTAATCTCTCCCAGTACAGGAGTCACCACATACCTCAGGTTATCCTTATCGTCTTTCTCTACCATTTTTCCAGGTGTACAGTACATACTTTAAAATGGGAGCAACAAAGTCAGGGGTGATGAAAACTATTCAAAGCATGACAGATCACAGGTTCATAGGTTCACAGAGTAGCATATCCTTCTCATACCCTCCCCAGTAAAGCCTTGGGTTTTATTTTTGCCAGAAAGACATTTTTGTGAAAGAGCTGACTTCACTGACTGCTGCAAGGCAAATTAACATAACAGTCACCTGGCTTGAGAGATATGTCAGCATTTGTAACCAGTCTCCCACCATACCTATGGGAATGAGGGGAAAAAGCAGTATGCTTCAATTCTTCCTTTATTCCTATCATTCTCACAGTGTCAGATTTTACAGCTTCTGACCCATTAACGCTCCCAGAAAATTGCACTTCAAATGCTGGGAAGTGGCTCTTAGCTGAAGCACACCCCTGTCCAAAAGCTTTGCAGAGCTTTTCCTGCAGCACCATCTCTAGAGCTCTTTTCCTGCAGTGCACCTGAGACAGGACAAGGCAGCCACACTGATTTCCACTAAGGTCATCAAGTACTACTGAAAGCAACCCCGTACAGTCATTAATACACCATATAGTTATAAAGTGCAACTCAAGCAGGAAAAATAAAAGCTTTACAGTTGCTTACAGAGAGGAGAATACAAACTGGGAATTCTTTCCCCAGAGCAGGAGGTGACAGACTCAGCTTTATGAAGGAATCGTGGCTACTTAACTCACTAATCCACTTTTAACCTCAGCCTTTGGTTACTACAGGTCACTGAGTTAATCATTTAATTCTCACAGAGTGAACAAAATGCAAAGCTACAGTAAGTCAGCAGGAAAAGAAATTAAATTACACCTTATCAGGTAAATAATTTTCTTAATACTGCACCCATTAATTATTGACTCATGGATGCATGGAATCTATTCCTAGGCTCAAAAATATGTGTTTACTACAGACTGAGCAAGTAATCCCACATAAATACATTTCTGTCCCATATTGCAAAAAGGAATTGATTTGCACAGCATGCAGTACTACCTAGGCTCAACTTAAACATATGTGAATTCTGTTTTCAAATCTTAAAAGGAGAAAGAAAATGTACCTGGGAGGTGAATTTAATGCATTAAATTCCCAAGTCATTATTCATTTTGAGCAGACACACACTTTACAGACAGGAAGCTAGACCATGGAGCTCTTCAAATACCAGCAGTATCTCCAGGAATGCAGTTGCAAAAGGTACTCAGTTCATTCAAAGTATGTGAAAGGGTTAGGAGGTGAATGTCAAGTGAGATTCATTGGAGGGTTTTTATGATTTCAGTTTATACCACTTACACAGAAGTGATTAACTATAGATCTCAACAGTGAATTAGATGTTAAATATGAAAACTCAGCTTGTGAACACTACTGAAAGATAGTGTTCTGCAAGCATCACTAACAACTAATGCAAGAATTACACACGATGGAGCAAACTTCCAAACTGTAAGTGCTACACAAATTTTGTGTGCTACCTCTTACATACACGAAGCCTGGCAGACCCAAAAGGTGTTTTTCACGTGCAGATAGAGACACAGGGAAAAACAAATCAAATCCTAAAGGGAAAAACAATTTCCAACACCTTTTTTTTTTTCTGGAAGTGACTAACACTGTCTGAAACATGACTCAGTAAGAATATGCCTGTGAACTGCTTTTAATCTGTCAAGGTAAGAAACTAAACTCAGTAACCTTGAAGCTGTCATATTGAGAGTTACTTATTCTGGTTCTTTGTCTAAAACCTGTCTATACATTTCTTTTTAACAGCTCATTGTTAAAAATTCTGAAGTAAAGGACTCCCATGCCTCCTAAAACAATGACCTCTGCGCTGTGGAATAATGGTACCTTTTGTTTTATATCTTTCTCCTAACAAATCACAGAACAACACAATGGTGGGGCCATCAGGGTCCTCTGAATGTCATCTGGTCCAGCTGCCTGCTCCAGCAGGGTGACCCAGACTCAGTTGCCCAGAACTACTCCAGACAGCTGTGGTATTATCTCCAAGGACGGAGACTCCACCACAATTATGGACAACCTTTGCCAGTCCTCAGTCATCTGCACAGGGAAAAATTTTTCCTGACGTTCAGAGGGAATATCCTGTGTTTCAGTGTATGCCCACCTGGTCCTGTCACTGGGCACCACTGAAAAGAGCCTGGATCCATCCTCTTTGTGCCTTCCCTTCATGTATTTTTTTACCTCTGTATTCTTTTCTACTTAATGGTTTAGCTTCAGCATGACCAAGTGGCAATCATAAACTTTTTTTAAACACACAATTAGCATTTTTTTCTAAGGGTTGGAATAGTGGATTCAATTTCCCTCAAAATGAGAAAGGAATTTAGCTCAACTTTTTTTTTGGAGATCAACTGTTCTAAATGTTAGGCAATAGAGAACACTATCCACCAAGTATTTGCAGTACATCTTTTAAATCGTTTTTGAGAGTTCAGTCCAGATAACTAGTTTGTGAAGCCAACAGCCTCAATGCATAGGTATGTCCAGTTAAGGGTTACTCAGTCAGGAAAAAAACCCAACTGTCAGAATTGCCAAGCATGCAGAGACAGATATCTAGGAAATTAAACAAAAGTTAGGTACAGTGTTTTTGACTCATTCTTTTGTAAGATCACTCTTTTTCTGATTCAGGCACATAAATTCCACCTAAAATTAGAGGTGGGGATACAAACCCCTTTCTGAATCTGAGCCTTACCTCTTCCTTTCAGATATGCTTAATAACCAGAGATGTGCATTTCAACACTGATAAATTAGACACGGCTGAGCACACAAGTCCAGGGGACCCCTGGCAATTCACTACTCCTACAGATCAGGAACAAAGGTGATTTGTACCTGACTTTTACTATAATTTGAACAGTGTAATGGGCAATCACTGCAAGATTAACAAACCTGCTGGAAGAGAGTCCATGCCCAGCCCCTCCCTTCCACACACCCCAAGCTTGCCCTGTTCAGAGGCAGAAGGCCCATGACCTGAGGGCACTGACAGCCAGCCCACAGCTCCCATGGGAGAGACTAATAGGACTTCACAGGACTACCCTGACCAGTGCACTTTGGGTCATTACCTGTTTTTTTCCTATTTAAACCTGAGACTGTCTGCCTTCCCATTAACTTGTGCTGATTTATGTGTTTTCAAACCATGTGTCACCTGAAATCCCTGTTCCGAATTGATTGGAAGATCAGGGTTTTATAAAATTAAATACTTGGCAACACTCTCAGACCTTTGTCAGCAGATGATCAGATGGTCCTGAACTCAAGGGCAGGATAAACTAATAGTAATAATTACTAAATATGTTCCTCTATCCAATGCATTGTACAATGTCTTAAAAGTTGTAAGGAAACTGTGGGTCTACATACCTTTTTACTGGAGAAGGTGCAATAATTTTGGTAGTTCCTTCATTTTCCCCATTTGTTGTGATCTGGCTCATGTTCTTAGAACCTGGAAAAAAATAAAAAAGCCCAAAATAGTTGAATCCTGTAGCATAAATATTTGCATACCTACTCATCATAATCACCTACAGGGCAGCATGAGAGATAAGATGAGACACAAAATATCTGGTGCATGCTCATCTTGTTAAAGGTGTGTAAGGATCACACCTTTGTGTCTTAGCCTTATTTCTAGTTGTACCAGGGCACTATAAAGTTTAACATGAAGCTCATTCATTACTCTTCCACATAAGACAGAGAAGTCTGAAGCAGTTGTTCTCCAAGGGATACTCTGCCACTGCCAACAGAAGGAAATTCCCTGCTCAGTCAACAATGAGAATAAAGGTGTGAGGAGAATAGAGTTTGATTCCTGCTGGTGCCATGATTTCAGTTTCCGTGCTATGCTGTTAATATCAATCTGTAATTTCCCTTCACACATTGTGTTTCCACCTAATTGGCAATTTCAGACATTTCTCACAAAATTGTTCCCATCTATAGAAACAGATGTCAAGTAGAACAACAAAAAAATGACATTATTGATGTAGACCTCCTCTGGACAGGATTCTGAGCATGTTCATTGAAGATAATTAAACAGATTGAAGATTATAATATGATGTCCTCTGGACAAAAGCAACGGCATCACAATGTTGTTAATATATGTTGTTAATAGTACAAACCCCAAGCCATTTTGACTGGCTAAAACAAAAATGCGATGTCTTAATTTAAGCTGTGAAAAGATTTTGCATGGTAAGTTTTTGCCTCAGAGAAAAGATTTCTTCACAATCTCCTTCAACTTCCTATACCACCCCTTTGGCATACAAAGTCTCTGGACCCTACCTCAACACAAATACTTGCGATTTTCTGATGCCTTTTGTTTGCTCATCAATTGGTTCTCTTACAGGTTAGATTTACCAGTCTTCTGCAGAAATCACCAAATACATGACTTTTTCAAACAAAGGAATTTATCTCCGTACTTCACATATTCTTCTGTGAGGCAGTTTTCGATTAAGTCACAGAAAGTCCTTGTCACTTAATGGAGTAATAAAAACTTGCACTCCAAAACATACCACAGCAGTGAAACAGCTGCCAGAAAAACAGCCAAGGGTCAAATGATATAAAAGTAATAGACACCTCCAGAAGTGATTGTTTGCTATGTTTGGTAATATCCTTACCATTCTGCAGGCACCCAGTCACCTCTGGGTGTCAGGCCATGGTGGGTTAATCAGGAGTTTTCTGTCCACGCCTACAGAAACTGTAATGATTGTCTCCGAGTATGTTCCACCTGGTGTATCTTTTACTGACTACAGTACTGTTCTACCAACTTATATCTCTGTATGATATAGTTATCTAATATAAAAAAGCAGACTTCAAAAACACTGTCCAAACACTAACTTCATTGCAAAACTTACGTATATGGGTGCTTCCTGCTTGCCAAGGCAACGGGCCTCTCAAAAATACCTTAAGCAGAAATCTTGAACATGTCATTCGTGGCCAGTTTCCCTGGTTGTTTACATTTGGCTGGAAAAGGTACTCTCAGGATTGAGTGCACTGCACTGAACTTTTCCAATGAAGTGAATGCACACACTTAATTCCCTTTTACAGCTATATTGACACTGATTTGTCCATTCAATTCAAGCCAACTATTACATTTTTAAAAACTCAAGTGTCCAAAACCATATCAGCCTGGCAAGTTAGTTAGCTTGGCATGCCTGTTTCTTATCAGGTAAAGCCACTTAACTGACATTATCTGGAAGCAGTGTTTGTGTTTAAACCGAGTCATGAGAGCAGCAGATAGTGCGACCAAATGGAAAACATGCAGTAAGAGCTCATGCTTTGCACCCTGGGTTACTGTGAGCCTACAAAAATGAATGGACTTTCATATGTCTACACCAGTACAGCCTACTTTGTGATAAGGGCTGTTTTTCTTATTAGTTTCTAAGACTGTAGCCTCAAGAGTTTGTTCATCTCATGCCCCATAACTGAAATGCGGAAGCAGTCACACCCATCCTTTTACCAAACATTGGATTTTAAGTAAATTTTAAAGTATAAAGCTCGAAGTACATAAATTAGGAAACAGTTAAAATCACCCCAAGATCCATTCTCTCAAAAATCTAACTTTCAAATCCAATCTTACAATTCTCTGGGAAAATACTTTAACTGGGCCAGACCAACAGCTCGACCACAGCTACCAGTAGGGCAGTGAGAGGCATCTGTGGCAAAACGCGATTGCTTAGGGAATTGACAGTACTGTAATTGTAATACCCACACCCAGTTCTCCACCTGGCTTCTAAACACTTATTTTACACTTGTTTATACAACTACCCCACGTGCAAAGGCAGGGACAAAACAAGTCCTCAGCTACCAAACAACAACAAACCCTAAGCAATGTGTTTTCCACCTCTGAATAAACTCAGAATCACAGCAACAGGTCTGGTCACATCAATGTTTGTCCTGAGAGGATGTTCCCAAGGAGCTTTTCATGTTCAGCACTCAGCCAAAAGAATAATGAATACTTTCACTGTATGTGGTGAACGCTGAACATTATCAGTCAGGCCTTAAGACAGTAAGACAGAACAGCAAGAGATCCTGTTCCATGTTTAAGTTTATTATTTGCAAGTAGAGCAAAATGCAACTGTAATTCTCACTCACATGAAAGGGGAAAAACAAGCAAATGAATGAAGTTAGTCTTATCTCACTCACAAGACTTGACAGAACAAAACAAAAAAACTCTTTCTTTAAATGAACACCAACTTGAATACCAGCCTAAACATGTAGCAAAAAAACCCCTATGGGCTACTGTAAAAACACAGTCTAGATCTAATGTAAAATCATAGCCATTAAAGTCTCCTGATATGATTTTTGCACTAGCCCTAGAACAACTGAAATATGAAATGTATCAAACAAGTGACAAAATAGAGGTTACTACATTTTAAACCACTGCAATCTGTATTCTAAGAAAATATTCTGCCATGATAAAGCCAAAAGGTCTGCACTGTTCATCCTATCAGGGGAAGCAATCTACGGCAGTGGCTTGTATACACAAAAAATAGTTTCTCTCTGTTGACAATATCATCTCCTTCAATCTTGATGTTAAACCACAAATATTTTTACTGAAAACAGAAATAATATTTTCTATCATTGTCTTGGCTGGCACCTGCTCCAGCTCTTAACCCAGAGTTCACCAAGTGCATGCAGTCCTAAGGACTTCAGGGTACTTTAGTGGACCAATGAGACAAAGAAACATTATTGCTCAGCTCTGCTAGAGATAACTAACCTCTACCTTCAGGTGACAGAAAAAATATATAAAAAGCACATACTATGTTTATAACACCAGAACATGTACACAAAAAGATGCAACGAGGGGAAGGGTTTTATTTAGATGTCAGACGTTAGAGGTTTTAGCACTTCACAGACACTTATCTGATGGAGGCAATGCCAGTATTATATGCTGCAGTCATGCACTGAGTTCTAACTGCCCCCAAAGCCACTGCTGTGGCTGGTCCCATCACTGGTACCAACAGCTTAAAAAAATACTAAAAAAATCAAAATGGCTAATTGTAGTGAGTGCAAAAATGAAGCTCTTTAATACATTTCACTTTGCAGTCTTAAGAAAAGATAAAAGGGAAAGAAGCAGATGAGGAAAGATGCTGAACTCAGAAAAGGTGAAAGGAAGTTATTTCATCCAAGCTATTTGTGAGCTGTTGTTGGATTTGGGGAGGTAAATGGAAACCTGACTTTCACCCAAAAAAATTAAATTATAAGACTTCATCTAGCTAGATCCTAATTAAAGGTGTATTTGACTGAAAAAACCTTATGATATAACACATGTTAACTGAAATAACCCTGTTTAAAATGTTGGACAAGTAATATTTAGCCTTAATAAACTATATTACAAACAGAAAATGAAGAACAAAGGACTAGCCATCAATGACGACCATCTGCATAATGTCACTATGCAAAAGGAGTATTTATTTTAAGAAGAAATGTAATATAATTTTCTCAAATATTTTAGTCAGGGAAACTTTTACATAACCTGTAAAACTTATTAGAGCATCAGGTAAATTTGCAAGATTAAAAATAGTCTACAAAATTAAATCTACATTGGGATAATATATTTAAGTAAATGATGGGTAAAAATATGCCAAATAGTCTTGATTCATTGAGTGAAATGGACTATGTTACATCTAAAAACAACTTTAGGTAAAAAGAGGCAGATTTATTTAATGCAATAGACTATCATATGTTGCCTGACACAGCAAGGAGAAGCAGCGTTAGCCTTCATTCTTCTTCTGAAATCCTGTTTAAATGGAGGAAGAGTATTCAATGTTTATCACTGTGAATAGCAAAGACAAAATTTTTTAAAAAAGGAGAAAATATGTTTATTCATAGGGCAAGATGGCATTTGAAAGACATAGCTCTCTTCCCTCAGCCCATATTTTGAGCTGGAAATTAAACAAATTAACTTAACATTAATATAATCTAAGTTAATACATTTGTCCCAATGATATGACTGCACATTTGGAACACATCAATTAAGCTGAATTTGAAAAGAAAACAGATGGATGATAGAGATTACACAACTACATGTAAGTAAAATGGTGAAAAAGCAGACATTTTATTTTAAAGTGGGAGAAAGTATTTAAATACATCAAAATAGCAAATACATGTTGCACAGAGAATTCTGATTCCAATTACATCAGCAGAAGAGGCTACAGAAAAGTTTCAGTTTTTCGTCATATTTCCAGCCAAAGAGACTGAAAACAAAATGAACAAACACAAACACATGCACAGCCTCGCAGCAACACAGACTGACCTTCTCTGCCTGGGCTAAGGCAAACATTATTTTAAACGAAGAGCTGAATTTTAGCTGACAAATAGCCACACAAATTTCCTGAAACAGAACCAGGGACTAATGAGGTAGGAAATACTGTTTGGCTTGAACTGCTGCTCTAAGAACAGGACACTCCAGCTGAACAAAAAGTTTAAGTCATTAGGTTCAAGGGTCATTAGCTACTTGTCCTCTCAGACATCCACTTAAAACTGCACACACAATGAAACATATCAGAATCAGAAAGCAAAGCAATTCCTCTCTTTTTACACTAAATAAAATAAAATTTTTAAAAATGTTGTAAACTGCCTCTATTTTCCAAGGCTACACTTTTAATTATGTTACATTTCAAGAGCCACCACAGCTAAAAGGCAGTGTTTTGTTTCTAAAAGTGCACCAGTTCTGTTACTAAATCGAAAGAATACATTCAGGATAACCACTGGAGGTTTCCAGAGGTATATATCTGCTCTCTTTTTAAAAATAGGTTCTCAAAATCTATAGTGGCATATTGAACGACAATAAAAGAGAGATACTATTTACATTTTAAAGCCTAGACAAGTTTTTTCTCAAACAGCAAACACACACACACACACACGCTTTACTCCAGGCACAAGTTTGACTCAAGCGTGTCTGCCTTCTTGTCATAGATGAAGCTAAGCAATACCCATGTAATCATATATAGACCCGGAGCTTGACATCTCTATTACTAAATTTCAGGAAGCATCCATTATCTAGGGCATGAATTCTGTGATCCTTAATCCTATCTCCTCTAACACCTGTGAAATCTTCCAGCTTGCCATGACAGCCTCCACATGCAGAACAGATTTCCAGCTCACACATCTGAAGCATGTTAAAATTTCATGGCACTAACTACTGTTCCACTTAATATCAAAATAAAGGGATACTGTCCTTGAAATGGGAAGATGGTGCAAAAAGTGACACCCTGGGTCAGACAGGCCGAACAATGGGCTACTAACCAAGAGACAAAGGTATAAAATTCGTTTGCAAGAGATAGGTCTCTAGAGGAAAAAAACATGTTCACACTGCCTGTTTTCAAACTTCCCTTTCAACCTTTACATTAGATCTACACACATGGGGGCTTATCCTCATTAATCCACAGAAACTCTTTTCTTTTATCTGGAAAGCTGGAGGTTTCATATCCTGTTAACCTTAGATATAAATACTGACTGAAAGCAAAACACAGAATCCATTCTGAGAGAACCTCAAGGACACTGCAGCAGTTCTGAGTCACCTCATGATGACTAAATGAACCAAAAAAAGAAGACATCTGCCCCAAGGTCAGTAGAGAAGGACCTACCTGTCTGTTGTGCTCTTTTGGGGTAAGTCTTACTGCGACTTCTTTCAATGCTCTGGTCAGGCCGCGGAAGCTGTACAGAAGGGTCTCTCGTCATTCGCAAAGATGTTTTTCCACTTCAAAACACAATAAAATCATGAGAAAACACTTGGGAAAGTTATCCAACAGGATCCTTAGACTGAAAAAAAAACATGCTGTTAACTTGTCACCCCACTTCTCGTTCTCCTGTTGAGTGGCACTAACCCGAATTTTGTTTTGAATCAGTCACTGGCAAAATCATCAACAGATTGTGCCAACCACTCCTATATTTGGCATTTCCAAGTGGAGATATGCCACTAAAACAAAATGCTTTTTGTTAGGAATAGCTTAAGATAGCATGACCTTTTCTAACCTAGAATATTCTAACATACGACTTTCTTAAGTAATATTATTTCTTCCTGACCTTTTTCTGCAAGTTTCCTCCCAGGAAAACATGTTTAATATTGTTTACACATATTTAATATTGTTCAGTTCCAGTCAGTCAGGGGCTACTCCTCTGGCATGTGGAATGACAACCTGAAAGACTGCAAAACAAACTGTAATAAAGGACTCTCACTAGCACAGCCCCAGATGACAACAAATTGAGTAAAAGTCTTGATTCTTGTTTACAGTAAGGTTTTCCTTCACTGCACCATTGAAGTAAATTATTAAGTTTAAATTAATTCTTTTATACTCATTTTAATATTCTTCTCAGTGTGACTAAACAGAATATTGTGGTCATAACAGAAATCTAAAATTCATATTCCTCCCCAAAACTCTGTATTTGTTCCTGGAAACTTATTACACAAGAGAAGTAATTGTCACTATTAATTCCTTAACACCTGAAGTTTGATCATTGTGAAGTAAAATGATTGTACTAGAAAGTACTAAGCAACTATACAGGAGTTACTTATGCAGATTTTCTGAATTATGTGAATAGACTCCATGAAATACTGATAATATTTTCACCAGTAGCCCTTCATAGATATTCAGCACTGCAGAATTTCAATGTTTTCAAAATTATAAAAGAATTGAAGGACAAAAAAAATCTCAAATCCTAATCCTACATCACAGTACTGATGTAATTTTTTTTTGTTTATGTAGTTAGTTTATAGAATGCTCCCAA